>NC_090396.1:53305296-54015296 GCF_036365525.1 Heterodontus francisci | reverse complement strand
TGTCGAGGCAAAGATAGATTTAGGCCTGGTACATTCTACAAAATTAGCCTCAACTCTTGCGATTTTTTTTCCTTCTTTCCCCAGTCCCATAGTGAAATTTGACACATCAGAAGATGCATAGTCTGTTCCAACAAGGATCAACTGTTCTTTACTAATTTAAACACAAGATCACAGATTGTAATCTAGAGTACAGTGCTACAGATCATTTTGTGAAGGCTACATCCTGCCCTGAAGTTATTTCCTATATAGTTTCTCCGCATCTGACAGCAGCTCAGTTCTATCTAGGCCAAGGAGAATTTAACTGGGACAACTGCTTTCTTTTGATTCATACGAATGCAGGGAGTTGGGGAGCCCAGCAATGCCCATTGCTTCCCATCCTAAAGTCAGTCCTCTTGATCTTTCTCCACTCCCCACCTCAACCAGAGCCTGCATCCTAAAGTTATACACTGTATAATTACTGATATTTCTTTTTTTTTTTAAAGTTGTCCTGAAGATAAATCTCAAAATACAGGGGAAGGGGGAGTGGTGGGCGGGGAAGAAATGCAAAGGTTATCTATTTATATATGCTCAAGAAAACGTTCAAGACTTTTACAAAAGGGTTGCTACTTATTTTTCAGTAAAAATGTTGCCAACTGTAACCCCTACCCTAAGGATTTTTCAATAAATAGTATTAAAAAAAAAACAAAATTCTCGATGGAAGCATCTTATTATATCATGGTTTATTATTACATGGCTGGCAGGGGGAAGAGAGAGGAGGAAAGGAACAGAAAGTAGTAATGGTTTCTCAGCTTGGGCAAAGTGATAAGACTGTCAGGAAGAATGAAGAGGGGCTGCAACTAGACAGGCAATCTGACAAATTGCTGTTTCTAATGTGAGAGACACAACTGGCGATAACGTTTATTCAGCACTTTCACTGCCAAGAGTTCTTGAAGATATCTTGGCATCAAATGCATAGTGTAAAACATTTTAAATTTAAAACAAAACTGAACAAAATTAGTGCAGTTGCTTTTCAGCAGACAGAGGAAAAGTAAATCCAATGCTTAGTGCAGATTACTTAATACTGAGGAATTCACATTGCAAAAATAATACAAACATGCCTGGAAATATCGTGCCCATTTGTCTGTTCCCATCAATCACATTTATTTTATTTCCAGAGTGGAGGTTGATCAATGACCTCCTTTTTCTTGAAATCTGCTTTCTTCAACCACCTGGGTTGGGGCTTGCAACCCAGATGATGCTTTGCTCTCAGGCCACCATAGATACCCCTTGCAGTCGTCCACCAGGGACCACCCAGACATACCTATAATCATTCCCAAACCTGCCCTGGTTCAATGGTACAAAATGTTAATGTCCTTCTCCCTCCCCAAAACAGATAGTACTTTGAAATGAAACTTTTAATAGGCTTTTAAGGGAAGCTGATTTTAGTAATGTTTGTAACTGTAAAATACTCTATTCTTCTATACATATTTACATAGGATTAGCATGTAGTTTAATCTAGATTAAAATTTATTTTTCCTTTTAGTTTGTAGATTTGTACTGCAGCTAGAAATAATGAAATGGTTAAAATTGTTCATTCCCAGGAAGCTTTAGGGTACAGTTTAGCTGACTGTGCTGTTCAGCTTCTGCTGAATTTGCAAATGCAAGAGTCGTGCCCGTTGACTTTTTTTTGTTGCCACATTGTGAAACAAGGAAGCCAAGATTGCCCCATCTCCTTATCGCAAGACTATGAGCTCAGAATGATTAGTGATATGCTTAACCCTCTGTTGCCACCACTAAGGAAAAAGTAAATTCTCCCAATTCAATTACTGTCTAGCGGTTGGCCCTCTATTCACCATGATATTTCTGCAGCTGCTGAACTTCTCAACCACACCCTCATCGCCAACTTTGATGCTCTGGTCAAATTGCGTTTGACAACAGTGCTTGTGAAGGGCCTTGGGATGTTTTGCTATGTTAAAAGAGCTATATAAATGAAATTTGTTTTTAAAATGGTAAACAAATTACCCATCAGCAAGTTTTGCAGGAACTACCTCATTTCTGAAGGTCTTGTTCGCAACACTTGTCATGCCATAATGTATCGAGGACAGTGTGAGAGATTAGAGGCCTATAAAGCTTTCCTTCATTTGTAGAGTTAGGATTGACAAAGGTTACATCTCTATCCAGGGGGGAATATATCTCTGGATATCTACTTCTTCGAGACATTACATGTATGCAAAAACTTGGTCAAACACAATAAAAAAGTATTACGTTGCAAAACATATGTCAGATTCTAATTCTCTTATATAGCCAAAAGATCATAGAGTCACAGAGTTTTACAGCACAGAAACAGGCCTTTCGGCCCAACACACCTGCGCCGACCATCAAGCACCCGTCCTAGCTAATCCCATTTCCCCGCAGCCTTGTATGTTATGGCATTTCAAGTGCTCATCTAAATACTTCTTAAAGGTTGAGGGTTCCTGCCTCTACCACCTCTTCAGGCAGTATGTTCCAGATTCCAAACACCCTCTGGGTGAAAAAATTCTTCCTCAAATCCCCTCTGAACCTCCTGCCCCTTACCTTAAATCTATGCCCCCTAGTTATTGACCTATCCGCTAAGGGAAAAAGTATCTTCCTATCTATCCTAATAATGCCCCTCATAATTTTGTACAGCTCAATCAGGTTCCCCCCTCAGCCTTCTCTGCTCCAAGGAAAACAACCCCAGCCTATCCAGTTTGTCTTCATAACTGAAATGCTCCAGCCCGGGCAACATCCTGGTGAATCTCCTCTGCACCCTCCCCAGTGCAATCACATCTTTCCTATAGTGCGGTGACCAGAACTGTACACAGTACACCAACTGTGGCCTAACCAGCATTTCATATAGCTCCATCATAACCTCCCTGCTCTTATATTCTATGCCTCAGCTAAGAAAGGCAAGTATCCCATATGCCTTCCTAACCACCTTATCCAACTGTGCTGCTGCCTTCAGTGATCTATGGACAAGCACTCCAAGGTCCCTCTGTACTCCCTAGGGTCCTACCCTCCATTGTATAGTCCATTGCCTTGTCAGACCTCCCAAAGTGCATCACCTCACACTTCTCAGGATTAAACTCCATTTGCCACTGCTCTGCCCATCTTACCAGCCCATCTATATCATCCTGTAGCCTAAGGCTTTCCTCCTCACTATTTACGACATCAATTTTCATGTCGTCTGCGAACTTTCTGCTCATACCTCCTATATTCACGTCTAAATCATTAACGTATGCTACAAACAGTAAGGATCCCAGCACCGAAATTGGGATTCTTCACCACAGCAGTTCACGTCCAAGAAGAGACGGCAGCACTAACGCCACAAACAGAGCACAAATCACGGCTCAAACTCAAAGATTCAGTGGAACAATAGTGCATAGATAAGGAAAAGATGGCAGTCACTAAGAATGACCTAGCACCAGTCACAGAGTATGTCAGTATAGCACACAGTATTAGTAGATTTAATTCACCAAACACTACAACTAGTCACGTTCAAAACCTGGTGCAAGGGGAGAGGACACCTTCACTGTCTGAAAACTAGCAAGTTGTCCATTGCTGAAACAGGACACTAGCACAGTCAAGCACATACTGACTAGGATGTCTTTATATCTGTTAAAAGAAAATAGGACATTGCAGGTTTGAGAAGTAGGTCAATGTGCTTTTACTTTTGAATATCAACAAGCACAGGCAGCTCCTAAATGTGTTTTTTTGGAAAAGAAAATGAATGGGGTGCATTTATATGAATGTCGGGAAAAGAAAATATATTACAGCCTGTGATGTGAATATTAACTTAGGTACTGACTCCCAAAACATTTTTAAATAAATGAGCAAGGTTTGAATTAAATTAGGACAATAAGCTCACCTGCAACACAATGAATAGGAGGATTAACAAAACCACATGTAGGTATTTGCCCAGCCTACTTGAAGCTTGAAAAAAGCTTGCAGAAAGTAAGTTTCCCCCTGGCTGGGAAGTCCAGAACCAGGGGATAGAGTCTCAGAATAAGGGGTAGGCCATTTAGGCCCGTGATGAGGAGGAATTTCTTCAGGAGGGTGGTGAATCTTTGGAATTCTCTACCCCAAAGGACAGTGGAGGCTCAGTTGTTGAGTATGTTCAAGACTGAGATCGATAGATTTCTACATATTAAAAACATCAAGGGATACGGGGATAGTGCAGGAAAAAGTGATGTTGAAGTAGATCAGCCATGATATCATTGAATGGCGCAGCAGGCTGGAGGAGCTGAATGGCCTACTCCTGCTCCTATTTCTTATGTTCTTAAAAAAACGAATGACTTGATTCAGGTTTTCAACTACCTCAAACCAAAGCAGACACCCAGGATAAGATCTTATAAAGTTCTCATATTTGTGAAATTTTCCACCTTGAGCACAGGCTCAAGTAAAGTTTGGCTTTTTCTTTCAAACTTTGGCAAAAGAACCAGAGAGATGAGGATTTTTTTTAAAAAAAAGAAAAGTGAGTTAGGATGATCTGAAGTATGTTGTCTGAACTGGGTGGTGGAAGCAGATTCAATAGCAACTTTCAAAAGGGAATTAGATATATACTTGAAAAGGAAAATTTGCAGGGCTATGGGGAAAGTGCAGAGAGTGTAGGACTAAATGGATAGCTCTTTCAAAGAGCTGGTACAGGGACAATGGGCAAAATTGGCCCCCTTCTATGCTATAAGTTTCCATGAACACTCCACATGGCTAGATTGGCACAGGTAACTGAAAACCAAGGATATATGCGTACATGCAATGCTTTTGTGCCTACACCTTGAAGTTGAGCAAAGATGGTCGCTCCCATTGCAATTTCCAAGTTAACTTAAAAATTGCATGGAGGGGAGTATTTTTTCCACATGAATACTTGAGAATAAGGGTCGGATCCTGTAGTGCTCCTTTAACAGTTTCATGTAACCACTGTCTTGGGAAATCATTTGCCAACTTAAATAGTGATCTCACCATGAGTGCACTATGGTAACAAATCCTAACCCTTAGTGCAGATATTGTGTGAATTTTCAAGAAATGATTGTAGTATTGTAAAAACTGAAATGCATCAGGTTTCATTTATTGCAAATTAGATAATGTAATCCCAGATATAGATTTTTTCTACACTCCTAAATTGACTAGTCTGCATGTGTTCACTTGATAAAGGGCACTGTATATAACACCAAACCCCTGTGTCAAAGGACACCCAGGTCAATTACATAAACACTGGTGGGGGGGGGGGGGGGGGGGAATCTTTGTTTCAGACTCTCGTGTTTGAACAATGTACCAGCTGCAAAGAACACTGTCAAATTCACTGAGGTGGTCAAGAAACTACCTGAAAGCAATGTAACACAGCACTAATCAGTGTCAAGCCTTTTCAAGTCCATGTGGAAGCAAAACATTTCTCCAAAATGGGCTTTTAAAGAATTTTCAAAACATCAAGATCGCCAAATACTTGTGTATGTGGTCCTGTTGCAGTTTAAATTGTAACTCGGTGACAGAAATTAGTTTCCTAGTTTTATTGGGTTTGTGCTTTCAAAGAGCAATGCTATCTTCAACACATCTTAACTATTCAAACCAAAAATTACCAGAAACAAATCTCGTGATAAGAATATTGACAAGTAATAGCACTGGCCTTATTGTGCATCAAGTTACAATGAGATCATAGTCTTTATTCATTAATGCTAAATACCCAAGTGCTCAAGTGTCTATTAAAAAGCACTTACGGCCATTTGGCTGGAAGGGTCAGAAGTGCAGTTAGCATGGTGTGGACTACTGAGACAGTGAAACTACACAGTACATTCAGGAGCCATACCCTCATCTCCCACCTTCACTGTACACCAACAGGCATTACTTCTCCCTTTTCTTTTCCTCAGCTAATCAAACAATAGCAGTGACCATATCAGCAATTGCATCACTCAAAAAAATTATCCAGTTAAGCCCATTAATAGCTGTGGGGGAGGGGGGGGGGGGGGGAGTATATCTGCATAATTTCAATTGGAATTAAATATATTTGCTTTTATATAGTGCCTTTCACAACATCAAGACTTCATAGAAAATGGAATTTTTTGAAATGTAGTCAACTGTGGTGACATAGGGAAACATAGCAGCAAGCAAAGTCCCACAAACAGCAAAGACATAAATGAGCAAATAATCTGTTTTAATGATATTGGTTGTGGGATAAGTATTGGCCAGGATATCGGGACCTCCCCTACGGACATAAAAAGTTTCACGACACTATTTCGAAGAGCAAGAGTCCTGGGTAATATTCTTCCCTCTACTCGTGTTACTAAAACAGATTATTTGGTCATAATTGCAATGCTCCTTGTGAGAGCTTGCTGTATGCAAATTGGATTGCCAAATTTCCTGCATTACAATAGTGAACATACTTCAAAGTTATTCAATGGCTGTAAAGCGCTCTAGCAGGTCCCAAGGTTGCGGCAGGCGTTATGTAAATGCCAGTTCTTTCTTGCTTGCTTCACTGAATGGTACCATTTGAACTTTTTTTTTTAAACACCCACAAGAGAGCAGATGGGACTTTGGCTTAATGCACCTGAAAGATGGCACTGTCGCCAATGCAGCACTCACTCAGTACTACACTGAAGTGTCAGCCTAGATTATGTGCTTAAGTCCTGGAGTGGGACTTAAAAGTACAATTTGCTGATCACGGCCCTGGCTCTGCAGCAGCATTTTTGCCCAACCGAGAGAATTTGAATTAATTAACTTTGAATTAAGAGTAGATGACATGTACCTTCCAAACTAGAAGGCTGTCGCATTACAAAATGTAACTATTTCAAAGCAAAGGCTATGGCCGTCACCCAAAGCTCCTAAGCAAATGAGAAGTGAAACCTGGTGTGTGGTCAGATCAGCTTCAAATACTCAACTGTAATGGTAACACCTAGATTCTCAGCCTGACAAACAATCATTTATGCATGGAAAACAAAGTCAACTTGAACCATTATCTGCAAATTAAGATTTTCTTGTCTTTCAGCTTTGTAGTGAACACAAATTGATATGGATTTGCAGAAAAAAATGGGAGCAGGAGTAGACCATTCAGCCCCTCGAGTCTGGTCCACCATTTAATAAGACCACGGGTAATCATCAACCTCAACGTCACTTTCCTGCCATATAGCACAAATAAATTTAGAAAGCATAGGTATCGTCAAGTCATATCACTGAGCATTGTTTTAACTTGAAAAGAAAGTGTATCACTAACAAAATGCAACAATTCAATGTTAACCTACAGCCTATGTAAAATTAACACAGTCACACTGTACCCAATAATCTAGATGAATACCAGCCAAGTGCATCACAGGAAACCAGTTTCCTGCACACCTAAAACCACTGCTCCTGTCAGCACTACGTGTGTTCATCCTCAAAATTAAGCTGCCTTTTTTGCTTCTCTTTTGTTCGGGCTTCTTCAGACAGGTTCAACCCACACTTAGAACCTGATCTGAAAGTGCCAAATGCCAGGCTGGATGGTACCCTGGAAAACTGCATGATCCAGAAGATTTAAGGAGATACTGCAGTGCAGTATCTTGAAGAGGGTTGGACAGGACAGAGCTACAGATTAATGCACTCTTTGTGGAGGACCAAGACATTGCAGTAGGCACTGTACATACATGAACGCTTATCACATTCCAAACACCAGTCATTTGTTTAGTGTATATTACAGTATGTTGCCTGAATTTTTTTTTGGGGGGGGGGGGGGGGGCAGGGGAAATGGGATGGTATGTTAAATTGCGCAATCCTGATGAATCAGCAACTCCACCTCATGAAAATTATATTCCCCATTTATTGTTCCACTACTACACAAACCGGGCGGCACAGTGGCGCAGTGGTTAGCACCGCAGCCTCACAGCTCCAAGGACCCGGGTTCGATTCCGGGTACTGCCTGTGTGGAGTTTGCAAGTTCTCCCTGTGTCTGCGTGGGTTTTCTCCGGGTGCTCCGGTTTCCTCCCACAAGCCAAAAGACTTGCAGGTTGATAGGTAAATTGGCCATTATAAATTGTCACTAGTATAGGTAGGTGGTAGGGAAATATAGGGACAGGTGGGGATGTTTGGTAGGAATATGGGATTAGTGTAAATGGGTGGTTGATGTTCGGCACAGACTCGGTGGGCCGAAGGGCCTGTTTCAGTGCTGTATCTCTAATCTAATCTAATAACCCATTTACTCTCAGTACCAACAAATCCTGACAGTACAGTTGAGGTAAAAGTATATTCCCAACATAATTTTAAAAAGTACAATGTGCCCTCAAAACATGGATTTAAAAATATTTCTTTTCCTCCCACACAAAGCTTCTGAGAAGGCAAGGAATCTGGCCTCTGGCTCTTTATCCAACCACAAGCAAATAAGCAAAAACAGCCCAGGTGCCTCTCCCACCCTGTGGTAGGGTAATGTCTTGCCTCCCTGCCCCTTCCTCAGCTGAGATTGTGTGGGATATATTGTAGCAGCAAATTATACAACTCCAACACGACACACCGATATGTCAAACCTTTGGGAAAAGCGCGAAGAAATTACTTTTGAAATGCACTTCAATCTAAATCTGTTCCAGTTATAGAAAAAAAAATATATAAACCAACCCTCTACAAAGTCATTTCCATCTTACTACATACTTTGCAATTCATTTTTCAATTCTGGGCTTTCCTAGCACACAACTTCCCACAGTGTGCTAATCACCGAATCTGAAACATGGCACAGAAATGTTTGACAGCTGAAAGCAGGTGGGGTAGTTGTCATTTGCAGGATCCGTCCTAGTAAGAAAAAGATAACAGCTCCGAAAGCACGAGAGAAGACAATCAAACGTTGTGCTACGCCTTGGACAGAAAGCCACAGCCAGCCGTCTCACAGGTCAAGGTAACATTAAGATTGCCTGAGCCAAAAACGAAGAGGGCATTGTGCAAAGAGAGCACAGTCATAGAAACCATTTGCCCAATCTATTAGATTGTAAGGAATGAAGCAGTGCAGATATTATTCAAAAGTTACAACACTCCATTTTCAGTTTTTAAATTTGTGAAGAGAATCCCCAGGTTCACTATAGATCTTTCACAAACAGTTTTAAAAAGGGGGGGGGGGGGGAAATAAAAACAGAAAGAAAGTGTCAAAGGCTCAGTGAAAAGTCGAGAAAGAATTCTCAGATGAAATAAACCTGCTATAATCATCAGTATTCATTCTGTGTGAGAGAGTGTCTATAAAGTGTTACACTAGGACTCAACATAATCAGAATGCAGGCCAGAAAGTGAAATGCAGATTTTTGGGATTCCAGACACAGCATCTGCATTTCAAATCCAGGTAAAATAAATGGTAACGGCAGCTTTTTAAAAACTGGAGGATAACACGAACCAGGTGAGTGAGAAAAAAGAACTAACTGGCTGTGGAAATCCAAAAAATAAAACAAATGCCCCGAGGGAAAAAAACAGAAATTCAACCCCCCACCCCACCTCAAAAAGCAAGCAACAAAACTGAACATGTGCAGCCCTAACAATAGCACATGTAGTAGTATCTGTAGCACAAATGTGCAAAACCTCAGAACAGAAATTGCTATCTGCTGCTGCTCAGGAAGGAAGAGCAAAGAGGCAGTTATCAGCTGCATGCACATATCTTAAATTGTGTGTAGTGAATATCAGCAGCAACAAGTGTTTTTTTTTTAAATAAACCTTTTCATACACTATTTACTGTTTAGTCTAATTTGAAGATCTATCGTACAACGGCTTAAAGCAAAGGGTTTCTGAGCTACTGAAAACAACTACATATAAACAAAAAACTGTAGATGTTGGAAATCAGAAATAGAAAAAAAAGCAACACACTGGAAATTCTCTGCAGGTCACTCAGCATCTGTGGAGAGAAAATGTGTGTTAATTTTTCAGGTATAGATTCTCCAATTCCGATAAAGGGTCTACAGCTTAAATATTAACTCATCTGCTCTCTCCACAGATCCTGACTGACCTGCAGAGTGTTTCCAGCATTTCCAACTTTTTAAAAACTGGTTACTCTCCTTTTCTGTGCACAAGATCAACACTTCACAGGATGCAGTGTCTTATTTCCAAGCCTTCTCCAAACCACGGGGATACCTCCAAAACAATAGTTCTGATGGAGGCAGTAGATCTGTGAAAGCAGATTTATTCATGCAGTGAATGGAATTTTGAATTAGCAACATGTTTACTTATCAGATCAGAGCATTTGATGTCAACAGGGAGGGTTCATTCAAATAACTCCACTAAAACTGCTTGTCTTTATAAAGATGCAAGATCAGGATGCAGACTTTTTAAATTCTACTCAGTGGTTGTCTCTCCATTTACAGTAACAGTGGTATTTAAGTGGCTTTTATTGTAATACTATTTCTTAAAGACTTCATTTGAATACAAACTTTGTTTGCCAGGAGCCGTGTTCAAATACAGCTTTTAAAAACCACAGTCCAGTGTCTTAGCCAATTGAATTTTAATGGTACAAATTGGAAGGTTAATGCTGAAGCTCATATAGCACATCCCTAAACTATCAACTTTCTTCTTAGGCCTCAAACAGAACTTCAACATCTCCTCCAGAAGACGAGCACTGCGGAGATCATACATAAACACAAGTCCATCCAAGTCTCAAATACGGGCCCCAGTATGAACGGAGGTTCTTCTAGCATAACATGCTACAAGAAAAAGCTTCTCACACTAAGCCCCAGCATCTCAGTCACAAGAGTTTTCTGGATTTCAACTTACGATTAGTCCTCCACTGACTTTTCCTCCCTTGTCCTTGTAATCTTTTCCTCCTGCATACGGTGTTTAAATCAAGGGCCATTGTACAAGCTCCTACTCTAACCCATCCTTTCCCAGGACCTCAAAACAGTGGAAATGCTTTCCTCCCTCTTTGCACCTAGAGTTGAGCCTTTTAAACCCCAAACTGGGCATCATTATTTCCTTGTTTGTCCCATTTCCTTTAAACTTGGGTGATATTTTGTGCAATGGGTCTCATCACTTAACTTTTTTTCCCCCCTCAATAAAGTTGAGTTACCCTTATTAAAGTTAGACAGCAAATCAGCAGTTCTAGCCTGTACTGCAACACCATATCACGTTTTACTGAATTTTATGACTCCACTTTAAGCTAAGATAGTGTGAAATCCAGAAATGACACAATGTGTTTTGAGTACTAGGCTTGTTAACTGTATCTAAAAGTAACTATATAAACTGCAACAATTTTCACATTTTAAAAACCTCTAACAAAATGTTGGAAATACTAAGTTTAGTAATAGGCAGAACATTTTTGTGCGGTGAAGCAGTCAGGGCGTGACTAAATCCAGGAGTTCAATCACCTTGCCCTGTAACCTCACGGAAATTAGTTCCAGGCATTCAGCAACAATGCATGTTGTTGTAATACATATGCCGGTGGTACAGTCAAAATACCAGTGTGTTACTGAAGGAAGGACTGAGCTACTGGCATGAATATTGAGTTGAGAATTGTAGCCATAATTCAGCAGTTCCTCATCACACTATCTATTCCACCCCAAAACACTAAGTAAATGCAATGTCCTATATATCCTATGTCCTATGATTAGGGATGGAACAAGTTCGGGTTAGAAATGTAATCAAAGCCTTTAAAAACAAACATGCCAGTAATTTCATGAGGCAAGCATGGCCAATAAGGATTTCTGAAACAGCTTGTACAATTCAGTAATTCTACATTTCAAAAAAAATCAGAAAGAACAGTAAGACATTGATTGTCAAGTCTCAGCATAAGTTTACTTGCATGGTGACAGTGTTTAAAATGGCTGTATGCAAGGGATACATTACCCCTAAATGAAATTTGATCTGGTGCTACCATAATTGATCATGCTTAATAAATTTGCAGTGTTTTTTTCTTTGCTAAAGTTAAAGCTTTGCATCAAGCACACAAGAGTCAGTCGGATTCCTTCTACTGCACATACACAGCACTATAAAATATCGTTGCACAGAGAACAGGTACTTGGGAAATTTAACAAGGCTGTAATTCACTCGGTGGAAGGGATTATATCAAAGCGATGAAATGACGGTCAAGCAATTTACCAGTGTCATCAAAATCCAGAGATTGAATTACAACTATTAGCTCCCTCCTAATCAGGGTTGGGTAGTTTGAATATATATATAGTAAATTGCAATTATTTATAATACAACTTTTTAATTTGCCAAAATTACTCAAAGAATTAATGGAATTAAATCAAAGATGTTACACAAGTTTAAATAACTTGCTATTGAGTGGTTTCACCAGTAGCTAACATGGGACTGACCGATATCAGAAAGCGAAGATAATCTTCTGTGAAATCACAATTTCAAAATTAAAAATCATATTGCAAATAATTACTAAGAATTCAGCACACAGCATACGCCCATTATAGAATTGGTACAAATAACTTTTTTCATGCATCATCATAAGCTACCTCCTCAATTGAATTGGAGCACCATGGTGATTTAGCCTCCTGGGTTAGCTTAGCATCTCCCTTGCTGCACTATTCTCCCATTTCTTTCACATTGCAGAACATCACTTCTCACCTTCAGAAACAAACTCCAAATACAGTGCAGCTCTTCTGTATACCTGCAAGTGCATTATTTACACAAGGCTATTAAAACACAATTACTATACTATCTCTCACCATAAACACTAGACTTTGGAGCCAGGCTGATGATTCAACAACTGGGTTGCATACCTGGACTGCTTTCATCGGATCATAGGAAACGGAAGCAGGAGTAGGCCATTCGGCCCATCAAGCCTTCTCCACCATTCAAACATGGCTGATGATCTACCTCTATGCCACTTCCCCCCCAACTATCCCCATATCACTTGATGTCATGTGTGTCCAGCAATGTCAATTTCTGTCTTAAAGATGCTCAATGATTGAGCTTCCACAGCCCTCTGGTTAGAGAATTCCAAAAAATCACCACCTTTTGAGTGAAGAAATTCCTCCTCACCCCAGTCTTAAATGGCCTGCCCCTTATTCTGAGACTGTGTCCCCTTGTTCTAGACTCACCAGCCAGAGGAAACATCCCATCCACATCTACCTTGTCACACGGTGTAAGAATTTTTTTTTTTTTTTTAAGTTCAATGAGATCACCTCATTCTTAGAAACTCTAGAGAACACAGACCCAGATTCTGCAATCTCTCCTCATAACACAATCCCACCATCCCAGGGAATTAGTCTGGTGAACCTCCGTTGCACTCCCTCTATGGCAAGTATATCCTTCCTTAGATAAGACCAAAACTGTACACAGTACTCCAAGTGTTGTCTCACCAAGGCTTTATACAATTGCAGCAATGTATCTTTACTCCTGTATTCAAATCCCCTTGCAATGAAGGCCAACATACTACTTGCCTTCTTAATTGCTTGCTGCACCTGCAATCTAATTTTTGGTGACTCATGAACAAGGACACCCAGGTCTCTTTGGACAACAACACTGCCCAACCTCTCACCGTTTAAAAAAATAGTGTCTTTCTGTTTTTTCAACACTCTGGGATGTAGCTCATCTGGTCCAGGGGATTTATCAACTTCCTCGTTATCCATTCCAAATTTTCATCATTAAACCCTACGAGTCATCAGTTCCCCACACCCCTACTGTCCACATCCGTATGTATGCCAACACCATTATTTGCTTGTGAATCACCAGCCTTACTGTATCCATTACAAAATACCACTTTTGTATACTCACTAACTAGAGCCGAGTCAGCAGGTTCAATTTGTACACATTCAGATAATTATTACCCAAGTCCCGTTAAAGCCCATCCATTGGCCAATCTTCCACAATAAACAATTCCTGAAAATATATCATTTTTCAAAAAGAAAAAAAGGTGTGATTTTGACAAGAATGAGCAGAAGCTTACTTTCTTGAAGAAAACAAAAATTATTGCTGACCTGTTCTGAATAGTCCCTCATCCCTAAATCACGTAGCAGAAATACAGCCAGACACACAAAGTCACCAGTGCATATACATCATACCAGTATGATCATATTTCTATTACTGTCCTTAAATAAACCAATCTCCTTTTTATCCAGCACAGGACACCAGCCTTCTGCCAGATGGCGTACCCTGAGTCAGCAGCTCTCATATAGACACACATTAAAATATATATATTTTCAGACCAGTGCTATCATATTATACATTGTCTTGTTATAAACCAGTCCTATTTTCACCATTTAAGAGCAAGGAGGTGGCAATTGCACTGTGTGGGAGACCCTGAGTCAGCAGCTGCCTTATTTACACACACTATATACATAAAAATGAGCTTGTGTGAAGCTATTGCATTGCTCTCCATTCTGAAGCAGTCCCATTCTCCTCATACCCCACCATTGCAAACCCCAGTGCCCAGGCTGTCTGACTCAGACTGGTATGACCCTGCTGATGAGTCAGCAGCTCGCTCTCTCTCACACAGTCACTCACACACTCTCTCTCTCTCTCTCTCTCTCATTGCGTTTGCACACTCAGCAAAACAGGGCCCCATTTCAGCACCATTTACCCCATTAAACCCCAGCTTCTGCCCACTCACCGACTCCTGGGAAACTCCCCGACAAGGCGGCGTAGGTCCGAGGCAGAAACAGGCAGTCAAAGGGCCCGTTTTTCCCCCTTTTCGACAATTGAAGGAATTTCCCCCCACTCGTTGTTTGCGCTTGTGCCGAGGCCAGACGTCAGATGATGTTTTGTCATGTGGCTTCATTCATGAAGCTCTACGCAACGGGCAAACTTTTAAAGGCGCAGGCAGGCATTGCACAGCCGCTCAAACCAAGACGCAGCATCAGCAACACAGTCCTCAGCATAGCTTCAAACAAAACCAACAACAATCAGCAACACAGTCCTCAGCATAGCTTCAAACAAAACCAACAACCATCAGCAACACAGTCCTCAGCACAGCTTCAAACAAAACCAACAACCATCAGCAACACAGTCCTCAGCACAGCTTCAAACAAAACCAACAACCATCAGCAACACAGTCCTCAGCATAGCTTCAAACAAAACCAACAACCATCAGCAACACAGTCCTCAGCATAGCTTCAAACAAAACCAACAACCATCAGCAACACAGTCCTCAGCACAGCTTCAAACAAAACCAACAACCATTAGCAACACAGTCCTCAGCATAGCTTCAAACAAAACCAACAACCATCAGCAACACAGTCCTCAGCATAGCTTCAAACAAAACCAACAACCATCAGCAACACAGTCCTCAGCACAGCTTCAAACAAAACCAACAACCATCAGCAACACAGTCCTCAGCACAGCTTCAAACAAAACCAACAACCATCAGCAACACAGACCTCAGCATAGGTTCAAACAAAACCAACAACAACCATCAGCAACACAGTCCTCAGCACAGCTTCAAACAAAACCAACAACAACCATCAGCAACACAGTCCTCAGCACAGCGTCAAACAAAACTAACAACAACCATCAGCAACACAGTCCTCAGCACAGATTCAAACAAAACCAACAACCATCAGCAACACAGTCCTCAGCATAGCTTCAAACAAAACCAACAACAACCATCAGCAACAAAGTCCTCAGCACAGCTTCAAACAAAACCAACAACCATCAGCAACACAGTCCTCAGCACAAGTTCAAACAAACCAACAACCATCAGCAACACAGTCCTCAGCAAAAGTTCAAACAAACCAACAACAACCATCAGCAGCACAGTCCTCAGCATAGCTTCAAACAAAACCAACAACCATCAGCAACACAGTCCTCAGCACAGGTTCAAACAAACCAAAAACAACCATTAGCAGCACAGTCCTCAGCATAGCTTCAAACAAAACCAACAACCATCAGCAACACAGTCCTCAGCACAAGTTAAAACAAACCAACAACAATTATCAGCAACACAGTCCTCAGCATAGCTTCAAACAAAACCAACAACAATCAGCAACACAGTCCTCAGCAAATCTTCAAACAAAACCAACAACCATCAGCAACACAGTCCTCAGCACAAGTTCAAACAAACCAACAACCATCAGCAACACAGTCCTCAGCATAGCTTCAAACAAAACCAATAACCATCAGCAACACAGTCCTCAGCACAGCTTCAAACAAACCAACAACAACCATCAGCAACACAGTCCTCAGCATAGCTTCAAACAAAACCAATAACCATCAGCAACACAGTCCTCAGCATAGCTTCAAACAAAACCAACAACCATCAGCAACACAGTCCTCAGCATCGCTTCAAACAAAACCAATAACCATTAGCAACACAGTCCTCAGCACAGCTTCAAACAAACCAACAACAACCATCAGCAACACAGTCCTCAGCATAGCTTCAAACAAAACCAACAACCATCAGCAACACAGTCCTCAGCACAGCTTCAAACAAAACCAACAACAACCATCAGCAACACAGTCCTCAGCATAGCTTCAAACAAAACCAACAACCATCAGCAACACAGTCCTCAGCACAGGTTCAAACAAACCAACAACAACCATCAGCAAGACAGTCCTCAGCATAGCTTCCAACAAAACCAACAACCATCAGCAAAACAGTCCTCAGCACAGCTTCAAACAAAACCAACAACAACCATCAGCAACACAGTCCTCAGCATAGCTTCAAACAAAATCAATAACCATCAGCAACACAGTCCTCAGCATAGCTTCAAACAAAACCAACAACCATCAGCAACACAGTCCTCAGCACAGCTTCAAACAAACCAACAACAACCATCAGCAACACAGTCCTCAGCATAGCTTCAAACAAAACCAACAACAATCAGCAGCACAGTCCTCAGCAAAGCTTCAAACAAAACCAACAACCATCAGCAACACAGTCCTCAGCACAAGTTCAAACAAACCAACAACCATCAGCAACACAGTCCTCAGCAAAAGTTCAAACAAACCAACAACAACCATCAGCAGCACAGTCCTCAGCATAGCTTCAAACAAAACCAACAACCATCAGCAACACAGTCCTCAGCACAAGTTAAAACAAACCAACAACAACCATCAGCAACACAGTCCTCAGCATAGCTTCAAACAAAACCAACAACAATCAGCAACACAGTCCTCAGCAAAGCTTCAAACAAAACCAACAACCATCAGCAACACAGTCCTCAGCACAAGTTCAAACAAACCAACAACCATCAGCAACACAGTCTTCAGCAAAAGTTCAAACAAACCAATAACAACCATCAGCAACACAGTCCTCAGCACAGCTTCAAACAAAACCAACAACAACCATCAGCAACACAGTCCTCAGCACAGCTTCAAACAAAACCAACAACAACCATCAGCAACACATTCCTCAGCACAAGTTCAAACAAAATCAACAACCATCAGCAACACAGTCCTCAGCACAGCTTCAAACAAAACCAACAACAACGATCAGCAACACAGTCCTCAGCACAGCTTCAAACAAAACCCAACAACCATCAGCAACACAGTCCTCAGCACAGATTCAAACAAAACCAACAACAACAATCAGCAACACAGTCCTCAGCAAAGCTTCAAACAAAACCAACAACCATCAGCAACACAGTCCTCAGCACAAGTTCAAACAAACCAACAACCATCAGCAACACAGTCCTCAGCAAAAGTTCAAACAAACCAATAACAACCATCAGCAACACAGTCCTCAGCACAGCTTCAAACAAAACCAACAACCATCAGCAATACAGTCCACAGCACAGCTTCAAACAAAACCAACAACAATCAGCAACACAGTCCTCAGCATAGCTTCAAACAAAACCAACAACAACCTCAGCAACACAGTCCTCAGCACAGCTTCAAACAAAACCAACAACAATCAGCAACACAGTCCTCAGCATAGCTTCAAACAAAACCAACAACCAACAGCAACACAGTCCTCAGCACAGCTTCAAACAAACCAACAAGAACCATTAGCAACAGAGTTCGCAGCACAGCTTCAAACAAAACCAACAACCAACAGCAACACAGTCCTCAGCACAGCTTCAAACAAACCAACAAGAACCATTAGCAACATAGTTCGCAGCACAACTTCAAACAAAACCAACAACAATCAGCAACTCAGTCCTCAGCTTAGCTTCAAACAAAACCAATCACAATCAGCAACACAGTCCTCAGCACAGCTTCAAACAAAACCAACAACAATCAGCAACACAGTCCTCAGCAAAGCTTCAAACAAAACCAACAACAATCAGCAACTCAGTCCTCAGCATAGCTTCAAACAAAACCAACAACAATCAGCAATTCAGTCCTCAGCATAGCTTCAAACAAAATCAACAACCATCAGCAACACAGTCCTCAGCACAAGTTCAAACAAAATCAACAACCATCAGCAACACAGTCCTCAGCACAGCTTCAAACAAAACCAACAACAACGATCAGCAACACAGTCCTCAGCACAGCTTCAAACAAAACCCAACAACCATCAGCAACACAGTCCTCAGCACAGCTTCAAACAAAACCCAACAACCATCAGCAACACAGTCCTCAGCACAGCTTCAAACAAAACCAACAACAACAATCAGCAACACAGTCCTCAGCACAGCTTCAAACAAAACCCAACAACCATCAGCAACACAGTCCTCAGCATAGCTTCAAACAAAACCAATAACCATCAGCAACACAGTCCTCAGCACAGCTTTAAACAAACCAACAACAACCATCAGCAACACAGTCCTCAGCATAGCTTCAAACAAAACCAATAACCATCAGCAACACAGTCCTCAGCACAGCTTCAAACAAACCAACAACAACCATCAGCAACACAGTCCTCAGCATAGCTTCAAACAAAACCAACAACCATCAGCAACACAGTCCTGAGCACAGCTTCAAACAAAACCAACAACAACCATCAGCAACACAGTCCTCAGCATAGCTTCAAACAAAATCAATAACCATCAGCAACACAGTCCTCAGCATAGCTTCAAACAAAACCAACAACCATCAGCAACACAGTCCTCAGCACAGGTTCAAACAAACCAACAACAACCATCAGCAAGACAGTCCTCAGCATAGCTTTAAACAAAACCAACAACCATCAGCAACACAGTCCTCAGCACAGCTTCAAACAAAACCAACAACAACCATCAGCAACACAGTCCTCAGCATAGCTTCAAACAAAATCAATAACCATCAGCAACACAGTCCTCAGCATAGCTTCAAACAAAACCAACAACCATCAGCAACACAGTCCTCAGCACAGCTTCAAACAAACCAACAACAACCATCAGCAACACAGTCCTCAGCATAGCTTCAAACAAAACCAACAACAATCAGCAGCACAGTCCTCAGCAAAGCTTCAAACAAAACCAACAACCATCAGCAACACAGTCCTCAGCACAAGTTCAAACAAACCAACAACCATCAGCAACACAGTCCTCAGCAAAAGTTCAAACAAACCAACAACAACCATCAGCAGCACAGTCCTCAGCATAGCTTCAAACAAAACCAACAACCATCAGCAACACAGTCCTCAGCACAAGTTAAAACAAACCAACAACAAACATCAGCAACACAGTCCTCAGCATAGCTTCAAACAAAACCAACAACAATCAGCAACACAGTCCTCAGCAAAGCTTCAAACAAAACCAACAACCATCAGCAACACAGTCCTCAGCACAAGTTCAAACAAACCAACAACCATCAGCAACACAGTCCTAAGCAAAAGTTCAAACAAACCAATAACAACCATCAGCAACACAGTCCTCAGCACAGCTTCAAACAAAACCAACAACAACCATCAGCAACACAGTCCTCAGCACAGCTTCAAACAAAACCAACAACAACCATCAGCAACACAGTCCTCAGCACAGCTTCAAACAAAACCAACAACAACCATCAGCAACACATTCCTCAGCACAAGTTCAAACAAAATCAACAACCATCAGCAACACAGTCCTCAGCACAGCTTCAAACAAAACCAACAACAACGATCAGCAACACAGTCCTCAGCACAGCTTCAAACAAAACCCAACAACCATCAGCAACACAGTCCTCAGCATAGCTTCAAACAAAACCAATAACCATCAGCAACACAGTCCTCAGCACAGCTTCAAACAAACCAACAACAACCATCAGCAACACAGTCCTCAGCATAGCTTCAAACAAAACCAATAACCATCAGCAACACAGTCCTCAGCATAGCTTCAAACAAAACCAACAACCATCAGCAACACAGTCCTCAGCATCGCTTCAAACAAAACCAATAACCATCAGCAACACAGTCCTCAGCACAGCTTCAAACAAACCAACAACAACCATCAGCAACACAGTCCTCAGCATAGCTTCAAACAAAACCAACAACCATCAGCAACACAGTCCTCAGCACAGCTTCAAACAAAACCAACAACAACCATCAGCAACACAGTCCTCAGCATAGCTTCAAACAAAACGAACAACCATCAGCAACACAGTCCTCAGCACAGGTTCAAACAAACCAACAACAACCATCAGCAAGACAGTCCTCAGCATAGCTTCAAACAAAACCAACAACCATCAGCAACACAGTCCTCAGCACAGCTTCAAACAAAACCAACAACAACCATCAGCAACACAGTCCTCAGCATAGCTTCAAACAAAATCGATAACCATCAGCAACATAGTCCTCAGCATAGCTTCAAACAAAACCAACAACCATCAGCAACACAGTCCTCAGCACAGCTTCAAACAAACCAACAACAACCATCAGCAACACAGTCCTCAGCATAGCTTCAAACAAAACCAACAACAATCAGCAACACAGTCCTCAGCAAAGCTTCAAACAAAACCAACAACCATCAGCAACACAGTCCTCAGCAAAAGTTCAAACAAACCAACAACAACCATCAGCAGCACAGTCCTCAGCATAGCTTCAAACAAAACCAACAACCATCAGCAACACAGTCCTCAGCACAGGTTCAATCAAACCAAAAACAACCATTAGCAGCACAGTCCTCAGCATAGCTTCAAACAAAACCAACAACCATCAGCAACACAGTCCTCAGCACAAGTTAAAACAAACCAACAACAACCATCAGCAACACAGTCCTCAGCATAGCTTCAAACAAAACCAACAACCATCAGCAACACAGTCCTCAGCACAAGTTCAAACAAACCAACAACGATCAGCAACACAGTCCTAAGCAAAAGTTCAAACAAACCAATAACAACCATCAGCAACACAGTCCTCAGCAAAGCTTCAAACAAAACCAACAACCATCAGCAACACAGTCCACAGCACAGCTTCAAACAAAACTAACAACAATCAGCAACACAGTCCTCAGCATAGCTTCAAACAAAACCAACAACAACCTCAGCAACACAGTCCTCAGCACAGCTTCAAACAAAACCAACAACAATCAGCAACACAGTCCTCAGCATAGCTTCAAACAAAACCAACAACCAACAGCAACACAGTCCTAAGCACAGCTTCAAACAAACCAACAAGAACCATTAGCAACAGAGTTCGCAGCACAGCTTCAAACAAAACCAACAACCAACAGCAACACAGTCCTCAGCACAGCTTCAAACAAACCAACAAGAAACATTAGCAACAGAGTTCGCAGCACAGCTTCAAACAAAACCAACAACCAACAGCAACACAGTCCACAGCACAGCTTCAAACAAAACCAACAACAATCAGCAACACAGTCCTCAGCATAGCTTCAAACAAAACCAACAACAACCTCAGCAACACAGTCCTCAGCACAGCTTCAAACAAAACCAACAACAATCAGCAACACAGTCCTCAGCATAGCTTCAAACAAAACCAACAACCAACAGCAACACAGTCCTCAGCACAGCTTCAAACAAACCAACAAGAACCATTAGCAACAGAGTTCGCAGCACAGCTTCAAACAAAACCAACAACCAACAGCAACACAGTCCTCAGCACAGCTTCAAACAAACCAACAAGAACCATTAGCAACATAGTTCGCAGCACAACTTGAAACAAAACCAACAACAATCAGCAACTCAGTCCTCAGCTTAGCTTCAAACAAAACCAATCAGAATCAGCAACACTGTCCTCAGCACAGCTTCAAACAAAACCAACAACAATCAGCAACACAGTCCTCAGCATAGCTTCAAACAAAACCAACAACAATCAGCAACTCAGTCCTCAGCATAGCTTCAAACAAAACCAACAACAATCAGCAATTCAGTCCTCAGCATAGCTTCAAACAAAATCAACAACCATCAGCAACACAGTCCTCAGCACAAGCTCAAACAAAATCAACAACCATCAGCAACACAGTCCTCAGCACAGCTTCAAACAAAACCAACAACAACGATCAGCAACACAGTCCTCAGCACAGCTTCAAACAAAACCCAACAACCATCAGCAACACAGTCCTCAGCATAGCTTCAAACAAAACCAATAACCATCAGCAACACAGTCCTCAGCACAGCTTCAAACAAACCAACAACAACCATCAGCAACACAGTCCTCAGCATAGCTTCAAACAAAACCAATAACCATCAGCAACACAGTCCTCAGCATAGCTTCAAACAAAACCAACAACCATCAGCAACACAGTCCTCAGCATCGCTTCAAACAAAACCAATAACCATCAGCAACACAGTCCTCAGCATAGCTTCAAACAAAACCAACAACCATCAGCAACACAGTCCTCAGCACAGCTTCAAACAAAACCAACAACAACCATCAGCAACACAGTCCTCAGCATAGCTTCAAACAAAACCAACAACCATCAGCAACACAGTCCTCAGCACAGGTTCAAACAAACCAACAACAACCATCAGCAACACAGTCCTCAGCATAGCTTCAAACAAAACCAACAACCATCAGCAACACAGTCCACAGCACAGCTTCAAACAAAACCAACAACAACCATCAGCAACACAGTCCTCAGCATACCTTCAAACAAAATCAATAACCATCAGCAACACAGTCCTCAGCATAGCTTCAAACAAAACCAACAACCATCAGCAACACAGTCCTCAGCACAGCTTCAAACAAACCAACAACAACCATCAGCAACACAGTCCTCAGCATAGCTTCAAACAAAACCAACAACAATCAGCAGCACAGTCCTCAGCAAAGCTTCAAACAAAACCAACAACCATCAGCAACACAGTCCTCAGCACAAGTTCAAACAAACCAACAACCATCAGCAACACAGTCCTCAGCAAAAGTTCAAACAAACCAACAACAACCATCAGCAGCACAGTCCTCAGCATAGCTTCAAACAAAACCAACAACCATCAGCAACACAGTCCTCAGCACAGGTTCAAACAAACCAAAAACAACCATTAGCAGCACAGTCCTCAGCATAGCTTCAAACAAAACCAACAACCATCAGCAACACAGTCCTCAGCACAAGTTAAAACAAACCAACAACAACCATCAGCAACACAGTCCTCAGCATAGCTTCAAACAAAACCAACAACATTCAGCAACACAGTCCTCAGCAAAGCTTCAAACAAAACCAACAACCATCAGCAACACAGTCCTCAGCACAAGTTCAAACAAACCAACAACCATCAGCAACACAGTCTTCAGCAAAAGTTCAAACAAACCAATAACAACCATCAGCAACACAGTCCTCAGCACAGCTTCAAACAAAACCAACAACAACCATCAGCAACACAGTCCTCAGCACAGCTTCAAACAAAACCAACAACAACCATCAGCAACACAGTCCTCAGCACAGCTTCAAACAAAACCAACAACAACCATCAGCAACACATTCCTCAGCACAAGTTCAAACAAAATCAACAACCATCAGCAACACAGTCCTCAGCACAGCTTCAAACAAAACCAACAACAACGATCAGCAACACAGTCCTCAGCACAGCTTCAAATAAAACCCAACAACCATCAGCAACACAGTCCTCAGCATAGCTTCAAACAAAACCAATAACCATCAGCAACACAGTCCTCAGCACAGCTTCAAACAAACCAACAACAACCATCAGCAACACAGTCCTCAGCATAGCTTCAAACAAAACCAATAACCATCAGCAACACAGTCCTCAGCATAGCTTCAAACAAAACCAACAACCATCAGCAACACAGTCCTCAGCATCGCTTCAAACAAAACCAATAACCATCAGCAACACAGTCCTCAGCACAGCTTCAAACAAACCAACAACAACCATCAGCAACACAGTCCTCAGCATAGCTTCAAACAAAACCAACAACCATCAGCAACACAGTCCTCAGCACAGCTTCAAACAAAACCAACAACAACCATCAGCAACACAGTCCTCAGCATAGCTTCAAACAAAACGCACAACCATCAGCAACACAGTCCTCAGCACAGGTTCAAACAAACCAACAACAACCATCAGCAAGACAGTCCTCAGCATAGCTTCAAACAAAACCAACAACCATCAGCAACACAGTCCTCAGCACAGCTTCAAACAAAACCAACAACAACCATCAGCAACACAGTCCTCAGCATAGCTTCAAACAAAATCAATAACCATCAGCAACACAGTCCTCAGCATAGCTTCAAACAAAACCAACAACCATCAGCAACACAGTCCTCAGCACAGCTTCAAACAAACCAACAACAACCATCAGCAACACAGTCCTGAGCATAGCTTCAAACAAAACCAACAACAATCAGCAACACAGTCCTCAGCAAAGCTTCAAACAAAACCAACAACCATCAGCAACACAGTCCTCAGCACAATTTCAAACAAACCAACAACCATCAGCAACACAGTCCTCAGCAAAAGTTCAAACAAACCAACAACAACCATCAGCAGCACAGTCCTCAGCATAGCTTCAAACAAAACCAACAACCATCAGCAACACAGTCCTCAGCACAGGTTCAAACAAACCAAAAACAACCATTAGCAGCACAGTCCTCAGCATAGCTTCAAACAAAACCAACAACCATCAGCAACACAGTCCTCAGCACAAGTTAAAACAAACCAACAACAACCATCAGCAACACAGTCCTCAGCATAGCTTCAAACAAAACCAACAACCATCAGCAACACAGTCCTCAGCACAAGTTCAAACAAACCAACAATGATCAGCAACACAGTCCTCAGCAAAAGTTCAAACAAACCAATAACAACCATCAGCAACACAGTCCTCAGCAAAGCTTCAAACAAAACCAACAACCATCAGCAACACAGTCCACAGCACAGCTTCAAACAAAACTAACAACAATCAGCAACACAGTCCTCAGCATAGCTTCAAACAAAACCAACAACAACCTCAGCAACACAGTCCTCAGCACAGCTTCAAACAAAACCAACAACAATCAGCAACACAGTCCTCAGCATAGCTTCAAACAAAACCAACAACCAACAGCAACACAGTCCTCAGCACAGCTTCAAACAAACCAACAAGAACCATTAGCAACAGAGTTCGCAGCACAGCTTCAAACAAAACCAACAACCAACAGCAACACAGTCCTCAGCACAGCTTCAAACAAACCAACAAGAAACATTAGCAACATAGTTCGCAGCACAACTTCAAACAAAACCAACAACAATCAGCATCTCAGTCCTCAGCATAGCTTCAAACAAAACCCAACAACCATCAGCAACACAGTCCTCAGCATAGCTTCAAACAAAACCAATAACCATCAGCAACACAGTCCTCAGCACAGCTTCAAACAAACCAACAACAACCATCAGCAACACAGTCCTGAGCATAGCTTCAAACAAAACCAATAACCATCAGCAACACAGTCCTCAGCATAGCTTCAAACAAAACCAACAACCATCAGCAACACAGTCCTCAGCATCGCTTCAAACAAAACCAATAACCATCAGCAACACAGTCCTCAGCACAGCTTCAAACAAACCAACAACAACCATCAGCAACACAGTCCTCAGCATAGCTTCAAACAAAACCAATAACCATCAGCAACACAGTCCTCAGCATAGCTTCAAACAAAACCAACAACCATCAGCAACACAGTCCTCAGCATCGCTTCAAACAAAACCAATAACCATCAGCAACACAGTCCTCAGCACAGCTTCAAACAAACCAACAACAACCATCAGCAACACAGTCCTCAGCATAGCTTCAAACAAAACCAACAACCATCAGCAACACAGTCCTCAGCACAGCTTCAAACAAAACCAACAACAACCATCAGCAACACAGTCCTCAGCATAGCTTCAAACAAAACACACAACCATCAGCAACACAGTCCTCAGCACAGGTTCAAACAAACCAACAACAACCATCAGCAAGACAGTCCTCAGCATAGCTTCAAACAAAACCAACAACAATCAGCAGCACAGTCCTCAGCAAAGCTTCAAACAAAACCAACAACCATCAGCAACACAGTCCTCAGCACAAGTTCAAACAAACCAACAACCATCAGCAACACAGTCCTCAGCAAAAGTTCAAACAAACCAACAACAACCATCAGCAGCACAGTCCTCAGCATAGCTTCAAACAAAACCAACAACCATCAGCAACACAGTCCTCAGCACAGGTTCAAACAAACCAAAAACAACCATTAGCAGCACAGTCCTCAGCATAGCTTCAAACAAAACCAACAACCATCAGCAACACAGTCCTCAGCACAAGTTAAAACAAACCAACAACAATTATCAGCAACACAGTCCTCAGCATAGCTTCAAACAAAACCAACAACAATCAGCAACACAGTCCTCAGCAAATCTTCAAACAAAACCAACAACCATCAGCAACACAGTCCTCAGCACAAGTTCAAACAAACCAACAACCATCAGCAACACAGTCCTCAGCATAGCTTCAAACAAAACCAATAACCATCAGCAACACAGTCCTCAGCACAGCTTCAAACAAACCAACAACAACCATCAGCAACACAGTCCTCAGCATAGCTTCAAACAAAACCAATAACCATCAGCAACACAGTCCTCAGCATAGCTTCAAACAAAACCAACAACCATCAGCAACACAGTCCTCAGCATCGCTTCAAACAAAACCAATAACCATTAGCAACACAGTCCTCAGCACAGCTTCAAACAAACCAACAACAACCATCAGCAACACAATCCTCAGCATAGCTTCAAACAAAACCAACAACCATCAGCAACACAGTCCTCAGCACAGCTTCAAACAAAACCAACAACAACCATCAGCAACACAGTCCTCAGCATAGCTTCAAACAAAACCAACAACCATCAGCAACACAGTCCTCAGCACAGGTTCAAACAAACCAACAACAACCATCAGCAAGACAGTCCTCAGCATAGCTTCCAACAAAACCAACAACCATCAGCAAAACAGTCCTCAGCACAGCTTCAAACAAAACCAACAACAACCATCAGCAACACAGTCCTCAGCATAGCTTCAAACAAAATCAATAACCATCAGCAACACAGTCCTCAGCATAGCTTCAAACAAAACCAACAACCATCAGCAACACAGTCCTCAGCACAGCTTCAAACAAACCAACAACAACCATCAGCAACACAGTCCTCAGCATAGCTTCAAACAAAACCAACAACAATCAGCAGCACAGTCCTCAGCAAAGCTTCAAACAAAACCAACAACCATCAGCAACACAGTCCTCAGCACAAGTTCAAACAAACCAACAACCATCAGCAACACAGTCCTCAGCAAAAGTTCAAACAAACCAACAACAACCATCAGCAGCACAGTCCTCAGCATAGCTTCAAACAAAACCAACAACCATCAGCAACACAGTCCTCAGCACAAGTTAAAACAAACCAACAACAACCATCAGCAACACAGTCCTCAGCATAGCTTCAAACAAAACCAACAACAATCAGCAACACAGTCCTCAGCAAAGCTTCAAACAAAACCAACAACCATCAAAAACACAGTCCTCAGCACAAGTTCAAACAAACCAACAACCATCAGCAACACAGTCTTCAGCAAAAGTTCAAACAAACCAATAACAACCATCAGCAACACAGTCCTCAGCACAGCTTCAAACAAAACCAACAACAACCATCAGCAACACAGTCCTCAGCACAGCTTCAAACAAAACCAACAACAACCATCAGCAACACATTCCTCAGCACAAGTTCAAACAAAATCAACAACCATCAGCAACACAGTCCTCAGCACAGCTTCAAACAAAACCAACAACAACGATCAGCAACACAGTCCTCAGCACAGCTTCAAACAAAACCCAACAACCATCAGCAACACAGTCCTCAGCACAGATTCAAACAAAACCAACAACAACAATCAGCAACACAGTCCTCAGCAAAGCTTCAAACAAAACCAACAACCATCAGCAACACAGTCCTCAGCACAAGTTCAAACAAACCAACAACCATCAGCAACACAGTCCTCAGCAAAAGTTCAAACAAACCAATAACAACCATCAGCAACACAGTCCTCAGCACAGCTTCAAACAAAACCAACAACCATCAGCAATACAGTCCACAGCACAGCTTCAAACAAAACCAACAACAATCAGCAACACAGTCCTCAGCATAGCTTCAAACAAAACCAACAACAACCTCAGCAACACAGTCCTCAGCACAGCTTCAAACAAAACCAACAACAATCAGCAACACAGTCCTCAGCATAGCTTCAAACAAAACCAACAACCAACAGCAACACAGTCCTCAGCACAGCTTCAAACAAACCAACAAGAACCATTAGCAACAGAGTTCGCAGCACAGCTTCAAACAAAACCAACAACCAACAGCAACACAGTCCTCAGCACAGCTTCAAACAAACCAACAAGAACCATTAGCAACATAGTTCGCAGCACAACTTCAAACAAAACCAACAACAATCAGCAACTCAGTCCTCAGCTTAGCTTCAAACAAAACCAATCACAATCAGCAACACAGTCCTCAGCACAGCTTCAAACAAAACCAACAACAATCAGCAACACAGTCCTCAGCAAAGCTTCAAACAAAACCAACAACAATCAGCAACTCAGTCCTCAGCATAGCTTCAAACAAAACCAACAACAATCAGCAATTCAGTCCTCAGCATAGCTTCAAACAAAATCAACAAACATCAGCAACACAGTCCTCAGCACAAGTTCAAACAAAATCAACAACCATCAGCAACACAGTCCTCAGCACAGCTTCAAACAAAACCAACAACAACGATCAGCAACACAGTCCTCAGCACAGCTTCAAACAAAACCCAACAACCATCAGCAACACAGTCCTCAGCACAGCTTCAAACAAAACCCAACAACCATCAGCAACACAGTCCTCAGCACAGCTTCAAACAAAACCAACAACAACAATCAGCAACACAGTCCTCAGCACAGCTTCAAACAAAACCCAACAACCATCAGCAACACAGTCCTCAGCATAGCTTCAAACAAAACCAATAACCATCAGCAACACAGTCCTCAGCACAGCTTTAAACAAACCAACAACAACCATCAGCAACACAGTCCTCAGCATAGCTTCAAACAAAACCAATAACCATCAGCAACACAGTCCTCAGCACAGCTTCAAACAAACCAACAACAACCATCAGCAACACAGTCCTCAGCATAGCTTTAAACAAAACCAACAACCATCAGCAACACAGTCCTCAGCACAGCTTCAAACAAAACCAACAACAACCATCAGCAACACAGTCCTCAGCATAGCTTCAAACAAAATCAATAACCATCAGCAACACAGTCCTCAGCATAGCTTCAAACAAAACCAACAACCATCAGCAACACAGTCCTCAGCACAGCTTCAAACAAACCAACAACAACCATCAGCAACACAGTCCTCAGCATAGCTTCAAACAAAACCAACAACAATCAGCAGCACAGTCCTCAGCAAAGCTTCAAACAAAACCAACAACCATCAGCAACACAGTCCTCAGCACAAGTTCAAACAAACCAACAACCATCAGCAACACAGTCCTCAGCAAAAGTTCAAACAAACCAACAACAACCATCAGCAGCACAGTCCTCAGCATAGCTTCAAACAAAACCAACAACCATCAGCAACACAGTCCTCAGCACAAGTTAAAACAAACCAACAACAAACATCAGCAACACAGTCCTCAGCATAGCTTCAAACAAAACCAACAACAATCAGCAACACAGTCCTCAGCAAAGCTTCAAACAAAACCAACAACCATCAGCAACACAGTCCTCAGCACAAGTTCAAACAAACCAACAACCATCAGCAACACAGTCCTAAGCAAAAGTTCAAACAAACCAATAACAACCATCAGCAACACAGTCCTCAGCACAGCTTCAAACAAAACCAACAACAACCATCAGCAACACAGTCCTCAGCACAGCTTCAAACAAAACCAACAACAACCATCAGCAACACAGTCCTCAGCACAGCTTCAAACAAAACCAACAACAACCATCAGCAACACATTCCTCAGCACAAGTTCAAACAAAATCAACAACCATCAGCAACACAGTCCTCAGCACAGCTTCAAACAAAACCAACAACAACGATCAGCAACACAGTCCTCAGCACAGCTTCAAACAAAACCCAACAACCATCAGCAACACAGTCCTCAGCATAGCTTCAAACAAAACCAATAACCATCAGCAACACAGTCCTCAGCACAGCTTCAAACAAACCAACAACAACCATCAGCAACACAGTCCTCAGCATAGCTTCAAACAAAACCAATAACCATCAGCAACACAGTCCTCAGCATAGCTTCAAACAAAACCAACAACCATCAGCAACACAGTCCTCAGCATCGCTTCAAACAAAACCAATAACCATCAGCAACACAGTCCTCAGCACAGCTTCAAACAAACCAACAACAACCATCAGCAACACAGTCCTCAGCATAGCTTCAAACAAAACCAACAACCATCAGCAACACAGTCCTCAGCACAGCTTCAAACAAAACCAACAACAACCATCAGCAACACAGTCCTCAGCATAGCTTCAAACAAAACGAACAACCATCAGCAACACAGTCCTCAGCACAGGTTCAAACAAACCAACAACAACCATCAGCAAGACAGTCCTCAGCATAGCTTCAAACAAAACCAACAACCATCAGCAACACAGTCCTCAGCACAGCTTCAAACAAAACCAACAACAACCATCAGCAACACAGTCCTCAGCATAGCTTCAAACAAAATCGATAACCATCAGCAACATAGTCCTCAGCATAGCTTCAAACAAAACCAACAACCATCAGCAACACAGTCCTCAGCACAGCTTCAAACAAACCAACAACAACCATCAGCAACACAGTCCTGAGCATAGCTTCAAACAAAACCAACAACAATCAGCAACACAGTCCTCAGCAAAGCTTCAAACAAAACCAACAACCATCAGCAACACAGTCCTCAGCAAAAGTTCAAACAAACCAACAACAACCATCAGCAGCACAGTCCTCAGCATAGCTTCAAACAAAACCAACAACCATCAGCAACACAGTCCTCAGCACAGGTTCAATCAAACCAAAAACAACCATTAGCAGCACAGTCCTCAGCATAGCTTCAAACAAAACCAACAACCATCAGCAACACAGTCCTCAGCACAAGTTAAAACAAACCAACAACAACCATCAGCAACACAGTCCTCAGCATAGCTTCAAACAAAACCAACAACCATCAGCAACACAGTCCTCAGCACAAGTTCAAACAAACCAACAACGATCAGCAACACAGTCCTAAGCAAAAGTTCAAACAAACCAATAACAACCATCAGCAACACAGTCCTCAGCAAAGCTTCAAACAAAACCAACAACCATCAGCAACACAGTCCACAGCACAGCTTCAAACAAAACTAACAACAATCAGCAACACAGTCCTCAGCATAGCTTCAAACAAAACCAACAACAACCTCAGCAACACAGTCCTCAGCACAGCTTCAAACAAAACCAACAACAATCAGCAACACAGTCCTCAGCATAGCTTCAAACAAAACCAACAACCAACAGCAACACAGTCCTAAGCACAGCTTCAAACAAACCAACAAGAACCATTAGCAACAGAGTTCGCAGCACAGCTTCAAACAAAACCAACAACCAACAGCAACACAGTCCTCAGCACAGCTTCAAACAAACCAACAAGAAACATTAGCAACAGAGTTCGCAGCACAGCTTCAAACAAAACCAACAACCAACAGCAACACAGTCCACAGCACAGCTTCAAACAAAACCAACAACAATCAGCAACACAGTCCTCAGCATAGCTTCAAACAAAACCAACAACAACCTCAGCAACACAGTCCTCAGCACAGCTTCAAACAAAACCAACAACAATCAGCAACACAGTCCTCAGCATAGCTTCAAACAAAACCAACAACCAACAGCAACACAGTCCTCAGCACAGCTTCAAACAAACCAACAAGAACCATTAGCAACAGAGTTCGCAGCACAGCTTCAAACAAAACCAACAACCAACAGCAACACAGTCCTCAGCACAGCTTCAAACAAACCAACAAGAACCATTAGCAACATAGTTCGCAGCACAACTTGAAACAAAACCAACAACAATCAGCAACTCAGTCCTCAGCTTAGCTTCAAACAAAACCAATCAGAATCAGCAACACTGTCCTCAGCACAGCTTCAAACAAAACCAACAACAATCAGCAACACAGTCCTCAGCATAGCTTCAAACAAAACCAACAACAATCAGCAACTCAGTCCTCAGCATAGCTTCAAACAAAACCAACAACAATCAGCAATTCAGTCCTCAGCATAGCTTCAAACAAAATCAACAACCATCAGCAACACAGTCCTCAGCACAAGCTCAAACAAAATCAACAACCATCAGCAACACAGTCCTCAGCACAGCTTCAAACAAAACCAACAACAACGATCAGCAACACAGTCCTCAGCACAGCTTCAAACAAAACCCAACAACCATCAGCAACACAGTCCTCAGCATAGCTTCAAACAAAACCAATAACCATCAGCAACACAGTCCTCAGCACAGCTTCAAACAAACCAACAACAACCATCAGCAACACAGTCCTCAGCATAGCTTCAAACAAAACCAATAACCATCAGCAACACAGTCCTCAGCATAGCTTCAAACAAAACCAACAACCATCAGCAACACAGTCCTCAGCATCGCTTCAAACAAAACCAATAACCATCAGCAACACAGTCCTCAGCATAGCTTCAAACAAAACCAACAACCATCAGCAACACAGTCCTCAGCACAGCTTCAAACAAAACCAACAACAACCATCAGCAACACAGTCCTCAGCATAGCTTCAAACAAAACCAACAACCATCAGCAACACAGTCCTCAGCACAGGTTCAAACAAACCAACAACAACCATCAGCAACACAGTCCTCAGCATAGCTTCAAACAAAACCAACAACCATCAGCAACACAGTCCTCAGCACAGCTTCAAACAAAACCAACAACAACCATCAGCAACACAGTCCTCAGCATACCTTCAAACAAAATCAATAACCATCAGCAACACAGTCCTCAGCATAGCTTCAAACAAAACCAACAACCATCAGCAACACAGTCCTCAGCACAGCTTCAAACAAACCAACAACAACCATCAGCAACACAGTCCTCAGCATAGCTTCAAACAAAACCAACAACAATCAGCAGCACAGTCCTCAGCAAAGCTTCAAACAAAACCAACAACCATCAGCAACACAGTCCTCAGCACAAGTTCAAACAAACCAACAACCATCAGCAACACAGTCCTCAGCAAAAGTTCAAACAAACCAACAACAACCATCAGCAGCACAGTCCTCAGCATAGCTTCAAACAAAACCAACAACCATCAGCAACACAGTCCTCAGCACAGGTTCAAACAAACCAAAAACAACCATTAGCAGCACAGTCCTCAGCATAGCTTCAAACAAAACCAACAACCATCAGCAACACAGTCCTCAGCACAAGTTAAAACAAACCAACAACAACCATCAGCAACACAGTCCTCAGCATAGCTTCAAACAAAACCAACAACAATCAGCAACACAGTCCTCAGCAAAGCTTCAAACAAAACCAACAACCATCAGCAACACAGTCCTCAGCACAAGTTCAAACAAACCAACAACCATCAGCAACACAGTCTTCAGCAAAAGTTCAAACAAACCAATAACAACCATCAGCAACACAGTCCTCAGCACAGCTTCAAACAAAACCAACAACAACCATCAGCAACACAGTCCTCAGCACAGCTTCAAACAAAACCAACAACAACCATCAGCAACACAGTCCTCAGCACAGCTTCAAACAAAACCAACAACAACCATCAGCAACACATTCCTCAGCACAAGTTCAAACAAAATCAACAACCATCAGCAACACAGTCCTCAGCACAGCTTCAAACAAAACCAACAACAACGATCAGCAACACAGTCCTCAGCACAGCTTCAAATAAAACCCAACAACCATCAGCAACACAGTCCTCAGCATAGCTTCAAACAAAACCAATAACCATCAGCAACACAGTCCTCAGCACAGCTTCAAACAAACCAACAACAACCATCAGCAACACAGTCCTCAGCATAGCTTCAAACAAAACCAATAACCATCAGCAACACAGTCCTCAGCATAGCTTCAAACAAAACCAACAACCATCAGCAACACAGTCCTCAGCATCGCTTCAAACAAAACCAATAACCATCAGCAACACAGTCCTCAGCACAGCTTCAAACAAACCAACAACAACCATCAGCAACACAGTCCTCAGCATAGCTTCAAACAAAACCAACAACCATCAGCAACACAGTCCTCAGCACAGCTTCAAACAAAACCAACAACAACCATCAGCAACACAGTCCTCAGCATAGCTTCAAACAAAACGCACAACCATCAGCAACACAGTCCTCAGCACAGGTTCAAACAAACCAACAACAACCATCAGCAAGACAGTCCTCAGCATAGCTTCAAACAAAACCAACAACCATCAGCAACACAGTCCTCAGCACAGCTTCAAACAAAACCAACAACAACCATCAGCAACACAGTCCTCAGCATAGCTTCAAACAAAATCAATAACCATCAGCAACACAGTCCTCAGCATAGCTTCAAACAAAACCAACAACCATCAGCAACACAGTCCTCAGCACAGCTTCAAACAAACCAACAACAACCATCAGCAACACAGTCCTGAGCATAGCTTCAAACAAAACCAACAACAATCAGCAACACAGTCCTCAGCAAAGCTTCAAACAAAACCAACAACCATCAGCAACACAGTCCTCAGCACAATTTCAAACAAACCAACAACCATCAGCAACACAGTCCTCAGCAAAAGTTCAAACAAACCAACAACAACCATCAGCAGCACAGTCCTCAGCATAGCTTCAAACAAAACCAACAACCATCAGCAACACAGTCCTCAGCACAGGTTCAAACAAACCAAAAACAACCATTAGCAGCACAGTCCTCAGCATAGCTTCAAACAAAACCAACAACCATCAGCAACACAGTCCTCAGCACAAGTTAAAACAAACCAACAACAACCATCAGCAACACAGTCCTCAGCATAGCTTCAAACAAAACCAACAACCATCAGCAACACAGTCCTCAGCACAAGTTCAAACAAACCAACAATGATCAGCAACACAGTCCTCAGCAAAAGTTCAAACAAACCAATAACAACCATCAGCAACACAGTCCTCAGCAAAGCTTCAAACAAAACCAACAACCATCAGCAACACAGTCCACAGCACAGCTTCAAACAAAACTAACAACAATCAGCAACACAGTCCTCAGCATAGCTTCAAACAAAACCAACAACAACCTCAGCAACACAGTCCTCAGCACAGCTTCAAACAAAACCAACAACAATCAGCAACACAGTCCTCAGCATAGCTTCAAACAAAACCAACAACCAACAGCAACACAGTCCTCAGCACAGCTTCAAACAAACCAACAAGAACCATTAGCAACAGAGTTCGCAGCACAGCTTCAAACAAAACCAACAACCAACAGCAACACAGTCCTCAGCACAGCTTCAAACAAACCAACAAGAAACATTAGCAACATAGTTCGCAGCACAACTTCAAACAAAACCAACAACAATCAGCATCTCAGTCCTCAGCATAGCTTCAAACAAAACCCAACAACCATCAGCAACACAGTCCTCAGCATAGCTTCAAACAAAACCAATAACCATCAGCAACACAGTCCTCAGCACAGCTTCAAACAAACCAACAACAACCATCAGCAACACAGTCCTCAGCATAGCTTCAAACAAAACCAATAACCATCAGCAACACAGTCCTCAGCATAGCTTCAAACAAAACCAACAACCATCAGCAACACAGTCCTCAGCATCGCTTCAAACAAAACCAATAACCATCAGCAACACAGTCCTCAGCACAGCTTCAAACAAACCAACAACAACCATCAGCAACACAGTCCTCAGCATAGCTTCAAACAAAACCAATAACCATCAGCAACACAGTCCTCAGCATAGCTTCAAACAAAACCAACAACCATCAGCAACACAGTCCTCAGCATCGCTTCAAACAAAACCAATAACCATCAGCAACACAGTCCTCAGCACAGCTTCAAACAAACCAACAACAACCATCAGCAACACAGTCCTCAGCATAGCTTCAAACAAAACCAACAACCATCAGCAACACAGTCCTCAGCACAGCTTCAAACAAAACCAACAACAACCATCAGCAACACAGTCCTCAGCATAGCTTCAAACAAAACGCACAACCATCAGCAACACAGTCCTCAGCACAGGTTCAAACAAACCAACAACAACCATCAGCAAGACAGTCCTCAGCATAGCTTCAAACAAAACCAACAACCATCAGCAACACAGTCCTCAGCACAGCTTCAAACAAAACCAACAACAACCATCAGCAACACAGTCCTCAGCATAGCTTCAAACAAAATCAATAACCATCAGCAACACAGTCCTCAGCATAGCTTCAATCAAAACCAACAACCATCAGCAACACAGTCCTCAGCACAGCTTCAAACAAACCAACAACAACCATCAGCAACACAGTCCTGAGCATAGCTTCAAACAAAACCAACAACAATCAGCAACACAGTCCTCAGCAAAGCTTCAAACAAAACCAACAACCATCAGCAACACAGTCCTCAGCACAATTTCAAACAAACCAACAACCATCAGCAACACAGTCCTCAGCAAAAGTTCAAACAAACCAACAACAACCATCAGCAGCACAGTCCTCAGCATAGCTTCAAACAAAACCAACAACCATCAGCAACACAGTCCTCAGCACAGGTTCAAACAAACCAAAAACAACCATTAGCAGCACAGTCCTCAGCATAGCTTCAAACAAAACCAACAACCATCAGCAACACAGTCCTCAGCACAAGTTAAAACAAACCAACAACAACCATCAGCAACACAGTCCTCAGCATAGCTTCAAACAAAACCAACAACCATCAGCAACACAGTCCTCAGCACAAGTTCAAACAAACCAACAATGATCAGCAACACAGTCCTCAGCAAAAGTTCAAACAAACCAATAACAACCATCAGCAACACAGTCCTCAGCAAAGCTTCAAACAAAACCAACAACCATCAGCAACACAGTCCACAGCACAGCTTCAAACAAAACTAACAACAATCAGCAACACAGTCCTCAGCATAGCTTCAAACAAAACCAACAACAACCTCAGCAACACAGTCCTCAGCACAGCTTCAAACAAAACCAACAACAATCAGCAACACAGTCCTCAGCATAGCTTCAAACAAAACCAACAACCAACAGCAACACAGTCCTCAGCACAGCTTCAAACAAACCAACAAGAACCATTAGCAACAGAGTTCGCAGCACAGCTTCAAACAAAACCAACAACCAACAGCAACACAGTCCTCAGCAGAGCTTCAAACAAACCAACAAGAAACATTAGCAACATAGTTCGCAGCACAACTTCAAACAAAACCAACAACAATCAGCAACTCAGTCCTCAGCATAGCTTCAAACAAAACCCAACAACCATCAGCAACACAGTCCTCAGCATAGCTTCAAACAAAACCAATAACCAACAGCAACACAGTCCTCAGCACAGCTTCAAACAAACCAACAACAACCATCAGCAACACAGTCCTCAGCATAGCTTCAAAGAAAACCAATAACCATCAGCAACACAGTCCTCAGCATAGCTTCAAACAAAACCAACAACCATCAGCAACACAGTCCTCAGCACAAGTTAAAACAAACCAACAACAACCATCAGCAACACAGTCCTCAGCATAGCTTCAAACAAAACCAACAACCATCAGCAACACAGTCCTCAGCACAAGTTCAAACAAACCAACAACGATCAGCAACACAGTCCTCAGCAAAAGTTCAAACAAACCAATAACAACCATCAGCAACACAGTCCTCAGCAAAGCTTCAAACAAAACCAACAACCATCAGCAACACAGTCCACAGCACAGCTTCAAACAAAACTAACAACAATCAGCAACACAGTCCTCAGCATAGCTTCAAACAAAACCAACAACAACCTCAGCAACACAGTCCTCAGCACAGCTTCAAACAAAACCAACAACAATCAGCAACACAGTCCTCAGCATAGCTTCAAACAAAACCAACAACCAACAGCAACACAGTCCTCAGCACAGCTTCAAACAAACCAACAAGAACCATTAGCAACAGAGTTCGCAGCACAGCTTCAAACAAAACCAACAACCAACAGCAACACAGTCCTCAGCACAGCTTCAAACAAACCAACAAGAAACATTAGCAACATAGTTCGCAGCACAACTTCAAACAAAACCAACAACAATCAGCAACTCAGTCCTCAGCATAGCTTCAAACAAAACCCAACAACCATCAGCAACACAGTCCTCAGCATAGCTTCAAACAAAACCAATAACTAACAGCAACACAGTCCTCAGCACAGCTTCAAACAAACCAACAACAACCATCAGCAACACAGTCCTCAGCATAGCTTCAAACAAAACCAATAACCATCAGCAACACAGTCCTCAGCATAGCTTCAAACAAAACCAACAACCATCAGCAACACAGTCCTCAGCATCGCTTCAAACAAAACCAATAACCATCAGCAACACAGTCCTCAGCACAGCTTCAAACAAACCAACAACAACCATCAGCAACACAGTCCTCAGCATATCTTCAAACAAACCAACAACAACCATCAGCAGCACAGTCCTCAGCACAGCTTCAAACAAAACCAACAACAACCATCAGCAACACAGTCCTCAGCATTGCTTCAAACAAAACCAACAACCATCAGCAACACAGTCCTCAGCATAGCTTCAAACAAAACCAACAACCATCAGCAACACTGTCCTCAGCACAGGTTCAAACAAACCAACAACAACCATCAGCAACACAGTCCTCAGCATAGCTTCAAACAAAACCAACAACCATCAGCAACACAGTCCTCAGCACAGCTTCAAACAAAACCAACAACAACCATCAGCAACACAGTCCTCAGCATAGCTTCAAACAAAACCAACAACCATCAGCAACACAGTCCTCAGCACAGCTTCAAACAAACCAACAACCATCAGCAACACAGTCCTCAGCACAGCTTCAAACAAACCAACAACAACCATCAGCAACACAGTCCTCAGCATAGCTTCAAACAAAACCAACAACCATCAGCAACACAGTCCTCAGCACAGCTTCAAACAAACCAACAACAACCATCAGCAACACAGTCCTCAGCATAGCTTCAAACAAAACCAACAACAATCAGCAACACAGTCCTCAGCAAAGCTTCAAACAAAACCAACAACCATCAGCAACACAGTCCTCAGCACAAGTTCAAACAAACCAACAACCATCAGCAACACATCCTCAGCAAAAGTTCAAACAAACCAATAACAACCATCAGCAACACAGTCCTCAGCACAGCTTCAAACAAAACCAACAACCATCAGCAACACAGTCCACAGCACAGCTTCAAACAAAACCAACAACAATCAGCAACACAGTCCTCAGCATAGCTTCAAACAAAACCAACAACAACCTCAGCAACACAGTCCTCAGCACAGCTTCAAACAAAACCAACAACAATCAGCAACACAGTCCTCAGCATAGCTTCAAACAAAACCAACAACCAACAGCAACACAGTCCTCAGCACAGCTTCAAACAAACCAACAAGAACCATTAGCAACAGAGTTCGCAGCACAGCTTCAAACAAAACCAACAACCAACAGCAACACAGTCCTCAGCACAGCTTCAAACAAACCAACAAGAACCATTAGCAACATAGTTCGCAGCACAACTTCAAACAAAACCAACAACAATCAGCAACTCAGTCCTCAGCATAGCTTCAAACAAAACCAATCACAATCAGCAACACAGTCCTCAGCACAGCTTCAAACAAAACCAACAACCATCAGCAACACAGTCCTCAGCACAGCTTCAAACAAACCAACAACAACCATCAGCAACACAGTCCTCAGCATAGCTTCAAACAAAACCAACAACAATCAGCAGCACAGTCCTCAGCAAAGCTTCAAACAAAACCAACAACCATCAGCAACACAGTCCTCAGCACAAGTTCAAACAAACCAACAACCATCAGCAACACAGTCCTCAGCACAGCTTCAAACAAACCAACAACAACCATCAGCAACACAGTCCTCATCAAAAGTTCAAACAAACCAACAACAACCATCAGCAGCACAGTCCTCAGCATAGCTTCAAACAAAACCAACAAACATCAGCAACACAGTCCTCAGCACAGGTTCAAACAAACCAAAAACAACCATTAGCAGCACAGTCCTCAGCATAGCTTCAAACAAAACCAACAACCATCAGCAACACAGTCCTCAGCACAAGTTAAAACAAACCAACAACAATCATCAGCAACACAGTCCTCAGCATAGCTTCAAACAAAACCAACAACAATCAGCAACACAGTCCTCAGCAAAGCTTCAAACAAAACCAACAACCATCAACAACACAGTCCTCAGCACAAGTTCAAACAAACCAACAACCATCAGCAACACAGTCCTCAGCAAAAGTTCAAACAAACCAATAACAACCATCAGCAACACAGTCCTCAGCACAGCTTCAAACAAAACCAACAACCATCAGCAACACAGTCCTCAGCACAGCTTCAAACAAAACCAACAACAATCAGCAACACAGTCCTCAGCATAGCTTCAAACAAAACCAACAGCAACCTCAGCAACACAGTCCTCAGCACAGCTTCAAACAAAACCAACAACAATCAGCAACACAGTCCTCAGCATAGCTTCAAACAAAACCAACAACCAACAGCAACACAGTCCTCAGCACAGCTTCAAACAAACCAACAAGAACCATTAGCAACAGAGTTCGCAGCCGAGCTTCAAACAAAACCAACAACCAACAGCAACACAGTCCTCAGCACAGCTTCAAACAAACCAACAAGAAACATTAGCAACATAGTTCGCAGCACAACTTCAAACAAAACCAACAACAATCAGCAACTCAGTCCTCAGCACAGCTTCAAACAAAACCCAACAACCATCAGCAACACAGTCCTCAGCATAGCTTCAAACAAAACCAATAACCATCAGCAACACAGTCCTCAGCACAGCTTCAAACAAACCAACAACAACCATCAGCAACACAGTCCTCAGCATAGCTTCAAACAAAACCAATAACCATCAGCAACACAGTCCTCAGCATAGCTTCAAACAAAACCAACAACCATCAGCAACACAGTCCTCAGCATCGCTTCAAACAAAACCAATAACCATCAGCAACACAGTCCTCAGCACAGCTTCAAACAAACCAACAACAACCATCAGCAACACAGTCCTCAGCATAGCTTCAAACAAAACCAACAACCATCAGCAACACAGTCCTCAGCACAGCTTCAAACAAAACCAACAACAACCATCAGCAACACAGTCCTCAGCATTGCTTCAAACAAAACCAACAACCATCAGCAACACAGTCCTCAGCATAGCTTCAAACAAAACCAACAACCATCAGCAACACAGTCCTCAGCACAGGTTCAAACAAACCAACAACAACCATCAGCAACACAGTCCTCAGCATAGCTTCAAACAAAACCAACAACCATCAGCAACACAGTCCTCAGCACAGCTTCAAACAAAACCAACAACAACCATCAGCAACACAGTCCTCAGCATAGCTTCAAACAAAATCAATAACCATCAGCAACACAGTCCTCAGCATAGCTTCAAACAAAACCAACAACCATCAGCAACACAGTCCTCAGCACAGCTTCAAACAAACCAACAACAACCATCAGCAACACAGTCCTCAGCATCGCTTCAAACAAAACCAACGACAATCAGCAACACTGTCCTCAGCAAAGCTTCAAACAAAACCAACAACCATCAGCAACACAGTCCTCAGCACAAGTTCAAACAAACCAACAACCATCAGCAACACAGTCCTCAGCAAAAGTTCAAACAAACCAACAACAACCATCAGCAGCACAGTCCTCAGCATAGCTTCAAACAAAACCAACAACCATCAGCAACACAGTCCTCAGCACAGGTTCAAACAAACCAAAAACAACCATTAGCAGCACAGTCCTCAGCATAGCTTCAAACAAAACCAACAACCATCAGCAACACAGTCCTCAGCACAAGTTCAAACAAACCAACAACAATCATCAGCAACACAGTCCTCAGCATAGCTTCAAACAAAACCAACAACAATCAGCAACACAGTCCTCAGCAAAGCTTCAAACAAAACCAACAACCATCAGCAACACAGTCCTCAGCACAAGTTCAAACAAACCAACAACCATCAGCAACACAGTCCTCAGCAAAAGTTCAAACAAACCAATAACAACCATCAGCAACACAGTCCTCAGCACAGCTTCAAACAAAACCAACAACCATCAGCAACACAGTCCACAGCACAGCTTCAAACAAAACCAACAACAATCAGCAACACAGTCCTCAGCATAGCTTCAAACAAAACCAACAACAACCTCAGCAACACAGTCCTCAGCACAGCTTCAAACAAAACCAACAACAATCAGCAACACAGTCCTCAGCATAGCTTCAAACAAAACCAACAACCAACAGCAACACAGTCCTCAGCATAGCTTCAAACAAAACCAACAACCATCAGCAACACAGTCCTCAGCACAGCTTCAAACAAACCAACAACAACCATCAGCAACACAGTCCTCAGCATAGCTTCAAACAAAACCAACAACAATCAGCAACACAGTCCTCAGCAAAGCTTCAAACAAAACCAACAACCATCAGCAACACAGTCCTCAGCACAGCTTCAAATAAAACCAACAACAACAATCAGCAACACAGTCCTCAGCACAGCTTCAAATAAAACCAACAACAACCATCAGCAACACAGTCCTCAGCACAGCTTCAAACAAAACCAACAACAATAAGCAACACAGTCCTCAGCACAGCTTCAAATAAAACCAACAACAACCATCAGCAACACAGTCCTCAGCACAGCTTCAAACAAAATCAACAACAATCAGCAACATAGTCCTCAGCACAGCTTGAAACAAAACCAACAACCATCAGCAACACAGTCCTCAGCACAGCTTCAAACAGAACGAACAACAATCAGTGACACAGTCCTCAGCACAGCTTGGAACAAAACCAACAACCATCAGCAACACAGTCCTCAGCAAAGCTTCAAACAGAACGAACAACAATCAGTGACACAGTCCTCAGCATAGCTTCAAACAAAACCAACAACCAACAGCAACACAGTCCTCAGCACAGCTTCAAACAAAACCAACAACAATCAGCAACACAGTCCTCAGCATAGCTTCAAACAAAACCAACAACCAACAGCAACACAGTCCTCAGCATCGCTTCAAACAAAACCAATAACCATCAGCAACACAGTCCTCAGCACAGCTTCAAACAAACCAACAACAACCATCAGCAACACAGTCCTCAGCATAGCTTCAAACAAAACCAACAACCATCAGCAACACAGTCCTCAGCACAGCTTCAAACAAAACCAACAACAACCATCAGCAACACAGTCCTCAGCATTGCTTCAAACAAAACCAACAACCATCAGCAACACAGTCCTCAGCATAGCTTCAAACAAAACCAACAACCATCAGCAACACAGTCCTCAGCACAGGTTCAAGCAAACCAACAACAACCATCAGCAACACAGTCCTCAGCATAGCTTCAAACAAAACCAACAACCATCAGCAACACAGTCCTCAGCACAGCTTCAAACAAAACCAACAACAACCATCAGCAACACAGTCCTCAGCATAGCTTCAAACAAAATCAATAACCATCAGCAACACAGTCCTCAGCATAGCTTCAAACAAAACCAACAACCATCAGCAACACAGTCCTCAGCACAGCTTCAAACAAACCAACAACAACCATCAGCAACACAGTCCTCAGCATCGCTTCAAACAAAACCAACGACAATCAGCAACACTGTCCTCAGCAAAGCTTCAAACAAAACCAACAACCATCAGCAACACAGTCCTCAGCACAAGTTCAAACAAACCAACAACCATCAGCAACACAGTCCTCAGCAAAAGTTCAAACAAACCAACAACAACCATCAGCAGCACAGTCCTCAGCATAGCTTCAAACAAAACCAACAACCATCAGCAACACAGTCCTCAGCACAGGTTCAAACAAACCAAAAACAACCATTAGCAGCACAGACCTCAGCATAGCTTCAAACAAAACCAACAACCATCAGCAACACAGTCCTCAGCACAAGTTCAAACAAACCAACAACAATCATCAGCAACACAGTCCTCAGCATAGCTTCAAACAAAACCAACAACAATCAGCAACACAGTCCTCAGCAAAGCTTCAAACAAAACCAACAACCATCAGCAACACAGTCCTCAGCACAAGTTCAAACAAACCAACAACCATCAGCAACACAGTCCTCAGCAAAAGTTCAAACAAACCAATAACAACCATCAGCAACACAGTCCTCAGCACAGCTTCAAACAAAACCAACAACCATCAGCAACACAGTCCACAGCACAGCTTCAAACAAAACCAACAACAATCAGCAACACAGTCCTCAGCATAGCTTCAAACAAAACCAACAACAACCTCAGCACCACAGTCCTCAGCACAGCTTCAAACAAAACCAACAACAATCAGCAACACAGTCCTCAGCATAGCTTCAAACAAAACCAACAACCAACAGCAACACAGTCCTCAGCATAGCTTCAAACAAAACCAACAACCATCAGCAACACAGTCCTCAGCACAGCTTCAAACAAACCAACAACAACCATCAGCAACACAGTCCTCAGCATAGCTTCAAACAAAACCAACAACAATCAGCAACACAGTCCTCAGCAAAGCTTCAAACAAAACCAACAACCATCAGCAACACAGTCCTCAGCAGAGCTTCAAATAAAACCAACAACAACAATCAGCAACACAGTCCTCAGCACAGCTTCAAATAAAACCAACAACAACCATCAGCAACACAGTCCTCAGCACAGCTTCAAACAAAACCAACAACAATAAGCAACACAGTCCTCAGCACAGCTTCAAATAAAACCAACAACAACCATCAGCAACACAGTCCTCAGCACAGCTTCAAACAAAATCAACAACAATCAGCAACATAGTCCTCAGCACAGCTTGAAACAAAACCAACAACCATCAGCAACACAGTCCTCAGCACAGCTTCAAACAGAACGAACAACAATCAGTGACACAGTCCTCAGCACAGCTTGGAACAAAACCAACAACCATCAGCAACACAGTCCTCAGCAAAGCTTCAAACAGAACGAACAACAATCAGTGACACAGTCCTCAGCATAGCTTCAAACAAAACCAACAACCAACAGCAACACAGTCCTCAGCACAGCTTCAAACAAAACCAACAACAATCAGCAACACAGTCCTCAGCATAGCTTCAAACAAAACCAACAACCAACAGCAACACAGTCCTCAGCATAGCTTCAAACAAAACCAACAACCATCAGCAACACAGTCCTCAGCACAGCTTCAAACAAACCAACAACAACCATCAGCAACACAGTCCTCAGCATAGCTTCAAACAAAACCAACAACAATCAGCAACACAGTCCTCAGCAAAGCTTCAAACAAAACCAACAACCATCAGCAACACAGTCCTCAGCACAGCTTCAAATAAAACCAACAACAACAATCAGCAACACAGTCCTCAGCACAGCTTCAAATAAAACCAACAACAACCATCAGCAACACAGTCCTCAGCACAGCTTCAAACAAAACCAACAACAATAAGCAACACAGTCCTCAGCACAGCTTCAAATAAAACCAACAACAACCATCAGCAACACAGTCCTCAGCATAGCTTCAAACAAAACGAACAACAATCAGCAACTCAGTCCTCAGCACAGCTTCAAACAAAACCAACAACAATCAGCAACTCAGTCCTCAGCATAGCTTCAAACAAAATCAACAAGCGTCAGCAACACAGTCCTTGGCATAGCTTCAAAGAAAATCAACAACCATCAGCAGCACAGTCCTCAGCACAGCTTGAAACAAAACCAACAACAACGATCAGCAACACAGTCCTCAACACAGCTTCAAACAAAACCAACAACCATCAGCAACATAGTCCTCAGCGCAGGTTCAAACAAACCAACAACAACCATCAGCAACACAGTCCTCAGCATCGCTTCAAACAAAACCAACAACCATCAGCAACACAGTCCTCAGCACAGCTTCAAACAAACCAACAACAACCATCAGCAACACAGTCCTCAGCATAGCTTCAAACAAAACCAACAACAATCAGCAACACAGTCCTCAGCAAAGCTTCAAACAAAACCAAAAACCATCAGCAACACAGTCCTCAGCACAAGTTCAAACAAACCAACAACCATCAGCAACACAGTCCTCAGCAAAAGTTCAAACAAACCAATAACAACCATCAGCAACACAGTCCTCAGCACAGCTTCAAACAAAACCAACAACCATCAGCAACACAGTCCACAGCACAGCTTCAAACAAAACCAACAACAATCAGCAACACAGTCCTCAGCATAGCTTCAAACAAAACCAACAACAACCTCAGCAACACAGTCCTCAGCACAGCTTCAAACAAAACCAACAACAATCAGCAACACAGTCCTCAGCATAGCTTCAAACAAAACCAACAACCAACAGCAACACAGTCCTCAGCACAGCTTCAAACAAACCAACAAGAACCATTAGCAACAGAGTTCGCAGCACAGCTTCAAACAAAATCAACAACCAACAGCAACACAGTCCTCAGCACAGCTTCAAACAAACCAACAAGAAACATTAGCAACATAGTTCGCAGCACAACTTCAAACAAAACCAACAACCAACAGCAACACAGTCCTCAGCACAGCTTCAAACAAACCAACAAGAACCATTAGCAACAGAGTTCGCAGCACAGCTTCAAACAAAATCAACAACCAACAGCAACACAGTCCTCAGCACAGCTTCAAACAAACCAACAACAACCATCAGCAACACAGTCCTCAGCATAGCTTCAAACAAAACCAATAACCATCAGCAACACAGTCCTCAGCATAGCTTCAAACAAAACCAACAACCATCAGCAACACAGTCCTCAGCATCGCTTCAAACAAAACCAATAACCATCAGCAAAACAGTCCTCAGCACAGCTTCAAGCAAACCAACAACAACCATCAGCAACACAGTCCTCAGCATAGCTTCAAACAAAACCAACAACCATCAGCAACACAGTCCTCAGCACAGCTTCAAACAAAACCAACAACAACCATCAGCAACACAGTCCTCAGCATTGCTTCAAACAAAACCAACAACCATCAGCAACACAGTCCTCAGCACAGGTTCAAACAAACCAACAACAACCATCAGCAACACAGTCCTCAGCATAGTTTCAAACAAAACCAACAACCATCAGCAACACAGTCCTCAGCACAGCATCAAACAAAACCAACAACAACCATCAGCAACACAGTCCTCAGCATAGCTTCAAACAAAACCAACAACAATAAGCAACACAGTCCTCAGCACAGCTTCAAATAAAACCAACAACAACCATCAGCAACACAGTCCTCAGCATAGCTTCAAACAAAACGAACAACAATCAGCAACTCAGTCCTCAGCACAGCTTCAAACAAAACCAACAACAATCAGCAACTCAGTCCTCAGCATAGCTTCAAACAAAATCAACAAGCGTCAGCAACACAGTCCTTGGCATAGCTTCAAAGAAAATCAACAACCATCAGCAGCACAGTCCTCAGCACAGCTTGAAACAAAACCAACAACAACGATCAGCAACACAGTCCTCAACACAGCTTCAAACAAAACCAACAACCATCAGCAACATAGTCCTCAGCGCAGGTTCAAACAAACCAACAACAACCATCAGCAACACAGTCCTCAGCATCGCTTCAAACAAAACCAACAACCATCAGCAACACAGTCCTCAGCACAGCTTCAAACAAACCAACAACAACCATCAGCAACACAGTCCTCAGCATAGCTTCAAACAAAACCAACAACAATCAGCAACACAGTCCTCAGCAAATCTTCAAACAAAACCAACAACCATCAGCAACACAGTCCTCAGCACAAGTTCAAACAAACCAACAACCATCAGCAACACAGTCCTCAGCAAAAGTTCAAACAAACCAATAACAACCATCAGCAACACAGTCCTCAGCACAGCTTCAAACAAAACCAACAACCATCAGCAACACAGTCCTCAGCACAGCTTCAAACAAACCAACAACAACCATCAGCAACACAGTCCTCAGCATAGCTTCAAACAAAACCAACAACAATCAGCAACACAGTCCTCAGCAAAAGTTCAAACAAACCAATAACAACCATCAGCAACACAGTCCTCAGCACAGCTTCAAACAAAACCAACAACCATCAGCAACATAGTCCTCAGCGCAGGTTCAAACAAACCAACAACAACCATCAGCAACACAGTCCTCAGCATCGCTTCAAACAAAACCAACAACCATCAGCAACACAGTCCTCAGCACAGCTTCAAACAAACCAACAACAACCATCAGCAACACAGTCCTCAGCATAGCTTCAAACAAAACCAACAACAATCAGCAACACAGTCCTCAGCAAAGCTTCAAACAAAACCAAAAACCATCAGCAACACAGTCCTCAGCACAAGTTCAAACAAACCAACAACCATCAGCAACACAGTCCTCAGCAAAAGTTCAAACAAACCAATAACAACCATCAGCAACACAGTCCTCAGCACAGCTTCAAACAAAACCAACAACCATCAGCAACACAGTCCACAGCACAGCTTCAAACAAAACCAACAACAATCAGCAACACAGTCCTCAGCATAGCTTCAAACAAAACCAACAACAACCTCAGCAACACAGTCCTCAGCACAGCTTCAAACAAAACCAACAACAATCAGCAACACAGTCCTCAGCATAGCTTCAAACAAAACCAACAACCAACAGCAACACAGTCCTCAGCACAGCTTCAAACAAACCAACAAGAACCATTAGCAACAGAGTTCGCAGCACAGCTTCAAACAAAATCAACAACCAACAGCAACACAGTCCTCAGCACAGCTTCAAACAAACCAACAAGAAACATTAGCAACATAGTTCGCAGCACAACTTCAAACAAAACCAACAACCAACAGCAACACAGTCCTCAGCACAGCTTCAAACAAACCAACAAGAACCATTAGCAACAGAGTTCGCAGCACAGCTTCAAACAAAATCAACAACCAACAGCAACACAGTCCTCAGCACAGCTTCAAACAAACCAACAACAACCATCAGCAACACAGTCCTCAGCATAGCTTCAAACAAAACCAATAACCATCAGCAACACAGTCCTCAGCATAGCTTCAAACAAAACCAACAACCATCAGCAACACAGTCCTCAGCATCGCTTCAAACAAAACCAATAACCATCAGCAAAACAGTCCTCAGCACAGCTTCAAGCAAACCAACAACAACCATCAGCAACACAGTCCTCAGCATAGCTTCAAACAAAACCAACAACCATCAGCAACACAGTCCTCAGCACAGCTTCAAACAAAACCAACAACAACCATCAGCAACACAGTCCTCAGCATTGCTTCAAACAAAACCAACAACCATCAGCAACACAGTCCTCAGCACAGGTTCAAACAAACCAACAACAACCATCAGCAACACAGTCCTCAGCATAGTTTCAAACAAAACCAACAACCATCAGCAACACAGTCCTCAGCACAGCATCAAACAAAACCAACAACAACCATCAGCAACACAGTCCTCAGCATAGCTTCAAACAAAACCAACAACAATAAGCAACACAGTCCTCAGCACAGCTTCAAATAAAACCAACAACAACCATCAGCAACACAGTCCTCAGCATAGCTTCAAACAAAACGAACAACAATCAGCAACTCAGTCCTCAGCACAGCTTCAAACAAAACCAACAACAATCAGCAACTCAGTCCTCAGCATAGCTTCAAACAAAATCAACAAGCGTCAGCAACACAGTCCTTGGCATAGCTTCAAAGAAAATCAACAACCATCAGCAGCACAGTCCTCAGCACAGCTTGAAACAAAACCAACAACAACGATCAGCAACACAGTCCTCAACACAGCTTCAAACAAAACCAACAACCATCAGCAACATAGTCCTCAGCGCAGGTTCAAACAAACCAACAACAACCATCAGCAACACAGTCCTCAGCATCGCTTCAAACAAAACCAACAACCATCAGCAACACAGTCCTCAGCACAGCTTCAAACAAACCAACAACAACCATCAGCAACACAGTCCTCAGCATAGCTTCAAACAAAACCAACAACAATCAGCAACACAGTCCTCAGCAAATCTTCAAACAAAACCAACAACCATCAGCAACACAGTCCTCAGCACAAGTTCAAACAAACCAACAACCATCAGCAACACAGTCCTCAGCAAAAGTTCAAACAAACCAATAACAACCATCAGCAACACAGTCCTCAGCACAGCTTCAAACAAAACCAACAACCATCAGCAACACAGTCCACAGCACAGCTTCAAACAAAACCAACAACAATCAGCAACACAGTCCTCAGCATAGCTTCAAACAAAACCAACAACAACCTCAGCAACACAGTCCTCAGCACAGCTTCAAACAAAACCAACAACAATCAGCAACACAGTCCTCAGCATAGCTTCAAACAAAACCAACAACCAACAGCAACACAGTCCTCAGCACAGCTTCAAACAAACCAACAAGAACCATTAGCAACAGAGTTCGCAGCACAGCTTCAAACAAAATCAACAACCAACAGCAACACAGTCCTCAGCACAGCTTCAAACAAACCAACAAGAAACATTAGCAACATAGTTCGCAGCACAACTTCAAACAAAACCAACAACCAACAGCAACACAGTCCTCAGCACAGCTTCAAACAAACCAACAAGAACCATTAGCAACAGAGTTCGCAGCACAGCTTCAAACAAAATCAACAACCAACAGCAACACAGTCCTCAGCACAGCTTCAAACAAACCAACAACAACCATCAGCAACACAGTCCTCAGCATAGCTTCAAACAAAACCAATAACCATCAGCAACACAGTCCTCAGCATAGCTTCAAACAAAACCAACAACCATCAGCAACACAGTCCTCAGCATCGCTTCAAACAAAACCAATAACCATCAGCAAAACAGTCCTCAGCACAGCTTCAAGCAAACCAACAACAACCATCAGCAACACAGTCCTCAGCATAGCTTCAAACAAAACCAACAACCATCAGCAACACAGTCCTCAGCACAGCTTCAAACAAAACCAACAACAACCATCAGCAACACAGTCCTCAGCATTGCTTCAAACAAAACCAACAACCATCAGCAACACAGTCCTCAGCATAGCTTCAAACAAAACCAACAACCATCAGCAACACAGTCCTCAGCACAGCTTCAAACAAAACCAACAACAACCATCAGCAACACAGTCCTCAGCATAGCTTCAAACAAAATCAATAACCATCAGCAACACAGTCCTCAGCATAGCTTCAAACAAAACCAACAACCATCAGCAACACAGTCCTCAGCACAGCTTCAAACAAACCAACAACAACCATCAGCAACACAGTCCTCAGCATAGCTTCAAACAAAACCAACAACAATCAGCAACACAGTCCTCAGCAAAGCTTCAAACAAAACCAACAACCATCAGCAACACAGTCCTCAGCACAAGTTCAAACAAACCAACAACCATCAGCAACACAGTCCTCAGCAAAAGTTCAAACAAACCAACAACAACCATCAGCAACACAGTCCTCAGCACAGCTTCAAACAAAACCAACAACCATCAGCAACACAGTCCACAGCACAGCTTCAAACAAAACCAACAACAATCAGCAACACAGTCCTCAGCATAGCTTCAAACAAAACCAACAACAACCTCAGCAACACAGTCCTCAGCACAGCTTCAAACAAAACCAACAACAATCAGCAACACAGTCCTCAGCATAGCTTCAAACAAAACCAACAACCAACAGCAACACAGTCCTCAGCACAGCTTCAAACAAACCAACAAGAACCATTAGCAACAGAGTTCGCAGCACAGCTTCAAACAAAACCAACAGCCAACAGCAACACAGTCCTCAGCGCAGCTTCAAACAAACCAACAAGAACTATTAGCAACATAGTTCGCAGCACAACTTCAAACAAAACCAACAACAATCAGCAACTCAGTCCTCAGCATAGCTTCAAACAAAACCAATCACAATCAGCAACACAGTCCTCAGCACAGCTTCAAACAAAACCAACAACAATCAGCAACACAGTCCTCAGCACAGCTTCAAACAAACCAACAACAACCATCAGCAACACAGTCCTCAGCAAAGCTTCAAACAAAACCAACAACCATCAGCAACACAGTCCTCAGCACAAGTTCAAACAAACCAACAACCATCAGCAACACAGTCCTCAGCACAGCTTCAAACAAACCAACAACAACCATCAGCAACACAGTCCTCAGCAAAAGTTCAAACAAACCAACAACAACCATCAGCAGCACAGTCCTCAGCATAGCTTCAAACAAAACCAACAACCATCAGCAACACAGTCCTCAGCACAGGTTCAAACAAACCAAAAACAACCATTAGCAGCACAGTCCTCAGCATAGCTTCAAACAAAACCAACAACCATCAGCAACACAGTCCTCAGCACAAGTTAAAACAAACCAACAACAATCATCAGCAACACAGTCCTCAGCATAGCTTCAAACAAAACCAACAACAATCAGCAACACAGTCCTCAGCAAAGCTTCAAACAAAACCAACAACCATCAGCAACACAGTCCTCAGCACAAGTTCAAACAAACCAACAACCATCAGCAACACAGTCCTCAGCAAAAGTTCAAACAAACCAATAACAACCATCAGCAACACAGTCCTCAGCACAGCTTCAAACAAAACCAACAACCATCAGCAACACAGTCCACAGCACAGCTTCAAACAAAAGCAACAACAATCAGCAACACAGTCCTCAGCATAGCTTCAAACAAAACCAACAACAACCTCAGCAACACAGTCCTCAGCACAGCTTCAAACAAAACCAACAACAATCAGCAACACAGTCCTCAGCATAGCTTCAAACAAAACCAACAACCAACAGCAACACAGTCCTCAGCACAGCTTCAAACAAACCAACAAGAACCATTAGCAACAGAGTTCGCAGCACAGCATCAAACAAAACCAACAACCAACAGCAACACAGTCCTCAGCACAGCTTCAAACAAACCAACAAGAAACATTAGCAACATAGTTCGCAGCACAACTTCAAACAAAACCAACATCAATCAGCAACTCAGTCCTCAGCATAGCTTCAAACAAAACCCAACAACCATCAGCAACACAGTCCTCAGCATAGCTTCAAACAAAACCAATAACCATCAGCAACACAGTCCTCAGCACAGCTTCAAACAAACCAACAACAACCATCAGCAACACAGTCCTCAGCATAGCTTCAAACAAAACCAATAACCATCAGCAACACAGTCCTCAGCATAGCTTCAAACAAAACCAACAACCATCAGCAACACAGTCCTCAGCATCGCTTCAAACTAAACCAATAACCATCAGCAACACAGTCCTCAGCACAGCTTCAAACAAACCAACAACAACCATCAGCAACACAGTCCTCAGCATAGCTTCAAACAAAACCAACAACCATCAGCAACACAGTCCTCAGCACAGCTTCAAACAAAACCAACAACAACCATCAGCAACACAGTCCTCAGCATAGCTTCCAACAAAACCAACAACCATCAGCAACACAGTCCTCAGCATAGCTTCAAACAAAACCAACAACCATCAGCAACACAGTCCTCAGCACAGGTTCAAACAAACCAACAACAACCATCAGCATCACAGTCCTCAGCATAGCTTCAAACAAAACCAACAACCATCAGCAACACAGTCCTCAGCACAGCTTCAAACAAAACCAACAACAACCATCAGCAACACAGTCCTCAGCATAGCTTCAAACAAAATCAATAACCATCAGCAACACAGTCCTCAGCATAGCTTCAAACAAAACCAACAACCATCAGCAACACAGTCCTCAGCACAGCTTCAAACAAACCAACAACAACCATCAGCAACACAGTCCTCAGCATAGCTTCAAACAAAACCAACAACAATCAGCAACACTGTCCTCAGCAAAGCTTCAAACAAAACCAACAACCATCAGCAACACAGTCCTCAGCACAAGTTCAAACAAACCAACAACCATCAGCAACACAGTCCTCAGCAAAAGTTCAAACAAACCAATAACAACCATCAGCAACACAGTCCTCAGCACAGCTTCAAACAAAACCAACAACCATCAGCAACACAGTCCACAGCACAGCTTCAAACAAAAGCAACAACAATCAGCAACACAGTCCTCAGCATAGCTTCAAACAAAACCAACAACAACCTCAGCAACACAGTCCTCAGCACAGCTTCAAACAAAACCAACAACAATCAGCAACACAGTCCTCAGCATAGCTTCAAACAAAACCAACAACCAACAGCAACACAGTCCTCAGCACAGCTTCAAACAAACCAACAAGAACCATTAGCAACAGAGTTCGCAGCACAGCATCAAACAAAACCAACAACCAACAGCAACACAGTCCTCAGCACAGCTTCAAACAAACCAACAAGAAACATTAGCAACATAGTTCGCAGCACAACTTCAAACAAAACCAACAACAATCAGCAACTCAGTCCTCAGCATAGCTTCAAACAAAACCCAACAACCATCAGCAACACAGTCCTCAGCATAGCTTCAAACAAAACCAATAACCATCAGCAACACAGTCCTCAGCACAGCTTCTAACAAACCAACAACAACCATCAGCAACACAGTCCTCTGCATAGCTTCAAACAAAACCAATAACCATCAGCAACACAGTCCTCAGCATAGCTTCAAACAAAACCAACAACCATCAGCAACACAGTCCTCAGCATCGCTTCCAACAAAACCAATAACCATCAGCAACACAGTCCTCAGCACAGCTTCAAACAAACCAACAACAACCATCAGCAACACAGTCCTCAGCATAGCTTCAAACAAAACCAACAACCATCAGCAACACAGTCCTCAGCACAGCTTCAAACAAAACCAACAACAACCATCAGCAACACAGTCCTCAGCATTGCTTCCAACAAAACCAACAACCATCAGCAACACAGTCCTCAGCATAGCTTCAAACAAAACCAACAACCATCAGCAACACAGTCCTCAGCACAGGTTCAAACAAACCAACAACAACCATCAGCAACACAGTCCTCAGCATAGTTTCAAACAAAACCAACAACCATCAGCAACACAGTCCTCAGCACAGCTTCAAACAAAACCAACAACAACCATCAGCAACACAGTCCTCAGCATAGCTTCAAACAAAATCAATAACCATCAGCAACACAGTCCTCAGCATAGCTTCAAACAAAACCAACAACCATCAGCAACACAGTCCTCAGCACAGCTTCAAACAAACCAACAACAACCATCAGCAACACAGTCCTCAGCATAGCTTCAAACAAAACCAACAACAATCAGCAACACTGTCCTCAGCAAAGCTTCAAACAAAACCAACAACCATCAGCAACACAGTCCTCAGCACAGGTTCAAACAAACCAACAACCATCAGCAACACAGTCCTCAGCAAAAGTTCAAACAAACCAACAACAACCATCAGCAGCACAGTCCTCAGCATAGCTTCAAACAAAACCAACAACCATCAGCAACACAGTCCTCAGCACAGGTTCAAACAAACCAAAAACAACCATTAGCAGCACAGTCCTCAGCATAGCTTCAAACAAAACCAACAACCATCAGCAACACAGTCCTCAGCACAAGTTAAAACAAACCAACAACAATTATCAGCAACACAGTCCTCAGCATAGCTTCAAACAAAACCAACAACAATCAGCAACACAGTCCTCAGCAAATCTTCAAACAAAACCAACAACCATCAGCAACACAGTCCTCAGCACAAGTTCAAACAAACCAACAACCATCAGCAACACAGTCCTCAGCAAAAGTTCAAACAAACCAATAACAACCATCAGCAACACAGTCCTCAGCACAGCTTCAAACAAAACCAACAACCATCAGCAACACAGTCCACAGCACAGCTTCAAACAAAACCAACAACAATCAGCAACACAGTCCTCAGCATAGCTTCAAACAAAACCAACAACAACCTCAGCAACACAGTCCTCAGCACAGCTTCAAACAAAACCAACAACAATCAGCAACACAGTCCTCAGCATAGCTTCAAACAAAACCAACAACCAACAGCAACACAGTCCTCAGCATAGCTTCAAACAAAACCAACAACCATCAGCAACACAGTCCTCAGCACAGCTTCAAACAAACCAAAAACAACCATCAGCAACACAGTCCTCAGCATCGCTTCAAACAAAACCAACAACAATCAGCAACACAGTCCTCAGCAAAGCTTCAAACAAAACCAACAACCATCAGCAACACAGTCCTCAGCACAAGTTCAAACAAACCAACAACAACAATCAGCAACACAGTCCTCAGCACAGCTTCAAATAAAACCAACAACAACCATCAGCAACACAGTCCTCAGCACAGCTTCAAACAAAACCAACAACAATAAGCAACACAGTCCTCAGCACAGCTTCAAATAAAACCAACAACAACCATCAGCAACACAGTCCTCAGCAGAGCTTCAAACAAAATCAACAACAATCAGCAACATAGTCCTCAGCACAGCTTGAAACAAAACCAACAACCATCAGCAACACAGTCCTCAGCACAGCTTCAAACAAAACCAACAACCATCAGCAACACAGTCCACAGCACAGCTTCAAACAAAAGCAACAACAATCAGCAACACAGTCCTCAGCATAGCTTCAAACAAAACCAACAACAACCTCAGCAACACAGTCCTCAGCACAGCTTCAAACAAAACCAACAACAATCAGCAACACAGTCCTCAGCATAGCTTCAAACAAAACCAACAACCAACAGCAACACAGTCCTCAGCACAGCTTCAAACAAACCAACAAGAACCATTAGCAACAGAGTTCGCAGCACAGCATCAAACAAAACCAACAACCAACAGCAACACAGTCCTCAGCACAGCTTCAAACAAACCAACAAGAAACATTAGCAACATAGTTCGCAGCACAACTTCAAACAAAACCAACAACAATCAGCAACTCAGTCCTCAGCATAGCTTCAAACAAAACCCAACAACCATCAGCAACACAGTCCTCAGCATAGCTTCAAACAAAACCAATAACCATCAGCAACACAGTCCTCAGCACAGCTTCTAACAAACCAACAACAACCATCAGCAACACAGTCCTCTGCATAGCTTCAAACAAAACCAATAACCATCAGCAACACAGTCCTCAGCATAGCTTCAAACAAAACCAACAACCATCAGCAACACAGTCCTCAGCATCGCTTCCAACAAAACCAATAACCATCAGCAACACAGTCCTCAGCACAGCTTCAAACAAACCAACAACAACCATCAGCAACACAGTCCTCAGCATAGCTTCAAACAAAACCAACAACCATCAGCAACACAGTCCTCAGCACAGCTTCAAACAAAACCAACAACAACCATCAGCAACACAGTCCTCAGCATTGCTTCCAACAAAACCAACAACCATCAGCAACACAGTCCTCAGCATAGCTTCAAACAAAACCAACAACCATCAGCAACACAGTCCTCAGCACAGGTTCAAACAAACCAACAACAACCATCAGCAACACAGTCCTCAGCATAGTTTCAAACAAAACCAACAACCATCAGCAACACAGTCCTCAGCACAGCTTCAAACAAAACCAACAACAACCATCAGCAACACAGTCCTCAGCATAGCTTCAAACAAAATCAATAACCATCAGCAACACAGTCCTCAGCATAGCTTCAAACAAAACCAACAACCATCAGCAACACAGTCCTCAGCACAGCTTCAAACAAACCAACAACAACCATCAGCAACACAGTCCTCAGCATAGCTTCAAACAAAACCAACAACAATCAGCAACACTGTCCTCAGCAAAGCTTCAAACAAAACCAACAACCATCAGCAACACAGTCCTCAGCACAGGTTCAAACAAACCAACAACCATCAGCAACACAGTCCTCAGCAAAAGTTCAAACAAACCAACAACAACCATCAGCAGCACAGTCCTCAGCATAGCTTCAAACAAAACCAACAACCATCAGCAACACAGTCCTCAGCACAGGTTCAAACAAACCAAAAACAACCATTAGCAGCACAGTCCTCAGCATAGCTTCAAACAAAACCAACAACCATCAGCAACACAGTCCTCAGCACAAGTTAAAACAAACCAACAACAATTATCAGCAACACAGTCCTCAGCATAGCTTCAAACAAAACCAACAACAATCAGCAACACAGTCCTCAGCAAATCTTCAAACAAAACCAACAACCATCAGCAACACAGTCCTCAGCACAAGTTCAAACAAACCAACAACCATCAGCAACACAGTCCTCAGCAAAAGTTCAAACAAACCAATAACAACCATCAGCAACACAGTCCTCAGCACAGCTTCAAACAAAACCAACAACCATCAGCAACACAGTCCACAGCACAGCTTCAAACAAAACCAACAACAATCAGCAACACAGTCCTCAGCATAGCTTCAAACAAAACCAACAACAACCTCAGCAACACAGTCCTCAGCACAGCTTCAAACAAAACCAACAACAATCAGCAACACAGTCCTCAGCATAGCTTCAAACAAAACCAACAACCAACAGCAACACAGTCCTCAGCATAGCTTCAAACAAAACCAACAACCATCAGCAACACAGTCCTCAGCACAGCTTCAAACAAACCAAAAACAACCATCAGCAACACAGTCCTCAGCATCGCTTCAAACAAAACCAACAACAATCAGCAACACAGTCCTCAGCAAAGCTTCAAACAAAACCAACAACCATCAGCAACACAGTCCTCAGCACAAGTTCAAACAAACCAACAACAACAATCAGCAACACAGTCCTCAGCACAGCTTCAAATAAAACCAATAACAACCATCAGCAACACAGTCCTCAGCACAGCTTCAAACAAAACCAACAACCATCAGCAACACAGTCCACAGCACAGCTTCAAACAAAAGCAACAACAATCAGCAACACAGTCCTCAGCATAGCTTCAAACAAAACCAACAACAACCTCAGCAACACAGTCCTCAGCACAGCTTCAAACAAAACCAACAACAATCAGCAACACAGTCCTCAGCATAGCTTCAAACAAAACCAACAACCAACAGCAACACAGTCCTCAGCACAGCTTCAAACAAACCAACAAGAACCATTAGCAACAGAGTTCGCAGCACAGCATCAAACAAAACCAACAACCAACAGCAACACAGTCCTCAGCACAGCTTCAAACAAACCAACAAGAAACATTAGCAACATAGTTCGCAGCACAACTTCAAACAAAACCAACAACAATCAGCAACTCAGTCCTCAGCATAGCTTCAAACAAAACCCAACAACCATCAGCAACACAGTCCTCAGCATAGCTTCAAACAAAACCAATAACCATCAGCAACACAGTCCTCAGCACAGCTTCTAACAAACCAACAACAACCATCAGCAACACAGTCCTCTGCATAGCTTCAAACAAAACCAATAACCATCAGCAACACAGTCCTCAGCATAGCTTCAAACAAAACCAACAACCATCAGCAACACAGTCCTCAGCATCGCTTCCAACAAAACCAATAACCATCAGCAACACAGTCCTCAGCACAGCTTCAAACAAACCAACAACAACCATCAGCAACACAGTCCTCAGCATTGCTTCAAACAAAACCAACAACCATCAGCAACACAGTCCTCAGCACAGCTTCAAACAAAACCAACAACAACCATCAGCAACACAGTCCTCAGCATTGCTTCCAACAAAACCAACAACCATCAGCAACACAGTCCTCAGCATAGCTTCAAACAAAACCAACAACCATCAGCAACACAGTCCTCAGCACAGGTTCAAACAAACCAACAACAACCATCAGCAACACAGTCCTCAGCATAGTTTCAAACAAAACCAACAACCATCAGCAACACAGTCCTCAGCACAGCTTCAAACAAAACCAACAACAACCATCAGCAACACAGTCCTCAGCATAGCTTCAAACAAAATCAATAACCATCAGCAACACAGTCCTCAGCATAGCTTCAAACAAAACCAACAACCATCAGCAACACAGTCCTCAGCACAGCTTCAAACAAACCAACAACAACCATCAGCAACACAGTCCTCAGCATAGCTTCAAACAAAACCAACAACAATCAGCAACACTGTCCTCAGCAAAGCTTCAAACAAAACCAACAACCATCAGCAACACAGTCCTCAGCACAGGTTCAAACAAACCAACAACCATCAGCAACACAGTCCTCAGCAAAAGTTCAAACAAACCAACAACAACCATCAGCAGCACAGTCCTCAGCATAGCTTCAAACAAAACCAACAACCATCAGCAACACAGTCCTCAGCACAGGTTCAAACAAACCAAAAACAACCATTAGCAGCACAGTCCTCAGCATAGCTTCAAACAAAACCAACAACCATCAGCAACACAGTCCTCAGCACAAGTTAAAACAAACCAACAACAATTATCAGCAACACAGTCCTCAGCATAGCTTCAAACAAAACCAACAACAATCAGCAACACAGTCCTCAGCAAATCTTCAAACAAAACCAACAACCATCAGCAACACAGTCCTCAGCACAAGTTCAAACAAACCAACAACCATCAGCAACACAGTCCTCAGCAAAAGTTCAAACAAACCAATAACAACCATCAGCAACACAGTCCTCAGCACAGCTTCAAACAAAACCAACAACCATCAGCAACACAGTCCACAGCACAGCTTCAAACAAAACCAACAACAATCAGCAACACAGTCCTCAGCATAGCTTCAAACAAAACCAACAACAACCTCAGCAACACAGTCCTCAGCACAGCTTCAAACAAAACCAACAACAATCAGCAACACAGTCCTCAGCATAGCTTCAAACAAAACCAACAACCAACAGCAACACAGTCCTCAGCATAGCTTCAAACAAAACCAACAACCATCAGCAACACAGTCCTCAGCACAGCTTCAAACAAACCAAAAACAACCATCAGCAACACAGTCCTCAGCATCGCTTCAAACAAAACCAACAACAATCAGCAACACAGTCCTCAGCAAAGCTTCAAACAAAACCAACAACCATCAGCAACACAGTCCTCAGCACAAGTTCAATCAAACCAACAACAACAATCAGCAACACAGTCCTCAGCACAGCTTCAAATAAAACCAACAACAACCATCAGCAACACAGTCCTCAGCACAGCTTCAAACAAAACCAACAACAATAAGCAACACAGTCCTCAGCACATCTTCAAATAAAACCAACAACAACCATCAGCAACACAGTCCTCAGCAGAGCTTCAAACAAAATCAACAACAATCAGCAACATAGTCCTCAGCACAGCTTGAAACAAAACCAACAACCATCAGCAACACAGTCCTCAGCACAGCTTCAAACAAAACCAACAACCATCAGCAACACAGTCCTCAGCACAGCTTCAAACAGAACGAACAACAATCAGTGACACAGTCCTCAGCACAGCTTGGAACAAAACCAACAACCATCAGCAACACAGTCCTCAGCAAAGCTTCAAACAGAACGAACAACAATCAGTGACACAGTCCTCAGCACAGCTTGAAACAAAACCAACAACCATCAGCAACACAGTCCTCAGCACAGCTTCAAACAAAACCAACAACCATCCGCAACACAGTCCACAGCACAGCTTCAAACAAAACCAACAACCATCAGCAACACAGTCCTCAGCACAGCTTCAAACAAAACCAACAACCATCAGCAACACAGTCCTCAGCACAACTTCAAACAAAACCAATAACAATCAGCAACACAGTCCTCAGCACATCTTCAAACAGAAGCAACAACAACCATCAGCAACACAGTCCTCAGCAAAGCTTCAAACAGAACGAACAACAATCAGTGACACAGTCCTCAGCACAGATTCAAACAAAACCAACAACCATAAGCAACACAGTCCTCAGCACAACTTCAAACAAAACCAATCACAATCAGCAACACAGTCCTCAGCACATCTTCAAACAAAACCAACAACAATCAGCAACACAGTCCTCAGCATAGCTTCAAACAAAACGAACAACAATCAGCAACTCAGTCCTCAGCACAGCTTCAAACAAAACCAACAACAATCAGCAACTCAGTCCTCAGCATAGCTTCAAACAAAATCAACAAGCGTCAGCAACACAGTCCTCAGCATAGCATCAAACAAAATCAACAACCATCAGCAGCACAGTCCTCAGCACAGCTTCAAACAAAACCAACAACAACGATCAGCAACACAGTCCTCAGCACAGCTTCAAACAAAACCAACAACAACCATCAGCAACACAGTCCTCAACACAGCTTCAAACCAAACCAACAACCATCAGCAACATAGTCCTCAGCACAGGTTCAAACAAACCAACAACAACCATCAGCAACACAGTCCTCAGCATAGCTTCAAACAAAACCAACAACCATCAGCAACACAGTCCTCAGCACAGCTTCAAACAAAACCAACAACAACCATCAGCAACACAGTCCTCAGCATAGCTTCAAACAAAACCAACAACAATCAGCAACACAGTCCTCAGCATAGCTTCAAACAAAACCAACAACCATCAGCAACACAGTCCTCAGCATAGCTTCAAACAAAACCAATAACCATGAGCAACACAGTCCTCAGCATAGCTTCAAACAAAACCAACAACCATCAGCAACACAGTCCTCAGCACAGCTTCAAACAAACCAACAACAATCATCAGCAACACAGTCCTCAGCATAGCTTCAAACAAAACCAACAACAATCAGCAACACAGTCCTCAGCAAAGCTTCAAACAAAACCAACAACCATCAGCAACACAGTCCTCAGCACAGCTTCAAACTAAACCAACAACAATCAGCAACACAGTCCTCAGCATAGCTTCAAACAAAACCAACAACAATCAGCAACTCAGTCCTCAGCAAAGCTTCAAACTAAACCAACAACAATCAGCAACTCAGTCCTCAGCATAGCTTCAAACAAAATCAACAACTGTCAGCAACACAGTCCTCAGCATAGCTTCAAACAAAATCAACAACCATCAGCAACACAGTCCTCAGCACAGCTTCAAACAAAACCAACAACAACGATCAGCAACACAGTCCTCAGCATAGCTTCAAACAAAACCAACAACCATCAGCAACACAGTCCTCAGCACAGCTTCAAACAAAACCAACAACAACCATCAGCAACACAGTCCTCAGCATTGCTTCAAACAAAACCAATAACCATCAGCAACACAGTCCTCAGCATAGCTTCAAACAAAACCAACAACCATCAGCAACACAGTCCTCAGCACAGCTTCAAACAAACCAACAACAACCATCAGCAACACAGTCCTCAGCATAGCTTCAAACAAAACCAACAACCATCAGCAACACAGTCCTCAGCATAGCTTCAAACAAAACCAACAACCATCAGCAACACAGTCCTAAGCACAGGTTCAAACAAACCAACAACAACCATCAGCAACACAGTCCTCAGCAGAGCTTCAAACAAAACCAACAACCATCAGCAACACGTTCCTCAGCACAGATTCAAACAAAACCAACAACAACCATCAGCAACACAGTCCTCAGCATAGCTTCAAAAAAAACCAATAACCATCAGCAACACAGTCCTCAGCACAGCTTCAAACAAACCAACAACAACCATCAGCAACACAGTCCTCAGCATAGTTTCAAACAAAAGCAACAACAATCAGCAACACAGTCCTCAGCAAAGCTTCAAACAAAACCAACAACCATCAGCAACACAGTCCTCAGCACAAGTTCAAACAAACCAACAACAACCATCAGCAGCACAGTCCTCAGCATAGCTTCAAACAAAACCAACAACCATCAGCAACACAGTCCTAAGCACAGCTTCAAACAAAATCAACAACAACCATCAGCAACACAGTCCTCAGCATAGCTTCAAACAAAACCAATAACCAGCAACACAGTCCTCAGCATAGCTTCAAACAAAACCAACAACCATCAGCAACACAGTCCTCAGCACAGCTTCAAACAAACCAACAACAATCATCAGCAACACAGTCCTCAGCATAGCTTCAAACAAAACCAACAACAATCAGCAACACAGTCCTCAACAAAGCTTCAAACAAAACCAACAACCATCAGCAACACAGTCCTCAGCACAGCTTCAAACAAAACCAACAACAATCAGCAACTCAGTCCTCAGCACAGCTTCAAACAAAACCAACAACAATCAGCAACTCAATCCTCAGCATAGCTTCAAACAAAATCAACAACTGTCAGCAACACAGTCCTCAGCATAGCTTCAAACAAAATCAACAACCATCAGCAACACAGTCCTCAGCACAGCTTCAAACAAAACCAAAAACAACCATCAGCAACACAGTCCTCAGCATAGCTTCAAACAAAACCAACAACCATCAGCAACACAGTCCTCAGCACAGCTTCAAACAAAACCAACAACAACCATCAGCAACACAGTCCTCAGCATTGCTTCAAACAAAACCAATAACCATCAGCAACACAGTCCTCAGCATAGCTTCAAAGAAAACCAAAAACCATCAGCAACACAGTCCTCAGCACAGCTTCAAACAAACCAACAACAACCATCAGCAACACAGTCCTCAGCATAGCTTCAAACAAAACCAACAACCATCAGCAACACAGTCCTCAGCATAGCTTCAAACAAAACCAACAACCGTCAGCAACACAGTTCTAAGCACAGGTTCAAACAAACCAACAACAGCCATCAGCAACACAGTCCTCAGCAGAGCTTCAAACAAAACCAACAACCATCAGCAACACATTCCTCAGCACAGATTCAAACAAAACCAACAACAACCATCAGCAACACAGTCCTCAGCATAGCTTCAAACAAAACCAATAACCATCAGCAACACAGTCCTCAGCATAGCTTCAAACAAAACCAACAACCATCAGCAACACAGTCCTCAGCACAGCTTCAAACAAACCAACAACAACCATCAGCAACACAGTCCTCAGCATAGCTTCAAACAAAAGCAACAACAATCAGCAACACAGTCCTCAGCAAAGCTTCAAACAAAACCAACAACCATCAGCAACACAGTCCTCAGCACAAGTTCAAACAAAACAACAACAACCATCAGCAGCACAGTCCTCAGCATAGCTTCAAACAAAACCAACAACCATCAGCAACACAGTCCTCAGCACAAGTTCAAACAAACCAACAACAACCCTTAGCAGCACAGTCCTCAGCATAGCTTCAAACAAAACCAACAACCATCAGCAACACAGTCCTCAGCACAAGTTCAAACAAACCAACAACAACCATCAGCAACACAGTCCTCAGCATAGCTTCAAACAAAACCAACAACCATCAGCAACACAGTCCTCAGCACAGCTTCAAACAAAACCAACAACAACCATCAGCAACACAGTCCACAGCATAGCTTCAAACAAAACCAGTAACCATCCGCAACACAGTCCTCAGCATAGCTTCAAACAAAACCAACAACCATCAGCAGCACTGTCCTCAGCACAGCTTCAAACAAACCAACAACAACCATCAGCAACACAGTCCTCAGCATAGCTTCAAACAAAACCAACAACAATCAGCAACACAGTCCTCAGCAAAGCTTCAAACAAAACCAACAACCATCAGCAACACAGTCCTCAGCACAACTTCAAACAAACCAACAACCAACAGCAACACAGTCATCAGCAAAAGTTCAAACAAACCAACAACAACCGTCAGCAGCACAGTCCTCAGCATAGCTTCAAACAAAACCAACAACCATCAGCAACACAGTCCTCAGCACAAGTTCAAACAAACCAACAACAACCATCAGCAGCACAGTCCTCAGCATAGCTTCAAACAAAACCAACAACCATCTGCAACACCGTCCTCAGCACAAGTTCAAACAAACCAACAACAACCATCAGCAGCACAGTCCTCAGCACAGCTTCAAACAAAACCAACAACAATCAGCAACACAGTCCTCAGCACAGCTTCAAATAAAACCAACAACAACCATCAGCAACACAGTCCTCAGCATAGCTTCAAACAAAACCAACAACCATCAGCAACACAGTCCTCAGCACAGCTTCAAACAAACCAACAACAATCATCAGCAACACAGTCCTCAGCATAGCTTCAAACAAAACCAACAACAATCAGCAACACAGTCCTCAGCAAAGCTTCAAACAAAACCAACAACCATCAGCAACACAGTCCTCAGCACAGCTTCAAACAAAACCAACAACAATCAGCAACACAGTCCTCAGCATAGCTTCAAACAAAATCAACCACTGTCAGCAACACAGTCCTCAGCATAGCTTCAAACAAAATCAACAACCATCAGCAACACAGTCCTCAGCACAGCTTCAAACAAAACCAACAACAACGATCAGCAACACAGTCCTTAGCACAGCTTCAAACAAAACCAACAACCATCAGCAACACAGTCCTCAGCACAGGTTCAAACAAACCAAAAACAACCATCAGCAACACAGTCCTCAGCATAGCTTCAAACAAAACCAACAACCATCAGCAACACAGTCCTCAGCACAGCTTCTAACAAAACCAACAACAACCATCAGCAACACAGTCCTCAGCATTGCTTCAAACAAAACCAATAACCATCAGCAACACATTCCTCAGCATAGCTTCAAACAAAACCAACAACCATCAGCAACACAGTCCTCAGCACAGCTTCAAACAAACCAACAACAACCATCAGCAACACAGTCCTCAGCATAGCTTCAAACAAAACCAACAACCATCAGCAACACAGTCCTCAGCATAGCTTCAAACAAAACCAACAACCATCAGCAACACAGTCCTAAGCACAGTTTCAAACAAACCAACAACAACCATCAGCAACACAGTCCTCAGCAGAGCTTCAAACAAAACCAACAACCATCAGCAACACATTCCTCAGCACAGATTCAAACAAAACCAACAACAACCATCAGCAACACAGTCCTCTTCATAGCTTCAAACAAAACCAATAACCATCAGCAACACAGTCCTCAGCATAGCTTCAAACAAACCAACAACAACCATCAGCAACACAGTCCTCAGCATAGCTTCAAACAAAAGCAACAACAATCAGCAACACAGTCCTCAGCAAAGCTTCAAACAAAACCAACAACCATCAGCAACACAGTCCTCAGCACAAGTTCAAACAAACCAACAACAACCATCAGCAGCACAGTCCTCAGCATAGCTTCAAACAAAACCAACAACCATCAGCAACACAGTCCTCAGCACAAGTTCAAACAAACCAACAACAACCCTTAGCAGCACAGTCCTCAGCATAGCTTCAAACAAAACCAACAACCATCAGCAACACATTCCTCAGCACAAGTTCAAACAAACCAACAACAACCATCAGCAACACAGTCCTCAGCATAGCTTCAAACAAAACCAACAACCATCAGCAACACAGTCCTCAGCACAGCTTCAAACAAAACCAACAACAACCATCAGCAACACAGTCCACAGCATAGCTTCAAACAAAACCAGTAACCATCAGCAACACAGTCCTCAGCATAGCTTCAAACAAAACCAACAACCATCAGCAGCACTGTCCTCAGCACAGCTTCAAACAAACCAACAACAACCATCAGCAACACAGTCCTCAGCATAGCTTCAAACAAAACCAACAACAATCAGCAACACAGTCCTCAGCAAAGCTTCAAACAAAACCAACAACCATCAGCAACACAGTCCTCAGCACAAGTTCAAACAAACCAACAACCATCAGCAGCACAGTCCTCAGCATAGCTTCAAACAAAACCAACAACCATCAGCGACACAGTCCTCAGCACAAGTTCAAACAAACCAACAACAACCATCAGCAGCACAGTCCTCAGCATAGCTTCAAACAAAACCAACAACCATCTGCAACACAGTCCTCAGCACAAGTTCAAACAAACCAACAACAACCATCAGCAGCACAGTCCTCAGCACAGCTTCAAACAAAACCAACAACAATCAGCAACACAGTCCTCAGCACAGCTTCAAATAAAACCAACAACAACCATCAGCAACACAGTCCTCAGCACAGCTTCAAACAAAACCAACAACAATTAGCAACACAGTCCTCAGCACAGCTTCAAATAAAACCAACAACAACCATCAGCAACACAGTCCTCAGCACAGCTTCAAACAAAGCAACAACAACCATCAGCAGCACAGTCCTCAGCATAGCTTCAAACAAAAGCAACAACCATCAGCAACACAGTCCTCAGCACAGCTTCAAACAAAACCAACAACAACCATCAGCAACACAGTCCTCAGCACAGCTCCAAATGAAACAAACAACATCCATCAGCAACACAGTCCTCAGCACAGCTTCAAACAAAACCAACTACAACCATCAGCAACACAGTCCTCAGCACAAGTTCAAACAAACCAACAACAACCATCATCAGCACAGTCCTCAGCATAGCTTCAAACAAAAGCAACAACCATCAGCAACACATTCCTCAGCACAGATTCAAACAAAACCAACAACAATCAGCAACACAGTCCTCAGCACAGCTTCAAACAAACCAACAAGAACCATTAGCAACATAATCCGCAGCACAGCTTCAAACAAAACCAACAACAATCAGCAACACAGTCCTCAGCATAGCTTCAAACAAAACCTACAACCATCAGCAACACAGTCCTCAGCACAGCTTCAAACAAACCAACAAGAACCATCAGCAACATAGTCCGCAGCACAGCTTCAAACAAACCAACAACCAACAGCAACACAGTCCTCAGCACAGCTTGAAATAAAACCAACAACCATCACCAACACAGTCCTCAGCACAGCTTCAAACAAAACCAACAACCATCAGCAACACAGTCCACAGCATAGCTTGAAACAAAACCAATCACAATCAGCAACACAGTCCTCAGCACAGCTTCAAGCAAAACCAACAACAACCTCAGCAACACAGTTCTCAGCACAGCTTCAAACAAAACCAACAACAATCAGCAACACAGTCCTCAACACAGCTTCAAACAAAACCAACAACAATCAGCAACACAGTCCTCAGCATAGCTTCAAACAAAACCAACAACCATCAGCAACACAGTCCTCAGCATAGCTTCAAACAAAACCAACAACCATCAGCAGCACAGTCCTCAGCAAAGCTTCAAACAAAACCAACAACAGTCAGCAACACAGTCCTCAGCATAGCTTCAAACAAAACCAACAACAATCAGCAACTCAGTCCTCAGCATAGCTTCAAACAAAACCAATCACAATCAGCAACACAATCCTCATCAAAGCTTCAAACAAAACCAACAACAATCAGCAACTCAGTCCTCAGCATAGCTTCAAACAAAACCAATCACAATCAGCAACACAGTCCTCAGCACAGCTTGAAACAAAACCAACAACAATCAGCAACTCAGTCCTCAGCATAGCTTCAAACAAAACCAACAACAATCAGCAACACAGTCCTCAGCACAGCTTGAAACAAAACCAACAACAATCAGCAACTCAGTCCTCAGCATAGCTTCAAACAAAATCAACAACCATCAGCAACACAGTCCACAGCACAGCTTCAAATGAAACCAACAACAACCATCAGCAACACAGTCCTTAGCACCGGTACAAACAAAACCAACAACAGTCAGCAACACAGTCCTCAGCATAGCTTCAAACAAAAGCAACAACCATCAGCAACACAGTCCTCAGCATAGCTTCAAACAAAACCAACAACAATCAGCAACACAGTCCTCAGCATAGCTTCAAACAAAACCAACAACTGTCAGCAACACAGTCCTCAGCACAGCTTCAAACAATCCAACAACAACCATCAGCAGCACAGACCTCAGCAAAGCTTCAAACAAACCAACAACAACCATTAGCAACATAGTCCGCAGCACAGCTTCAAACAAAACCAGCAACAATCAGCAACACAGCCCTCAGCAAAGCTTCAAACAAAACCAACAACCATCAGCAACACAATCCTCAGCACAGCTTCAAACAGTCCAACAACAACCATCAGCAGCACAGACCTCAGCATAGCTTCAAACAAACCAACAAGAACCATTAGCAACATAGTCCGCAGCACAGCTTCAAACAAAACCAACAACAATCAGCAACACAGTCCTCAGCATAGCTTCAAACAGATCGACCAACAATCAGTGACACAGTCCTCAGCACAGATTCAAACAAAACCAACAACCATCAGCAACACAGACCTCAGCACAACTTCAAACAAAACCAATAACAATCAGCAACACAGTCTTCAGGACATCTTCAAACAGAAGCAACAACAACCATCAGCAACACAGTCCTCAGCACAGCTTCAAACAAACCAACAACAACCATTAGCAACATAGTCCGCAGCACAGCTTCAAACAAAACCAACAACAATCAGCAACACAGTCCTCAGCATTGCTTCAAACAAAACCAACAACCATCAGCAACACAGTCCTCAGCACAGCTTCAAACAAACCAACAAGAACCATTGGCAACATAGTCCGCAGCACAGCTTCAAACAAAACCAACAACAATCAGCAACACAGTCCTCAGCATAGCTTCAAACAAAACCAACAACCATCAGCAACACAGTCCTCAGCACAGCTTCAAACAAAACCAACAACAACCATCAGCAACACAGTCCTCAGCACAGCTTCAAACAAAACCAACAAGAACCATCAGCAACACAGTCCTCAGCACAGCTTCAAACAAAACCAACAACAACCATCAGCAACACAGTCCTCAGCACAGCATCAAACAAAACCAACAACAACCATCAGCAACACAGTCCTCAGCACAGCTTCAAACAGAACCAACAACAATCAGCAACACAGTCCTCAGCATAGCTTCAAACAAAACCAACAACAACCTCAGCAACACAGTCCTCAGCACAGCTTCAAACAAAACCAACAACAATCAGCAACACAGTCCTCAGCATAGCTTCAAACAAAACCAACAACCAACAGCAACACAGTCCTCAGCACAGCTTCAAACAAACCAACAAGAACCATTAGCAACAGATTTCGCAGCACAGCTTCAAACAAAACCAACAACCAACAGCAACACAGTCCTCAGCACAGCTTCAAACAAACCAACAAGAAACATTAGCAACATAGTTCGCAGCACAACTTCAAACAAAACCAACAACAATCAGCAACTCAGTCCTCAGCATAGCTTCAAACAAAACCCAACAACCATCAGCAACACAGTCCTCAGCATAGCTTCAAACAAAACCAATAACCAACAGCAACACAGTCCTCAGCACAGCTTCAAACAAACCAACAACAACCATCAGCAACACAGTCCTCAGCATTGCTTCAAACAAAACCAACAACCATCAGCAACACAGTCCTCAGCATAGCTTCAAACAAAACCAACAACCATCAGCAACACAGTCCTCAGCACAGGTTCAAACAAACCAACAACAACCATCAGCAACACAGTCCTCAGCATAGCTTCAAACAAAACCAACAACCATCAGCAACACAGTCCTCAGCACAGCTTCAAACAAAACCAACAACAACCATCAGCAACACAGTCCTCAGCATAGCTTCAAACAAAATCAATAACCATCAGCAACACAGTCCTCAGCATAGCTTCAAACAAAACCAACAACCATCAGCAACACAGTCCTCAGCACAGCTTCAAACAAACCAACAACAACCATCAGCAACACAGTCCTCAGCATAGCTTCAAACAAAACCAACAACAATCAGCAACACAGTCCTCAGCAAAGCTTCAAACAAAACCAACAACCATCAGCAACACAGTCCTCAGCACAAGTTCAAACAAACCAACAACCATCAGCAACACAGTCCTCAGCAAAAGTTCAAACAAACCAATAACAACCATCAGCAACACAGTCCTCAGCACAGCTTCAAACAAAACCAACAACCATCAGCAACACAGTCCACAGCACAGCTTCAAACAAAACCAACAACAATCAGCAACACTGTCCTCAGCATAGCTTCAAACAAAACCAACAACAACCTCAGCAACACAGTCCTCAGCACAGCTTCAAACAAAACCAACAACAATCAGCAACACAGTCCTCAGCATAGCTTCAAACAAAACCAACAACCAACAGCAACACAGTCCTCAGCACAGCTTCAAACAAACCAACAAGAACCATTAGCAACAGAGTTCGCAGCACAGCTTCAAACAAAACCAACAGCCAACAGCAACACAGTCCTCAGCACAGCTTCAAACAAAGCAACAAGAACTATTAGCAACATAGTTCGCAGCACAACTTCAAACAAAACCAACAACAATCAGCAACTCAGTCCTCAGCATAGCTTCAAACAAAACCAATCACAATCAGCAACACAGTCCTCAGCACAGCTTCAAACAAAACCAACAACAATCAGCAACACAGTCCTCAGCACAGCTTCAAACAAACCAACAACAACCATCAGCAACACAGTCCTCAGCAAAGCTTCAAACAAAACCAACAACCATCAGCAACACAGTCCTCAGCACAAGTTCAAACAAACCAACAACCATCAGCAACACAGTCCTCAGCACAGCTTCAAACAAACCAACAACAACCATCAGCAACACAGTCCTCAGCAAAAGTTCAAACAAACCAACAACAACCATCAGCAGCACAGTCCTCAGCATAGCTTCAAACAAAACCAACAACCATCAGCAACACAGTCCTCAGCACAGGTTCAAACAAACCAAAAACAACCATTAGCAGCACAGTCCTCAGCATAGCTTCAAACAAAACAAACAACCATCAGCAACACAGTCCTCAGCACAAGTTAAAACAAACCAACAACAATCATCAGCAACACAGTCCTCAGCACAAGTTCAAACAAACCAACAACCATCAGCAACACAGTCCTCAGCAAAAGTTCAAACAAACCAATAACAACCATCAGCAACACAGTCCTCAGCACAGCTTCAAACAAAACCAACAACCATCAGCAACACAGTCCACAGCACAGCTTCAAACAAAAGCAACAACAATCAGCAACACAGTCCTCAGCATAGCTTCAAACAAAACCAACAACAACCTCAGCAACACAGTCCTCAGCACAGCTTCAAACAAAACCAACAACAATCAGCAACACAGTCCTCAGCATAGCTTCAAACAAAACCAACAACCAACAGCAACACAGTCCTCAGCACAGCTTCAAACAAACCAACAAGAACCATTAGCAACAGAGTTCGCAGCACAGCATCAAACAAAACCAACAACCAACAGCAACACAGTCCTCAGCACAGCTTCAAACAAACCAACAAGAAACATTAGCAACATAGTTCGCAGCACAACTTCAAACAAAACCAACAACAATCAGCAACTCAGTCCTCAGCATAGCTTCAAACAAAACCCAACAACCATCAGCAACACAGTCCACAGCATAGCTTCAAACAAAACCAATAACCATCAGCAACACAGTCCTCAGCACAGCTTCAAACAAACCAACAACAACCATCAGCAACACAGTCCTCAGCATAGCTTCAAACAAAACCAATAACCATCAGCAAGACAGTCCTCAGCATAGCTTCAAACAAAACCAATAACCATCAGCAACACAGTCCTCAGCACAGCTTCAAACAATCCAACAACAACCATAAGCAGCACAGACCTCAGCAAAGCTTCAAACAAACCAACAACAACCATTAGCAACATAGTCCGCAGCACAGCTTCAAACAAAACCAGCAACAATCAGCAACACAGTCCTCAGCAAAGCTTCAAACAAAACCAACAACCATCAGCAACACAATCCTCAGCACAGCTTCAAACAAAACCAATAACAATCAGCAACACAGTCTTCAGGACATCTTCAAACAGAAGCAACAACAACCATCAGCAACACAGTCCTCAGCACAGCTTCAAACAAATCAACAACAACCATTAGCAACATAGTCCGCAGCACAGCTTCAAACAAAACCAACAACAATCAGCAACACAGTCCTCAGCATTGCTTCAAACAAAACCAACAACCATCAGCAACACAGTCCTCAGCACAGCTTCAAACAAACCAACAAGAACCATTAGCAACATAGTCCGCAGCACAGCTTCAAACAAAACCAACAACAATCAGCAACACAGTCCTCAGCATAGCTTCAAACAAAACCATCAACCATCAGCAACACAGTCCTCAGCACAGCTTCAAACAAAACCAACAACAACCATCAGCAACACAGTCCTCAGCACAGCTTCAAACAAAACCAACAAGAACCATCAGCAACACAGTCCTCAGCACAGCTTCAAACAAAACCAACAACAACCATCAGCAACACAGTCCTCAGCACAGCATCAAACAAAACCAACAACAACCATCAGCAACACAGTCCTAAGCACAGCTTCAAACAGAACCAACAACAATCAGCAACACAGTCCTCAGCATAGCTTCAAACAAAACCAACAACAACCTCAGCAACACAGTCCTCAGCACAGCTTCAAACAAAACCAACAACAATCAGCAACACAGTCCTCAGCATAGCTTCAAACAAAACCAACAACCAACAGCAACACAGTCCTCAGCACAGCTTCAAACAAACCAACAAGAACCATTAGGAACAGAGTTCGCAGCACAGCTTCAAACAAAACCAACAACCAACAGCAACACAGTCCTCAGCACAGCTTCAAACAAACCAACAAGAAACATTAGCAACATAGTTCGCAGCACAACTTCAAACAAAACCAACAACAATCAGCAACTCAGTCCTCAGCATAGCTTCAAACAAAACCCAACAACCATCAGCAACACAGTCCTCAGCATAGCTTCAAACAAAACCAATAACCAACAGCAACACAGTCCTCAGCACAGCTTCAAACAAACCAACAACAACCATCAGCAACACAGTCCTCAGCATAGCTTCAAACAAAACCAATAACCATCAGCAACACAGTCCTCAGCATAGCTTCAAACAAAACCAACAACCATCAGCAACACAGTCCTCAGCATCGCTTCAAACAAAACCAATAACCATCAGCAACACAGTCCTCAGCACAGCTTCAAGCAAACCAACAACAACCATCAGCAACACAGTCCTCAGCATAGCTTCAAACAAAACCAACAACCATCAGCAACACAGTCCTCAGCACAGCTTCAAACAAAACCAACAACAACCATCAGCAACACAGTCCTCAGCATTGCTTCAAACAAAACCAACAACCATCAGCAACACAGTCCTCAGCATAGCTTCAAACAAAACCAATAACCATCAGCAAGACAGTCCTCAGCATAGCTTCAAACAAAACCAATAACCATCAGCAACACAGTCCTCAGCACAGCTTCAAACAATCCAACAACAACCATCAGCAGCACAGACCTCAGCAAAGCTTCAAACAAACCAACAACAACCATTAGCAACATAGTCCGCAGCACAGCTTCAAACAAAACCAGCAACAATCAGCAACACAGTCCTCAGCAAAGCTTCAAACAAAACCAACAACCATCAGCAACACAATCCTCAGCACAGCTTCAAACAAAACCAATAACAATCAGCAACACAGTCTTCAGGACATCTTCAAACAGAAGCAACAACAACCATCAGCAACACAGTCCTCAGCACAGCTTCAAACAAATCAACAACAACCATTAGCAACATAGTCCGCAGCACAGCTTCAAACAAAACCAACAACAATCAGCAACACAGTCCTCAGCATTGCTTCAAACAAAACCAACAACCATCAGCAACACAGTCCTCAGCACAGCTTCAAACAAACCAACAAGAACCATTAGCAACATAGTCCGCAGCACAGCTTCAAACAAAACCAACAACAATCAGCAACACAGTCCTCAGCATAGCTTCAAACAAAACCATCAACCATCAGCAACACAGTCCTCAGCACAGCTTCAAACAAAACCAACAACAACCATCAGCAACACAGTCCTCAGCACAGCTTCAAACAAAACCAACAAGAACCATCAGCAACACAGTCCTCAGCACAGCTTCAAACAAAACCAACAACAACCATCAGCAACACAGTCCTCAGCACAGCATCAAACAAAACCAACAACAACCATCAGCAACACAGTCCTAAGCACAGCTTCAAACAGAACCAACAACAATCAGCAACACAGTCCTCAGCATAGCTTCAAACAAAACCAACAACAACCTCAGCAACACAGTCCTCAGCACAGCTTCAAACAAAACCAACAACAATCAGCAACACAGTCCTCAGCATAGCTTCAAACAAAACCAACAACCAACAGCAACACAGTCCTCAGCACAGCTTCAAACAAACCAACAAGAACCATTAGGAACAGAGTTCGCAGCACAGCTTCAAACAAAACCAACAACCAACAGCAACACAGTCCTCAGCACAGCTTCAAACAAACCAACAAGAAACATTAGCAACATAGTTCGCAGCACAACTTCAAACAAAACCAACAACAATCAGCAACTCAGTCCTCAGCATAGCTTCAAACAAAACCCAACAACCATCAGCAACACAGTCCTCAGCATAGCTTCAAACAAAACCAATAACCAACAGCAACACAGTCCTCAGCACAGCTTCAAACAAACCAACAACAACCATCAGCAACACAGTCCTCAGCATAGCTTCAAACAAAACCAATAACCATCAGCAACACAGTCCTCAGCATAGCTTCAAACAAAACCAACAACCATCAGCAACACAGTCCTCAGCATCGCTTCAAACAAAACCAATAACCATCAGCAACACAGTCCTCAGCACAGCTTCAAGCAAACCAACAACAACCATCAGCAACACAGTCCTCAGCATAGCTTCAAACAAAACCAACAACCATCAGCAACACAGTCCTCAGCACAGCTTCAAACAAAACCAACAACAACCATCAGCAACACAGTCCTCAGCATTGCTTCAAACAAAACCAACAACCATCAGCAACACAGTCCTCAGCATAGCTTCAAACAAAACCAACAACCATCAGCAACACAGTCCTCAGCACAGGTTCAAACAAACCAACAACAACCATCAGCAACACAGTCCTCAGCATAGCTTCAAACAAAACCAACAACCATCAGCAACACAGTCCTCAGCACAGCTTCAAACAAAACCAACAACAACCATCAGCAACACAGTCCTCAGCATAGCTTCAAACAAAATCAATAACCATCAGCAACACAGTCCTCAGCATAGCTTCAAACAAAACCAACAACCATCAGCAACACAGTCCTCAGCACAGCTTCAAACAAACCAACAACAACCATCAGCAACACAGTCCTCAGCATAGCTTCAAACAAAACCAACAACAATCAGCAACACAGTCCTCAGCAAAGCTTCAAACTAAACCAACAACCATCAGCAACACAGTCCTCAGCACAAGTTCAAACAAACCAACAACCATCAGCAACACAGTCCTCAGCAAAAGTTCAAACAAACCAATAACAACCATCAGCAACACAGTCCTCAGCACAGCTTCAAACAAAACCAACAACCATCAGCAACACAGTCCACAGCACAGCTTCAAACAAAACCAACAACAATCAGCAACACTGTCCTCAGCATAGCTTCAAACAAAACCAACAACAACCTCAGCAACACAGTCCTCAGCACAGCTTCAAACAAAACCAACAACAATCAGCAACACAGTCCTCAGCATAGCTTCAAACAAAACCAACAACCAACAGCAACACAGTCCTCAGCACAGCTTCAAACAAACCAACAAGAACCATTAGCAACAGAGTTCGCAGCACAGCTTCAAACAAAACCAACAGCCAACAGCAACACAGTCCTCAGCACAGCTTCAAACAAACCAACAAGAACTATTAGCAACATAGTTCGCAGCACAACTTCAAACAAAACCAACAACAATCAGCAACTCAGTCCTCAGCATAGCTTCAAACAAAACCAATCACAATCAGCAACACAGTCCTCAGCACAGCTTCAAACAAAACCAACAACAATCAGCAACACAGTCCTCAGCACAGCTTCAAACAAACCAACAACAACCATCAGCAACACAGTCCTCAGCAAAGCTTCAAACAAAACCAACAACCATCAGCAACACAGTCCTCAGCACAAGTTCAAACAAACTAACAACCATCAGCAACACAGTCCTCAGCACAGCTTCAAACAAACCAACAACAACCATCAGCAACACAGTCCTCAGCAAAAGTTCAAACAAACCAACAACAACCATCAGCAGCACAGTCCTCAGCATAGCTTCAAACAAAACCAACAACCATCAGCAACACAGTCCTCAGCACAGGTTCAAACAAACCAAAAACAACCATTAGCAGCACAGTCCTCAGCATAGCTTCAAACAAAACCAACAACCATCAGCAACACAGTCCTCAGCACAGCTTCAAACAAACCAACAACAACCATCAGCAACACAGTCCTCAGCATAGCTTCAAACAAAACCAACAACAATCAGCAACACAGTCCTCAGCAAAGCTTCAAACTAAACCAACAACCATCAGCAACACAGTCCTCAGCACAAGTTCAAACAAACCAACAACCATCAGCAACACAGTCCTCAGCAAAAGTTCAAACAAACCAATAACAACCATCAGCAACACAGTCCTCAGCACAGCTTCAAACAAAACCAACAACCATCAGCAACACAGTCCACAGCACAGCTTCAAACAAAACCAACAACAATCAGCAACACTGTCCTCAGCATAGCTTCAAACAAAACCAACAACAACCTCAGCAACACAGTCCTCAGCACAGCTTCAAACAAAACCAACAACAATCAGCAACACAGTCCTCAGCATAGCTTCAAACAAAACCAACAACCAACAGCAACACAGTCCTCAGCACAGCTTCAAACAAACCAACAAGAACCATTAGCAACAGAGTTCGCAGCACAGCTTCAAACAAAACCAACAGCCAACAGCAACACAGTCCTCAGCACAGCTTCAAACAAACCAACAAGAACTATTAGCAACATAGTTCGCAGCACAACTTCAAACAAAACCAACAACAATCAGCAACTCAGTCCTCAGCATAGCTTCAAACAAAACCAATCACAATCAGCAACACAGTCCTCAGCACAGCTTCAAACAAAACCAACAACAATCAGCAACACAGTCCTCAGCACAGCTTCAAACAAACCAACAACAACCATCAGCAACACAGTCCTCAGCAAAGCTTCAAACAAAACCAACAACCATCAGCAACACAGTCCTCAGCACAAGTTCAAACAAACTAACAACCATCAGCAACACAGTCCTCAGCACAGCTTCAAACAAACCAACAACAACCATCAGCAACACAGTCCTCAGCAAAAGTTCAAACAAACCAACAACAACCATCAGCAGCACAGTCCTCAGCATAGCTTCAAACAAAACCAACAACCATCAGCAACACAGTCCTCAGCACAGGTTCAAACAAACCAAAAACAACCATTAGCAGCACAGTCCTCAGCATAGCTTCAAACAAAACCAACAACCATCAGCAACACAGTCCTCAGCACAAGTTAAAACAAACCAACAACAATCATCAGCAACACAGTCCTCAGCATAGCTTCAAACAAAACCAACAACAATCAGCAACACAGTCCTCAGCAAAGCTTCAAACAAAACCAACAACCATCAGCAACACAGTCCTCAGCACAAGTTCAAACAAACCAACAACCATCAGCAACACAGTCCTCAGCAAAAGTTCAAACAAACCAATAACAACCATCAGCAACACAGTCCTCAGCACAGCTTCAAACAAAACCAACAACCATCAGCAACACAGTCCACAGCACAGCTTCAAACAAAAGCAACAACAATCAGCAACACAGTCCTCAGCATAGCTTCAAACAAAACCAACAACAACCTCAGCAACACAGTCCTCAGCACAGCTTCAAACAAAACCAACAACAATCAGCAACACAGTCCTCAGCATAGCTTCAAACAAAACCAACAACCAACAGCAACACAGTCCTCAGCACAGCTTCAAACAAACCAACAAGAACCATTAACAACAGAGTTCGCAGCACAGCATCAAACAAAACCAACAACCAACAGCAACACAGTCCTCAGCACAGCTTCAAACAAACCAACAAGAAACATTAGCAACATAGTTCGCAGCACAACTTCAAACAAAACCAACAACAATCAGCAACTCAGTCCTCAGCATAGCTTCAAACAAAACCCAACAACCATCAACAACACAGTCCTCAGCATAGCTTCAAACAAAACCAACAACCATCAGCAACACAGTCCTCAGCACAGGTTCAAACAAACCAACAACAACCATCAGCAACACAGTCCTCAGCATAGCTTCAAACAAAACCAACAACCATCAGCAACACAGTCCTCAGCACAGCTTCAAACAAAACCAACAACAACCATCAGCAACACAGTCCTCAGCATAGCTTCAAACAAAATCAATAACCATCAGCAACACAGTCCTCAGCATAGCTTCAAACAAAACCAACAACCATCAGCAACACAGTCCTCAGCACAGCTTCAAACAAACCAACAACAACCATCAGCAACACAGTCCTCAGCATAGCTTCAAACAAAACCAACAACAATCAGCAACACTGTCCTCAGCAAAGCTTCAAACAAAACCAACAACCATCAGCAACACAGTCCTCAGCACAAGTTCAAACAAACCAACAACCATCAGCAACACAGTCCTCAGCAAAAGTTCAAACAAACCAACAACAACCATCAGCAGCACAGTCCTCAGCATAGCTTCAAACAAAACCAACAACCATCAGCAACACAGTCCTCAGCACAGGTTCAAACAAACCAAAAACAACCATTAGCAGCACAGTCCTCAGCATAGCTTCAAACAAAACCAACAACCATCAGCAACACAGTCCTCAGCACAAGTTAAAACAAACCAACAACAATCATCAGCAACACAGTCCTCAGCATAGCTTCAAACAAAACCAACAACAATCAGCAACACAGTCCTCAGCAAATCTTCAAACAAAACCAACAACCATCAGCAACACAGTCCTCAGCACAAGTTCAAACAAACCAACAACCATCAGCAACACAGTCCTCAGCAAAAGTTCAAACAAACCAATAACAACCATCAGCAACACAGTCCTCAGCACAGCTTCAAACAAAACCAACAACCATCAGCAACACAGTCCACAGCACAGCTTCAAACAAAACCAACAACAATCAGCAACACAGTCCTCAGCATAGCTTCAAACAAAACCAACAACAACCTCAGCAACACAGTCCTCAGCACAGCTTCAAACAAAACCAACAACAATCAGCAACACAGTCCTCAGCATAGCTTCAAACAAAACCAATAAACAACAGCAACACAGTCCTCAGCATAGCTTCAAACAAAACCAACAACCATCAGCAACACAGTCCTCAGCACAGCTTCAAACAAACCAAAAACAACCATCAGCAACACAGTCCTCAGCATCGCTTCAAACAAAACCAACAACAATCAGCAACACAGTCCTCAGCAAAGCTTCAAACAAAACCAACAACCATCAGCAACACAGTCCTCAGCACAAGTTCAAACAAACCAACAACAACAATCAGCAACACAGTCCTCAGCACAGCTTCAAATAAAACCAACAACAACCATCAGCAACACAGTCCTCAGCACAGCTTCAAACAAAACCAACAACAATAAGCAACACAGTCCTCAGCACAGCTTCAAATAAAACCAACAACAACCATCAGCAACACAGTCCTCAGCAGAGCTTCAAACAAAATCAACAACAATCAGCAACATAGTCCTCAGCACAGCTTGAAACAAAACCAACAACCATCAGCAACACAGTCCTCAGCACAGCTTCAAACAAAACCAACAACCATCAGCAACACAGTCCTCAGCACAGCTTCAAACAGAACGAACAACAATCAGTGACACAGTCCTCAGCACAGCTTGGAACAAAACCAACAACCATCAGCAACACAGTCCTCAGCAAAGCTTCAAACAGAACGAACAACAATCAGTGACACAGTCCTCAGCACAGCTTGAAACAAAACCAACAACCATCAGCAACACAGTCCTCAGCACAGCTTCAAACAAAACCAACAACCATCAGCAACACAGTCCACAGCACAGCTTCAAACAAAACCAACAACCATCAGCAACACAGTCCTCAGCACAGCTTCAAACAAAACCAACAACCATCAGCAACACAGTCCTCAGCACAACTTCAAACAAAACCAATAACAATCAGCAACACAGTCCTCAGCACATCTTCAAACAGAAGCAACAACAACCATCAGCAACACAGTCCTCAGCAAAGCTTCAAACAGAACGAACAACAATCAGTGACACAGTCCTCAGCACAGATTCAAACAAAACCAACAACCATAAGCAACACAGTCCTCAGCACAACTTCAAACAAAACCAATCACAATCAGCAACACAGTCCTCAGCACATCTTCAAACAAAACCAACAACAATCAGCAACACAGTCCTCAGCACAGCTTCAAACAAACCAACAACAACCATCAGCAACACAGTCCTCAGCAAAGCTTCAAACAAAACCAACAACCATCAGCAACACAGTCCTCAGCACAAGTTCAAACAAACCAACAACCATCAGCAACACAGTCCTCAGCACAGCTTCAAACAAACCAACAACAACCATCAGCAACACAGTCCTCAGCAAAAGTTCAAACAAACCAACAACAACCATCAGCAACACAGTCCTCAGCACAGCTTCAAATAAAACCAACAACAACCATCAGCAACACAGTCCTCAGCAGAGCTTCAAACAAAATCAACAACAATCAGCAACATAGTCCTCAGCACAGCTTGAAACAAAACCAACAACCATGAGCAACACAGTCCTCAGCACAGCTTCAAACAAAACCAACAACCATCAGCAACACAGTCCTCAGCACAGCTTCAAACAAACCAACAAGAACCATTAACAACAGAGTTCGCAGCACAGCATCAAACAAAACCAACAACCAACAGCAACACAGTCCTCAGCACAGCTTCAAACAAACCAACAAGAAACATTAGCAACATAGTTCGCAGCACAACTTCAAACAAAACCAACAACAATCAGCAACTCAGTCCTCAGCATAGCTTCAAACAAAACCCAACAACCATCAACAACACAGTCCTCAGCATAGCTTCAAACAAAACCAACAACCATCAGCAACACAGTCCTCAGCACAGGTTCAAACAAACCAACAACAACCATCAGCAACACAGTCCTCAGCATAGCTTCAAACAAAACCAACAACCATCAGCAACACAGTCCTCAGCACAGCTTCAAACAAAACCAACAACAACCATCAGCAACACAGTCCTCAGCATAGCTTCAAACAAAATCAATAACCATCAGCAACACAGTCCTCAGCATAGCTTCAAACAAAACCAACAACCATCAGCAACACAGTCCTCAGCACAGCTTCAAACAAACCAACAACAACCATCAGCAACACAGTCCTCAGCATAGCTTCAAACAAAACCAACAACAATCAGCAACACTGTCCTCAGCAAAGCTTCAAACAAAACCAACAACCATCAGCAACACAGTCCTCAGCACAAGTTCAAACAAACCAACAACCATCAGCAACACAGTCCTCAGCAAAAGTTCAAACAAACCAACAACAACCATCAGCAGCACAGTCCTCAGCATAGCTTCAAACAAAACCAACAACCATCAGCAACACAGTCCTCAGCACAGGTTCAAACAAACCAAAAACAACCATTAGCAGCACAGTCCTCAGCATAGCTTCAAACAAAACCAACAACCATCAGCAACACAGTCCTCAGCACAAGTTAAAACAAACCAACAACAATCATCAGCAACACAGTCCTCAGCATAGCTTCAAACAAAACCAACAACAATCAGCAACACAGTCCTCAGCAAATCTTCAAACAAAACCAACAACCATCAGCAACACAGTCCTCAGCACAAGTTCAAACAAACCAACAACCATCAGCAACACAGTCCTCAGCAAAAGTTCAAACAAACCAATAACAACCATCAGCAACACAGTCCTCAGCACAGCTTCAAACAAAACCAACAACCATCAGCAACACAGTCCACAGCACAGCTTCAAACAAAACCAACAACAATCAGCAACACAGTCCTCAGCATAGCTTCAAACAAAACCAACAACAACCTCAGCAACACAGTCCTCAGCACAGCTTCAAACAAAACCAACAACAATCAGCAACACATTCCTCAGCATAGCTTCAAACAAAACCAATAAACAACAGCAACACAGTCCTCAGCATAGCTTCAAACAAAACCAACAACCATCAGCAACACAGTCCTCAGCACAGCTTCAAACAAACCAAAAACAACCATCAGCAACACAGTCCTCAGCATCGCTTCAAACAAAACCAACAACAATCAGCAACACAGTCCTCAGCAAAGCTTCAAACAAAACCAACAACCATCAGCAACACAGTCCTCAGCACAGCTTCAAATAAAACCAACAACAACCATCAGCAACACAGTCCTCAGCACAGCTTCAAACAAAACCAACAACAATAAGCAACACAGTCCTCAGCACAGCTTCAAATAAAACCAACAACAACCATCAGCAACACAGTCCTCAGCAGAGCTTCAAACAAAATCAACAACAATCAGCAACATAGTCCTCAGCACAGCTTGAATCAAAACCAACAACCATCAGCAACACAGTCCTCAGCACAGCTTCAAACAAAACCAACAACCATCAGCAACACAGTCCTCAGCACAGCTTCAAACAGAACGAACAACAATCAGTGACACAGTCCTCAGCACAGCTTGGAACAAAACCAACAACCATCAGCAACACAGTCCTCAGCAAAGCTTCAAACAGAACGAACAACAATCAGTGACACAGTCCTCAGCACAGCTTGAAACAAAACCAACAACCATCAGCAACACAGTCCTCAGCACAGCTTCAAACAAAACCAACAACCATCAGCAACACAGTCCACAGCACAGCTTCAAACAAAACCAACAACCATCAGCAACACAGTCCTCAGCACAGCTTCAAACAAAACCAACAACCATCAGCAACACAGTCCTCAGCACAACTTCAAACAAAACCAATAACAATCAGCAACACAGTCCTCAGCACATCTTCAAACAGAAGCAACAACAACCATCAGCAACACAGTCCTCAGCAAAGCTTCAAACAGAACGAACAACAATCAGTGACACAGTCCTCAGCACAGATTCAAACAAAACCAACAACCATAAGCAACACAGTCCTCAGCACAACTTCAAACAAAACCAATCACAATCAGCAACACAGTCCTCAGCACATCTTCAAACAAAACCAACAACAATCAGCAACACAGTCCTCAGCACAGCTTCAAACAAACCAACAACAACCATCAGCAACACAGTCCTCAGCAAAGCTTCAAACAAAACCAACAACCATCAGCAACACAGTCCTCAGCACAAGTTCAAACAAACCAACAACCATCAGCAACACAGTCCTCAGCACAGCTTCAAACAAACCAACAACAACCATCAGCAACACAGTCCTCAGCAAAAGTTCAAACAAACCAACAACAACCATCAGCAACACAGTCCTCAGCACAGCTTCAAATAAAACCAACAACAACCATCAGCAACACAGTCCTCAGCAGAGCTTCAAACAAAATCAACAACAATCAGCAACATAGTCCTCAGCACAGCTTGAAACAAAACCAACAACCATGAGCAACACAGTCCTCAGCACAGCTTCAAACAAAACCAACAACCATCAGCAACACAGTCCTCAGCACAGCTTCAAACAGAACGAACAACAATCAGTGACACAGTCCTCAGCACAGCTTGGAACAAAACCAACAACCATCAGCAACACAGTCCTCAGCAAAGCTTCAAACAGAACGAACAACAATCAGTGACACAGTCCTCAGCACAGCTTGAAACAAAACCAACAACCATCAGCAACACAGTCCTCAGCACAGCTTCAAACAAAACCAACAACCATCAGCAACACAGTCCACAGCACAGCTTCAAACAAAACCAACAACCATCAGCAACACAGTCCTCAGCACAGCTTCAAACAAAACCAACAACCATCAGCAACACAGTCCTCAGCACAACTTCAAACAAAACCAATAACAATCAGCAACACAGTCCTCAGCACATCTTCAAACAGAAGCAACAACAACCATCAGCAACACAGTCCTCAGCAAAGCTTCAAACAGAACGAACAACAATCAGTGACACAGTCCTCAGCACAGATTCAAACAAAACCAACAACCATAAGCAACACAGTCCTCAGCACAACTTCAAACAAAACCAATCACAATCAGCAACACAGTCCTCAGCACATCTTCAAACAAAACCAACAACAATCAGCAACACAGTCCTCAGCACAGCTTCAAACAAACCAACAACAACCATCAGCAACACAGTCCTCAGCAAAGCTTCAAACAAAACCAACAACCATCAGCAACACAGTCCTCAGCACAAGTTCAAACAAACCAACAACCATCAGCAACACAGTCCTCAGCACAGCTTCAAACAAACCAACAACAACCATCAGCAACACAGTCCTCAGCAAAAGTTCAAACAAACCAACAACAACCATCAGCAGCACAGTCCTCAGCATAGCTTCAAACAAAACCAACAACCATCAGCAACACCGTCCTCAGCACAGGTTCAAACAAACCAAAAACAACCATTTGCAGCACAGTCCTCAGCATAGCTTCAAACAAAACCAACAACCATCAGCAACACAGTCCTCAGCACAAGTTAAAACAAAACAACAACAATCATCAGCAACACAGTCCTCAGCATAGCTTCAAACAAAACCAACAACAATCAGCAACACAGTCCTCAGCAAAGCTTCAAACAAAACCAACAACCATCAGCAACACAGTCCTCAGCACAAGTTCAAACAAACCAACAACCATCAGCAACACAGTCCTCAGCAAAAGTTCAAACAAACCAATAACAACCATCAGCAACACAGTCCTCAGCACAGCTTCAAACAAAACCAACAACCATCAGCAACACAGTCCACAGCACAGCTTCAAACAAAAGCAACAACAATCAGCAACACAGTCCTCAGCATAGCTTCAAACAAAACCAACAACAACCTCAGCAACACAGTCCTCAGCACAGCTTCAAACAAACCAACAACAACCATTAGCAACAGAGTTCGCAGCACAACATCAAACAAAACCAACAACCAACAGCAACACAGTCCTCAGCACAGCTTCAAACAAACCAACAAGAAACATTAGCAACATAGTTCGCAGCACAACTTCAAACAAAACCAACAACAATCAGCAACTCAGTCCTCAGCATAGCTTCAAACAAAACCCAACAACCATCAGCAACACAGTCCTCAGCATAGCTTCAAACAAAACCAATAACCATCAGCAACACAGTCCTCAGCACAGCTTCAAACAAACCAACAACAACCATCAGCAACACAGTCCTCAGCATAGCTTCAAACAAAACCAATAACCATCAGCAACACAGTCCTCAGCATAGCTTCAAACAAAACCAACAACCATCAGCAACACAGTCCTCAGCATCGCTTCAAACAAAACCAATAACCATCAGCAACACAGTCCTCAGCACAGCTTCAAACAAACCAACAACAACCATCAGCAACACAGTCCTCAGCATAGCTTCAAACAAAACCAACAACCATCAGCAACACAGTCCTCAGCACAGCTTCAAACAAAACCAACAACAACCATCAGCAACACAGTCCTCAGCATTGCTTCCAACAAAACCAACAACCATCAGCAACACAGTCCTCAGCATAGCTTCAAACAAAACCAACAACCATCAGCAACACAGTCCTCAGCACAGGTTCAAACAAACCAACAACAACCATCAGCAACACAGTCCTCAGCATAGCTTCAAACAAAACCAACAACCATCAGCAACACAGTCCTCAGCACAGCTTCAAACAAAACCAACAACAACCATCAGCAACACAGTCCTCAGCATAGCTTCAAACAAAATCAATAACCATCAGCAACACAGTCCTCAGCATAGCTTCAAACAAAACCAACAACCATCAGCAACACAGTCCTCAGCACAGCTTCAAACAAACCAACAACAACCATCAGCAACACAGTCCTCAGCATAGCTTCAAACAAAACCAACAACAATCAGCAACACTGTCCTCAGCAAAGCTTCAAACAAAACCAACAACCATCAGCAACACAGTCCTCAGCACAAGTTCAAACAAACCAACAACCATCAGCAACACAGTCCTCAGCAAAAGTTCAAACAAACCAACAACAACCATCAGCAGCACAGTCCTCAGCATAGCTTCAAACAAAACCAACAACCATCAGCAACACAGTCCTCAGCACAGGTTCAAACAAACCAAAAACAACCATTAGCAGCACAGTCCTCAGCATAGCTTCAAACAAAACCAACAACCATCAGCAACACAGTCCTCAGCACAAGTTAAAACAAACCAACAACAATCATCAGCAACACAGTCCTCAGCATAGCTTCAAACAAAACCAACAACAATCAGCAACACAGTCCTCAGCAAATCTTCAAACAAAACCAACAACCATCAGCAACACAGTCCTCAGCACAAGTTCAAACAAACCAACAACCATCAGCAACACAGTCCTCAGCAAAAGTTCAAACAAACCAATAACAACCATCAGCAACACAGTCCTCAGCACAGCTTCAAACAAAACCAACAACCATCAGCAACACAGTCCACAGCACAGCTTCAAACAAAACCAACAACAATCAGCAACACAGTCCTCAGCATAGCTTCAAACAAAACCAACAACAACCTCAGCAACACAGTCCTCAGCACAGCTTCAAACAAAACCAACAACAATCAGCAACACAGTCCTCAGCATAGCTTCAAACAAAACCAACAAACAACAGCAACACAGTCCTCAGCATAGCTTCAAACAAAACCAACAACCATCAGCAACACAGTCCTCAGCACAGCTTCAAACAAACCAAAAACAACCATCAGCAACACAGTCCTCAGCATCGCTTCAAACAAAACCAACAACAATCAGCAACACAGTCCTCAGCAAAGCTTCAAACAAAACCAACAACCATCAGCAACACAGTCCTCAGCACAAGTTCAAACAAACCAACAACAACAATCAGCAACACAGTCCTCAGCACAGCTTCAAATAAAACCAACAACAACCATCAGCAACACAGTCCTCAGCACAGCTTCAAACAAAACCAACAACAATAAGCAACACAGTCCTCAGCACAGCTTCAAATAAAACCAACAACAACCATCAGCAACACAGTCCTCAGCAGAGCTTCAAACAAAATCAACAACAATCAGCAACATAGTCCTCAGCACAGCTTGAAACAAAACCAACAACCATCAGCAACACAGTCCTCAGCACAGCTTCAAACAAAACCAACAACCATCAGCAACACAGTCCTCAGCACAGCTTCAAACAGAACGAACAACAATCAGTGACACAGTCCTCAGCACAGCTTGGAACAAAACCAACAACCATCAGCAACACAGTCCTCAGCAAAGCTTCAAACAGAACGAACAACAATCAGTGACACAGTCCTCAGCACAGCTTGAAACAAAACCAACAACCATCAGCAACACAGTCCTCAGCACAGCTTCAAACAAAACCAACAACCATCAGCAACACAGTCCACAGCACAGCTTCAAACAAAACCAACAACCATCAGCAACACAGTCGTCAGCACAGCTTCAAACAAAACCAACAACCATCAGCAACACAGTCCTCAGCACAACTTCAAACAAAACCAATAACAATCAGCAACACAGTCCTCAGCACATCTTCAAACAGAAGCAACAACAACCATCAGCAACACAGTCCTCAGCAAAGCTTCAAACAGAACAAACAACAATCAGTGACACAGTCCTCAGCACAGATTCAAACAAAACCAACAACCATAAGCAACACAGTCCTCAGCACAACTTCAAACAAAACCAATCACAATCAGCAACACAGTCCTCAGCACATCTTCAAACAAAACCAACAACAATCAGCAACACAGTCCTCAGCATAGCTTCAAACAAAACGAACAACAATCAGCAACTCAGTCCTCAGCACAGCTTCAAACAAAACCAACAACAATCAGCAACTCAGTCCTCAGCATAGCTTCAAACAAAATCAACAAGCGTCAGCAACACAGTCCTCAGCATAGCTTCAAACAAAATCAACAACCATCAGCAGCACAGTCCTCAGCACAGGTTCAAACAAAACCAACAACAACGATCAGCAACACAGTCCTCAACACAGCTTCAAACCAAACCAACAACCATCAGCAACATAGTCCTCAGCACAGGTTCAAACAAACCAACAACAACCATCAGCAACACAGTCCTCAGCATAGCTTCAAACAAAACCAACAACCATCAGCAACACAGTCCTCAGCACAGCTTCAAACAAAACCAACAACAACCATCAGCAACACAGTCCTCAGCATAGCTTCAAACAAAACCAACAACAATCAGCAACACAGTCCTCAGCATAGCTTCAAACAAAACCAACAACCATCAGCAACACAGTCCTCAGCATAGCTTCAAACAAAACCAATAACCATCAGCAACACAGTCCTCAGCACAGCTTCAAACAAACCAACAACAATCATCAGCAACACAGTCCTCAGCATAGCTTCAAACAAAACCAACAACAATCAGCAACACAGTCCTCAGCAAAGCTTCAAACAAAACCAACAAGCATCAGCAACACAGTCCTCAGCACAGCTTCAAACTAAACCAACAACAATCAGCAACACAGTCCTCAGCATAGCTTCAAACAAAACCAACAACAATCAGCAACTCAGTCCTCAGCAAAGCTTCAAACAAAACCAACAACCATCAGCAACACAGTCCTCAGCATAGCTTCAAACAAAACCAATCACAATCAGCAACACAGTCCTCAGCACAGCTTGAAACAAAACCAACAACAATCAGCAACGCAGTCCTCAGCACAGCTTCAAACAAAACCAACAACAAGCAGCAACACAGTCCTCAGCACAGCTTCTAACAAAACCAATTACAATCAGCAACACAGTCCTCAGCACAGCTTCAAACAGAACCAACAACAATCAGTGACACAGTCCGCAGCACAACTTCAAACAAAACCAACAACAATCAGCAACACAGTCCTCAGGACATATTCAAACAGAAGCAACAACAATCAGTGACACAGTCCGCAGCACAACTTCAAACAAAACCAATAACAATCAGCAACACAGTCCTCAGCACAGCTTCAAACAAAACCAACAACAACCATCAGCAACACAGTCCTCAGCACAGCTTGAAACAAAACCAACAACCATCAGCAACACAGTCCTCAGCACAGCTTCAAACAAAACCAACAACAATCAGCAACACCGTCCTCAGCACAGCTTGAAACAAAACCAACAACAACGATCAGCAACACAGTCCTCAGCACAGCTTCAAACAGAACCAACAACCATCAGGAACACAGTCCTCAGCACAACTTCAAACAAAACCAACAACAATCAGCAACACAGTCCTCAGGAACAAAAACAAGAAATGCTGGATTCACTCAGCAGGTCTGGCAGCATCTGTGGAAAGAGAAGCAGAGTTAACGTTTCGGGTTGTGACCCTTCTTCGGAACTGACAAATATTAGAAAAGTCACAGATTATAAACAAGTGAGGTGCGGGTTGGGCAAGAGATAACAAAGGAGAAGGTGCAGATTGGACCAGGCCACATAGCTGACCAAAAGGTCACCGAGCAAAGGCAAACAATATGTTAATGGTGTGTTGAAAGACAAAGCATTAGTACAGATTAGGTGTGAATATACTGAATATTGAACATCAGCAAGTGCAAACCTGAAGAAAAACAACCTGAAAAAAACAGTGGGTAAGCAAACTGAACAAACTAAGATGAAATGAAATAAATGCAAAAAAAGATTGTAAAAAATGTCAAAAGGAATGCAAAAACAATGAAGGTGAACAAGGTAAAAGAGACAAACGAAAATCCCGTCGGAGAGAAGAGCAGAACTTCTTCAAGGTAGGCATTCCTGGAAGAGAAGTGGCAGTGCATCTTCAAACAGAAGCAACAACAACCATCAGCAACACAGTCCTCAGCACAGCTTCAAACAAAACCGACAACAACCATCAGCAACACAGTCCTCAGCACAGCTTGAAAGAAAACCAACAACCATCAGCAACACAGTCCTCAGCACAGCTTCAAACAAAACAAACAACAATCAGCAGCACAGTCCTCAGCACAGCTTCAAACAATCCAACAACTATCAGCAACAAAGTCCGCAGCACAGCTTCAAACAAACCAACAACCATCAGCAACACAGTCCTCAGCACAGCTTCAAACGAAACCAACAACAACCATCAGCAACACAGTCCTCAGCACAGTTTGAAACAAAACCAACAACCATCAGCAACACAGTCCTCAGCACAGCTTCAAACAAAACAAACAACAATCAGCAGCACAGTCCTCAGCACAGCTTCAAACGAAACCAACAACAACCATCAGCAACAGAGTCCTCCGCACAGCTTCAAACAAACCAACAACCATCAGCAGCACAGTCCTCAGCATAGCTTCAAACAAAACCATGAACAACCATCAGCAACACAGTCCTCAGCACAGCTTCAAACAAAACCAACAACAACCATCAGCAACACAGTCCTCAGAACAGCTTCAAACAAAACCAATCACAATCAGCAACACAGTCCTCAGCACAGCTTCAAACAAAACCAACAACAATCAGCAACACAGTCCTCAGCACAGATTCAAACAAAACCAACAACAATCAGCAACACAGTCGTCAGCACAGCTTCAAACAAACCAACAACGCCCATCAGCAACACAGTCCTCAGCACAGCTTCAAACAAACCCAACACAATCCTCAGCACAGCTTCAAACAAAACCAGCCACAATCAGCAACACAAACCTCAGCACAACTTCAAACAAAACCAACAACCATTAGGAACGCAGTCCTCAAAACAGTTTCAAACAAAAGAGACAACCATCAGCAACACAGTCCTAAGTACAGCTTCAATCAAACCAACAACCATTAGCAACACAGGCCTCAGTACAGCTTCAAACAAAACCAACAACCATTAGGAACGCAGTCCTCAGTACAACTTCAAACAAAACCAACAACAACCATCAGCTACACAGTCCTCAGTCCAGCTTCAATCAAACCAACAAACATTAGCAACACAGTCCTCAGTACAGCTTCAAACAAACCAACAACAACCATCAGCTACACAGTCTTCAGCACAACGTCAAACAAACCAACAACCATCAGCAACACAGTCCTCAGTCCAGCTTCAATCAAACCAACAACAATCAGCAACACAGTCCTCAGTACAACTTCAAATAAACCAGCAACAACCATCAGCGATGCAGTCCTCAGCACAACTTCAAACAAACCCAACACAATCCTCAGCACAGCTTCAAACAAAACCAGCAACAATCAGCAACACAGTCCTCAGCACAGCTTCAAACAAACCCAACAGCCATTAGCAACACAGTCCTCAGCACAGCTTCAAACAAAACAAACAACCATCAGCAACACAGTCCTCAGCACAGCTTCAAACAAACCCAACAGAATCTTCAGCATAGCTTCAAACAAAACCAGCAACAATCAGCAACACAGTCCTCAGCACAGCTTCAAACAAAACCAACAACAACCATCAGCAACACAGTTCTCAGCACAGCTTGAAACAAAACCAACAACCATCAGCAACACAGTCCTCAGCACAGCTTCAAACAAAACCAACAACAATCAGCAACACAGTCCTCAGCACAGCTTCAAACAAAACCAACAACCATCAGCAACACAGTCCTCAGCACAGCTTCAAACAAACCAACCACAACCATCAGCGGCACAGTCCTCAGCATAGCTTCAAACAAAACCAACAACAATCAGCAACACAGTCCTCAGCATAGCTTCAAACAAAACCAACAACCATCAGCAACACAGTCCTCAGCATAGCTTCAAACCAAACCAACAACCATCAGCAACACAGTCCTCAGCATAGCTTCAAACAAAACCAACAACCATCAGCAACACAGTCCTCAGCAAAGCTTCAAACAAACCAACAAGAACCATTCGCAACATAGTCCGCAGCATAGCTTCAAACAGAACGACCAACAATCAGTGACACAGTCCTCAGCACAGATTCAAACAAAACCAACAACCATCAGCAACACAGTCCTCAGCACAACTTCAAACAAAACCAATAACAATCAGCAACACAGTCTTCAGGACATCTTCAAACAGAAGCAACAACAACCATCAGCAACACAGTCCTCAGCACAGCTTCAAACAAACCAACAACAACCGTTAGCAACATAGTCCGCAGCACAGCTTCAAACAAAACCAACAACAATCAGCAACACAGTCCTCAGCATAGATACAAACAAAACCAACAACCATCAGCAACACAGTCCTCAGCACAGTTTCAAACAAACCAACAACAACCATCAGCGGCACAGTCCTCAGCATAGCTTCAAACAAAACCAGCAACAATCAGCAACACAGTCCTCAGCACAGCTTCAAACAAAACCAACAACAACCATCAGCAACACAGTTCTCAGCACAGCTTGAAACAAAACCAACAACCATCAGCAACACAGTCCTCAGCACAGCTTCAAACAAAACCAACAACAATCAGCAACACAGTCCTCAGCACAGCTTCAAACAAAACCAACAACCATCAGCAACACAGTCCTCAGCACAGCTTCAAACAAACCAACCACAACCATCAGCGGCACAGTCCTCAGCATAGCTTCAAACAAAACCAACAACAATCAGCAACACAGTCCTCAGCATAGCTTCAAACAAAACCAACAACCATCAGCAACACAGTCCTCAGCATAGCTTCAAACCAAACCAACAACCATCAGCAACACAGTCCTCAGCATAGCTTCAAACAAAACCAACAACCATCAGCAACACAGTCCTCAGCAAAGCTTCAAACAAACCAACAAGAACCATTCGCAACATAGTCCGCAGCATAGCTTCAAACAGAACGACCAACAATCAGTGACACAGTCCTCAGCACAGATTCAAACAAAACCAACAACCATCAGCAACACAGTCCTCAGCACAACTTCAAACAAAACCAATAACAATCAGCAACACAGTCTTCAGGACATCTTCAAACAGAAGCAACAACAACCATCAGCAACACAGTCCTCAGCACAGCTTCAAACAAACCAACAACAAACGTTAGCAACATAGTCCGCAGCACAGCTTCAAACAAAACCAACAACAATCAGCAACACAGTCCTCAGCATAGATACAAACAAAACCAACAACCATCAGCAACACAGTCCTCAGCACAGTTTCAAACAAACCAACAACAACCATCAGCGGCACAGTCCTCAGCATAGCTTCAAACAAAACCAACAACCATCAGCAACACAGTCCTCAGCAAAGCTTCCAACATACCAACAAGAACCATTAGCAACATAGTCCTCAGCACAGCTTCAAACATAACCAACAACAATCAGCAACACAGTCCTTAGCATTGCTTCAAACAGAACGACCAACAATCAGTGACACAGTCCTCAGCACAGATTCAAACAAAACCAACAACCATCAGCAACACAGTCCTCAGCACAACTTCAAACAAAACCAATAACAATCAGCAACACAGTCTTCAGGACATCTTCAAACAGAAGCAACAACAACCATCAGCAACACAGTCCTCAGCACAGCTTCAAACAAAACCAACAACAACCATCAGCAACACAGTCCTCAGCACAGCTTCAAACAGAACCAACAACAATCAGCAACACAGTCCTCAGCGCAGCTTTACACAATCCAACAAGCATAAGCAACTAAGTCCTCAGCACAGCTTCAAACAAACCAACAACAACCATCAGCAACACAGTCCTCAGCATAGCTTCAAACAAAATCAACAACAATCAGGAACACAGTCCTCAGCACAGCTTCAAACAAAACCAACAACAACGGTAAGCAACACAGTCCTCAGCACAGCTTCAAATGAAACCAACAACAACCATCAGCAGCACAGTCCTCAGCACAGATACAAACAAAACCAACTACAATCAGCAACACAGTCCTCAGCATAGCTTCAAACAAAACCAACAACCATCAGCAACACAGTCCTCAGCACAGCTTCAAACAATCCAACAACAACCATCAGCAGCACAGACCTCAGCACAGCTTCAAACAAACCAACAACAACCATTAGCAACATAGTCCGCAGCACAGCTTCAAACAAAACCAACAACAATCAGCAACACAGTCCTCAGCATTGCTTCAAACAAAACCAACAACCATCAGCAACACAGTCCTCAGCACAGCTTCAAACAATCCAACAAGAACCATTAGCAACATAGTCCGCAGCACAGCTTCAAACAAAATCAACAACCATCAGCAACAGAGTCCTCAGCAGAGCTTCAAACAAAACAAATAACCATCAGCAACACAGTCCTCAGCACAGCTTCAAACAATCCAACAAGAACCATTAACAACATAGTCCGCAGCACAGCTTCAAACAAAACCAACAACCATCAGCAACACAGTCCTCAGCACAGCTTCAAACAATCCAACAAACACCATTAGCAACATCGTCCGCAGCACAGCTTCAAACAAAACCAACAACCATCAGCAACACAGTCCTCAGCACAGCTTCAAACAATCCAACAAGAACCATTAGCAACATAGTCCGCAGCACAGCTTCAAACAATCCAACAAGAACCATCAGCAACAGAGTCCTCAGCAGAGCTTCAAACAAAACAAATCACCATCAGCAACACAGTCCTCAGGACATCTTCAAACAGAAGCAACAACAACCATCAGCAACACAGTCCTCAGCATAGCTTCAAACAAAACCAACAACCATCAGCAACACAGTCCTCAACACAGCTTCAAACAAACCAACAACAACCATCAGCAGCACTGTCCGCAGCAGAGCTTCAAACAAAACCAACAACAATCAGCAACACAGTCCTCAGCACAGCGTCAAACAAACCAACAACAACCATCAGCAGCACTGTCCTCAGCATAGCTTCAAACAAAACCAACAACCATCAGCAACACAGTCCTCAGCACAGCTTCAAACAAACCCAACAAGAACCATTAGCAAAATAGTCCGCAGCACAGCTTCAAACAAACCCAACAACAACGATCAGCAACACAGTCCTCAGCACAGCTTCAAACAAACCAACAACAACCATCAGCAGCACAGTCCTCAGCACAGCTTCAAACAAAACCAACAACAATCAGCAACACAGTCCTCAGCATAGCTTCAAACAAAACCAACAACCATCAGCAACACAGTCCTCAGCACAGCTTCAAACAAACCAACAACAGCCATCAGCAGCACTGTCCTCAGCTTAGCTTCAAACAAAACCAACAAGAACCATTAGCAACACAGTCCTCAGCAAATCTTCAAACAAAACCAAAAACATTCAGCAACACAGTCCTCAGCACAGCTTCAAACGAAACCAACAACAATCCGCAACACAGTCCTCAGCATAGCTTCAAACAAAACCAACAACAACCATCAGCAACACAGTCCTCAGCACAGCTTCAAATTAAACCAACAACCATCAGCAACACAGTCCTCAGCACAACTTCAAACCAAACCAATAACAATCAGGAACACAGTCGTCAGGACATCTTCAAACAGAAGCAACAACAACCATCAGCAACACAGTCCTCAGCACAGCATCAAACAAAACCAACAACCATCAGCAACACAGTCCTCAGCACAGCTTCAAACAAGCCAACAAGAACCATCAGCAACACAGTCCTCAGCACAGCATCAAACAAAGCCAACAACAATCAGCAACACAGTCCTCAGCATAGCTTCAAACAAAACCAACAACCATCAGCAACACAGTCCTCAGCATAGCTTCAAACAAAACCAACAACAATCAGCAACACAGTCCTCAGCATAGCTTCAAACAAAACCAACAACCATCAGCAACACAGTCCTCAGCATAGCTTCAAACAGAACGACCAACAATCAGTGACACAGTCCTGAGCACAGATTCAAACAAAACCAACAACCATCAGCAACATAGTCCTCAGCATAGCTTCAAACAGAACGACCAACAATCAGTGACACAGTCCTCAGCCCAACTTCAAACAAAACCAATAACAATCAGCAACACAGTCTTCATGACATCATCAAACAGAAGCAACAACAACCATCAGCAACACAGTCCTCAGCACAGCTTCAAACAGAACCAACAACAATCAGCAACACAGTCCTCAGCATAGCTTCAAACAAACCAACAACAACCATCAGCGGCACAGTCCTAAGCACAGCTTCAAACAGAACCAACAACAATCAGCAACACAGTCCTCTGCACAGCTCAAACAAACCAACAACCATCAGCAACGAAGTCCTCAGCACAGCTCAAACAAAACCGACAACAATCAGCAACACAGTTCTCAGCACAGCTTCAAACAATCCAACAACCATCAGCAACAGAGTCCTCAGCACAGCTTCAAACAAACCGACAACTGTCAGCAGCACAGTCCTCAGCACAGCTTCAAAAAACCAACAACCATCAGCAACACAGTTCTCAGCACAGCTTCAAACAATCCAACAACCATCAGCAACAAACTCCACAGCACAGCTTCAAACAATCCAACAACCATCAGCAACAAAGTCCTCAGCACAGCTTCAACAAAACCAACAACCATCAGCAACACAGTCCTCAGCACAGCTTCAAAAAACCAACAAGAACCATCAGCAACATAGTCCGCAGCACAGCTTCAAAGAAAACGAACAACAACCATCAGCAACACAGTCCTCAGCACAGATTCAAACAAAACCAACAACCATCAGCAACACAGTGCTCAGCATATCTTCAAACAAAACCAACAACCATCAGCAACACAGTCCTCAGCGCAGCTTCAAACAAACCAACAACAACCATCAGCAGCACAGTCCTCAGCATAGCTTCAAACAAAACCAACAACCATCAGCAACACAGTCCTCAGCACAGATTCAAACAAAACCAACAACCATCAGCAACACAGTCCTCAGCATAGCTTCAAACAAAACCAATCACAATCAGCAACACAGTCCTCAGCACAGCTTGAAACAAAACCAACAACAATCAGCAACTCAGTCCTCAGCACAGCTTCAAACAAAACCAACAACAATCAGCAACACAGTCCTCAGCACAGCTTCTAACAAAACCAATTAAAATCAGCAACACAGTCCTCAGCACAGCTTCAAACAGAACCAACAACAATCAGTGACACAGTCCGCAGCACAACTTCAAACAAAACCAACAACAATCAGCAACACAGTCCTCAGGACATCTTCAAACAGAAGCAACAACAACCATCAGCAACACAGTCCTCAGCACAGCTTCAAACAAAACCAACAACAACCATCAGCAACACAGTCCTCAGCACAGCTTGAAACAAAACCAACAACCATCAGCAACACAGTCCTCAGCACAGCTTCAAACAAAACCAACAACAATCAGCAACACAGTCCTCAGCACAGCTTCAAACAATCCAACAACCATCAGCAACAAAGTCCACAGCACAGCTTCAAACAAACCAACAACCATCAGCAACACAGTCCTCAGCACAGCTTGAAACAAAACCAACAACCATCAGCAACACAGTCCTCAGCACTGCTTGAAACAAAACCAACAACCATCAGCAACACAGTCCTCAGCACAGCTTCAAACAGAACCAACAACAATCAGTGACAGTCCTCAGCACAGATTCAAACTAAACCAACAACCAACAGGAACACAGTCCTCAGCACAACTTCAAACAAAACCAACAACAATCAGCAACACAGTCCTCAGGAACAAAAACAAGAAATGCTGGATTCACTCAGCAGGTCTGGCAGCATCTGTGGAAAGAGAATCAGAGTTAACGTTTCGGGTCAGTGACCCTTCTTCGGAACTGACAAATATTAGAAATGTCACAGATTATAAACAAGTGAGGTGCGGGTTGGGCAAGAGATAACAAAGGAGAAGTTGCAGATTGGACCAGGCCACATAGCTGACCAAAAGGTCACCGAGCAAAGGCAAACAATATGTTAATGGTGTGTTGAAAGACAAAGCATTAGTACAGATTAGGTGTGAATATACTGAATATTGAACATCAGCAAGTGCAAACCTGAAGAAAAACAACCTGAAAAAAACAGTGGGTAAGCAAACTGAACAAACTAAGATGAAATGAAATAAATGCAAAAAAAGATTGTAAAAAATGTCAAAAGGAATGCAAAAACAATGAAGGTGAACAAGGTAAAAGAGACAAACGAAAATCCCGTCGGAGAGAAGAGCAGAACTTCTTCAAGGTAGGCATTCCTGGAAGAGAAGTGGCAGTGCATCTTCAAACAGAAGCAACAACAACCATCAGCAACACAGTCCTCAGCACAGCTTCAAACAAAACCGACAACAACCATCAGCAACACAGTCCTCAGCACAGCTTGAAAGAAAACCAACAACCATCAGCAACACAGTCCTCAGCACAGCTTCAAACAAAACAAACAACAATCAGCAGCACAGTCCTCAGCACAGCTTCAAACAATCCAACAACTATCAGCAACAAAGTCCGCAGCACAGCTTCAAACAAACCAACAACCATCAGCAACACAGTCCTCAGCACAGCTTCAAACGAAACCAACAACAACCATCAGCAACACAGTCCTCAGCACAGTTTGAAACAAAAGCAACAACCATCAGCAACACAGTCCTCAGCACAGCTTCAAACAAAACAAACAACAATCAGCAGCACAGTCCTCAGCACAGCTTCAAACGAAACCAACAACAACCATCAGCAACAGAGTCCTCCGCACAGCATCAAACAAACCAACAACCATCAGCAGCACAGTCCTCAGCATAGCTTCAAACAAAACCATGAACAACCATCAGCAACACAGTCCTCAGCACAGCTTCAAACAAAACCAACAACAACCATCAGCAACACAGTCCTCAGCACAGCTTCAAACAAAACCAACAACAATCAGCAACACAGTCCTCAGCACAGCTTCAAACAATCCAACAACCATCAGCAACAAAGTCCGCAGCACAGCTTCAAACAAACCAACAACCATCAGCAACACAGTCCTCAGCACAGCTTGAAACAAAACCAACAACCATCAGCAACACAGTCCTCAGCACTGCTTGAAACAAAACCAACAACCATCAGCAACACAGTCCTCAGCACAGCTTCAAACAGAACCAACAACAATCAGTGACAGTCCTCAGCACAGATTCAAACTAAACCAACAACCATCAGGAACACAGTCCTCAGCACAACTTCAAACAAAACCAACAACAATCAGCAACACAGTCCTCAGGAACAAAAACAAGAAATGCTGGATTCACTCAGCAGGTCTGGCAGCATCTGTGGAAAGAGAATCAGAGTTAACGTTTCGGGTCAGTGACCTTTCTTCGGAACTGACAAATATTAGAAATGTCACAGATTATAAACAAGTGAGGTGCGGGTTGGGCAAGAGATAACAAAGGAGAAGGTGCAGATTGGACCAGGCCACATAGCTGACCAAAAGGTCACCGAGCAAAGGCAAACAATATGTTAATGGTGTGTTGAAAGACAAAGCATTAGTACAGATTAGGTGTGAATATACTGAATATTGAACATCAGCAAGTGCAAACCTGAAGAAAAACAACCTGAAAAAAACAGTGGGTAAGCAAACTGAACAAACTAAGATGAAATGAAATAAATGCAAAAAAAGATTGTAAAAAATGTCAAAAGGAATGCAAAAACAATGAAGGTGAACAAGGTAAAAGAGACAAACGAAAATCCCGTCGGAGAGAAGAGCAGAACTTCTTCAAGGTAGGCATTCCTGGAAGAGAAGTGGCAGTGCATCTTCAAACAGAAGCAACAACAACCATCAGCAACACAGTCCTCAGCACAGCTTCAAACAAAACCGACAACAACCATCAGCAACACAGTCCTCAGCACAGCTTGAAAGAAAACCAACAACCATCAGCAACACAGTCCTCAGCACAGCTTCAAACAAAACAAACAACAATCAGCAGCACAGTCCTCAGCACAGCTTCAAACAATCCAACAACTATCAGCAACAAAGTCCGCAGCACAGCTTCAAACAAACCAACAACCATCAGCAACACAGTCCTCAGCACAGCTTCAAACGAAACCAACAACAACCATCAGCAACACAGTCCTCAGCACAGTTTGAAACAAAACCAACAACCATCAGCAACACAGTCCTCAGCACAGCTTCAAACAAAACAAACAACAATCAGCAGCACAGTCCTCAGCACAGCTTCAAACGAAACCAACAACAACCATCAGCAACAGAGTCCTCCGCACAGCTTCAAACAAACCAACAACCATCAGCAGCACAGTCCTCAGCATAGCTTCAAACAAAACCATGAACAACCATCAGCAACACAGTCCTCAGCACAGCTTCAAACAAAACCAACAACAACCATCAGCAACACAGTCCTCAGCACAGCTTCAAACAAAACCAATCACAATCAGCAACACAGTCCTCAGCACAGCTTCAAACAAAACCAACAACAATCAGCAACACAGTCCTCAGCACAGATTCAAACAAAACCAATCACAATCAGCAACACAGTCGTCAGCACAGCTTCAAACAAACCAACAACGCCCATCAGCAACACAGTCCTCAGCACAGCTTCAAACAAACCCAACACAATCCTCAGCACAGCTTCAAACAAAACCAGCCACAATCAGCAACACAAACCTCAGCACAACTTCAAACAAAACCAACAACCATTAGGAACGCAGTCCTCAAAACAGTTTCAAACAAAAGAGACAACCATCAGCAACACAGTCCTAAGTACAGCTTCAATCAAACCAACAACCATTAGCAACACAGGCCTCAGTACAGCTTCAAACAAAACCAACAACCATTAGGAACGCAGTCCTCAGTACAATTTCAAACAAAACCAACAACAACCATCAGCTACACAGTCCTCAGTCCAGCTTCAATCAAACCAACAAACATTAGCAACACAGTCCTCAGTACAGCTTCAAACAAACCAACAACAACCATCAGCTACACAGTCTTCAGCACAACGTCAAACAAACCAACAACCATCAGCAACACAGTCCTCAGTCCAGCTTCAATCAAACCAACAACAATCAGCAACACAGTCCTCAGTACAACTTCAAATAAACCAGCAACAACCATCAGCGATGCAGTCCTCAGCACAACTTCAAACTAACCCAACACAATCCTCAGCACAGCTTCAAACAAAACCAGCAACAATCAGCAACACAGTCCTCAGCACAGCTTCAAACAAAACCAACAGCCATTAGCAACACAGTCCTCAGCACAGCTTCAAACAAAACCAACAACCATCAGCAACACAGTCCTCTGCACAGCTTCAAACAAACCCGACACAGTCCTGAGCACAGCTTCAAACAAAACAAACAACCATCAGCAACACAGTCCTCAGCACAGCTTCAAACAAACCCAACAGAATCTTCAGCATAGCTTCAAACAAAACCAGCAACAATCAGCAACACAGTCCTCAGCACAGCTTCAAACAAAACCAACAACAACCATCAGCAACACAGTTCTCAGCACAGCTTGAAACAAAACCAACAACCATCAGCAACACAGTCCTCAGCACAGCTTCAAACAAAACCAACAACAATCAGCAACACAGTCCTCAGCACAGCTTCAAACAATCCAACAACCATCAGCAACAAAGTCCGCAGCACAGCTTCAAACAAACCAACAACCATCAGCAACACAGTCCTCAGCACAGCTTCAAACGAAACCAACAACAACCATCAGCAACACAGTCCTGAGCACGGCTTCAAACAAACCAATAACAACCATCAGCAACACAGTCCTCAGCACAGCTTGAAACAAAACCAACAACAACCATCAGCAGCACAGTCCTCAGCATAGCTTCAAACAAAACCATCAACAACCATCAGCAACACAATCCTCAGCACAGCTTCAAACAAAACCAACAACAACCATCAGCAACACAGTCCTCAGCACAGCTTCAAACAAAACCAACAACAACCATCAGCAACACAGTCCTCAGCACAGCTTCAAACAAAACCAATCACAATCAGCAACACAGTCCTCAGCACAGCTTCAAACAAAACCAACAACAATCAGCAACACAGTCCTCAGCACAGCTTCAAACAAAACCAACAACAATCAGCAACACAGTCCTCAGCACAGCTTCAAACAAACCAACAACGCCCATCAGCAACACAGTCCTCAGCACAGCTTCAAACAAACCCAACACAATCCTCAGCACAGCTTCAAACAAAACCAGCCACAATCAGCAACTCAATCCTCAGCACAACTTCAAACAAAACCAACAACCATTAGGAACACAGTCCTCAAAACAGTTTCAAACAAAAGAGACAACCATCAGCAACACAGTCCTAAGTACAGCTTCAATCAAACCAACAACCATTAGCAACACAGTCCTCAGTACAGCTTCAAACAAAAAGAACAACCATTAGGAACGCAGTCCTCAGTACAGCTTCAAACAAAACCAACAACAACCATCAGCAACACAGTCCTCAGTCCAGCTTCAATCAAACCAACAAACATTAGCAACACAGTCCTCAGTACAGCTTCAAACAAACCAACAACAACCATCAGCAACACAGTCTTCAGCACAACGTCAATCAAACCAACAACAATCAGCAACACCGTCCTCAGTACAACTTCAAATAAACCAGCAACAACCATCAGCGAAGCAGTCCTCAGCACAACTTCAAACAAACCCGACACAGTCCTGAGCAGAGCTTCAAACAAAACAAACAACCATCAGCAACACAGTCCTCAGCACTGCTTCAAACAAAACCAGCAACAATCAGCAACACAGTCCTCAGCACAGCTTCAAACAAAACCAGCAACAATCAGCAACAATGTCCTCAGCACAGCTTCAAACAAAACCAATAACAACCATCAGCAACACAGTCCTCAGCACAGCTTCAAACAAAACCAATAACAACCATCAGCAACACAGTCCTCAGTACAGCTTCAATCAAACCAACAACCATTAGCAACACAGTCCTCAGTACAGCTTCAAACAAAACCAACAACCATTAGGAACGCAGTCCTCAGTACAGCTTCAAACAAACCAACAACAACCATTAGCAACACAGTCCTCAGCACAACTTCAAACAAACCAACAACCATTCGCAACACAGTCCTCAGTCCAGCTTCAATCAAACCAACAACCATCAGCGAAGCAGTCCTCAGCACAGCTTCAAACAAATCCAGCAACAGTCAGCAACACAGTCCTCAGCACAGCATCAAACAAAACCAGCAAAAACCAGCAATACTGTGCTCTGCACAGCTTCAAACAAACCCAACAGAATCCTCAGCACAGCTTCAAACAAAACAAACAACCATCAGCAACACATTCCTCAGCACAGCTTCAAACAAACCAACAACCATCAGCAACACAGTCCTCAGCACAGCTTCAAACAAAACCAACAACAATCAGCAACACAGTCCTCAGCACAACTTCAAACAAAACCAACCACCATCAGCAACACAGTCCTCAGTCCAGCTTCAAGCAAACCAACAACAATCAGCAACACAGTCCTCAGCACAGCTACAAACAAAACCAACAACCATCAGCAACACAGTCCTCAGCACAGCTTCAAACAGAACCAACAACAATCAGTGACAGTCCTCAGCACAGATTCAAACTAAACCAACAACCATCAGGAACACAGTCCTCAGCACAACTTCAAACAAAACCAACAACAATCAGCAACACAGTCCTCAGGAACAAAAACAAGAAATACTGGATTCACTCAGCAGGTCTGGCAGCATCTGTGGAAAGAGAAGCAGAGTTAACGTTTCGGTCAGTGACCCTTCTTCGGAACTGACAAATATTAGAAAAGTCACAGATTATAAACAAGTGAGGTGCGGGTTGGGCAAGAGATAACAAAGGAGAAGGTGCAGATTGGACCAGGCCACATAGCTGACCAAAAGGTCACCGAGCAAAGGCAAACAATATGTTAATGGTGTGTTGAAAGACAAAGTATTAGTACAGATTAGGTGTGAATATACTGAATATTGAACATCAGCAAGTGCAAACCTGAAGAAAAACAACCTGAAAAAAACAGTGGGTAAGCAAACTGAACAAACTAAGATGAAATGAAATAAATGCAAAAAAAGATTGTAAAAAATGTCAAAAGGAATGCAAAAACAATGAAGGTGAACAAGGTAAAAGAGACAAACGAAAATCCCGTCGGAGAGAAGAGCAGAACTTCTTCAAGGTAGGCATTCCTGGAAGAGAAGTGGCAGTGCATCTTCAAACAGAAGCAACAACAACCATCAGCAACACAGTCCTCAGCACAGCTTCAAACAAAACCGACAACAACCATCAGCAACACAGTCCTCAGCACAGCTTGAAAGAAAACCAACAACCATCAGCAACACAGTCCTCAGCACAGCTTCAAACAAAACAAACAACAATCAGCAGCACAGTCCTCAGCACAGCTTCAAACAATCCAACAACTATCAGCAACAAAGTCCGCAGCACAGCTTCAAACAAACCAACAACCATCAGCAACACAGTCCTCAGCACAGCTTCAAACGAAACCAACAACAACCATCAGCAACACAGTCCTCAGCACAGTTTGAAACAAAAGCAACAACCATCAGCAACACAGTCCTCAGCACAGCTTCAAACAAAACAAACAACAATCAGCAGCACAGTCCTCAGCACAGCTTCAAACGAAACCAACAACAACCATCAGCAACAGAGTCCTCCGCACAGCTTCAAACAAACCAACAACCATCAGCAGCACAGTCCTCAGCATAGCTTCAAACAAAACCATGAACAACCATCAGCAACACAGTCCTCCGCACAGCTTCAAACAAAACCAACAACAACCATCAGCAACACAGTCCTCAGCACAGCTTCAAACAAAACCAATCACAATCAGCAACACAGTCCTCAGCACAGCTTCAAACAAACCCAACACAATCCTCAGCACAGCTTCAAACAAAACCAGCCACAATCAGCAACACAGTCCTCAGCACAGCTTCAAACAAAACCAATCACAATCAGCAACACAGTCCTCAGCACAGCTTCAAACAAAACCAACAACAATCAGCAACACAGTCCTCAGCACAGATTCAAACAAAACCAACAACAATCAGCAACACAGTCGTCAGCACAGCTTCAAACAAACCAACAACGCCCATCAGCAACACAGTCCTCAGCACAGCTTCAAACAAACCCAACACAAACCTCAGCACAACTTCAAACAAAACCAACAACCATTAGGAACGCAGTCCTCAAAACAGTTTCAAACAAAAGAGACAACCATCAGCAACACAGTCCTAAGTACAGCTTCAATCAAACCAACAACCATTAGCAACACAGGCCTCAGTACAGCTTCAAACAAAACCAACAACCATTAGGAACGCAGTCCTCAGTACAACTTCAAACAAAACCAACAACAACCATCAGCTACACAGTCCTCAGTCCAGCTTCAATCAAACCAACAAACATTAGCAACACAGTCCTCAGTACAGCTTCAAACAAACCAACAACAACCATCAGCAACACAGTCTTCAGCACAACGTCAAACAAACCAACAACCATCAGCAACACAGTCCTCAGTCCAGCTTCAATCAAACCAACAACAATCAGCAACACAGTCCTCAGCACAGCTTCAAACAAAACCAACAACAATCAGCAAAACAGTCATCAGCACAGCTTCAAACAAACCAACAACGCCCATCAGCAACACAGTCCTCAGCACAGCTTCAAACAAACCCAACACAATCCTCAGCACAGCTTCAAACAAAACCAGCCACAATCAGCAACTCAATCCTCAGCACAACTTCAAACAAAACCAACAACCATTAGGAACACAGTCCTCAAAACTGTTTCAAACAAAAGAGACAACCATCAGCAACACAGTCCTAAGTACAGCTTCAATCAAACCAACAACCATTAGCAACACAGTCCTCAGTACAGCTTCAAACAAAAAGAACAACCATTAGGAACGCAGTCCTCAGTACAGCTTCAAACAAAACCAACAACAACCATCAGCAACACAGTCCTCAGTCCAGCTTCAATCAAACCAACAAACATTAGCAACACAGTCCTCAGTACAGCTTCAAACAAACCAACAACAACCATCAGCAACACAGTCTTCAGCACAACGTCAATCAAACCAACAACAATCAGCAACCCCGTCCTCAGTACAACTTCAAATAAACCAGCAACAACCATCAGCGAAGCAGTCCTCAGCACAACTTCAAACAAACCCAACACAATCCTCAGCACAGCTTCAAACAAAACCAACAACAATCAGCAACACAGTCCTCAGCACAGCTTCAAACAAAACCAACAACCATTAGCAACACAGTCCTCAGTCCAGCTTCAATCAAACCAACAAACATTAGCAACACAGTCCTCAGTACAGCTTCAAACAAACCAACAACAACCATCAGCTACACAGTCTTCAGCACAACGTCAAACAAACCAACAACCATCAGCAACACAGTCCTCAGTCCAGCTTCAATCAAACCAACAACAATCAGCAACACAGTCCTCAGTACAACTTCAAATAAACCAGCAACAACCATCAGCAATGCAGTCCTCAGCACAACTTCAAACAAACCCAACACAATCCTCAGCACAGCTTCAAACAAAACCAGCAACAATCAGCAACACAGTCCTCAGCACAGCTTCAAACAAAACCAACAGCCATTAGCAACACAGTCCTCAGCACAGCTTCAAACAAAACCAACAACCATCAGCAACACAGTCCTCAGCACAGCTTCAAACAAACCCGACACAGTCCTGAGCACAGCTTCAAACAAAACAAACAACCATCAGCAACACAGTCCTCAGCACAGCTTCAAACAAACCCAACAGAATCTTCAGCATAGCTTCAAACAAAACCAGCAACAATCAGCAACACAGTCCTCAGCACAGCTTCAAACAAAACCAACAACAACCATCAGCAACACAGTTCTCAGCACAGCTTGAAACAAAACCAACAACCATCAGCAACACAGTCCTCAGCACAGCTTCAAACAAAACCAACAACAATCAGCAACACAGTCCTCAGCACAGCTTCAAACAATCCAACAACCATCAGCAACAAAGTCCGCAGCACAGCTTCAAACAAACCAACAACCATCAGCAACACAGTCCTCAGCACAGCTTCAAACGAAACCAACAACAACCATCAGCAACACAGTCCTGAGCACGGCTTCAAACAAACCAATAACAACCATCAGCAACACAGTCCTCAGCACAGCTTGAAACAAAACCAACAACAACCATCAGCAGCACAGTCCTCAGCATAGCTTCAAACAAAACCATCAACAACCATCAGCAACATAGTCCTCAGCACAGCTTCAAACAAAACCAACAACAACCATCAGCAACACAGTCCTCAGCACAGCTTCAAACAAAACCAACAACAACCATCAGCAACACAGTCCTCAGCACAGCTTCAAACAAAACCAATCACAATCAGCAACACAGTCCTCAGCACAGCTTCAAACAAAACCAACAACAATCAGCAACACAGTCCTCAGCACAGGTTCAAACAAAACCAACAACAATCAGCAACACAGTCGTCAGCACAGCTTCAAACAAACCAACAACCATCAGCAACGCAGTCCTCAGCACAGCTTCAGACGAAACCAACAACAACCATCAGCAACACAGTCCTGAGCACGGCTTCAAACAAACCAATAACAACCATCAGCAACACAGTCCTCAGCACAGCTTGAAACAAAACCAACAACAACCATCAGCAGCACAGTCCTCAGCATAGCTTCAAACAAAACCATCAACAACCATCAGCAACACAGTCCTCAGCACAGCTTCAAACAAAACCAACAACAACCATCAGCAACACAGTCCTCAGCACAGCTTCAAACAAAACCAACAACAACCATCAGCAACACAGTCCTCAGCACAGCTTCAAACAAAACCAATCACAATCAGCAACACAGTCCTCAGCACAGCTTCAAACAAAACCAACAACAATCAGCAACACAGTCCTCAGCACAGCTTCAAACAAAACCAACAACAATCAGCAACACAGTCGTCAGCACAGCTTCAAACAAACCAACAACGCCCATCAGCAACACAGTCCTCAGCACAGCTTCAAACAAACCCAACACAATCCTCAGCACAGCTTCAAGCAAAACCAGCCACAATCAGCAACTCAATCCTCAGCACAACTGCAAACAAAACCAACAACCATTAGGAACACAGTCCTCAAAACAGTTTCAAACAAAAGAGACAACCATCAGCAACACAGTCCTAAGTACAGCTTCAATCAAACCAACAACCATTAGCAACACAGTCCTCAGTACAGCTTCAAACAAAAAGAACAACCATTAGGAACGCAGTCCTCAGTACAGCTTCAAACAAAACCAACAACAACCATCAGCAACACAGTCCTCCGTCCAGCTTCAATCAAACCAACAAACATTAGCAACACAGTCCTCAGTACAGCTTCAAACAAACCAACAACAACCATCAGCAACACAGTCTTCAGCACAACGTCAATCAAACCAACAACAATCAGCAACACCGTCCTCAGTACAACTTCAAATAAACCAGCAACAACCATCAGCGAAGCAGTCCTCAGCACAACTTCAAACAAACCCAACACAATCCTCAGCACAGCTTCAAACAAAACCAACAACAATCAGCAACACAGTCCTCAGCACAGCTTCAAACAAAACCAACAACCATCAGCAACACAGTCCTCAGCACAGCTTCAAACAAACCCGACACAGTCCTGAGCAGAGCTTCAAACAAAACAAACAACCATCAGCAACACAGTCCTCAGCACTGCTTCAAACAAAACCAGCAACAATCAGCAACACAGTCCTCAGCACAGCTTCAAACAAAACCAGCAACAATCAGCAACTATGTCCTCAGCACAGCTTCAAACAAAACCAATAACAACCATCAGCAACACAGTCCTCAGCACAGCTTCAAACAAACCCAACAGAATCTTCAGCATAGCTTCAAACAAAACCAGCAACAATCAGCAACACAGTCCTCAGCACAGCTTCAAACAAAACCAACAACAACCATCAGCAACACAGTTCTCAGCACAGCTTGAAACAAAACCAACAACCATCAGCAACACAGTCCTCAGCACAGCTTCAAACAAAACCAACAACAATCAGCAACACAGTCCTCAGCACAGCTTCAAACAATCCAACAACCATCAGCAACAAAGTCCGCAGCACAGCTTCAAACAAACCAACAACCATCAGCAACACAGTCCTCAGCACAGCTTCAAACGAAACCAACAACAACCATCAGCAACACAGTCCTGAGCACGGCTTCAAACAAACCAAAAACAACCATCAGCAACACAGTCCTCAGCACAGCTTGAAACAAAACCAACAACAACCATCAGCAGCACAGTCCTCAGCATAGCTTCAAACAAAACCATCAACAACCATCAGCAACACAGTCCTCAGCACAGCTTCAAACAAAACCAACAACAACCATCAGCAACACAGTCCTCAGCACAGCTTCAAACAAAACCAATCACAATCAGCAACACAGTCCTCAGCACAGCTTCAAACAAAACCAACAACAATCAGCAACACAGTCCTCAGCACAGCTTCAAACAAAACCAACAACAATCAGCAACACAGTCGTCAGCACAGCTTCAAACAAACCAACAACCATCAGCAACACAGTCCTCAGCACAGCTTCAAACGAAACCAACAACAACCATCAGCAACACAGTCCTGAGCACGGCTTCAAACAAACCAATAACAACCATCAGCAACACAGTCCTCAGCACAGCTTGAAACAAAACCAACAACAACCATCAGCAGCACAGTCCTCAGCATAGCTTCAAACAAAACCATCAACAACCATCAGCAACACAGTCCTCAGCACAGCTTCAAACAAAACCAACAACAACCATCAGCAACACAGTCCTCAGCACAGCTTCAAACAAAACCAACAACAACCATCAGCAACACAGTCCTCAGCACAGCTTCAAACAAAACCAACAACAATCAGCAACACAGTCCTCAGCACAGCTTCAAACAAAACCAACAACAATCAGCAACACAGTCGTCAGCACAGCTTCAAACAAACCAACAACCATCAGCAACACAGTCCTCAGCACAGCTTCAAACGAAACCAACAACAACCATCAGCAACACAGTCCTGAGCACGGCTTCAAACAAACCAATAACAACCATCAGCAACACAGTCCTCAGCACAGCTTGAAACAAAACCAACAACAACCATCAGCAGCACAGTCCTCAGCATAGCTTCAAACAAAACCATCAACAACCATCAGCAACACAGTCCTCAGCACAGCTTCAAACAAAACCAACAACAACCATCAGCAACACAGTCCTCAGCACAGCTTCAAACAAAACCAACAACAACCATCAGCAACACAGTCCTCAGCACAGCTTCAAACAAAACCAATCACAATCAGCAACACAGTCCTCAGCACAGCTTCAAACAAACCCAACACAATCCTCAGCACAGCTTCAAACAAAACCAGCCACAATCAGCAACTCAATCCTCAGCACAACTTCAAACAAAACCAACAACCATTAGGAACACAGTCCTCAAAACAGTTTCAAACAAAAGAGGCAACCATCAGCAACAGAGTCCTAAGTACAGCTTCAATCAAACCAACAACCATTAGCAACACAGTCCTCAGTACAGCTTCAAACAAAAAGAACAACCATTAGGAACGCAGTCCTCAGTACAGCTTCAAACAAAACCAACAACAACCATCAGCAACACAGTCCTCAGTCCAGCTTCAATCAAACCAACAAACATTAGCAACACAGTCCTCAGTACAGCTTCAAACAAACCAACAACAACCATCAGCAACACAGTCTTCAGCACAACGTCAATCAAACCAACAACAATCAGCAACACCGTCCTCAGCACAACTTCAAACAAACCCGACACAGTCCTGAGCAGAGCTTCAAACAAAACAAACAACCATCAGCAACACAGTCCTCAGCACTGCTTCAAACAAAACCAGCAACAATCAGCAACACAGTCCTCAGCACAGCTTCAAACAAAACCAGCAACAATCAGCAACAATGTCCTCAGCACAGCTTCAAACAAAACCAATAACAACCATCAGCAACACAGTCCTCAGCACAGCTTCAAACAAAACCAATAACAACCATCAGCAACACAGTCCTCAGTACAGCTTCAATCAAACCAACAACCATTAGCAACACAGTCCTCAGTACAGCTTCAAACAAAACCAACAACCATTAGGAACGCAGTCCTCAGTACAGCTTCAAACAAACCAACAACAACCATTAGCAACACAGTCCTCAGCACAACTTCAAACAAACCAACAACCATTCGCAACACAGTCCTCAGTCCAGCTTCAATCAAACCAACAACCATCAGCGAAGCAGTCCTCAGCACAGCTTCAAACAAATCCAGCAACAGTCAGCAACACAGTCCTCAGCACAGCATCAAACAAAACCAGCAAAAACCAGCAATACAGTGCTCTGCACAGCTTCAAACAAACCCAACAGAATCCTCAGCACAGCTTCAAACAAAACAAACAACCATCAGCAACACATTCCTCAGCACAGCTTCAAACAAACCAACAACCATCAGCAACACAGTCCTCAGCACAGCTTCAAACAAAACCAACAACAATCAGCAACACAGTCCTCAGCACAACTTCAAACAAAACCAACCACCATCAGCAACACAGTCCTCAGTCCAGCTTCAAACAAACCAACAACAATCAGCAACACAGTCCTCAGCACAGCTACAAACAAAACCAACAACCATCAGCAACACAGTCCTCAGCACTGCTTCAAACAAAACCAGCAACAATCAGCAACACAGTCCTCAGCACAGCTTCAAACAAAACCAGCAACAATCAGCAACAATGTCCTCAGCACAGCTTCAAACAAAACCAATAACAACCATCAGCAACACAGTCCTCAGCACAGCTTCAAACAAACCCAACAGAATCTTCAGCATAGCTTCAAACAAAACCAGCAACAATCAGCAACACAGTCCTCAGCACAGCTTCAAACAAAACCAACAACAACCATCAGCAACACAGTTCTCAGCACAGCTTGAAACAAAACCAACAACCATCAGCAACACAGTCCTCAGCACAGCTTCAAACAAAACCAACAACAATCAGCAACACAGTCCTCAGCACAGCTTCAAACAATCCAACAACCATCAGCAACAAAGTCCGCAGCACAGCTTCAAACAAACCAACAACCATCAGCAACACAGTCCTCAGCACAGCTTCAAACGAAACCAACAACAACCATCAGCAACACAGTCCTGAGCACGGCTTCAAACAAACCAATAACAACCATCAGCAACACAGTCCTCAGCACAGCTTGAAACAAAACCAACAACAACCATCAGCAGCACAGTCCTCAGCATAGCTTCAAACAAAACCATCAACAACCATCAGCAACACAGTCCTCAGCACAGCTTCAAACGAAACCAACAACAACCATCAGCAACACAGTCCTCAGCACAGCTTCAAACAAAACCAACAACAACCATCAGCAACACAGTCCTCAGCACAGCTTCAAACAAAACCAATCACAATCAGCAACACAGTCCTCAGCACAGCTTCAAACAAAACCAACAACAATCACAAAACACAGTCCTCAGCACAGCTTCAAACAAAACCAACAACAATCAGCAACACAGTCGTCAGCACAGCTTCAAACAAACCAACAACCATCAGCAACAAAGTCCTCAGCACAGCTTCAAACGAAACCAACATCAACCATCAGCAACACAGTCCTGAGCACGGCTTCAAACAAACCAATAACAACCATCAGCAACACAGTCCTCAGCACAGCTTGAAACAAAACCAACAACAACCATCAGCAGCACAGTCCTCAGCATAGCTTCAAACAAAACCATCAACAACCATCAGCAACACAGTCCTCAGCACAGCTTCAAACAAAACCAACAACAACCATCAGCAACACAGTCCTCAGCACAGCTTCAAACAAAACCAACAACAACCATCAGCAACACAGTCCTCAGCACAGCTTCAAACAAAACCAATCACAATCAGCAACACAGTCCTCAGCACAGCTTCAAACAAACCCAACACAATCCTCAGCACAGCTTCAAACAAAACCAGCCACAATCAGCAACTCAATCCTCAGCAAAACTTCAAACAAAACCAACAACCATTAGGAACACAGTCCTCAAAACAGTTTCAAACAAAAGAGACAACCATCAGCAACACAGTCCTAAGTACAGCTTCAATCAAACCAACAACCATTAGCAACACAGTCCTCAGTACAGCTTCAAACAAAAAGAACAACCATTAGGAACGCAGTCCTCAGTACAGCTTCAAACAAAACCAACAACAACCATCAGCAACACAGTCCTCAGTCCAGCTTCAATCAAACCAACAAACATTAGCAACACAGTCCTCAGTACAGCTTCAAACAAACCAACAACAACCATCAGCAACACAGTCTTCAGCACAACGTCAATCAAACCAACAACAATCAGCAACACCGTCCTCAGTACAACTTCAAATAAACCAGCAACAACCATCAGCGAAGCAGTCCTCAGCACAACTTCAAACAAACCCTACACAATCCTCAGCACAGCTTCAAACAAAACCAACAACAATCAGCAACACAGTCCTCAGCACAGCTTCAAACAAAACCAACAACCATTAGCAACACAGTCCTCAGCACAGCTTCAAACAAAACCAACAACCATCAGCAACACAGTCCTCAGCACAGCTTCAAACAAACCCGACACAGTCCTGAGCAGAGCTTCAAACAAAACAAACAACCATCAGCAACACAGTCCTCAGCACTGCTTCAAACAAAACCAGCAACAATCAGCAACACAGTCCTCAGCACAGCTTCAAACAAAACCAGCAACAATCAGCAACAATGTCCTCAGCACAGCTTCAAACAAAACCAATAACAACCATCAGCAACACAGTCCTCAGCACAGCTTCAAACAAAACCAATAACAACCATCAGCATCACAGTCCTCAGTACAGCTTCAATCAAACCAACAACCATTAGCAACTCAGTCCTCAGTACAGCTTCAAACAAAACCAACAACCATTAGGAACGCAGTCCTCAGTACAGCTTCAAACAAACCAACAACAACCATTAGCAACACAGTCCTCAGCACAACTTCAAACAAACCAACAACCATTCGCAACACAGTCCTCAGTCCAGCTTCAATCAAACCAACAACCATCAGCGAAGCAGTCCTCAGCACAGCTTCAAACAAATCCAGCAACAGTCAGCAACACAGTCCTCAGCACAGCATCAAACAAAACCAGCAAAAACCAGCAATACAGTGCTCTGCACAGCTTCAAACAAACCCAACAGAATCCTCAGCACAGCTTCAAACAAAACAAACAACCATCAGCAACACATTCCTCAGCACAGCTTCAAACAAACCAACAACCATCAGCAACACAGTCCTCAGCACAGCTTCAAACAAAACCAACAACAATCAGCAACACAGTCCTCAGTCCAGCTTCAAACAAACCAACAACAATCAGCAACACAGTCCTCAGCACAGCTACAAACAAACCAACAACAACCATCAGCAACACAGTCCTCAGCACAGCTTCAAACAAAACCAGCCACAGTGAGCAACACAAACCTCAGCACAACTTCAAACAAAACCTACAACCATTAGGAACACAGTCCTCAAAACAGTTTCAAACAAAACAGACAACCATCAGCAACACAGTCCTAAGTACAGCTTCAAACAAAACCAACAACCATCAGCAACACAGTCCTCAGTCCGGCTTCAATCAAACCAACAAACATTAGCAACACAGTCCTCAGTACAGCTTCAAACAAACCAACAACAACCATTAGCAACACAGTCCTCAGCACAACTTCAAACAAACCAACAACCATCAGCAACACAGTCCTCAGTCCAGCTTCAATCAAACCAACAACAATCAGCAACACAGTCATCAGTACAACTTCAAATAAACCAACAACCATCAGCGAAGCAGTGCTCAGCACAACTTCAAACAAACCAACAACAACCATCAGCAACACAGTCCTCAGCACAGCTTCAAACAAACCCAAACAGAATCCTCAGCAAAGCATCAAACAAAATAAATAACATCCATCAGCAACACAGTCCTCAGCACAGCTTCAAACAAACCAACAACAACCATCAGCAACACAGTCCTCAGCACAGCTTCAAACAAACCAACAACAACCATCAGCAACACATTCCTCAGCACAACTTCAAACAAACCAACAACAACCATCAGCAACACAGTCCTCAGCACAGCTTCAAACAAACCCAAACAGAATCCTCAGCAAAGCATCAAACAAAATAAATAACATCCATCAGCAACACAGTCCTCAGCACAGCTTCAAACAAAACCAGCAACAATCAGCAACACAGACCTCCGCACAGCTTCAAATAAAACCAACAACCATTAGCAACACAGTCCTCAGCACAGTTTCAAACAAAACCAACACAGTCCTCAGCAGTTTCAAACAAAACGAACAAGCACCATTCGCAACAAAGTCCTCTGTACAACTTCAAACAAATCAACAACAGCCATCAGCAACACAGTCCTCAGCATTCCTTCAAACAAAACCAGCAACAATCAGCAACACAGTCCTCAGCACAGCTTCAAACAAAACCAGCAACAATCAGCAACACAGTCCTCAGCACAGCTTCAAACAAACCAACAACAACCACCAGCAACACAGTCCTCAGTACAGCTTCAAACAAACCAACAACGCCCATCAGCAACACAGTCCTGAGCACAGCTTCATACAAAACCAACAAAAACCATTAGCAACACAGTCCTCAGTACATCTTCAAACAAAACCAAAAACATACATTAGCAACACATTCCTCAGCACAGCTTCATACAAAACCAACAAAAACCATTAGCAACACAGTCCTCAGTACATCTTCAAACAAAACCAAAAACATACATTAGCAACACAGTCCTGAGCACAGCTTCAAACAAAACCAACAACCATCAGCAACACAGTCCTGAGCATGGCTTCAAACAAACCAACAACAACCATCAGCAACACAGTCCTCAGCACAGCTTCAAACAAAACCAACAACAACACAGTCCTCAGCACAGCTTCAAACAAAACCAACAACAACACTGTCCTGAGCACAGGTTCAAACAAAATCAACAACAACCATTAGCAACACAGTCCTCAGCACAGCTTCAAACAAAACCAACAGCAACCATTAGCAACACAGTCCTCAGCACAGCTTCAAACAAAACCAACAACAACACAGTCCTGAGCACAGCTTCAAACAAACCAACAACAACCATCAGCAACACAGTCCTGAGCACAGGTTCAAACAAAATCAACAACAAAACTCTGCCTTTTTTTTCTAAAAATTGTGCATCTTTTAAAAAAATTAGCAAAATAAAAAGTTGCATAAAATCGACATGATAAAATCCATTATGGACCCCACCGGCTACTTATTTACCATGCATCTTATTGAAAGAAAATTGCTCTGCATTTGGGCAACTCAGGATTCACAGGTCATAAAACATGCATTAAATGTGGCATTTACACAGATTTTACAGTTTTTACAATTACAGATTTTACAATTTTATATCAAATAGATATCTGTTGGTCATTTGCTGTCACAAATAACACTTGATAAATACCATGCCATAAACGTTCTGGTCAAACATCATTCAGGGGTTTAGTATTCTTCCTCATGTCACACTGCCTTTTCTAAATCAACCGATAAGGGGGCACTGAGTTCATCAAGCAAAATCGTCCCCTTTTTAGAGGGGCAGAATTAATAAGGAGATTATTAAGACTTAGATGAGACGGTGACATAATGGCAATGTCACTGAGTTAGTAATCCAGAGACTCAGGCTAATGCCCCAGGGGCATGGGTTCAAATCCCAATTCGTTAATGAAAAAATAATTAAAAGTTGGTGCCATGAATCCATCATCAATTGTAAAAACCCATCTGGTTCACTAATGCCCTTCAGGGAAGGAAATCTGTCAGCCTTACCTGGTCTGACCTGCATGTGCCTCCAGACCCACATCAATGTGGTTGACTCTTAACTGCCCTCTCAGTTGCTACTCAGTTGTCAAGGGCTATTAGAAATGTGCAACAAATGCTGGCATCCACATCTCATGAAAGAATAAAAAAAATAAATCATAAAAAGAAACAAAGGAATTCTAGAGTCCATTATCGAAGATTTTATAGCAGAGCACTTAGAGAGCAGTGGTAGAATCGGGCAGAGTCGGCATGGATTTACGAAAGGGAAATCATGCTTGACAAATCTCCTAGAATTCTTCGAGGACGTAAGAGTGGTTTATTTGGACAGAAGGCTTTCGACAAAATCCCACATAAGAGATTAGCAGGTAAAGTTAAAGCGCATGGGATTGGGGGTAGTGTATTGCAATGGATAGAAAATTGGTTGGCAGACAGGAAACAAAGAGTAGGGATAAATGGGTCTTTTTCTGAATGGCAGGCAGTGACTAGCGGGGTACTGCAAGGATCGGTGCTAGGACCCCAGCTATTCACAATATCCATTAATGATTTAGATGAGGGAACTAAATGTAATATATTCAAATTTGCAGATGACACAAAACTGGGTAGGAGGGTGAGTTGTGAGGAGGATGCAGAGAGGCTTCAGGGTGATTTGGACAAGTTGAGTGAGTGGGCTAATGCATGGCAGATGCAGGATAATGTGGATAAATGTGAGGTTATCCACTTTGGTAACAAAAACAGGAAGGCAGATTATTATCTGAATGGCTATAAACTGAGAGAGGGGAATATGCAGCGAGACCTGGGTGTTCTCGTACACCAGTCGCTGAAGGTAAGCATGCAGGTGCAACAGGCGGTAAAAAAGGCAAATGGTATGTTGGCCTTCATAGCGAGAGGATTCGAGTACAGGAGCAGGGATGTCTTGCTGTAATTATACAGGGCCTTGGTGAGGCCACACCTTCAATATTGTGTGCAGTTTTGGTCTCCTTATCTGAAGAAGGATGTTCTTGCTATAGAGGGAGTGCAGCAAAGGTTTACCAGACTGATTCCTGGGATGGTGGGACTGACGTATGAGGAGAGATTGCGTCGGTTAGGATTATATTCGCTGGAGTTCAGAAGAGTGAGGGCGGATCTCATAGAAACCTATAAAATTTTAACAGGACTTGACAGGGTAGATGCAGGAGGGATGTTCCCGATGGTGGGGGAGTCCAGAACCAGGGGTCAAAGTCTAAGGATATGGGATAAACTTTTCAGGACTGAGATGAGGAGAAATTTCTTCACCCAGAGAGTAGTGAGCCTGTGGAATTCACTACCACAGAAAGCAGTTGAGGTCAAAACATTGTATCTTTTCAAGAAGGAGTTAGATATCGCTCTTGGGTCTAAAAGGTTCAAAGGATATGGGGCAAAAGCAGGAACAGGCTACTGAGTTGGATGATCAGCCATGATCATAATGAATGGCAGAGCAGGCTTGAAGGGCCAAATGGCCTACTCCTACTCCTATTTTCTATGTTTCTATGAAATTTATAAACTTAAATAATAATGTTTTTCTAGTATCCACTATGCACACCATTCCCTGTAGTGCCCACCCATTGCAAAAGGTCTCAGGTGTACTGACGGACACTGTGCGCTTCTTCTCTCAGGGTGCAGATAAGATCACGGCAAAGAGGTGGAAAGCTAGAGTGATCAGCCCCACAGGTCGTGTCCAGCCTGGACCTGTAGATGCCCACCTTAGCCAGCCGCATGAGGAGATCCTGTGACATGCCTACCCCTCCCTACTGGGTTGCCAAAATTTAAGAGCTCAGGACTATAGAGGAGCCAGAAATTGAGGAGCAGCCCCTTCTAAGAGTGGAAAAGGGGCATTATAACTGCATTACAATCCTATAACTCTCCAGCAGGTATATCTATATTTATTACACTTATGTGGAGAAGCATAGCAAAAATTAAAATAAAAATTGTTGCCATAAATCACAAAACTAAGTGATCTCACTCAGCTGATTTTTTTTCTTGTTTGTGAGTCACCTTGTCCCTGCCTCAGCCTCTATCGACTCCTGCTACTTTATATGATGAGGAAGGGAAAAATCAAAGGAAGACTCATCCAGGACAGCTCTGGCACACAATGGTACTGATGGGGTCTCGGAAGTGCAGCCTGTCTTCATAATACTAGTGAACATGCAGTTGAGAAAGACTAAGAGGAGCTAGGAAGAATATCATTAGTAAATATCTTCAGCATACATTGCAAAGTTTGGTGTGTGTATTACTCCTTTATATAAATTTATATGACATGACAATCTGAGAATGTGAATTATGCATCACAGTTGAGATTTTTCTGGCCAGTTCTTGTAAAAAATAGTGGGTGCAGGTAATACTACTGGATTTTACTGTATCAATTTAAACATAAGATGCAACATTGATGACAATTAAGTATTGTGTGTAATGTTATTTTGTCAGCCTTTTATTTACCTCCTTTTAGACATTGTTAAATATCTTCCTGTATAGGTGTTTAATTTTTATTGCCCAGCCCCAGTGAAAACCTGTATCAATAAACCAAGGTTCAAAGTGATTCACCAGGTAAGGCTATTCAAGGGAGTATTACATTTTATTGCTAAAAACAGATTTGTAATATATAAATATAATAAGAGCTTTGGTATGGTGGGAGTTGTGCTTTGTGCCACCTAACACACTGAGTTCCCAATCTCTGCCTGTGCTAATTGGTGAAATAAAACACTAAGGGAAAGTAAAGCACTTCTTCCAAAGACGGAGACATGATCAGAGAAAAGAATTAACTGAAACCACTCAGGCATTGTTCCTATCAGCCAGGGACTAGGTATCACTGACAGGTCAAATATGGATGAGGAACATATGGAAGCTCACACAGGGATAACAACAGTTGGGAAGAACAAAAAAAAAGTTTCAATATCATTGATAAAGTACTGGAGTGTGGGATGCATTACCACAAGTAGTCACTGAATCCAGTTTAGGTCCAGCACTTAAGACTTAAAGAAGAAAAATATGAAAAGGTATAGGAGAAAGAAGGGAAATGGGTTAGAGCTAGTAGTTCTGATGTAGTGCTAGCCCTGGTATAGGCATGATGGGCTTTTATGCTGAAATTTTTAGGATTCCATCATATGGTTCCCAGCAATGATAAAGAAATTTTACACCATCCAAAATGCTGACCAGAATAAGCAACTCATGCATCTTTATCATCTGTTCATTATAAAGGCAAGTTGGTTTGTGATATAAACATTGTGTACAATTGTATACTGCATTTAAAAAAATAACCTTTTTCATATACAATTAGTGTTATTTCCCCATTTGAACATGCATACAGTTTCCTTTCATTTTGCAGTAAGTCTGCAATTATAGTTTTATGTTTCTTGCAAATAGTAAAATGTCAATATCATATACTAACAAGTAATTTAAAGGGGCCATCTAACCCTAGATTAGCTTATAACTGAAAAGATAATTAGAGACATATACACTGCTTTGTCCAGTATATAAACATCCTTTACACCAATGTAACAATTATCCACCTACCCTGTCATTATGAGGCACCTTTTTTTCTTTCCCCTTCTTTTTCCAACAGTTAACAACTAAGAAATTAATAATTTATAGGTGAGTAAATACATATTGGAAATTAGGGCCAACATGGAATTAATATTTTTGTAAAATCCTAATATATCATCCATTCAAACCTCTGACCTATGCATGTTATTTATAAACCAACATTGTGAATTATTTCCCCCACCCCCCATTTTCTTTCTTTCCCACCTGCCTCATCTATTACCTCATCTAAATAACCATCAATCACTCCGAGTCATGATTGAGAGTGTTGGAAGACCATTCAACCACATGGAGCATCAAGCTGAGTCAAATTCTGTCCTCACCTGGTGTTTGCTCATGCACACTTCCGGCAGGGTTCGTTGGATAATGAACAGGAGTGGGCCCCCTGCCTGATTTATTCCTTCCTGAGGGAAGAGGAGGCCAAATTTAGCATCCTACTCTTATTCTGGCTGTGATTGGATAACTCAAAACAGATGGGAAATCAAACCTGTCATCTTGCATGGCTCAGCTGAATAAGCTCACAAAACTATCAGGGGAATTTTAAAAAAATATGTCTAACTGTACATCAATCAGTAGGTATTTGGAGGTATGCGGAGTTTGCAAGTTCTCCCTGTGTCTGCGTGGGTTTTCGCCGGGTGCTCCGGTTTCCTCCCACCTCCAAAGACTTGCAGGTTGATAGGTGAATTGGCCATTATAAAATTGCCCGTAGTGTAGGTCGGTGGTAGGGGAATATAGGGACAGGTGGGGATGTGGTAAGGTTATGGAATTAGTGTAGGATTAGTAGGAATGGGTGGTTGATGGTCGGCACAGACTCGGTGGGCCGAAGGGCCTGTTTCAGTGCTGTACTTCTAAATAAAATAAAAAAATAAATTCTCAGATTTAAAAAGTCACAACACATAAAATATCCTTATTATTTTCGAATGGTAGATTTAGATGATTTTTGTAAATACAGCAACTCTGAATTTGTTCAAATTTAACCAGATGTGGACTTTAGGCTGAATAAGCTATTAAGTGTTGTTTTTGAGGGTGGGAGAGGGCACACACAGCAGAAGATTGCACATGAATGATTCAAAGACTTCTGTAGAGCTGAAAATTAGCAAATTAAAGCAAATAGAATTTTAAAAATGTCTCTACTTCCTATTAATTAATTATCCAGAGACAATGTAAAACCAAGAGACCCACAGTGATGAACAATACATTCCTGATAATGTAGTCCTAACCTCTATGATATAGGAATGATCATTTGGAAACCCACAGGGAAGGGCATGTTATTGCAAACCCAGTCTAAACCGGCAATGGTATACCTCTGGAATGTACTCAAAGAAGGCCCGAATTGAACTCTGTCAACTCATGTTCTGCCTGTTCATGGTATTTTTTTTCCCTCTATCTCATTTCAGTTGATTGCATCAGCGATATATGGGAATTCCGGGGCATTCAGATCATGTTGCAAGCTTCAGACAATTGGTATCCAATTCCCAAGAACACAAGTTCTCCCAAATGGCAGACTTTGAGATGTTCAAGTGACAATCAATTGCACGTGTAATCATCAGCCCAGAGTGTCAGATCATATAAATTTACATAAAAGCGTAACAAATGCACTGACTGCTTGCAAGACCGCATTAAATTTCTAATGAAACTCTTGCCACATTGTATTGTTATCTTACTAGGAACCTGATTGTGATGCCAAGTTAGCTGAGATATTCCTCTCATTGTAAAATGTTTTGCTACCTTTCGCCATGGTAAGAAATTATAGCAGCCAAGTATTCTACCCAGCTGCAAACACCCACTGATCTGTTAGTTGTGCTTCATAAAATATCTCGGTAAAAGGTTTGTGAATAGTAAGCTAGCCATTATATCTGAATTTAGAATGCTTTTCTTTTTATAAATACATATGATTTCTGCAGTAGTGTGATAATAGTGTGATTTTCATAGGACTACATGTATACTACAACAAGCCACACTGCTCCACAGACCATAACAAATTAAATCAAGAAAACAAAACATCAACTACAAAGCAAACAGCTGACAGACACAAAGGAAAAGTAACATTTTGCAAAACTTGCAAGATTTTTAAAACTATTACTTGTATCTTTTTTATTCATTGATGGGATGTGGGCGTCGCTGGCAAGGGCAGTATTTGGGCGGCACAGTGGCGCAGTGGTTAGCACCGCAGCCTCACAGCTCCAGGGACCCGGGTTCAATTCTGGGTACTGTCTGTGTGGAGTTTGCAAGTTCTCCCTGTGTCTGCGTGGGTTTTCTCCGGGTGCTCCGGTTTCCTCCCACATGCCAAAGACTTGCAGGTTGATAGGTAAATTGGCCATTATAAATTGCCCCTAGTATAGGTAGGTGGTAGGGAAATATAGGGACAGGTGGGGATGTGGTAGGAATATGGAATTAGTGTAGGATTAGTATACATGGGTGGTTGATGGTCGGCACAGACTCGGTGGGCCGAAGGACCTGTTTCAGTGCTGTATCTCTAAATAAATAAATAAAATTTAAAAAATTAAAAATATTTATTGCCCATCCCTAATTGCCCTTGAGACGGTGGTGGGGAGCTGCCTTCTTGAACCGCTGCAGTCCATGTGGGGTAGATATACCCACATTGCTGTTAGGAAGGGAGTCCCAGGATTTTGACCCAGCAACAGTGAAGGAACGGCGATATAGTCCCAAGTCAGGATGGTGTATGGCTTGGAGGGGAACTTGCAGGTGGTGATGTTCCTATGTATTTGCTGCCCTTGTCCATCTAGGTTGTAGAGATCGCGGCTTTGGAAGGTGCTGTCTGAGAAGCCTTGGTGCATTGCTGCAATGCATCTTGTAGATGGTACACACTGCTGCCACTATGCGTCGATGGTGGAGAGAGTGAATGTTTGTGGATGGGGTGCCAGTCAAGCAGGCTGCTTTGTCCTGGATGGTGTCGAGCTTCTTGAGTGCTGTTGGAGCTGCACCCATCCAGGGAAGTGGAGAGTATTCCGTCACACTCCTGACTTGTGCCTTGTAGATAGTGGACAGGCTTTGGGGAGGCACGAGGTGACAGGGAGTGTCTGTCCTTGCTCTTTTCCAACTTAGCTTCTCCACTTGTGCTATTCCTTGTTTTCTCTCCTCTATTTTCTGCCCTATTTTCCAATTCTGTTTTACTCTCGTCAGAATTGAAAGTGCAAAAACACAGAGTGGGCTAGATTTTCTGCTCGTCGATTGTGAATACAGGGTGAATCTAGCCCATCATGTCAGTATTTGGATGGCACAGCGGTGCAGTGGTTAGCAACTCAGCTCCAGTGACCCGGGTTCAGTTCTGGGTACTGCCTGTGTGGATTTTGCAAGATCTCCCTGTGACCGCGTGCGTTTCCGCTGGATACTCCAGATTCCTCCCACAGCCAAAGACTTGCAGGTTGATAGGTAAATTGGCCATTGTAATTTGCCCCTAGTGTAGGCAGGTGGTAGGAGAAATGTGGGGATGTGGTAGGGAATATGGGATTAATGTAGGATTAGTATAAATGGGTGGTTGATGGTCGGCACAGACTTGGTGGGCTTAAGGGCCTGTTTCAGTGCTGTATCACTCTATGACTTTATTTGAAAAGAGATGATCAGCAACAAAACTAGAAGTCATGCTCTGAAAGACTGTAAAGATGTCTATTGTAAGAAATCAAAAAAAATCATGTTGGTGTGGTAGTTGGAACTCTCCTGAGGTTAGAGTCAAGGCACATTGTTCAGGATTACTCTCCAACTATGCTACAATTGACCTAGGAGAGCTCATACTGGGCATTTGAAGTTAAAAGGTATTTCAGCACCATTCCTCATCTTAATTAGCATTACATTTCAAACAAAAAACAAACATGTAATTCCACAATCCCGAAAAGTCATAAAAATAAATAATTGGATGCCTGGAACATTCATACTATACAATACAATTTACGATGGACATTTCTGGTGTGCAATAGTGCTCACAGAGAACACTGATCAGGAAATCACAGACCTGTAGCCTCTGATTTCAATCCATTAATTTATAGGAACAGAAAATTAGGGGCTGCTGGCCCACGATTTCTCAGCCAACACTACGCAGAAGGAATGACATTGAGAGCAACTTTCCTCCCTGGAAGCATCTGATTAGGGAATCAGCCCTATGATCCCAAATTGGCATAACACTCTCAAGACTTTTCTAATGTGCTATGTCGTCAAGTCCATGCTTTAAATGTGTCTTACCAGTGTGTTAGCTGCAGTATCTGGCCCAATATATTGCATGAGCTAAGTGGTCAGGAGTGAGTAATTATCTCCACACATGAGGCTGTCAATAAGAGACAAACACTCCAGTGTGGATTATTATTACAGCATACTGCTGCATATAACGTGTCCTATTCATGCCACAGCTTTAAAATCTATTTTTAATGGGGAGAGACATAGGAACTTTTGTGGAACAATGTTCTCAAAGCCCCCTATCAATAAATTTTAAATAGGTGCTTGTTTTCCTCTATCACAGATGAACATGTTTTGTAGGCTTCCCAAGACCACATATATGATATATAAAATGTTATGTATTCTTTTATTTATAACTTAATTTTTAATATATGCTGTTAATTTCTAAGTATCATGATCAAACAGGTGTATAGTGCTGAGAAACAGAATAATGAAGATTCTTTATGCATTTAATATCAGTCCCAAATGGATATTTTTAAATCTCAGAGCCACTTGCCATTTAAATACACCTGCCAGTGCTGGGAGTTTCACGCATTCTCTATTGCCTATTAGACAGAATGCCTCATTCATGGTGCAATACTATCATTGCTGAGGGTAAATGGGAATACTGGCATAGCACCAACCCACTACTGGGCTGGTCACTGACGAATATTGTTGAAGATATTGCTGCAGCCCAAATTCCAATCTCCTAGCCAAAGGAAGATCTGTGGTAGCATTGAATTCCTACATGAAAATAAAGAGGAAATTTATGCTCAGGTTGATGACAGATAGAGATGTAAATTCTGCATAACTACAGTATTAGCTGTTTAAATCTTATTCATAAGAATAGACAGCTTTAAAGTCTCCGCTTTAAAGACGTCTGCAAACGCGACATGAAGTCCTGTGACATTGATCACAAGTCGTGGGAGTCAGTTGCCAGTGTTCGCCAGAGCTGGAGGGCAGCCATAAAGGCGGGGCTAAAGTGTGGCGAGTTGAAAAGACTTGGCAGTTGGCAGGAAAAAAGACAGAAGCGCAAGGGGAGAGCCAACTGTGCAACGGCCCCGACAAACAAATTTTTCTGCAGCACCTGTGGAAGAGCCTATCACCCTAGAATTGGCCTTTATAGCCACTCCAGGCGCTGCTCCACACACCACTGACCACCTCCAGGCGCTTACCCATTGTCTCTCGAGATAAGGAGGCCAAAGAAAAGAACAGCGTAATTCATAAAACCCCAAATTTTACAGTATTTTTTTCGCTCTGGCATTTGACAATATTCTCAGCTGGACAAATGTTTCAAATTCACTAAAGATTCTAAGATCTTCATTGATTTTACTTCCACAGCCATCATCTTAGTCCTGATGGAGAGTTTCACAACACCCCAAATCATGTTTGGGCTAAAAGTCCACAACTGCAAAACTCCTTACAATTTTCTACTGAAAAATATGAGGCACTATGCATAGAGTGATGCTTTGAAGAAGGCATCTAGCCTAGTTGTTAGAAAATAATCAATATTGATAGATATTACAGAGTGAGACAGAGAGAGAGAACACAAAAAGAAAACTCCAGGCCAAGCTTGTTAAAAAGAAAAGTGGGAGATTCTGCTAGGAAAAGAAAACATTACAACTAAAATAGTTAGAAATTATCTTCTCAGCTCCACCAAAAATGCTGGGTTTGTGATCAATAGTTTTAGGAAATTATAACCATGGGAGTATGATAAAATATATCAAATCATGACTTTAAGATGGTCATCTCCTGTCAAGTTGTTCCAATGAACCAAAGATTTGTGATTGTGTGACATGTTAAATATGTGATAATGAATCTCAATTTAACCAATTGTTTAAAAAGTTAGCGGTTAATAAAACACTTCATGTTATTATTGGTTCCAGCCACATTTCAAACTTGTCTGAGACAGGTTCTCCAAAACACATGCATCAGATCGCAGGGCTGCTGAAATGAATGACGGACTGGTACATAGTTGTAAAAGTATATTCACCTTCGGAAGTTAGTCCACAAAGTAACCTCATTGAAGCCTCTCTGTTTTAACTTCTGATGTTGTCAAACTTTCTAATCAACCCAGTTTCAAACGAAAGAAAAAACTTACATTCATATAATGCCTTTCACAACCTCAGAATGTCCCAAAGCATTTACAATCAATGAAATACTTGTCAAGTGTAATCACTGTTGCAATGTAGGAAATGCAGTAGTCAATTTGTGCACAGCAAGATCCCACAAGCAGCAATGAGATAATGATCAGATAATCTGTTTTAGTAGTGATAGTTGAAGAATAAATATTGGCCAGAACACCAGGGAGAATTAATCTCCTGTTCATTGAATAGTGTTGTGGGATCTTTTGTATCCACCTGAGGGGGCAGACAGGGTCTTAGTTTAACAACTCATCCAAAAGACAGAGTCTCCAATAGTGCAGCACTCATTCAGTCCTGTCCTGGAGTGTCAGCCTAGATTATGTACTCAAATTTCTGGAGGAGGACTTGAACCCACAAGCTGCTGACTGAGATGTAAGAGTACAACCACTGATCCAAGGCTGACACCTTGAGGTATTGCAGCTTTTAATGTTCAGTTTTAATATACTGAGCATTACCCAGTCACCATATATTTTAATACATGTCCATAAGTTATGGAATTTTACTTACACTATATTTGTTTTGTGCACAATTCCATACTTCAATTTATTTTGAGACGGGAAGAAGATGAGAGTAATTCATTGCTACTCATCTCCTTTCTTATTTGAGTGTTTGAGCAGAATCAAAATGTGCAAAACATTTTTACATGTAAAAAAGGCATGCATATTTTTATAATTGTTTATTGCACCTGAACCTTTAAAAGTCAATAACTGATATTAGGTTAAGAATATTGCCAGTCAAGAATAGCAAAAGTAGCTACCAACCCTAGGGGGTAATAAGTAATGTTGAAATCCAAAATATTATGTCCAATGATTAAGTTTTGCTGACAGATACGACAGATAAGAGTTTGTGGGACCCAGTGATCGCTCTCCCCTTTAAGAGGATTAGTGCTGTATATCTTGCTGCAACAGTGAGCGCTGTTTTGACTCTGGCCTGAGGGGGCCGCTGTGTAGCGCGAGCGCTCCTTGGCCAGGCTCGGGGGCCACTCTCTCCGTCACGCTCCCTCTCCCTGTTTAAAGGGCCGGGTCGGTACAACGACTGGCCGCCTGCGCCTCCCCCGGCCATGGCCGGCGTGTCTCAGCGGGACGTTCGCAAAGCGGCTGATCGGCGGCAGAAGCGAGTGGTGGAGGAGCAGAGGGCCAGGATCAAACTGGTCAGGTTCCGGCGGTTCATCTGCTTGGTGTCCGTTCAAGTAGCGGAGGGCGGCTTCACCCTGGGGAGGGCCCGGGTTCGGGCCCCTCCATCCGCCACAGTGTTACAGGGTAGCCCTCCGCTCCCTTGCAGGGACTCAGCTCTCAACCTCGTCCCTTGATTCTGACTGTTACTGGGTGGGTGGGATTGGGGGATTTCCAGGCTCTTTCTCTCTCTCTCTTTCCCCCTTCATCCCCCGCCAGTGAGCACCTTCCCTTGTCAATGAATCCCACAATCAGGCTCCCCTCCCCGTGTGCTATTCCAGCAAGGATAGGGATCACAGCTGGGAAGGCTGGGCGATTTTAATTCCTCTCCACGTTCTTTCTCCCAAACCTTTTTTTTTCGTTAATCGAGGTGTGTTGAAGCCAATTCTAGCCCCTTTTTCTGTTGCCCCAGCTGAGATACAGTTTAGTTTTAGCATAACCAAGGACAAGGAAAAACAGGAGTCAGTTCTAAATTGGGGGAAGGCAAATTTTATAAAACTGAGGTGACCTGGTGAAAGTGGACTGGACACAGCTACTTGAAGGAAAATCAGTGGCAAACCAGTGGGAGGCATTCAAAAGTTAAATACTACAGGTACAGTATAGGCATGTCCACACAAAGATAAAGGGTGGTGCTGCCAAATCTAGAATCCCTGGTTATCAGAAGCTTACAGGGTAAGTCAAAGCAGAAAAAGAAAGCTTATGATGATCACAAAAAACTTCTTACTTTATAAAGCCTGGAGGAGTATAGAAAGTGCAGGGGTGAAGTAAAAAAGGAAATTATAAAAGCAAAGAGAGGGCATGAAAAATTATTGGCAGGTAAAATCAAGGAAAACCAGAACATTAGTATCAGTACATTACGAGCAAGAGGATAACTAAGGAAAGGGCAGGGCCTATCATAGATGCACAAGGGAACTTGTGCGTGGATGCAGAAGATGTAGGCAGGGTTCAAAGAACAAAAATTTTTTGCATTTATTTCATTTCATCTTAGTTTGTTCAGTTTGCTTAGCCACTGTTTTTTTCAGGTTGTTTTTCTTCAGGTTTGCACTTGCTGATGTTCTATATTCAGTATATTCACACCTAATCTGTACTAATGCTTTGTCTTTCAAAACACCATTAACATATTGTTTGCCTTTGCTCTGTGACCTTTTGGTCAGCTATGTGGCCTGGTCCAATCTGCACCTTCTCCTTTGTTATCTCTTGCCCAACCCCCACCTCACTTGTTTATAATCTGTGACTTTTCTAATATTTGTCAGTTCCGAAGAAGGGTCACTGACCCGAAACGTTAACTCTGCTTCTCTTTCCACAGATGCTGCCAGACCTGCTGAGTGATTCCAGCATTTCTTGTTTTTGTTTCAAAGAACAAAGAACAGTACAGCACAGGAACAGGCCATTCGGCCCTCCAAGCCTGCGCCGATCTTGATGCCTGTCTAAACTAACACCTTCTGTACTTCCGGGGGCCCATATCCCTCTATTCCCTTCCTGTTCATGTATTTGTCAAGATGTCTCTTAAACGTCGCTATCGTATCTGCTTCCACCACCTCCCCTGGCAGCATGTTCCAGGCACTCGCCACCCTCTGTGTAAAAAAAACTTGCCTCGCACATCCCCTCTGAACTTTGCCCCTCGCACCTTAAACCTATGTCCCCTAGTAACTGACTCTTCCACCCTGGGAAAAAGCTTCTGACTATCCACTCTGTCCATGCTGCTCATAACTTTGTAAACCTCTATCATGTCGCCCCTCCACCTCTGTCGTTCCAGTGAAAACAATCCGAGTTTTTCCAACCTCTCCTCATAGCTAATGCCCTCTAGATGAGGCAACATCCTGGTAAACCTCCTCTGTACCCTCTCCAAAGCCTCCATGTCCTTCTGGTAGTGTGGCAACCAGAATTGCACGCAATATTCTAAGTGTGGCCTAACTAAGGTTCTGTACAGCTGCAACATGACTTGCCAATTTTTATACTCTATGCCCCGACCGATGAAGGCAAGCATGCCATATGCCTTCTTGACTACCTTATCCACCTGCGTTGCCACTTTCAGTGACCTGTGGACCTGTACGCCCAGATGGGCGGCACAGTGGCGCAGTGGTTAGCACCGCAGCCTCACAGCTCCAGCGACCCGGGTTCAATTCTGGGTACTGCCTGTGTGGAGTTTGCAAGTTCTCCCTGTGTCTGCGTGGGTTTCCTCCGGGTGCTCCGGTTTCCTCCCACATGCCAAAGACTTGCAGGTTGATAGGTTAATTGGCCATTATAAATTGCCCCTCGTATAGGTAGGTGGTAGGGAAATATAGGGACAGGTGGGGATGTGGTAGGAATGTGGGATTAGTGTAGGATTAGTATAAATGGGTGGTTGATGGTCGGCACAGACTCGGTGGGCCGAAGGGCCTGTTTCAGTGCTGTATCTCTAAACTAAACTAAACTAAACTAAACTATCTCTCTGCCTGTCAATACTCCTAAGGGTTCTGCCATTTACTGTATACTTCCCACCTGCATTAGATCTTCCAAAATGCATTACCTCACATTTGTCCGGATTAAACTCCATCTGCCATTTCTCCGCCCAAGTCTCCAACTGATCTATATCCTGCTGTAACCTCTGACAATCCTCATCATTATCCGCAACTCCACCAACCTTTGTGTCATCCGCAAACTTACTAATCAGACCAGCTACATTTTCCTCCAAATCAATATATATATATACACTACAAACAGCAAAGGTCCCAGCACTGATCCCTGCGGAACACCACTAGTCACATCCCTCCATTCAGAAAAACACCCATCCACTGTTACCCTCTGTCTTCGATGACCGAGCCAGTTCTGTATCCATCTTGCCAGCTCACCTCCGATACCGTGTGACTTCACCTTTTGCACCAGTCTGCCATGCGGGGCCTTGTCAAAGGCTTTACTAAAGTCCATATAGATAACATCCACTGCTCTTCCTTCATCAATCATCTTCGTCACTTCCTCAAAAAACTCAATCAAATTAGTAAGACACAACCTCCCCTTCACAAAACCATGCTGTCTCTCGCTAATAAGTTCTTTTGTTTCCAAATGAGAGTAAATCTTGTCCCGAATAATCCTCTCTAATAGTTTCCCTACCACTGACGTAAGGCTCACCGGCCTATAATTTCCTGGATTATCCTTGCCCCCCTTCTTAAACAAAGGAACAACATTGGCTATTCTCCAGTCCTCTGGGACCTCATCTGTAGCCAATGAGGATACAAAGATTTCTGTCAAGGCCCCAGCAATTTCCTCCCTTGCCTCCCTCAGTATTCTAGGGTAGATCCCATCAGGCCCTGGGGACTTATCTACCTTAATGCTTTGCAAGACACCCAACACCTCCTCCTTTTTGATAATGAGATGACTGAGACTCTCTGCACTCCCTTCCCTAGGCTCATCATCCACCAAGTCCTTCTCTTTGGTGAATACTCATGCAAAGTACTCATTTAGCACCCCGCCCTTCTGGTTCTTAATGAGTTTTTTTGCCTCTGTCTTCGCAAAGGAGAGGGTTGATGCAGACATTGTAGTTAAAGAGGAGTGTGAAATGTTAGATACGATAAGCATCATGATAGAGGAAGTATTAGAGGGTCTGACGTCCTTGAAAGTGGATAAATCACCAGGGTCAGCTGGATTGCATCCCAGGTTAAAGGAAGTCTGGGAGGAAACAGTGGATGTTCTGAGGATCATCTTCAAATCCTCACTAGATACAGGCGAGGTACCAGACGATAGGAGGTCTGCGAACATTGTACCATTGTTTAAAAAGGGTGCGAGGGATAGGTCAAATAATTATAGGCTGGTCAGTCTGACCTCAGTGGTGGGTAAATTATTAGAATCAATTCTGAGGGACAGGATAAACTGCCACTTAGAAAGGCATGGATTAATCAGGGATAGTCAGCATGGATTTGTTAAGGGAAGGTCATGTCTTACTAACTTAATTGAGTTTTTTGAGGAAGAAACCAGGAGGATTGATGAGGGTAGTGCTGTGGATGTGGTCTAACAAGGTCCCACATGGCAGAATGGTCAGTAAAATGAAAACCCATGGGATACAGGGGAATGTGGCAGGTTGGATCCAAAATTGGCTCAATGACAGGAAACAAAGGGTCGTAGTCGATGGATCTTTTTGTGAATGGAAAGCTCTTTCCAATGGCATTCCACAGGGCTCAGTGTTGGGTCCCTTGCTGTTTGTGGTATAAATGATTTGGACTTAAATGTGGGAGGCATAGAGTCATAGCGTCATTGAGTTATACAGCACAGAAACAGGCCCTTCGGCCCATCATGTCTGTGCCGGCTGCCGACCATCCAGCACCCAACTATTCTAATCCCATATTCCTGCACTTGGCCTGTAGCCTTGTATGCTATGGCATTTCAAGTGCTCATCTAAATACTTTTTAAATGTTGTGAGGGTTCCTGCCTCCACCACCTCTTCAGGCAGTGCTTTCCAGATTCCAACCACCCTCTGGGTGAAAAACTTTTTCCTCAAATCCCCCCCCTAAACCTCCTGCCCCTTACCCTAAATCTATGCCCCCTGGTTCTTGACCCCTCCGCTAAGGGAAAAAGTTTATTCCTATCTAACCTATCAATACCCCTCATAATCTTGTACACCTCAATCATGTCCCCCCTCAGCCTTCTCTGCTCCAAGGAAAACAACCCGAGTCTTTTCAGTCTCTTTCATAGCTGAAATGCTCCAGCTTAGGCAACATCCTGGTGAATCTCCTTTGCACCCTCTCCAGTGCAATCACAAGCTTCCTCTAGTGTGGTGGTGACCAGAACTGTACACAGTGCTCCAGCTGTGGCCTAACATTGGGAAATTTGCTGATGACGCATAAATTGGCTATGTAGTTGACAGTGAAGAGGATAGTTGTCGACTCCAGAATGATATCAATGGTTTGGTTGAGTGGGTGGAAAAATGGCAAATGAAATTCAATCCAGAAAAGTGTGAGGTAATATATTTGGGGAGGGAAAACAAAGCAAGAGAATACATAACAAATGGGAGACTATTGAGAGGGGTAGAAGAAGTGGGAGACCTTGGAGTGCATGCCCACAGGTCCTTGAAGGTGGCCGGACGGGTAGATAGAGTAGTGAAGAAGGCATATGGAACGCTTTCCTTTATTGTCCGAGGTATAGAATACAAAAGCAGATGTAATGCGGGAACTGTATAAAATGCTGGTTAGGCCACAGCTGGAGTATTGCATATGCTTCTGGTCATGGCTTTGCAGGAGGGGCATAATTGTTCTGGAGGGAGTACAGAGGAGATTTACAAGAATGTTGCCAGGGCTTGAAAGGTGCAGCTATGAGGAAAGTTTGGATAGGCTAGAGTTGTTTTCCTTTGAACAGAGGAGGCTGAGGGGTGACTTAATTGAGGTAGACAAGGTTATGAGGGGCCTAAATAGATTAGACAGGAAAGACCTGTTTCCCCTAGCGGAAAGGTCAATTACCGGGGGCACAGATTTAAGGTGATTAGTAGAAGGATTAGAGGGGACATGAGGAAAAACCTTTTCACCCAGAGGGTGGTGGGTGTCTGGAATTCACTGCCAGGAAAGGTGGTGGAGGCAAAAATACCTCAATTCTTTTAAAAGGTACTTGGACATGCATCTGAAGTGCTGTAACCTGCAAGGCTATGGACCAAGTGCTGGAAGGTGGGATTAGATTGGGTGACTAGTTTTTTTTGGCCGCACGAACACAATGGGCTGAATGGCCTTCTTCTGTGCTGTAGTTATGCTATGGTTCTATCAACTAATTTTGACACACCAGTGATTGAACCTGTGACCTGCTCCTTGGTATCGTTCAGTTCTGGGCTCGTGTTTCACTCCATTGGGTTATTTCAGAAATAATCAGATTGAAAAGTTGTTATTGTGGAAATAGGGGATCTTTTTTGCTGTACTGGTTATGCACAAATGATGTGGTTCCTGTCAAATTTGCAATATAATTATGGGTGAGGGAGGCCATTTGATTAGTCTTAACATATCAATGTAGAGAGAACCTAGATTCTTCCCCCCCCCCCCATTTCATTATCCAACTCCTAAATGATTTGTTTTGTATATATGGCAGACAAGAAAATGTTTGCAAAACATGTTTTTAATAAATATCCTGTCCATTTCAGTTCTATGCCACGTCTTTGCACACAAGGAAAGTCACATTAAGTGCAGTATTTTCTTTCATTTGTGGAAAACTATTAACACACAGGCACAGCTTCTAGAAGTAGCGTAGTGTGACCTCACTGGCTAAGGATTGAGTGATTTTGTAATCGATTGAATGAGTAGCTGAAGTGTACAGATTAGAACATCCAGGTTTGATTTTTTTTCCCCATCTGCAGTGATCTTAGTAGGCTGGGAATTGGGTGCTGTAAATGGCTGAGCTGTGGATGACAGATGGGGGGGGGAACTGCCAGGGTCCCTAATTGCACCTTTTATAATTGTGTGTTTGTGGGTGACCTGTGAGGACAGAATAGGGTTCAGCTGTGATGCCTCCTTGCTGTGAGCAATGGCTACTTGGACAATGCACTGGAAGGTGCCTGGTACCCATTGATTTGCACTTCAGTGTACAGTCAGTGTCTTCAGGGAAAGGAGGGGAGAAAAATGTTGAGTAAAAGAAAAAAAAAGCCAATTGCTATTACGATCAGATTTCACATTGTGTTGCAGTGGTGGGAAGAATAGCTACATTCTCATATGTGCTCTTTGGCTGGCTGTGGCTGGTGCTGTCTAAAAGGTTATGGTGACAGATTTAGTGTGGTACTGAATCCCACAACTAATCTTGTGAATCTTTACAGTCACTACTTGTAGTACAATTCTCTGCTAAGCACCCCAGTTCAGCATGAAAATTCTTGGTGGTAGTAAAAATACCATTTTTCTAAGTAAAACCGAATTGGTTTCCGTACAAATGGTATCTGAGGGTTGTTGTTGATAGCATATCCAGTATTATGTGGGCATGAGTCACTTAATAGTCCAGTTTGCTGGATAACACATCTATAATTAGGATGGAAACAACCAGGGTAAGTGCCTAGTTAGAAATACTATGCATCGCAAAATTCAATTAACTGCATTAATGTTAATACTGGAAAGCTTCTCTAAGTATAGTCTTTTAGTGCAATGAGTACGTGTTTAAAGTCTGTCAAGTTTGACCCATGAGTAAACAGCATATTGCCCTTTTAATGAGGTATTAATGGCATTCTGTTAACTTTGTCAAAGGTTAAACTTTCAGCTGACTCTGCAGCAGTCTCGTCTGTGATATTCAGTAGCATGTGATGGCTGCACCATTGCATATTATTAAATGAACTGTTGTTTTACTATGTCCGTATATTCCATTGATGTATCATTATTATAGAAGAGCATTGTCCCATGTTTCACAGGAGATTATTACAAAGATTTTTTTCAGCTTCAATGCAAAGTTAAGAGCCTGATGTATTAAATTATTTGTATTTGTACTATCTACGGACAGGGAAGAGCATAGTGAAGACAGAAAGGATAGTTATCAATAAGATTTTAGCAAAGTGTAATTGTGGGCTTGTGAAATTTGAACGATAAAAAAAGCTCAGCAGTACAAATCAAATTCCAGTTTCTTTCTGAAATCTTCATCTGTGCGCTGGCTTTAACAAATATGCAAGTTTGTAAACATGTTTGTGATTCATTAAAGCAATTGCACAAAGGAAAATATCAGTGCTTACACACTTGGAATGTGCTCAGAGGGAACATTTTGACTTATACAATACATGACAGATTTGGTAGTTGTGGAAGGAATTTGAGGTGATCTATACAGAGTATTGCTAGGGAACTGTGTAGGTGCATTGATAAAATGAGTTGGCTCAAGTGCAGTTTGCAAGTACTTTATTTTATTGCTGCAGGAGTTCAAATACCTGTTAGGTAGGTGATGTTAAATTAACGGAGTAAATTCAAATATGTATTTTTTACATTGAGATTTTTCATGTGTTTTTTCACACAATTAGCAGTATTCATTTTAACCATGACTATAAAGAACTGTGCTTGCTGACATTAAGAATTTATCTGTTGGAATTAAAGTTGGTAAAATAACACCCTCCGTAAATGATTGTAAAATGTAGGAGAATTGCCACTTGATCCATACTGTTGTTATCTGTTCAAGTCCCATTTTCCTGCTGTATGCACATTTGTTGGCGCAGTGGTTAGCACCGCAGCCTCACAGCTCCAGCGACCCGGGTTCAATTCTGGGTACTGCCTGTGTGGAGTTTGCAAGTTCTCCCTGTGTCTGCGTGGGTTTCCTCCCACAGCCAAAAGACTTGCAGGTTGGTAGGTAAATTGGCCATTAGAAATTGCCCCTAGTATAGGTAGGTGGTCGGGAAATATAGGGACAGTTCGGGATGTAGTAGGAATATAGGATTAGTATAAATGGGTGGTTGATGGTCGACGCAGACTCGGTGGGCCGAAGGGCCTGTTTCAGTGCTGTATCTCTTTTTAAAAAAAAATTTAGTATTTTTCTTCAAGTATTTACACTTACAAGGCGGTTGAATAATTGAATTATTAATAATTTAATAGCAACTGGTGGTAATGAGTTCCATGTTTTAATAGCCCATTTCTTCTAATCTCTCCTTAACTTAATCTCTTACAGATCTCCAAAATCCTACAAAAACCAGAAGAATTGCGAACAAAGGACGACCTCACTGTGCTTGCAGCATGTGTTGACACAGTGCAGGAGTTGGAAAAGCGAAAGCAGAAGAGTGAGGCACGAAAGAGGAAACTTGAAGAGGTGAGTAATTTATACAGTGCAATGTAGTTGACTTCTGAGATTCCTTATTGGTCAGTTGTCAGTTACATACAGTAACAGGCTTAGTCAATAGTGGTTTAAATCAGAGAAACAGTTACTAAAAAAAACTCCCCGAAGATCTGATTTGTAGTACTGGACTGCTGTTATGACCAATTCCTGCTTTTCTTCCACTGGATATAAGAAGAACTTGCATTTCTATAGCATCTTTCATGATCTCTTAATAGGTTTTGAAATGTAGTCACGGTTGTAATGTAGGAAACGTGGCAGTCAATTTGCACTCTGCAAGGTCCCCAAAGCAGCAAAGAGATAATGGCTAGATAATCTGCTTTAGTGATGGTTGAGGGATAAGTATTGGCCAGGACACCGGAGAGACCTCCCTTGCTCTTCTTCGAAGTAATGCCATGGGATCTTTTACATCTACTTGAGACAACAGACAGGGTCTCAGTTTAGCATCTCATCTGAAAGACAACACCTTGGACAGAGCAGCACTGAGGTGCCAACCTAGATTATGTCCTCAGGTACCTAGAGTGTTACCATGATCTTTTGACTTGGGTGAGAGAGCTGTAAACTGAGCCACAGTTGACATCTTAGCGTGACTACACTGTTCTTTGGCTTATGCCAATTTGTAAACCAGCATTAGGAGGCATTCAGAAGTGTAGGTGTTTGTCTTTTTCCTCGGGAAAGCACTGGACTCTGCTCTCATTTCCTTGATGCTTTGTTCATTATTGGAAACTCAATGTGTAAAGAAATTGCATATAACCATCTAACTTCTATTGCTCTAGTAAAGCACTATAATGAATAAACTCACTGGGCTGCCTATTATATCAGCCTTGGCTCAGTGATAGCACTCTTTCCTCTGAATCATAAGAACATAAGAAATAGGAGCAGGAGTAGGCCATTCGGCCCCTCAAGTCTGCCCCGCCATTCAATAAGATCATGGCTGATCTGCCCCACACCTCAACTCCTCTTTCTTGCCAGCTCCTCGTAGCCCTCAACTCCCCGATATTTCAAAAATCTATCTACCTCCTCTCTAAATACTTTCAGATCTAGCCTCCATAGCTGTCTGGGGTAAAGAATTCCAGACATTGACTACCCTCTGAGAGAAGAAATTCCTTCGCATCTCCGTTTTAAATGAGTGTCCCCTTATTCTGTAACTATGTCCCCTAGTTTGAGATTCCCCCACTAGTGGAAACATCATCTCAACATCTACCCTGTCAAGCCCCCTCAGAATCTTGTACGTTTCAATAAGGTCACCCCTCGTTCTTCTAAACTCTGATGAATAAAGACCTAACCTGTTTAGCCGTTCTTGATAAGTCAACCCCTTCATCCCAGGAATCAGCCTAGTGAATCTGTTTTTGAACAGCCTCCAATGCCAGTATTTCCTTTCTTAAATACGGGGACCAAAACTGTACACACTTCTCCAGGTGTGGCCTCACCAACACCGTGTACAGTTGTAACAAGACTTCCCTATTTTTAAACTCCAACCCCCAAGCAATAAAGGCCAAAATTTCTTTTGTCGTCTTAATTACTTGTTGCACCTGCATGCTAACTTTTTGTGTTTCATGCACAAGAACACCCAGATCCCTCTGTGCTGCACTTTTTTGGAGTCTCTCTCCATTTAAATAATAGTCTGCCTTTTGATTCTTCCTACCAAAGTGCATGACCTCATACTTTCCTACATTAAACTCCATCTGCAAAGTTTTTGCCAACTCACTCAATCTATCTATATCCCCTTGCAGATTCCTTATGTCCTCATCACAACATGCCCTCCCACCTATTTTTGTATTGTCAGCAAATTTGGATTTATTTCCCTCTGCCCCCTCCTCCAAGTCATTAATATAGTTAGTAAATAATTGAGGCCCTAGGACTGATCCTTGTGGCACTCCACTAGTTGTGTCATTCCAACCTGAAAAAGACCCATTATCCCAACTCTCTGTCTTCTGTGTGTTAACCAATCCTCAATCCATGCTAATACATTATCCCCAATACCATGTGCTCTTATCTTGTGCAATAATCTTTTATGTGGCACCTTATCAAATGCCTTCTGGAAATCCAAATAAACTACATCTACCGGTTCCCCTTTATTAACTCTGCTTGTTATATCCTCAAAGAGCTCTAGCAAATTTATCAAACATGATTTCCCTTTCACAAAACCATGTTGACTCTTTGATTGTGTTAAGCTTTTCTAATTGTCCTGCTATTTCTTCCTTAATAATGGACTCTAGCATTTTCCGAATGACTGATGTTAGGCTGACTGGCCTATATTTTCCTGCTTTTTGTCCATCTCCCTTCTTGAAAAGGGGGCGTCACATTAGTGGTTTTCCAGTCTGCTGGGACCCTGAATCAGATCAAACATATGTCCTCAATCACCACTGAAACAGATTAACTGGTCATTTATCTCATCTGCTGTTTGTGGGATCTTGCAGTGCTGAAATTGGCTGGTGGGTTTGCCTAAATAACAGAAGTGACCACATTTCAGAAATGATTTTATGGCTTTGAAACAGTTTGAGATGTCCTGAGGCCATGAATAGTATATAAATGCAAGGTTTGTTCTTTTTAACAATTTGTACAACACCATTCTTTAAAATGCTAGTGCAGCGTATTAAATGTTTACTATATGCTGTGAGATCTCTGATTGATTTTTTTTTCCTCGTTAGGTTATAGATGAACCTGAAGAGCTAAAGAGAAAAATTAACCTGCTGGCGGCAGCTATTCAGGAAGCACAATACCCAGTGATCTATTCTGGTGCAGGGATCAGCACGGTAAGGCAGTACCACAACCAAGCCAGGGAGAAGGGAGAGCCATAATTAGCAATTCACTAGAACTTCAAACCTCTTCTGCATAGCAGCTTGAAAGCATGTGTGGCAGACTATGAAACAGCAGTTTGTAGTTGTAGCAATATTAGTTTGGCAAAATAAAAACGTGTTACTAAAGGTGCTAATGAGATTTTCATAACATCAAATAGAGAGTGTGGTCCCATAGACAGCCAAAAGAAGAACCAGAGGGCAGTAACAACACATCTTTTCCTGTGTGGGATGGGACTGGCACGAATGCTTAATTCCATTGCTTTGAATAGTGGAAATATCCATGGAAGTACCCAGCACTACAGAACAGTTTAGTTTCATACAGAAACATCATGCACCGTGCATGCAAGTGGGAAATGCAGCAATTGATTACATAAAATTTAAAGCACAGAAATTGTTCATTTGGCCCAACAGGTCTATGCCCTACAGAAGCATTATTCCACCTAACTTCGTCTTGCCCTAACAACACATCCTTCTATTCCTTTCTCATGTACTTATCTAGCTTCCCCTTAAATGCATCTATGCTATTCACCTCAGCCATTCCATGGGGTAATAAGTTCTATATTCTCACCATTCTCTGAGTAAAAAAGTTTCTCCTGAGTTCCTTATTGGATTTATTAGTGACTATCGTTGTCCGACAAGGTGAGAAAGAGGTTTAGGGTTCCCTTTCAGCCTTCACCTGGTCTTACTGTAACAGGGTTTAAATTTAAACACCCCATGTTTCAGCTCCCCCTTGGTGAATCCTTGTTTACTGCTTTCTAATTATAAGGCATAGAAACTAACACACACAGGTTTTCTCAAGTTTAAAGAAGAAAGTTTGAAATTTATTAAAATTTTTATTTGAACTCTTATTCGGTTAACGCCTGCGGATACACGACGAGCCCAAGCTAGCATGCATACGTGATACACGTGCAAATAGAGACAGAAAAGAGCAGAAGAAAAATAAAATGGGAAAAGTTTGAGGCAATCTCTGAAGAGGGTTTTTATTACTGTGCTTCGAGGTTGCTATGAAGTCCTTGATTGTAGGTAGCTTTTACTTTTCGTTGGGGCCCAGTATTATTCTTGAACCTTGTTCACTGTGGAAGACTTTTCTCTCTTGGGGTTCTTGTGTCTTCGGTAGGTTTTGGAGTTCTGTGAGAAAGGGATGGGAGCAGACAGACAGGAGGTCGTCTTCAGTCCAGGAGCATTCTGCTGTCTGCAGGCTCTCAGTTCAAACGATACAATTCAGAAACCCCCAGGTTGCCAAGAAGGTTAGTCTTGTGACTAACTGGGCTGACCATGTCTCGACTCTGTGTATTGTATCATCTTTGCAGGGAATGGAATGTGCTTCCCTATCTTCAATGTTTGTTAGTATGTAAATGTTTTTTTCCAGCCAAGGTCTGGCAGTCTTTGTAACAGGCCTTCTCTTCTTCCCAGCAACAATTTGAAATTTAATGTTCATGTGGCGAAATTAATGTGCCTCATTCTTGACAGGTGGGGACCTGCATGACCATCGTATTTATCATCTTCTCTACATCTACTCTATCGAACCTTTTAATTTAGAAAAAACAAGCCATTCCTCAGTCTTTTCTAGAGAAAAAAGCCCCAGCCTGTTCAGTCTTTCCTGATAGCTGTACCCTCTTAGTTCTGGTATCATCGTTGTAAATTTGTTTTGCACTTTTTTCAGTGATTCTATAACTGGTAGCTGTGACCAGTTACCCTGTCACCAGGTTTCATGGAGGCACCCAAGATCACGTCGTTGGCACCAGCTAGACCTCATTGTCACAAGGCGAGCCGCCTTAAACAGTGTTCAAATCACACGCAGCTTCCACAGTGCGGACTGCGACACCGACCACTCCCTGGTGTGCAGCAAGGTTAGACTCAGACCAAAGAAGTTGCATCATTCCAAGCAGAAGGGCCACCCGCGCATCAACACGAGCAGAATTTCTCACCCACAGCTGTTACAAAAATTTCTAAATTCACTTGTAACAGCCCTTCAAAACACTCCCACAGGGGATGCTGAGACCAAGTGGGCCCACATCAGAGACGCCATCTATGAGTCAGCTTTGACCACCTACGGCAAAAGTGCGAAGAGAAATGCAGACTGGTTTCAATCTCATAATGAAGAGCTGGAACCTGTCATAGCCGCTAAGCGCATTGCACTGTTGAACTACAAGAAAGCCCCCAGCGATTTAACATCCGCAGCACTTAAAGCAGCCAGAAGTACTGCACAAAGAACAGCTAGGCGTTGCGCAAACGACTACTGGCAACACCTATGCAGTCATATTCAGCTGGCCTCAGACACCGGAAACATCAGAGGAATGTATGATGGCATGAAGAGAGCTCTTGGGCCAACCATCAAGAAGATCACCCCCCTCAAATCTAAATCGGGGGACATAATCACTGACCAACGCAAACAGATGGACCGCTGGGTTGAGCACTACCTAGAACTGTACTCCAGGGAGAATGCTGTCACTGAGACTGCCCTCAATACAGCCCAGCCTCTACCAGTCATGGATGAGCTGGACATACAGCCAACCAAGTCGGAACTCAGTGATGCCATTGATTCCCTAGCCAGCGGAAAAGCCCCTGGGAAGGACAGCATTACCCCTGAAATAATCAAGAGTGCCAAGCCTGCTATACTCTCAGCACTACATGAACTGCTATGCCTGTGCTGGGACGAGGGAGCAGTACCCCAGGACATGCGCGATGCCAACATCATCACCCTCTATAAAAACAAAGGTGACCGCGGTGACTGCAACAACTACCGTGGAATCTCCCTGCTCAGCATAGTGGGGAAAGTCTTTGCTCGAGTCGCTCTGAACAGGCTCCAGAAGCTGGCCGAGCGCGTCTACCCTGAGGCACAGTGTGGCTTTCGTGCAGAGAGATCGACTATTGACATGCTGTTCTCCCTTCGTCAGATACAGGAGAAATGCCGTGAACAACAGATGCCCCTCTACATTGCTTTCATTGATCTCACCAAAGCCTTTGACCTCGTCAGCAGACGTGGTCTCTTCAGACTACTAGAAAAGATCGGATGTCCACCAAAGCTACTAAGTATCATCACCTCATTCCATGACAATATGAAAGGCACAATTCAACATGGCGGCTCCTCATCAGAGCCCTTTCCTATCCTGAGTGGTGTGAAACAGGGCTGTGTTCTCGCACCCACACTTTTTGGGATTTTCTTCTCCCTGCTGCTTTCACATGCGTTCAAATCCTCTGAAGAAGGTATTTTCCTCCACACAAGATCAGGGGGCAGGTTGTTCAACCTTGCCCGTCTAAGAGCGAAGTCCAAAGTACGGAAAGTCCTCATCAGAGAACTCCTCTTTGCTGACGATGCTGCTTTAACATCTCACACTGAAGAATGCCTGCAGAGTCTCATTGACAGGTTTGCGTCTGCCTGCAATGAATTTGGCCTAACCATCAGCCTCAAGAAAACGAACATCATGGGGCAGGATGTCAGAAATGCTCCATCCATCAATATTGGCGACCACGCTCTGGAAGTGGTTCAAGAGTTCACCTACCTAGGCTCAACTATCACCAGTAACCTGTCTCTAGATGCAGAAATCAACAAGCGCATGGGTAAGGCTTCCACTGCTATGTCCAGACTGGCCAAGAGAGTGTGGGAAAATGGCGCACTGACACGGAACACAAAAGTCCGAGTGTATCAGGCCTGTGTCCTCAGTACCTTGCTCTACGGCAGCGAGGCCTGGACAACGTATGCCAGCCAAGAGCGACGTCTCAATTCATTCCATCTTCGCTGCCTTCGGAGAATACTTGGCATCAGGTGGCAGGACTATATCTCCAACACAGAAGTCCTTGAAGCGGCCAACACCCCCAGCTTATACACACTACTGAGTCAGCGGCGCTTGAGATGGCTTGGCCATGTGAGCCGCATGGAAGATGGCAGGATCCCCAAAGACACATTGTACAGCGAGCTCGCCACTGGTATCAGACCCACCGGCCGTCCATGTCTCCGTTATAAAGACGTCTGCAAACGCGACATGAAATCGTGTGACATTGATCACAAGTCGTGGGAGTCAGTTGCCAGCATTCGCCAGAGCTGGCGGGCAGCCATAAAGACAGGGCTAAATTGTGGCGAGTCGAAGAGACTTAGTAGTTGGCAGGAAAAAAGACAGAGGCGCAAGGGGAGAGCCAACTGTGCAACAGCCCCAACAAACAAATTTCTCTGCAGCACCTGTGGAAGAGCCTGTCACTCCAGAATTGGCCTTTATAGCCACTCCAGGCGCTGCTTCACAAACCACTGACCACCTCCAGGCGCGTATCCATTGTCTCTCGAGATAAGGAGGCCCAAAAGAAAGAAAAAAGAAGCTGTGACACAAATCTTCACTGCGTAAATAATGAGATTTATTGCATCATATGCCTAGCTGTATCATAGTCTGTATTGTATATCATGCTTAAGGCTAGCATTTAAAGAAACAAAACAAGTAAAGTGATGTAAAGGTTCAGAGTACAGTGAAAAGGGCATCAGGTTGGATTACTTCCCATCAGTGAGAAGTTTCAGGTCTAGCAGGAACTGGTGGGGATATCTGACACCCCCAGTAGCTGCCCCCTCCAATTTGAACGATAGTGTTGTCGGGAGCAAAACTGCAACGAAGCTTGACCATCCTAATAAGCAGCATGGTTAAAGAAACAATATTTTTTTTGCTGTTTTGTGTAATATTTCCTAACATTTTTAAAGTTACCTGATATTATTTACTTCTCATTCTATCAGAAAAATTATCTCTCTCCAAATCTGAGGGCAAGTGCTACGGCCAGGTGAGGAGGGGGTCTCAGGCACCCCTCTTGCCCCTTCCTCTTATTTGACCGCAACAGGGTTTATTCCTTTTGAACAGTGGTTGTGCTTACCAACTCCATGAGTGCTTTACCTTTTTCCTTTACTGTGATTGCGGAAGAACCAATCGGACAGGTTTTCTTGAGTTCAAACAAGAAAGAGGTAAGTTTATTATACTAAACACTGTAACCCGATTTAAAAATACTAAAAATGCGCTTCACATTCGCGCACACATTGACATGAGAATCTCTCGCATACAAATAGATTACAGGAGGGAAAATAGATTTAGTGGCTGGATTAAAGTCCAGATAAATGGAACTTAAATACAAGTCTGTAAATCTAGTAGTCCTCGCTGGAGTCCTTGTTGGTCAGAGTGCACTTTGATTGGCCTGCTTTGCTCAGGGTTGTTTGAAGGCAGAATTGTAGTTGGCTCTCTTTGCCTTGTCGCTGGCTGTAGCAGTCTGTAGGCTTGCTGGGTCCTCCAGTCATAGACAGTTTTCACTTGATGTTTTCTGGGGAGAGAGAGAAAGAAGAGAGAGAGATGGGACAGCAGCCTTCTGTGCTACTGTATGCTCAGTGCTTTTCTGTGTAACAAAACTTGCTTCAGAGATGAACAGGCGGTCACATGATTCTTAATTCTTGTTTCTAATGAGGTTTTTCTGGAATCTTCTAATGAAATTCAAGGTTCTACATGCCCCAGGGTGTCCATTCACACTTGGAGGGGGTTGTCTGTTTCAAAGTCAGTGGGTGGTGAAGGCCTTGACTGTCATGCTAATGAAGTCATTCTAGGCAATTCAATCACTTAGAGCAAGCCATTGTCCTGGCTGGGCTTCTTGTTGGACTTTTTGTCTCTAGTCCAATCTCCTGATATTTCAGATGTAAATGGCAGTGACCATCCTGGCTGCTAGTTTTTAAAAAGTTACCTGTAGGGTTTTTTCCATTAAAAGTCTAAGGTAAGTTTCCAACCGATTAACTTAATATGTCCCATTTGGCATATAGGGTTTTCCTGACACCTCCATACCAGGCAGAATGAAATGCGACGATGGGAGCATTTCATTAAAGGGGTAGATAAGAAAAAGAGGAAAATACATATTCATTCTTACTCACTCCCCAAATTCGCTCATTAATCTTAGAATTGTTGCAGCTGGTTTTTCTCTGCAACAGCAATGCTGATTTAATTTTTTGGAGTTTTGTCTGGGATGGTCACGTTGTCAAATAGGGTTTGGGTTTCTCTAGTGTCAATTTGTAATACTGTGGAGATGTGCAACTCAATAAACATGGGGTTGATGGTAAAGCTTTGGGTCTGTAAATTTCCATTGTTTAGGGCCAGTTCTCCCATATATACAAGCTCTAACCCCTCAACTGCTGTTTTTGCAATACGTGATTTTAACCATTCAGGTTCCAATACCTTGACTATTTTTCTCCCTATAGTGGTAGTGGGTAATAAATTGGTTTTAAGCCCCGTGAGGTATCTGAAATTTCCCCTGGGCCCTTGATCTTGCTGAATTCAGAATTTAAATTGTTGGATTTGTTTAGCTTTGGGTTTGGGCCCTGATCACTGGGTTCTTCAGTGAGTAGATCCACCCTGACCTCACTTTTAGTTTTCAGGTGAGTCACGCAAGTGTTGTTTACTTTAGGGCATTTTTGTTTCCTTTTTCCCTTTACTGTGAGGAGGGTCTCTTCGTGAATTGCCCCCATGTCCTCTGGGACATTCCTACTCGCTGCACTCCCCTGTGGCACTTCGATGTGAGGCATCGCTCTCACTGTTGGTTTGCCTTTTTGGGAACTTCCCTTGTACTGGCAGGTTTCCATAAGTGCTGTTAGCAGCCTTGGTAGGTTGCTTCTTTGGCCTGCATTTACATAGGAGGGAGTGGGGTCTAATTTTTCCAACATTTCAGGGTTGGCTAACCGGACAGTAGGGGGTTCCATTTGGGAAGCTTCCCGGCCCTCCTTTAACCTGTCCCCGCTGTCCTTTTCGTCCCCTTCCTCCCTAACTGTCTGTCAGACCTATGCTTGTCTGTTCCCTTTTGTTTTCAGCAGGGGTCCCACTCAATCCACCACAATTCTGCTGGAGGGTTCCCCAAAAGTCGGTATGGGAATTTGGGGTGCAAGTTTTACTGCAGGTTGGGGCTTCTCCACAGCCTGGCATGTGTGGCAAGTTTAACAGAATTCAACCACATCTTTGTGGAGTTTTGGTCAGTCAAAATGCCGTCTTATGCAGGCTTTGGTTTTTCACACACTGACATGTCCAGCCTTTGGAAGCACGTAGGCCATTCTTGATATTTCTTGACTGTACCTTGGCGGCACTCTTTGTCCACAGGTCTGTGAGGAGGTCTCCACTTTCTCATCATCTCATTCTTTAAATAGTAGCACTCAGGGACTCTCTGCTTCAGTTTCAATTTGGGCAGTCTGTGCTAACTTCTTTAATACTGGTTCGGCTTGCTGAGCCTTAACTAGGGAAGATCTATTTAACCCAGTCTTTGGGTCCTCTAACCTCCCAAAGAAGGTTTCAGACAAGCAGACATCTGTAGAGTCATCTGTCTGCAGTGCCAGTTCAGCCTGCTCTGATGGAGCTTGTTTGACCACTGACGGAGTCACCACACAGTCAGGGAAAATGCTGGGGTCCTTCTCCTGCAACTGTTCTGTCTCTCTGACCTCTTTCAGTCTCTCTACAACTACTAGGGAAGCAACCACCTTCGCCCCTGCCAGATCATTAGCCAGGAGCAGGTCGACCCCATCCGCAGGCAAACTAGGGACAATCCCCACGGTCACCGATCCCGAAATTAGGTCGCACTCCAAGTGCACCCGATATAAAGGTATGGACATACATTGCCCTCCGATACTGTTCACTGCACTCTCTGGGGGAAAGGTCATGCCTTTTCCCAGCAGAGGGGATCGGTGGTGGCCCCTGTATCCCCGAGTGTGACGATGGGCTTGCTTGCCTCACACGAGAGGTATGGGGTTACTTTCCCTTGGGATACAAAGTCCTGATAATTTTTTCCACACCTACAGCAGTTTGTTCATTGGGTCTTATTGCTACAGTTAAAGCCACAGCCTGTTCTGCTGTGCTTTCCATCAGGGCCCCTTTTGCACTGGTCTGGTGTGCCCTGATTAATCCTACAGATTTTCCCCGTAATTTCCAGCTGTCAGCTAGGGGGTGACCTGCCTTTTTACAGTGGAAGCACGCAGGTCTTCGGGTTTCACTTCTGCTGTCAGCACCATCTCTTTTGGCTGTGTCCAGCTTTCCGTTCTCGCCCAGGGCTGCTGGGGCTCCGATCAGCCTCCCACCTTTTATCCTTTTCGGGTTTGTTGGGGTGACTAGTGAAGAGTTTCCCTTGGTAAGAACTTAAGTACAAGGGTGAATTCATCAGACTACTGCAGCCTGCCTGGCTTTTTGAACCTTTTGTTCCTCTATGTGCGTTTTAATAGAAAAGGGATGTGAGTTTTTAAATTCCTCGAAGAATCACCTCTCTGAAGTTTTCATATGTGGGCTGTACCTTAAATGCCCTTATCCACTGGTCAAAAGCAAGCTGCTTAACTCTTTCAAATTCGAGGTAAGTTTAGTCAGTCTGCTTCCAGAGGGTTCGGAATTTCTGGCGGTACACTTTCAGTACTAGCTCATGTGGCCCAAGGATTGCATTTTTAGCCATATCATAATGGCAACAGTGAATAAACCTCATGGGCTTTTCCTGTTGGCTTGCTTTGTAACAACAGGGTCCAGCTCTTGGCTGGCCATTTCAGCTGTCTTGCAAGCTTTTCAAAGTGACAAAAGATGCTTCCACATCTCCCTCATTGAATTTTGGAATCAACTGGGAAAACTTTAAGAGCTCAGCAGACGGCCCCGAGCTAGGGATAGCTTCCTCACTAGTCATGCTTTCACTGAGGGTATTGTCGCCTTCCTAGTTAATTCAAGCTGCCTTAGTGCTCTCCCTTGTGCTTCTGGAAAGTTCTCTCTTTTTCCCTTTCTTCCCTTTCTTGATTTTCTCTCTGCTCTTTCTCTCGCTGGAATTCCAATTCGAGTTTTTGCTACCATTACTCTGTCTGTTTCTGAATCTTCAGGATCAAGTGAAAAATGGTTGGCCACAGATCTTAGGATTTCAGTTTCTTAGCTTTTGCATGGAAAGTAATCCCTAGCTGCCCAACTACATTCCTCAGCTCTTCAATAGGTAGGGCCTTTAACCTATCCCAAGTTACTTCACCCTGGCTTAGGAAGGTACTGGCCTCTGGTATGGACATGTTAGTACTCGAGCCGCAAAAACCACAAGAAAATCTGTATTGAAATTTTTTTTTAAACATTTTGATGGGGATCAATTTGGTTTTCGACTTCCAATTTCTCGTTTGTCATTGGGTTAGATCCCGGACTATAGCCCCCAAATTTCTGTTACGGCCAGGTTAAGGGGGTCGGGCTGGGGGGGTGGGTGTGGTTTTCAGGCTCCCCTCTTGCCCCTTCCTCTTATTTGACTGCAACAGGGTTTATTCCTTTTAAACTGTGATTATACTTGCCACCTCAGAGTGTTTTACTATTTTCCTTTACTGTGATTGTGAAAGAATTAATCAGACAGGTTTTCTTGAGTTTAAACAAGAAAGAGGTAAGTTTATTATACTTAATACTCTAACGCAATTTAAAAATACGCTATACATTCAAGCGAGAATCACACACACAAATAGATTACAGGAGGGAAAATAGATTTGGTGGTTGGATTAAAGTCCAGAATAAATGGAACTTAAATACAGTCTGTAAGTCCAGTAGTCCTCAGCTGAAGCTGTATTCTTGAAGTCCTCGCTGGTCAAAGTGCATTTTGAAGTCCTGCTTTGCTCAGGGTTGCTTGAAGGCAGAATTGTAGTTGGCTCTCTTTCCCCTTCTCGCAGTCTGTAGGCTTGGAGAGTCTCCCAGTCGCAGACAGTTTTCACGTGATGTTTTCTGGGGGAGAGAGAAAGAAGAGAGACAGGAGCAGCAGCTTTCTGTGCTGCTGCAGACTCCGTTAGTGCTTGTCTGTGTAACAAAACTTGCTTCTTCAGAGATGAACAGATGGTCACATGGTTCTTCTCAATCCCCTTTGTTTCTAATGAGGTTTTTCTGGAATTTTCTAATGAAATTCAAGGTTCTACATGCCCCAGGGTGTCCATTCACACTTGGAGGGGGTTGTCTTTATTGTCTCTTTCGAAGTCAATGGGTGGTGATGGCCTTGACTGCCAGGCTATTGAAGCTATTCTAAATAAAGGCCTGCTACCCAACGGGACCCAACGACATGTGTCAGGTTCGGGTCAGGTTGCTCTTCTGCGTCTGGCTTTTGGGCTTGGGTCTGGGTCGGACACGCAGCAAGACGTGTTAAAAGTAAAAAAAGCCTACCTGAGCTGGGAGTGCGGAACGTCAAAGAGGGAAACTGAGTCTGCGCAGTGAGCGAGTGAGCATCTCTATAACGTCATCATGCTCATGCTGCAACTTCCTGCAGATTGGGAGTCACAAGGTAGGTAAAGGGAACATTCTAGGGCTTGGGTCGTGTTGGACGCAGGTCAGTTCAGGTGCGGGATAAAAATGGAGGGACTCTGGCCGGGTCGGGCTCGGGTCTGATGTGGTTCTTTCGGGTTCAGGTCGGGTTTTTTTTTCATGACCCGAGTAGGCCTTTGAATTACCTAGAATTAAATCACTTAGGCAAGACATTGTCCTGGCTGGGCTTCTTGCATGATGTTTTGTCCCCAGTCCAGTCTCTTGGTATTTCAGATGTAAGTGGCAGTGACCATCTTGGCTGCTAGTTTTTTTTTTAAAGTTACTTGGAGGGTTTTTTCCATTAAAAGTGTAAGGTAAGTTTCCAACCGATGAAATTGATATGTCCCATTTGGCATATAGTGTTTTCCTGACACTGAGGCATGAAAGCGTGATAACAATTCAGAACCCTTAAGCTCCCAGCATTGTTTGCTATATAACAGAAGCAGGGTCAGAATGGCATGATTCCACTCACCAGCCAGTGAATTAGGAGACAGCCCTTTACTTTGCAAATCTAAAGAGAATCAATATATCTTAGCACCAACAGAAAGTGCCTCTTGGTACATCACTTTGATTTATTTGTCCACATTATGCATGCTTATGAGTGGGAGGGATATTTTCCAGTGAGTGTTGAGAAACAAGCGGCCTTATGGACAGGTCTGAGTGTGTCCGTTTATTTCATTTACAATCCTTAACGTTTTTCAGTGAGGAGATTTTAAAATCATCATTCCAGTGAAACAAGAGGTGAAAAACACACAGTTGTAACTCACTGCCTATCCATTGAGTACAAAAATGAAATTTTGTTTGTTTTAAATGTAACTTGTGTAAAAATATTATAGTTTAAGTCATCCAAATCTAGGACCTAGAACACATACATTATATATGCTAGACATCATGTTCAGTGCATTTTTGTATACTAGATTTTTTTCTATACTGTTGTATTCATGAGTAGTATCAGTTTCTCTGGGACTTAGTGTGATCAACGCTTCAATGTAGAAATGTTAGTCATTAAACTGGAGGGTTAACCATGCAAACAAAATACAGGTTTTGATCGTTCCACCATAGGCAGCTGTACCGTCAGCCCTAAGCTCTAGAATTCCCTCCCTAAACCTCACCATATCTCTCTCGCGCACGCGTTCTCCTCCTTCAAATGTTCCTGAAAACCCACTTCTTTAACCAAGCTTTTGGTCACCTGTCCTAATATCTCCTTAGGTGGCTCAGTGTCATATGTTCGATAATGCTCCTGTGAAATGCATTGGGAAGTTCGATTTGGTTAAAGGAGCTATATAATTGCAAGATATTGTTATATTATTACAAACACACTTTCTGCATTTTTTACTTTGTCATGATATTCAGACATTACTCTTGTTTTCACTTAACACAGGCTGCATCTATCCCAGATTACAGGGGCCCCAATGGGGTGTGGACATTATTGCAGAGTGGTAGGGAAGTGAGGTAAGAAAAAAATCTTCATATGAGTGAGTACACTATGATATAGCTGTTACTTCTAACAGGACTAAAAAAATGTTTTATGTTGTTAGGGTAAGGAAGTATATTAACTAGTGAAATTAATGTTATAGATTCAAAGTAAACTTATACCCAATTTTCCAATCTTTGTGAAATTTTAGTCTCTGCCACAATTGATTTTGGCAGGTGGTATAGTTGTGTCTGCAACAAATTACCATTGCTGTTGCCAACCGTCCTGGAAATATCTATTATACTTCTCATAAGGGTTTTCTTTCACTACCTATGTAAATTAAATCAAAAATAGTGTATAAATGTAGGCGCCAAGGAAACCACTTGAAGGACGACAAGGCAGGAGTGGGAGTTGACAAAGAGCAGCATGCTTTTCTCACTCCTGCTGGTGAAACACTTGCGGGTTAATAGATGGTTTCATCAACACCAGGAGAAATTAAATGCTCACAGCCACATTCCAAAGTATCTGTGAACTTGTTTCAGTTCAGAAGAATCTATTGATGGTCTTTGTAAAACTAAAGCACTTGAGCTATTCATGGCAATGTGTATGTGCCAGTATGTGTTTACTTGCAGCTATTACTGATCAGGCCATGTGTTAGTTGCCGATTTACTCATAGGAGTTACTGAATCGGTTTCACAATTCCAACCAATCATGCAGTCAGTATATTCTCTTGCCCCTATGAAATGTGACTTGTAGTATATTTGTTGATTTAAAGCATATTTATCTGCTGAAGTGTGTGTTTGTCTTTGTTATAAAGCACAGCAGACCTCAGTGAGGCAGAGCCCACCCTGACTCACATGTGCATCACACAACTTTACAAAGAAAAATTGGTAAGAACTATGATTTTTTTTATTCCATTGTGTTACAGCGACTGATCCTCAGAATACTGTTGGGGTAAATGCTGGATTTAAGGAAAGAAAATAATGAATTGTGTTTCACCTAATATTTAAAAGGAATAATAAAATTGCTATATTTTTCTGGTAAGTGGACATGATGTGGAATTTTTAGTGTGGTCTGGTCAAATTTGTAAATTAAAAATATCTAATTGGCATAAAGAGGTGCATGCTTGGCTATTTTTTAAAATTGATGATTTTTTTATAATGATAAAGTTTTAGTTAAATTGAGTACCACAGATGCAGTAAATGTTAGAATCTTTTACAATCTTATTTTAAGACATTGTGCTGTGAGACATTATTGCCATGTTATAGACCAGCCACAGCACCTAACCCTCCTGTAATCGAGAGTAAAAGATCAGGCTGAAGAAAGAATTATAACATATTAATGTATTTCAGGCAGAAGAAGATCATCATGGAATCATTGGAATGATACAGCACAGGAGGCTTCCATTTGGCCCATTGTGCCTGTTCTGGCTATTTAAAAGAGCTATCCAATTAGTCCCACTCCTCTGCTCTTTTCCCATAGCCCAGCAAGTTTTTCCTTTTCAAGTATTTATCCAGTTCCCTTTTGAGAGTAATCATTGAATCTGCTTCCACCACCCTTTGAGGCAGTGCACTCTACATCATAACAACTGACTGATTCTTTTGCTAGTCACCATAAATGTTTCTTCTGGTTACTGACCCTTCTGCCACAGCAAATAGTTTCTCCTAAATTACTCTATCTAAACCCTTCAAGATTTTGAGCATCTCTATCAAATCTCCTCTTAACTTTCTCTGGTCGAAACAGCACAGCCTCCGTTTCTTTCATCTTTCCACATAATGAAAGTCTTTCATCTCTGGTAAAGTTCTAGAAAATCTCCTCTCTCTAGTACAATGTGGTGCCCAGAATTGGTCAATAACTCCAGTTGGTTACTCCAGAAACCCCAGGTATTTATGTTTTTTTTTATTCATTCATGGGATGTGGGCGTCGCTGGTTATGCCAGCATTTATTGCCCATCCCTAATTGCCCTTGAGAAGGTGGTGGTGAGCTGCTTTCTTGAACCGCTGCAGTCCATGTGAGGTAGGTACACCCACAGTGCTGTTAGGAAGTGAGTTCCAGGATTTTGACCCAGCGACAATGAAGGAACGGCGATATAGTTCCAAGTCAGGATGGTGTGTGACTTGGAGGGGAACATGCAGGTGGTGATGTTCCCATGCATCTGCTGCTCTTGTCCTTCAAGGTGGTAGAGGTCGCGTGTTTGGAAGGTGCTGTCTAAGGAGCCTTGGTGCGTTCCTGCAGTGCATCTTGTGGATGATATTGCTGCCACTGTGCATCGGTGGTGGAGGGAGTGAATGTTTGTGCATGTTGTGCCAATCAAGCGGGCTGCTTTGTTCTGGATGGTGTTGAGCTTCTTGATTGTTGTTGGAGCTGCGCCCATCCAGGCAAGTGGAGAGTATTCCATCACACTCCTGACTTGTGCCTTGTAGATGGTGGACAGGCTTTAGGGAGTCAGGAGGTGAGTTACTCGCCACAGGATTCCTAGCCTCTGACCTGCTCTTGTAGCCACGGTATTTATATGGCTACTCCAGTTCAGTTTCTGGTCAATGGTAGCCCCTAGGATGTTGATAGTGGGGGATTCAGCGATGGTAATGCCATTGAATGTCAAGGGTAGATGGTTAGATTCTCTCTTGTTGGAGATGGTCATTGCCCAGCACTTGTGTGGCGCAAATGTTACTTGCCACTTATCAGCCCAAGCCTGGATGTTGTCCAGGTCTTGCTGCATTTCTACACAGACTGCTTCAGTATTTGAGGTGTCGCGAATGGTGCTGAAAATTGTGCAATCATCAGCGAACATTCCCACTTCTGACCTTATGATTGAAGGAAGGTCTTTGATGAAGCAGCTGAAGATGGTTGGGCCTCGGACACTACCCTGAGGAACTACTGCAGTGATGTCCTGTAGCTCAGATGATTGACCTCCAACAACCACAGCCATCTTCCTTTTCACTAGGTATGACTCCAACCAGCAGAGGGTAATCCCCCTGATTCCCATTGACCTCAGTTTTGCTTGGGCTCCTTGATGCCATGCTCGGTCAAATGTTGCCTTGATGTCAAGAGCAGTCACTCTCACCTCACCTCTTGAGTTCAGCTCTTTTGTCCATGTTTGAACCAAGGCTGTAATGAGGTCAGGAGCTGTGTGGCCCTGGCGGAACACAAACTGAGCATCACTGAGCATGTTATAGCTAAGAAAATGCTGCTTGATGGCACTGTTGATGACACCTTTCATCACTTTACTGATGATTGAGAGTAGACAGATGGGACGGTAATGGGCCGGGTTGGACTTGTCCTGCTTTTTGTGTACAGGACATACCTGGGCAATTTTCCACATTGCCAGGTAGATGCCAGTGTTGTAGCTATACTGGAACAGCTTGGCTAGGGGTGCAGCAAGTTCTGGAGCACAGGTCTTCAGTACTATTGCCGGAATATTGTCAGGACCCATGGCCTTTGCAGTATCCAGTGCCTTCAGTCGTTTCTTGATATCACGCGGAGTGAATTAAATTGGCTGAAATCTGGCATCTGTAATGCTGGGGACTTCAGGAGGGGGCCGTGATGGATCATCAACTCGGCACTTCAGGCTGAAGATTGTTGCAAATGCTTCAGCCTTATCTTTCGCACTGATGTGCAGGGCTCCCCTATCATTGAGGATGGGGATATTTGTGGAACCACCACCTCCAGTTAGTTGTTTAATTGTCCACCACCATTCAGGACTGGATGTGGCAGGACTGCAGAGCTTAGATCTGATCCGTTGGTTATGGGATCACTTAGCTCTCTCTATTGCATGCAGCTTATGCAGTTTGGCATGCAAGTAGTCCTGGGTTGTAGCTTCACCAGGTTGACACCTCATTTTGAGGTATGCCTGGTGCTGCTCCTGGCATGCCCTCCTGCACTCTTAATTGAACCAGGGTTGGTCTCTTGACTTGATGGTAATGGTAGAGTGAGGGATATGCCGGGCCATGAGGTTACAGATTGTGGTTGAGTACAATTCTGCTGCTGTTGATGACCCACAGCGCCCAGTTTTGCATTGCTAGATCTGTTCAAAATCTATCCCATTTAGCACGATGGTAGTGCCACACAACACGATGGATGGTATCCTCAATGTGAAGATGGGACTTCGTCTCCACAAGGACTGTGCGGTGGTCACTCCTACCAATACAGTCATGGACAGAAGCATCTGCGGCAGGCAGATTGGTGAGGACAAGGTCAAGTATGTTTTTCCCTCATGTTGGTTCCCCCACCACCTGCTGCAGACCCAGTCTGGCATCTATGTCCTTTAGTGCTCTGTCAGTAGGGTGCTACCGAGCCACTCTTGGTGATGGACATTGAAGTCCCCCACCCAGTGTACATTTTGTGCCCTTGCCACCCTCAGTGCTTCCTCCACGTGGTGTTCAATATGGAGGAGTACTGACTCATCAGCTGAGGGAGAGCGGTAGGTGGTAATCAGTAGGAGGTTACCTGCCCATGTTTGACCTGATGCCTTGAGACTTCATGGGGTCCGGAGTCAATGTTGAGGACTCCCAGGGAAACTCCCTCCCTACTGTAGACCACTGTCCCACCACCTCTGCTGTGTCTGTCCTGCCGGTGGGACAGGACATACCCAGGGATAGTGATTGCAGTGTCTGGGACATTGTCTGTAAGGTATGATTCCGTGAGTATGACTATGTCAGGCTGTTGCTTGACTAGTCTGTGGGACAGCTCTCCCAGCTTTGGCACAAGCCCCCAGATGTTAGTAAGGAGGACTTTGCAGGGTCGACTGGGCTGGGTTTGCCGTTGTCGTTTCCGGTGCCTAGGTCGATGCCGGGTGGTGCATCCGGTTTCATTTTTATCGACTTCGTAGTGGTTAGGTACAACTGAGTGGCTTGCTAGGCCATTTCAGAGGGCATGTAAGAGTTAACCACATTGCTGTGTGTCTCGAGTCACATGTAGGCCAGACCAGGTAAGGACAGCAGACTTCCTTCCCTAAAGGACATTAGTGAACCAGATGGGTTTTTATAACAATGGGCATGGCCATCATTAAACTAGCTTTTAATTCCAGATTTATTAATTAAATTCAAATTCCACCTTCTGCTGTGTTGGGATTCGAACCCTTGTCTCCAGATCAATACCCTCGGTCACTGGGTTACTTGTCCAGTGATAATACCACTACGCCACCGCCTACCCTGCACCCCCTTTAAAATTTAGTTTATGTTGCTTCTTTTGTAATTGATTTGTGGAATGTGGGCAAAACTGGCAAAGCCAGCATGTATTGCCCATCCCTAATTTCCCTTGAGAAAGTGGTAGAGCTGCCTTCTTGACAACTAAGTGGCTTGCTAAGACATTTTAGAGGACAGTTAAGAGTCAACCACATTGCTACCTAGAGTCACTTATAGACCAGATCAGGTAAGGATGGCAGATTTCCTAGTGAACCAGGTGGATTTTTACCATAATCCAGTCGTTGCAGTAGTTACATGGTAATCATTACTGATAAATTAAATAAATTCTTGGAATAAAAAATTAATAGAATTTAAATTCTCCAGCTACCATGGTGGATTTGAACTAGTCTCTGGATCATTAGTCTAGGTCTCTGGGGTTACTAGTGCAATTACATAAACACTATGCTACCATTCCCATTGCCTCTCCTCATTATTTCTATCAACATGAATCACTCCACACTTCTGTGTCAAATTTAATCTGCCATGTCTCTGCCCATTTCACCCGTCTGTCTACGTCCTCCTAAAATCTGCATTTCGTAGTTTTGTATGATCTCTAAGGCTTTAAAGTTTTGCCCTGCATACCCGCGTTCAGGTCATAGATTATGTATGCAAAGGAAGAGTGGTCCCAACACTGATCCCTAGGGGGACACCACTGCACACTTCCCAACAGTCACTCGCCACAATCATTTGCCACTACTCTGTATTCTGTCCCCTAGCCAATTTCCTATCCATGCAGCAATTGCCCCTTGAACCCTATGGGCTTCAATTTTTCTAGAAAGTCTATTATGTGGCACTTTATTACATATTTTTTTGAAAGTCCAAAAACACAACAATCCTCTCTGTTACTTCATCAAAGAACTCAATCAAATTAGTCAAACGTTGGTTTGTCTAGCCTGCACAGCTAATTTCTCCTTTCTTTAATGCAAGACAGGGTGTCTAAACTGAACCAATGGTTGACATGCAGCCCCTAAGCCTGAAAATCCAGCCCTCCAAGCCCAGTCAACTTGCTGAAATGCACAGTTTTTATTCATTGGTTTGTCCAATGTTTGTAGGCCTGGAGGTTTGGAAAGGGCTGTTTGTGCTTTTTGTCCTAAATTGAAACACCAAAATTTGTTAGTACCAGCAAGTTGACATTTTATACAATTTAATGGGAATGTAGAATTCAACTTCATATGTGTTCCCTGATGCACTATGGTATATATCTTTGCTGTGCACAAAGAAAAACACTTGGGCACCCCTTCTTTAAAATATTTACATTTCACTTTAATAACCATGAATCCTTTTAGATGTCAAGAAAAAAGCAAGATCATTTCTTAAATGAAATTCTCAATAAAAGATTGACCTATGGTCAACAAAATGACAGCTAGTTTTGATTCTTTCACTGTGGCAAATCCTTTTCTTTTTTCTGTTCAGGGAAACTTTGGATGAAGTTCAAATACCACAATTAAAATTCCCTTGTGCCCAGAGTAAAACTTTCCTTGCTGGCATATGCACTGGAGTGCTGACTTGGGTTGCATTAGAGTGTTAAAGTGGAAGTTTGGTGACTGAGGATAATTAAGGGTTAATTTTACCTTAAGTCTAGTCTGTCTTTTATTTAGTAGATTAACTTAACAGTTGCTGTTTGGGTTGGAGAAGGTGAGCTTTAGACCAGCTTTAAAAAGAGTTCACTCAGGCTCTGCTTGCAGCTGCACCTTGTTAATTAGATAATTGGCTTAAACCAGTTCTCGGGCTAGAGTCAGTCAGTCAGTATAAAAGTGGGCCATCTTACAGTGCTGACTTGGGTTGCATTAGAGTGTTAAAGTGGAAGTTTGGTGACTGAGGAAGTTCGGTGAGGAGGGAGCGAGGAGCTCCTTTCATTTTCTACCTGTCCTCAGAGTGAGGGGAGCCGAGAGTTTCCAAAGAGCACAGCTGACTGGTGAGTAAGTCCTGGTGGGTATTTTTCAAAGTGGATTGAATTGTAAGTCATTGTTTTAGCAAGACTTAGTTTTTTTTAATTATAATCTTCTAAAGTTTTTAATTTAAAGGGTTTAGTCAGGCAGGTAGTTCAGGACTCCCCTGGGGTCCCGCTTACAAATCGGTATTCCATTTTGGAGACTGATGAGGCTGGTTCCTCCAGGGAGTGCGGACAGAGCCAAGCTTCTGGCACCGCAAGCAGCCTGTCTGCACAGGAAGGGGGAAAGAGAGGAACAGCAATAGTAATAGGGGATTCTATAGTCAGGGGAACAGATAGGCGCTACTGTGGCCGTCAACGTGACTCATGAATGGTGTGTTGTCTCCCTGGTGCCAGGGTCCGGGATGTCACTGAACGGCTGCAGGGCATCCTGAAGGGGGAGGGTGATCAGGCAGAGGTCATGGTACATGTTGGGAGCAATGACTTAGGTAGAAAGAGGGATGAGGTCTTGCATCAAGAATTCAGGGAGTTAGGCAGTAGACTAAAAAGCAGGACCCCTCGGGTTGTAATCTCTGGATTACTCCCAGTGCCACGTGCTAGCGAGTATAGAAATAGGAGAGTAGCACAGATGAATGCGTGGCTTAAGAGTTGGTGCAGGAGGGAGGGTTTTAGATTCCTGGACCACTGGGACCGTTTCTGGGGAAGGTGGGACCTGTACAAGCAGGATGGTCTACATCTGAACCAGAGGGGGACTAACATCCTTGCTGGTGGGTTTGCTAGTGCTGTTGGGAGGAGTTTAAACTAATTTGGAAGGGGGAGGGGATGCAGACTCCTAACAGAATAGGGACACAGCTTAACACAGGAAAGCAAACAAGTCAGAGGGAATACAGCGGAAGTAAGTTTCAAGGGAGTAAGACCAGGATGGAAGGCCTCTACTTTAATGCCAGTAGTATTGTAGGTAAAACGGATGAGTTAAGGGCAAGGATTGACACGTGGAATTGTGACATAGTAGCCATCACGGAGACATGGTTGAGGGAGGGGCAGGATTGGCAGCTCAATATCCCGGGATATAGAATCTTCAGGCGAGACAGAGGAGGAGGTAAAAGAGGAGGGGGCATTGCAATATTAGTTAAGGAGTCAGTTACTGCAGTAAGGAGAGATGATATCTTGGAGGGGGGCATCAAATGAAGCTTTATAGGTAGAGTTTAGGAATAAAAAAGGGACAGCCACATTGCTAGGTGTTTATTATTGACCCCCAGATAGTCAGTGGGAAATTGAGGAGCAAATATGTGTGCAATTTGCAGAGGTGTGTAAAAATAATAGGGTAATTATATTAGGTGATTTCAACTTTCCCAACATTAATTGGGATAGTCATCGTGTTAAGGGCTTAGATGGAGTGGAGTTCTTAAAATGTATACAGGAGAACTTTTTAGCTCAATATGTAGAGGATCCAACAAGGGAGGGTGCAGTGCTGGACCTAATTCTGGGGAATAAAGCCAGACAAGTGGTTGATGTGTTGGTGGGGGAACATTTTGGTGATAGCGACCACAACATGGTACAATTTAAACTTGTTATGGAGAAAGAAATAGACAAGTTGCAAAAAAAGGTTTTGGATTGGGGGAGAGCGAAAATAAGGCAGGATCTGGCCAAGGTAGACTGGAAAGAGTTACTTGTCGGGAAATCTACAGAAGAGTAGTGGGGGGCATTCAAAAGGAAATGGGAAGGGTACAGGCCCAACATGTTCCCTCTAGGGTAATAGGTAGGAGCAACAAGCCCAGAGAACCATGGATGACCAGAAACATTCAGGGTACGATGAGAAGGAAAAGAGAGGCTTTTAGCAAATACAAGGAGAGCAAATCAATGGAAGCATTAGTGGAGTACAGAAAGTGTAGGATGGAGCTTAAGAAAGCAATTAGGAGAGCAAAGAGGGGATATGAGAACGCTCTGGCTGGTAAAAGTAGGGAAAATCCCAAGATATTCTATAAATATATCAATGGGAAGAGGATAATCAGGGAAAGAGTAGGACCCATTAGGGACCAAGGGGGAAATTTGTGGGTGGAGCCAGAGGACATTGGTAGGGTGTTGAACGAATACTTCACATCTGTCTTCACCCAAGAGAATGAGGATGTAGATATGTGGAACTTAGAGAGAAAGACAGTGAGGTTCTTGAGCAAATTGTCAGAGGGAGTGACAAGGTATTGGAAGTTTTGGAAGGCTTAAATGTCAACAAATCTCCAGGTCCGGACGATTTATGTCCCAGGATGCTGTGGCAGGCGAAGGTGGAGATTGCAGGGACTCTGACCCGAATTTTTAATTCCTCTCTGGCCACGGGGGAGGTGCCAGAGGACTGGAGAACAGCTAATGTGGTCTTACTATTGAAGAAAGGTTGTAGAGATAAGCCAGGGAACTGCAGACCAGTGAGTCTCACGTCAGTGGTAGGGAAACTATTGGAGAAAATTCTGAAGGAGAGAATCTATCTCCACTTGGAGAGGCAAAATTTGATTAGGAATTTGAAAATTACAAATTTGATTGAATTTTTTGAGCATGTGACCAGGTGTGTAGATGAGGGTAGTGCAGTTGATGTAGTTTTCATGGATTTCAGCAAAGCCTTTGACAAGGTCCCACATGGGAGACTTATCAAGAAAGCAAATGCACATGGGATACAAGGTAACTTGATAAGGTGGATTCAAAATTGGCTTAGTTGTAAGAGACAGAGAGTGATGACAGACGGCTGTTTTAGTGACTGGAAGCCAGTGTCCAGTGGCGTACCACAGGGATCTGTGCTGGGTCCCCTATTGTTTGTCATTTATATAAACGACATAGATGACTATGTGGGGGGGTAGGATCAGTAAGTTCGCGGATGACACAAAGATTGGCCAAGTGGTTAACAGTGAGGTGGAGTGTCTTAGGTTACAGGAAGATATAGACGGGATGGTCAAATGGGCAGAAAGGTGGCAGATGGAATTTAACGCTGAAAAGTGTGAGGTGATACACTTTGGAAGGAGTAATGTGACACGGAAGTATTCAATGAATGGCCTGACACTGCGAAGTTCAGAGGAACAAGGGGATCTTGGCGTGTTTGTTCATAGATCCCTGAAGGCAGAAGGGCAGGTTAATAGGGTGGTGAAAAAGGCATATGGGACACTTGCCTTTATCAATCGAGGCATAGATTACAAAAGCAGGGAGGTCATGTCGGAGTTGTACAGAACTTTGGTAAGGTCACAGCTGGAGTACTGTGTGCAATTCTGGTCGCCACAGTATAGGAAGGATGTGATTGCATTGGAGGGGGTGCAGAGGCGATTCACCAGGATGTTGCCTGGGATGGAACATTTAAGCTATGAAGAGATGTTGGATAGGTTTGTGTTGTTTGCACTGGAGCAGAGAAGACTGAGGGGTGACCTGATCGAGGTGTACAAGATTATGAGGGGCATGGACAGGGTGGATAGGGAGAAGCTGTTCCCCTTAGTTGAAGGGTCAGTTACGAGGGGTCACAAGTTTAAGGTAAGGGGCGGGAGGTTTAAGGGGGATTTGAGGAAGAACTTTTTTACCCAGAGGGTGGTGACGATCTGGAATGCCCTGCCTGGGAGGGTGGTAGAGGCAGGTTGCCTCACATCCTTTAAAAAGTACCTGGATGAGCACTTGGCACGTCATAACATTCAAGGCTATGGGCCAAGTGCTGGCAAATGGGATTAGGTAGACAGGTCAGGTGTTTTAATGCATCGGTGCAGACTCGATGGGCCGAAGGGCCTCTTCTGCACTGTATTATTCTGTGATATGCAGGTTAGAGGCGAATCAAGAACCAACCTGAAATATAACTGAACAGAAAACAAATGCACTAAAATGTCTGTTAAACTCATGCCGAGAATATAAAAGCAACAGATGACCTTGTGGACCAGCTGAAGTTCACAATGAAATGTGAATTAGACACTTAAACAAAAAGTGGCACTCCCCTTTCTCTATAACAATTAGTGGCAAATGAAGACGAAAACTTTCCGATTGCTATAGAAAGCTGCAATTGTTAAACTAATGGACTCAGTGTATTCAACAGAGACTTGTTAAATCCATAACTGTTGGACACATTGGATTTCAGTAGTCTGTTTTGGTTTAGGCTTTGTTTTCTTTTATACAGAAGGAGAATTTCTCCCCAACCACCCTACTCCCCCTCCCCAATCACCCCACTCCCCCTCCCCAATCACCCCACTGCTTTTGTAGAAAAGTCAATAACTATAAAATGTTCGTGGAGCAGTGTAAAATAATGACCCATATTGCAAGATGTAACTGAGGGCTTCTACATGATTGTCCCATTAATCCCTATGCAGTAGCCTAGCAATTAAGTTCTTGATCACTGCTGGTTCACATTGTGTTTATGTTGGTATGATCTACTGTCTCTTTCTTTCAACATGTTTCCTTTTAATTCAGTAAAGACCAGTTAATTATAATTATAGCCAATTAATTTTAAAGATGCAATTAAACTGTGTCCTGTGAGTATAGTGTTTGCTTCCTAATAAGAAAAAAAATCACTGCATAATGACAAGTTTCCAAAGAAGTAATCAATATTTTAAATTGATTTTTTTTTTCTCAATTAATGGTTTGCTATTTTATATTTTCTGTGCTTATAGTTTACTGAAACTTTGCTGGTTGTTTTCTCTTTTTTTGTTTTGTTAAAAACTGACAGTTTCTAAAAATAAACAAGAAAACCAAGAAACCGTGGGATGTAGCAAACTATACAGTTTAACCAGCAAACTAACTGATGCATTTTCTGAAGTACAGGATATATATTATCAAAGAATGGTTCATTCCCCCCACCCCACCCCCACTTCATCCTGGGGAAATCCTGAGCCAGCACAGAGAGCCCCTGAGATATAGTTCAGGGGAATGTGTCTTGAGCCAGTATTATTCACTGTAAATCAATTGGTTAGTTACTACCTTTTACAAATTGATTTGTGAACATTATAAGGTAGATACGTCCCCAGGGCCTGATGGGATCTACCCTAGAATACTGAGGGAGGCAAGGGAAGAAATTGCTGGGGCCTTGACAGAAATCTTTGCATCCTCATTGGCTACAGGTGAGGTCCCAGAGGACTGGAGAATAGCCAATGTTGTTCCTTTGTTTAAGAAGGGTGGCAAGGATAATCCAGGAAATTATAGGCCAGTGAGCCTTATGTCAGTGATAGGGAAACTATTAGAGAGGATTATTCGGGACAGGATTTACTCCCATTTGGAAACAAACAAACTTATTAGCGAGAGACAGCATGGTTTTGTGAAGGGGAGGTCGTGTTTTACTAATTTGATTGAGATTTTTGAGGAAGTGACGAAGATGATTGATGAAGGATGGGCAGTGGATGTTATCTATATGGACTTTAGTAAAGCCTTTGACAAGGTCCCGCATGGCAGACTGGTACAAAAGGTGAAGTCACACGGGATCAGAGGTGAGCTGGCAAGATGGATACAGAACTGGCTCGGTCATAGAAGACAGAGGGTATCAGTGGATGGGTTGTTTTCTGAATGGAGGGATGTGACTAGTGGTGTTCCGCAGGGATCAGTGCTGGGACCTTTGCTGTTTGTAGTATATATAAATGATTTGGAGGAAAATGTAGCTGGTCTGATTAGTAAGTTTGCGGATGACACAAAGGTTGGTGGAGTTGCGGATAATGATGAGGATTGTCAGAGGATACAGCAGGATATAGATCGGTTGGAGACTTGGGCGGAGAAATGGCAGATGGAGTTTAATCCGGACAAATGTGAGCTAATGCATTTTGGAAGGTCTAATGCAGGTGGGAGGTATACAGTAAATGGCAGAACCCTTAGGAGTATTGACAGGCAGAGAGATCTGGGCGTACAGGTCCACCGGTCACTGAAGGTGACAACGCAGGTGGATAAGGTAGTCAAGAAGGCATACGACATGCTTGCCTTCGTCGGTCGGGGCGTAGAGTATAAAAATTGGCAAGTCATGTTGCAGCTGTACAGAACCTTAGTTAGGCCACACTTAGAATATTGCGTGCAATTCTGGTCGTCACACTACCAGAAGGACGTGGAACTTGCTGCCAGGGGAGGTGGTGGAAGCAGATACGATGGCGACGTTTAAGAGACATCTTGACAAATACATGAATAGGGAGGGAATAGAGGGATATGGGCCCCGGAAGTGCAGAAGGTGTTAGTTTAGGCAGGCATCAAGATTGGCGCAGGCTTGGAGGGCCGAATGGCCTGTTCCTGTGCTGTACTGTTCTTTGTTCTTTGTATTAAAATATGAAGAACTCAGGCTGGCATTTGAGTGCCTTTCACACACGTTCTATAACCGGATCAGAATGCTGAGAGATCATAAACCCAGCTTTAGAAGTATCCTTGTTCCCTCCAGGTGCAACATGTGGTGTCTCAGAATTGTGATGGATTACATTTACGTAGCAGTTTACCCAGGAAGGCACTTTCAGAACTGCATGGGAATATGTACATAGAGGTAAGGTAATGGAGAGGCGGGCATGCAACCTAACCATGTTATGGTAATATTAAGCTAACTATTAGAATGTTAGGATGTGGCCCATAAATTATCATGTGAAACATCATTTACAATTGTCTGTTTTTTTAGCCACTCGAGAATAGTTGCTAATGTCAGTCATTACTAATTGTGTTCCAGTTTCTGACACCATTTTTATCCTTGCCTGTGGCAATTAAAAACAAAAAAATTGCAACAACATAATTTGGAATTTCTTTTTCAATCAAATTTTTCCTTCTCATGAAAGCATTGAATATTTACTTTTATGACGCTCATAAATAATGGCCTGTAACTTTAGTTTAGTTTAGAGATACAGCACTGAAACAGGCCCTTTGGCCCACCGAATCTGTGCCGACCATCAACCACCCATTTATACTAATCCTACACTAATCCCATATTCCTACCACATCCCCACCTGTCCCTATATTTCCCTACCACCTACCTATACTAGGGGCAATTTATAATGGCTAATTAACCTATCAACCTGCAAGTCTTTGGCATGTGGGAGGAAACCGGAGCACCCGGAGGAAACCCACGCAGACACATGTGTAACTATACCCCAGTAAGGAGTCAAAAGGAGACGATGGGAAAATGTGGTTGAATTTGTTTTCCAAAATATGTCCTCACCCACCATCCGCACATATGTACTTCCATTGTGATCTCTGAAAGGTGATCAGGGTAGAGCATGGCTACCTGACCTGAACCCGATGGGACCCAATGACGTGTCGGGTTCAGGTCGGGTTGCTCTTCCGGGTCTGGCATTTGGGCTCTGGTCGAGCCAGGTTGGACACAGTGGCAGTACTGCCTTTTGGTCAGGGAGGGAAGTAAGAGTAAGTGTCATTAATTTCCGGGGATCGGGTCGGGCGCGGGAAAAAAATCAAAGGACTGTGGCCCGGTTCGGGTTAAATGTGGTCAGGTCGGGCCTGGGTCGGGTTTAAATTGTACACCCAAGCAGGCCTTTGGATCAGGGCAGATTTTCCCCTTTGTAACTCAGAGCAATGAGGCCAGTCGTAATCCTCTGAACTGATGTGACTGAGATCAACTAATTTAGCATTGACTGGGATTGAACTAAGGACCTTCCTGGTCTGTATGGCTCAGCTACTTAATGGAAGAGATTCAGCAAAATAAAAATTCTGCAATGCAAGAGTTCAAAATACCATGCCCATAGATTTTGTTTCCTCTTTTTCTTCAAAAGAGGAAATTATGAGCAGAAACGTCCTGGGAGTAGCTCAAAGGACAATGCAATAAGGGTTTTTTTTAAACTGAGTTGTGCAATTGACTGAGTTGCTAACATTGGGGATTTTCCACATTATATCTCAGGTTGAGCAGGCTGTGGCTCTTTGGAGGAGAAAACGAAGAGAACTGTTGAGGTCTTTAAAATTATGAAGGGGTTTGATAGGGTGATTGGGGAGAAACTTACCCCTTGTATGGGTGAGTTCAGAACAAGGGGGCATAAATATACAATAGCCAGATTAAATCAAGAGTTTCGGAGGAATTTCTTTACACAGAGGGTGGTGATAATGTTGAATTCACTGCTACATGGAGTGGTTGAAGCAAATAGAACTAACACATTTAAGGGGAGGCTTAATGTATACATAAGGGAGAAGGAAATGGAGAGATATCGGGTGCAAGGCTCTTGTGGCGTATGGCTACCAGCCTAGACAGTTGGACCTGCAAGTTCCCCTCCAAGTCACACACCATCCTGACTTGGAACTATATCGCCGTTCCTTCACTGTCGCTGGGTCAAAATGCTGGAACTCCCTTCCTAACAGCACTGTGGCTGTACCTACCCCACATGGACTGCAGCGGTTCAAGAAGGCAGCTCACCACCACCTTCTCGAGGGCAAATAGGGATGGGCTATAAATGCTGGCATAGCCAGTGAAGCCCACATCCCATGAATGAATTTTAAAAAAAAGTGTTGGAGATTCTAATATAATAGAACTACACCGGTCTTTGACTATCAAAGTAAAAAGTTACTAAATTTTTAATTAGTAACAAAAGAAATTAGTATCTCAACTGTAGTAGCTTTATTTGTCAACTTTTACCATCATAATGCTTCAACAGATTGCACCATGAAATAATGGAATCCCATGTGATATCCAATACTGCCACTGAGCAATTACCAAGCAGAAGCTAGGCACCTTCCCACAAGAAGGGTTTCACAGAAATATCAGTCCTTTTGTAAATTATTGGTTCAGTTGTTTTGAGTACTAGTGTCCTGTAACATTAAAATGGTCTGTCCGCTTCTCAATATATATATGTGGAATGGATTTTTTCTTCCTGGTACAAGTACAGATAGCAGTTAATGTCTGTCAGCATTGCACTTCATTATGATGATGTGGTTTTCACAGGTTTGCACATATTGCTCTCCTAACCGAGAATACATTCGTCTGTTTGATGTCACTGAACGCACATCACTACACAGACACAATACTGGAAGAAAGTGTCACAAGTGTGGCGGTGAGTTGCGAGACACAATTGTGCACTTTGGGGAAAAGGGAACACTGGAGCAGCCACTGAACTGGAAGGGAGCAGCAGAGGCAGCCAAGAAAGCTGATGTCATCATTTGTCTTGGATCCAGTTTAAAGGTTAAGCATTGTTTTCCAGTAACTTCCCTTGTCAGTTCAGATACTGAATGGACTTTGGTTGCTTTTGAAATAGTCATGCCACACCCCATTGTACATCTTGTGTAAATAAGCATTTTTAGCAATTTCTTTTATTGATTATAAAAGATAATTTATGAATGAGGGACTATAGAATCGATGGTAATCTCCATATAATTCAAGATTAGTGAACATTTTTTTAAAATTAATAAATGGAGAAATGCTATGTTAAAAGATTTAATTCTTTGCGAACAGCAGCTCTCATAATTCTTATCGAAAGGCTAAGAAGCAATATTCTGTCAGGCTGTAAGAGTCATAGAGTTATACAGCACAGAAATAGGTCCTTCGGCCCATCAAGCACCTATCTATTCTAATCCCATTTTTCAGCACTTGGCCCGTAGCCTTGTATGCTATGGTATTTCAAGTGCTCATCTAAATACTTCTTAAACGTTGTGAGGGTTCCTGCCTCTACCACCCCTTCAGGCAGTGTGTTCTAGATTTCAACCACCCTCTGGGTGAATTTTTTTTTTCCTCAAATCCCCTGTAAACCTCCTACCCTAAATCTATGCCCACTGGTTATTGATACCTCCGCTAAGGGAAAAAGTTTCTTCCTATCTACCCTATCTCTGTCCCTCATAATTTTATATACCTCAATCAGGACCCCCCTCAGCCTTCTCTGCTTTAAGGAAAACAACCTTAGCCTATCCAGTCTCTCTTCGTAGCTGAATTGCTCCAGCCCAGGCAACATCCTGGTGAATCTCCTCTGCACCCTCTCCAGTGCAATCACATCCTTCCTATAGTGTGGCGACCAGAGCTGTACACAGTACTCCAGCTGTGGCCTAACTAGCATTTTATACAGCTTCATCATAACCTCCCTGCTCTTATATTCTATGCCTCGGCTAATAAAGGCAAGTATCCCATATGCCTTTTTAACCACCTGATTTACCTGTGCTGCTGCCTTCAGTGATCTATGGGCAAGTACACCAAGGTCCCACTGATCCTCTGTATTTCTTAGCGTCCTACCATCCATTGTATATTCTCTTGCCTTCTTAGTTCTCCCAAAAAGCATCACCTCATACTTCTCAGGATTAAATTCCATTTTCCCCCGCTCTGCCCATCTTACCAGCCTATCTATATCATCCTGTAATTTAAGGCTTTCCTCCTCTATTTACAACACCACCAATATTCATGTCATCTGCGAATTTACTGATCATTCCTCCTATATTCATGTCTAAATCATTAATGTACACTACAAACGGCAAGGGTCCCAGCACCAATCCCGGCGGTATACCACTGGTCACAGGCTTCCAATCGCAAAAACAACCCTCGACCAGTGTACAGGACAAGGTTTTAAAAAATTGGTAACAAGCTTAATATATTAATGTCTTGCTTTTTTTTGTATTTGTGCAGAAATGTTAATACTGACTATGCAGGATCCTTTTATTTATTGCTTCCAAATATTAAAGTGATTATCCTTCCCTATACATTTGTGTCTTCTTGCACTCATCCAAGCGAAGGTTATCATTCCTGAGGATTGCAAGCTTTCACACTTTGTGCATTCTGTTTTGGCACCAGCCATTACCAGATTAGATTGGATGCAGAGTGAAACACTCTGCTTCAACAGTATGCTTTCACACAAATCTGAGAATAGTAACGCATACTAGCTTTCATTTTCCAACATTGACCATCTTTGTGGTCTCTGTGGGTATCAACTTCTGGAACGCTTAAGAGGTGATTTTAAGAGTGCCCCAAGAGTGAGGACAATTCTGAACATAAAATCCAATACCCATAGGCATTCTGCTCCAACAGTATATGCTTGAGGAGAACAGGTTCATTGGATGTCTGCTAAGCATGTTTGGATTTTGGCAGCTAGGGCATTCTGCCAGTTCTCAGTGCTGTCTGCCATAGTTGAAACTGCCTTTTTATTATGTAAATAACTTCACATTTCTACTTTCCTTCCAATCTGAATTATTCTGCCTGAAATCTTAAAATGTGAGCAAGTTCTAACAAGCTATTTTTATTTAAAGCAAAATTTGCCTTACTGCAGGTTCTTAAAAAGTATGCCTGTCTTTGGTGTATGAGCAGGGTACCTCACAAAAGGCCAAAGCTGTACATAGTAAATCTACAGGTAAGAACCAGTTTTTTCTTTGTTTATTCTTGTGATGTGGGCATCACTGCATAAAGCGGTTTAAAGCTGATTACATTGGTGTGGGACTGGCCTCGTATATGGGTCAGACCAGATAAGGACAGCAGGTTTTCTTTCCTAAAGGACATTTGCAAACCAACAGCTTTGTGATCAATTTTATTTTACTGATCCCAGCTTTCTGTTTCCAGACATTTTTAAAACTGAATTCAAATGATCAAGGTGGGATTTGAACTCGCATTCTCTATTATTAATTCAGAACCTGGATTGCTTATCTAGTAACATAATTATGGTGCCATATCCAGCAACAGCATAAAAGCAAAATACTGTGGGTGTTGAAAATCTGAAATAAAAACGAAGTGCTGAAAATACTCAGCAGGTCTGCAGCTTCTGTGGAGAGAGAGAAACAGAGTTAATGTTTCAGGTCTGTGACCTTTCATAGTATTTCCATCAATTTTCTGTTTTTATTATGTACCATATCCTACATTATATTAAGCTGTATTATCTTCCTTTCTTTAGATCCCTCTTCGATTAGTTGAGTTTAAAAGTGATTTTCCAACACTGATTTTTTCAAAAACTTGCTTTTTGTGACAATGCCTTTATGATTGGTTATGTGCCCACTGCCGTGGCTGAAGTTGTAAATGAGCCTCAGGAAACAGGGGTCTTGGCATCCAGTTGGTCATGAAATGAAGCCAATCAGCAATAAATGACATGATCTGTGGTACATATTATTAATGGGTTAAATAATCAACTGTTTTGGCCTTAGAATGAGTTAAAATTTTAATTTTAATTCACGCTGAGTCTAACTTCCTCTTGACTTGGAAGGATCCTTGAGATGGTGTCTATTTTTTGTGTTGAGGTGACGAAGTAAGATTCTGTGTGTTTGAGAAAGAAGTGGTCTTTGCAATTGATCTGCCTTTGTATAAATTAAGCATAGTAACTTCAAGCAGCAGGAAAATTCATCTTTGAATCCACTCCTGTTTTATTTTTACACCAAGTTTCATTTTGTTGATTACGTTTAATGCTATTACCGCTAGTAAATTAGCACGCATAACAGTGCTAACTGCATAATAATCTCTGGTGTGCACCATGGTTTTACGCTTTATTTCCCCCTATGCCTCATCTGTCACTGTCCTTTAGGGCTGACTGTCAAACATCACGTTGTGGATGAGTGAGAATTTCTTGCAACATTGTCATGACTGAAGCCATCTTGCTCAGCCCCAGCTATGAACTTGGAGCCTGAGCCCGCGATTCCATCTCCTATTCTGAATGCCTACCCAGGCTGAATTGGATGATATGTAACTTTGGTGCTCTTAGATTTTGAACTGAATTTCAAACCCCACACCACTTTTCAATGTCTGTCACAATCAGATTATTCCAATATCCTTATCATTGACTTCCTGAGCTGTTCATCCAGAACTCCAGCACTTGCATCCTGTCCAGAACCATATCCACTTGTCTATCACCCCAGATATTGCCGATTTCGTTGGTTCCCGTCTCTCAGTGCATTAGTTACAAAATCCTCATAGTCATAGTTATACGGCACAGAAAGAGGCCCTTCGGCCCATCGTGTCTATGCTGGCCATCAAGCGCCTAACTATTCTAATCCCATTTTTCAGCACTTGGCCCGTAGCCTTGTATGCTATGGTATTTCAAGTGCTCATCTAAATACTTCTTAAATATTGAGGGTTCCTGCCTCTACCACCTCTTCAGGCAGTGCGTTCCAGATTCCAACCACCCTCTAGGTGAAATTTTCTTTCCTCAAATCCCCTCTAAACCTCCTGCCCCTTGCCTTAAATCTATGCCCCCTGATTATTGACCCCTCCGCTAAGGGAAAAAATTTCTTCCGATCTATCCAATCAATGCCCCTCATAATTTTGTGTACTTCAGTCGGGTCCCCCCTCAGCCTTCTCTGCTCTAAGGAAAACAAGCCTAGCCTTTTCAGTCTCTCTTCATAGCTGAAATGCTCCAGCCCAGGCAACATCCGGGTGAATCTCCTCTGCACCCTTTCCATTGCAATCACATCCTTCCTATAGTGTGGTGCCCAGAGCTGTACACAGTACTCCAGCTGTAGCTTAACTAGCATTTTATACAGCTCCATCATAACCTGCATGCTCTTATATTCTATACCTAGGCTAATAAGGGCAAGTATCCCATATGCCTTCCTAACCACCTTTATCTACCTGTGCTGCTGCCTTTGTTGATCTATGGACAAGTATACCAAGGTCCCTCTGACCCTCTGTACTTCCTAGGGTCCTTGTATATTCTCTTGCCTTGTTAATCCTCCCAAAATGCATCACCTCACACTTCTCAGGATTAAATTCCATTTGCCACTACTCTGCCCATTTTACCAGCCCATCTGTATCATCCTGTAATCCACGGCTTTCCTCCTCACTATTTACGACACCACATTTACGCCATCATCTTCACATTGTTCCACAGCCCTGCTCATTTCTAGCTTTGCAACCTTCTCCAATCCTATGCCTAAGCCTGCGCTTTCCATTCTTCCAACTCTGGTCCACTATGCATTCACCACACTCTAGAACTCACTTCTAAAATTTTTCATCTTGTTCCATCTCTCCCCTATTAAACAGCACCTTCAATTGCCTCCCATAACATCTTTCCCATTTTATTCTACCAACAATTGTGAAGCATCTTGGGATGTTTTTCTATTTTAAAGGCACTAAATAAGTATAAGTTGTAATTTGTTGCTCCTTTATCTTTTGCAGTGGACACCAAAGGATGATATAGCTACACTGAAGATCCATGCAAAATGTGATGATGTCATGCAGCTGCTATTGGAAGAACTTCGCCTTGAAATTCCACACTATGACAGGTATAGGCTGGGAATTTCACCTTGCTTCTCCACTGCCCTCCGGTCCTTCTTTCTCTTCCTACATATAAACTCTTCCTATGTTCACAACTACTCCCTCAACCCTGCCATCTCACATAGTCTGTCTACTCCCATTGTCTCAATCACAGTTAAGGCCATCTCAAACCAGTTCCTTGTATCCCTCACCATTCATAACCCCTTCCAACCCAGTTTTCTTCTATTTGCTCCTGGAATAAATTCTTCCTCCAACTCACTTAGAACTGCACTTTCAGGCTTTTAATATTCTAGCCTTGGTCCATCATTTGCCACAATACTTCTGCAGCTGTCGATCTGCTGAACCAGTACCTCGCCTTCACCTCTCCTACCCTGATCATTTCCCCAGAATGACCACCAGTTTCCCTCCAAGTCTGTGGGATATAGACTTGAATCCCATCAAGCACTGTCAGACTTTGCTCTCCTCTGCCAGTACCATTCTTTGCTCCTGGATCATCCTAGAAAACAGAGAGATAACCCCTGTCATCTTTTCTCCACTGCCAGTTGTCTCCTTAAATCCTGCAACCCCACCTCTAACATTGACAATCTCCTGCCCTGAAGTACAAGGAACTCACTGATTTCTTGCCAGTAAGATTAAGCCCATTTGATTAGCTCCCTCTGCTGCATCTCCCCCCTTTGTCCATCACTGGAGGGAGGGGGTGCTTGCAGCTGAGTGCCATCCTGTCCTTACCACATGCATGTATGCACACACATACACAGAAGCATTGAGAACAATCGCCAGTTTAGGTCAGCTAACAGTACAGACTGGGAAGCTAACCTGGGACCCATTTACACCCTGTTTTTACCCGTTCAGGTGACAGGTGGCTTTTATAATTTTTTGTTGGTGAATTACAGTTGCTGAGAATAGATTACAAAATCTTCATCCAGTAATATCTCAAATTGACATTCACTGTGATGCCTGATTGTCTTCAAGGTCGAAAGATCCTATTTTCAGCCTAGCTACTCAGCTGAGACCAGGTGAAGAAGACTGTCACAGTCGTAAACTACTGACCAAGGACAGCCCAGGAGGTGTGGGCTCCACTGTCTCTGGTGGTTGGTATGGCAAAGGTTGCGCGAAAGGCAGAAGAAAGAAGAAAGTCTAATTTGGGAGTGCTGATTGTCATTGTTTACATTTTTCTGATTTTATTTTTCCCTCCTTCCTCATGTAACCTCTGTCACCTTGGGGAAGGGGCAGAGCTAATGACAAGTTTCTGCAAACCCTAATGCCAATACTGCATAATGCTGAGTCAATAGGCTGTGTGCTGTCTGCATGACTAGAAGTTCCTTTTAGCATATTGGGGTTGGTCCAGAACGCCATCCTGTGCCTGCTGGCATGTGATTTGAGCTAGTCTGTTAATGAGAGTCCTCAGGGTACCACAATATTAGCTGGGCTACTAAATTTCAAATTTTGGAACTTAGTGGGCTACCTGATTTGAAATCATGTGGCATTTGAGAATTGGCTACTGAATGTTCAGTATGATGTACAGCAAACATATTGCTGTGATAAATAGTTTTTAATGGCATTTTAAATCGGGGAGAGGTGAAGGACTGAATAGGATCCCCTATGACTTTGGCCAAAAAAGCATTGACAGGCAACCAAATATGATTTGGGCCCACTCGCTACCGGTGAAAAAACAAACTATCTCTCCCTAGAGCATCCCATACTCATTGCAATATAGTAAGTGAAGGAATGCATCTGTTTGAAACAATTGATCTTCCACCATCTATTTGCTGGGAAGTTTAGGTTCAAGGCATATATTCTGGGTATGCTTATACTGCTGATAAATGCACTCTGCCCCTTGTTTCCTGCAGTAAGAACACAAGACTTCACAGTGGAGAACAGACAGTTATTGCCAGTTTTCCACCCACTCAAGTTGAAAATGACCTTCATTCAATGCCCAACATCATTTCCAGCAGGAAGTGCTGGAGCCAAGTGTGGAGCTAGTGAGGCTCACAAATAATTTTTCAATGCATTCCACTTAAATTATGCCCAAGAGCCAGCGTAACCCGAGCGGAAAATCTAGACCCATATCTGTAACTTTTTTCCTTTTATGAAGCAGGGTAGTTTGATAAGTTTCTCAACAAACTTGATTTGTGAATTCTTGTTAAATCAGCTTTTTGATTCTTTTGAAAACTCAAACCAGTTCCAGCAATTCAAATCTCGTCATTAAAATAGAAATGGTAGCTGTGTGCCAAAATAGCTTTTGCAACTGCACTTGCTTGTGTCAAATTTCAATGGTATTTTTTAAGTTACAATTTCGTCTGCAGAACAGTGATTCTCAGCCGCTTTCCATCTTCGGTACTGGCATCAAAACAGATAAAGCTGCAAACCTGTCTGTAGCTCTAGTGGTGCTCTGAAAGGTTTATCTTAAATTTTGAGAAGTTAGAGAAACCACAGAAGAAAATAAAGCTTTTGAGTATATTTTGCACTAGTAGATATTTCAATTTACAATGCCATTTGTATGTTTTTGTTTACTTATATTACATGCTTGGACTACTTCTTGAAGAATTTTCAAAACCACCTCTTCTACACAGGGATTTTTCTAATTGGTTGCTTTTCTAGATTTACTATTCTTGCTCATTGTTGGAGGCCTCTAATGTTATTTTTTATTGTAATGTTGCAAGTTAGGCTGTTGATGGATTGATTCTGAAATGATCCCACTATTATCTACACACTTAATTGCTACCTATCAGGGAGACTGCCCCACCCTAATTTAATCCATGGTTTTCTCTGCTCAGCAGTTTCCTAATGCATCAAAATCACACTGGTTGCAAACAATATGTATTATACATATTGCAACATGTAGAGTTCCACCTACTGATCAGCAGAAACTTTTAAAGTAATAAATGTAGATAACTTCCTTTGGGTGGGGGAATTATAATCTTTGTACGAATGTTCAAAAAATTCTACTGTTATGCAATTTGCTGATACTGGAACATGGTATGTTCTAAGTTTGGAAAGAAGAACTTTTTGATGAAGTAATTTATTTTTTGGGAGGAGAGAGGAGAATGCCAAGTCTTCAATTACTTTGCATGCATGCAAAGGGACTGGCAGCTGCTGTGAAAGTCCTGGTAAACAACCTAGGGTCCAAAAGTGTGATGACCTCGAAACTAATGATTCTCCCTAGTGATACTGTCTGTGCACAGTATGTCATTAACTCTGTCTGTTTCCAAAGGACTTTTCCTTCTCAGTCCTCCAGCCTCTTTCATTCTGTCCCAAATCACAGAATGAAAAAAAAGGTGTTGTGTTTCAGGATCAAACTATTAGCCATGAGACAATGCTGAATGTTGTGGCTTGTTTTTAATACAACTTAAATCAGTTTTTACACCAAAAGCATGTAAAGACATGTATAAAACGGGTATTTTCTTTTTTTAGTTGCTAAATAGATTGCGTGTTCATATTCAGACAGTTAACGAACGACTTAAGTGTTAATATCCTGAAAGTGAATGAATGGATTAAATGGTAAATCAGACACAAAATACTGCAAATGCTGGAAATCTGAAATAAAAGTAGTGGATTAAATGGTAGTATCCTGACAGTGAATGAGTGGATTGAATGGCAGTATCCTGTCAGTGGATGAGTGGGAGAATGTGTATTTTGTTAAAAGATGCTGCTGTTTTTATCTGATTAAGTTTTTTTCTTGTTTGAAAGTTTAAAACATTCTGGCTGTCGATAAACTCGTTTTTACATCTAATAATGCTTAGTGAATTAAGCCCAGGGATGGCCTTTCAGGTTAAAAATTGAAAAAAACTCCTTGGCAGGTTTGTGAGCACAGACTGACTTATAAAGGTTTTTTTTTAAAATCCTGACCACTGTCTTATGCCTTCTTTCAAATATTCTTGATGTTTTGTAATGTTACGTGATGTAAAGATGAAAATTGTTCAGCTCTTCAGCATTATCAGCCTACGCTTTTGAACATGCAAAAAAAAGTGAGGTTCAAACTTGTGGTTGTAAATTTAACACCTGGGTTGTTCTCTCCTTGTGTGTCGCTGATCACGTGATTGTCACTCATGTCTGTATTGCACTTACAAGCTTAACCCTTTTCAGTGTTGTGTGCTGATGGAGTCCCAAATGGAACTTTACATTATGGCATTTCATGCTACAGAAGCAAGAAATCTGAGATATTACTGGGAGATGAACAAACATACAATTGGTGAGATACTGGTAGAGAACAACCCATCTGTGGTTGCACTTTATTTCATATAAGTTGTCAATCATATTACAACAGAACTGTAATTATTTTTTAAATAAACAGTCCTAAATAAAGAGCCTGCATTCTATTCAGTGTAAATTAGTTCTGTTATCACCAGGCAAAAAACTACACAAGCTATACAGTTTGCCGATAGATAATATTTATGCTGTTTTGAGTACTGATGTGAATCTTTTGATGTAACTGCTTCCTAGATAGTGAGTTGTTGATGTCGGGCATCCTGACAGGGTTGGCAATTCACAGGGTTCCTAACATGGGTCTTGCTTTAGTTTCTTTCCTAATTAACTAAGTGTAACTGGTATTGATAGTAGCTATTTGGTAGGAGGAATAGATGTGCAGAGTATTTCTTAAATGGTAAGAGATTAGAAAGTGTAGATTTACAAAGGGACCTGGATGTCCTTGTCAATAAGGCACTGAAAGCTAACATGCAGGTGCAGCAAGCAATTCGGATGGCTAATGGTATGTTAGACTTTATCGCAAGAGGATTTGAGTACAAGAGTAGTGACGTCTTGCTTCAATTGTATAGAACCTGGTTAGACCATATCTGGAGTACTGTGTGCAGTTTTAGTCCCCTTGCCTTAGGAAGGATATTATTGCCATAGAGGGAGTGCAACAAAGGTTCACCAGACGTGTTCGTAGGATGGCAGGGACAGTCCTATGAAGAGAGATTGAAGGAACTGGGCCTGTATTCTCTAGAATATAAACAAGAAATGCTGGAACCACTCAGCAGATCTGGCAGCATCTGTGTGTATTCTCTAGAATTTGGAAGAATGAGAGGTGATCTCCTTGAAACCTACAAAATACTTAAAGGGATAGACGGGGTAGATGCAGCTAAGATGTTTCCCCTGGTTGGGGAGTCTAGAACCAGGGGACACAATTTCAAAATAAGGGGGAAGCCACTTAGGACAGAGATGAGGAGAAATTTCTTTACTCAGAAATCCCTGCTGTAGCACTGAAGGCTTGTGCTCCAGAACTAGTCACAGCCTTAGCCAAGCTGTTTCAGTGGAGCTACAACATTGCCATGTACCCAACAATGTAGAAAATTGCCCAGGTATATCCTTGTCCCCAAAAAGCAGGACAAAACCAATTTGGACAAATACTGCCCCATCAGTCTACTCTTGATCATCAGCAAAGTGATGGAAAGTGTCATCAACAGTGCTATCAAGTGGTGGTTTAACAACAACCTGCTTACTGATACTGTTTGGGTTCCGTTAGGGCCACTTGGCTCCAGACCTCATTACAGTCTTGCTCTAAACTTGGACTAAAGAGCTGAAATGAGAGTGACTGCCTTTGACAGCAAGGCAGCATTTGACCAAATGTGGTAGCAAGGAGCCCTAGCAAAATTGAAGTTAATGGTAATCAGGGGGAAAACTCCCCTGGTTGGAGTCATACCTAGTACAAAGGAAGACGGTTGTGATTGTTGGTGCCCTGTTATCTCAGCCCCAGGATATCATTGCAGGAGTTCCTCCAGGCAATGTGCTAGTCCCAACCATCTTCAGCTGCTTCATCAAATGACGTTCCCTCCATCATAAGGTGAGAAGTGGGGATTTTTGCTGACGATTGCACAGTGTTCCGTACCATTCGCAACTCCTCAGGTACTGAAGGAGTCCATGCCCGCATGCAGAAAGACCTGGACAACATTCAGGTTTGGGCAGATAAGTGGCAAGTAACATCAGTGCCACACAAGTGACAGGCAAAGACTCTCTCCAACAAGAGAGAATCCCCTTAACCTTGCTAGCAATGCTCATCCCAGTGGCATTACCATCGTTAAATCTTCCAACAACATCCTGAGGGTTACCATTGAACAGAAACTTAACTGGACTAGCCATATAAGTGCTGTGGCTACAAGGCCAGGTCAGAGACTGGGAATTCTGCGGCAAGTAACTGATTTCCTGACTCCCCAAATCCTGTCCACCAGCTACAAGTCAGGAGCGTGATGGAATACTCTCCACTGCCGGGTGAGTACAGCTCCAACAACACTCGAGAAGCTTGACACCATCCAGGACTAAGTAGGCCGCTTGATCAGCACCCCATCCATCACCTTAAACATTCATACCCTCCACCACTGACACACAGTGGCAGCAGTATGTACCACATACAAGATACACTGCAGCAACTTGTCAAGCCTCCTTTGACAGCACCTTCCAAGCCTGTGACCTCCACCACCTAGAAGGATGCATGGGAACACTACCACCTGCAAGTCCCTCTCCATCTCTCACCATCCTGACTTGGAACTGTATCACATTTCCTTCACCGTAAGTGGGTCAAAATCCCTCCCTAACAGCATTCTGGGTGTACCTACACCACGTGGACTGCGGCGATTCAGGAAGGCAACCCACCACTGCCACCTTGAGGGCAATTAGGTACGGACAATAAATGCTGACCTTGCCAGCAATGCTCATCCCAAGAGCAAACAACAAAAGACTATTACGGTCTGCGAGGATTGTAATTAACTAAGCGTTTACTTATTAGGCTTTTATCCCATTCCCAGTCAGATTTTTGACCAGCCCATTTTTTTGAAGGAGGTAATGGCAGAGCATCAGCTGCTTTTACCAGGAGTCTGTTCCCCATATTCATTGCTTTTCTAAGCTTTCATCTCACTTGCAGCTTAAATTTGAACCAGTGATTCCTCCAGTTCTTTTGATCATCTTCCAAGTCCAGTGACCTGTTCACATCAACACTATCCAGCCCTCTCAACATTTTAAAGAACTGGATCTTGTGTTTTTTTACCCCTTCCCCTTTCATTCTTTTCTCTGAAAATAATCTTAGCCCTGCGAGTCTCTCTAACAATCCTCAGCCTGGAATCAACAATATCATTTTCTGTGAACTCATTTCAGAACTTCTGACAGCACAGCCACATCTTGTTGTAGAACATGGATACCTAATTAAAATGGAAGTCTGCTTACTAAAAATATTAGTGACCCAAATAAATCGACGTAAATTGAAATTGTATTTCACAGTAATAGAAATAATATGTTAAACTGTTTAATTTTTATTAGATAGACTGATGAAACATTGACTGGTAAGATGGGCAGATACATGGCATATGAAATTTAATGCAAAGTAATGTTAAGTGATGTATTTTGGAGGGAAGAATGAGGAAAGGCAATAGAAACCAAATGATACAATTTTAAAAGGAGTGCGGGACCAGACAGAAACCTCCGGAGTTTACATACGCAAGCCTTTGAAGGTGGCATGCTAAGTTGATTAGGCTGTTAAAGCATACGTCTTCCTCAGCTTTGTAAATAGAGCTGTAGAGTACAAAAGCAGGGAAGTAATGCCAAGTCTTTATAAATCACTGGTTAGGCCACAACTGGAGTATTATGTTCAATAGTGGGTGCCACACTTTCAGTAGGATGTCAAGGCCTTGGAGAGGGTGCAAAGGAGATTTACGAGAATGGTACCAGGGATCAGTTATGCAGATAGATTAGAGAAGCTGTTTTTTTCTCTTTAGAGCAGAGAAGGTTAAGGGGAGATTTAATAGTGGTGTTCAAAATTTTGAGGGCTTTCGATAATTAGGAAGAAACTGTTTCCACTGGCAGGAGGGACTGTGCCAAAGGACATAGCTTTAAGGTAATTGGCAAAAGAACCAGAGGGGAGGTGCCTTTTTTTTTTTGCACAGTGAGTTGTTATGACTTGGAGTTCATTACCTGAAAGGGTGGTGGAAGTAGACTCCATAGTAACTTTCAAATTGGAATTGGATAAATACTTGAAGAGGAAAATTTGATGGGCCATGGGGAAAAAATTGGAGAGTGGGACTAATTGGATAGCTCCTATAAAACCTCCTATTGAATTTTGGTTCCACTACTGTTTCTGTATTCCATGTCCTAACAGACTTCAGCGACAAGGAAACATTCTCGTAACTCTTTTTTATGGTGATGATCTTAATGAGGAAAGGCAATGTAAACCAAATTACAGATTCAGTCTAAATAGTTTTTTCAGGATTAACTTAATCAAAATTTCTCAATTTTGAACAGCTCTCCGATCGCCTCCTGACTTTGTGCTTGAATGAAAAGCACCCCAGTTTTTCTAGTCCCTCCTCATTCCTGGTGTGATAGTGAATTTCTTGCACCCTCACCATGATCTTAATACCTTTCTGAAAGTTAGACACACAAAACTGGATTCTCAAGCAAAATGACAGCAGGAAAGTTCAAGAGCACAGGTAAGTGGTAAATCAAGGAGCAAAGGACAATGGTTCTCATAGGGAGAAATAGAAGAGATGTGGTACAGATGAAGGCTTCCTGGTCCAGATGCAGACTATGTCCACCATTTCAGTAGAATGATTTTAGGGAGTGGAATATAAACATTGGCCAGAATTTTACTGACCACCGAATGGTAGATCATGCGGTGGGGCAGTAAAATTGAGTGGAGCCATCCTGAAATGGCTCCCCAACGCAATCCCACCACCAGGACATTTCACCAGTGGTGAGACTGGATGTAGGGCAGCTGCCCACTCTGAGGAGGTAGGCAGCCAATTAGTATAATTAAGGACCCAATTAGGAAACAGCATTTGGCCAACAGCAGGATGACCCTCTGCTGCGTGGGGAAGCCGCCGGCTGAATAGAGACGGCCTCCCTTGCAGCAGCCGGTGGTGACAATGCGAGCCAGACATTCGATGGCCCAAAGAGATGCCGTGGGCAGGCAAGGCAGCCCCAACAATCTCCCCAGATGGGTTTCCTCTCCGACCCTTGGTGCCATGATTATTTTTTAAACCTACCTGGCACAGCTCCCAAAGTCTCTGCCGTGTCTCAGCAGTGACCACTTCTCCTGGTGGTGCTGCTGAGGCTTCACAGCTGCCAGACCTCTGGATAGGTTGACAACATCCATTAAGCTGGTGGTCTCCCCATGCGGTGCAGGGGGGAGGGGGGGGTTGTCTTCTGCAAAATGCTGGTGGCCCCATAAAATGGCCCCTAAGTGGGCCTTTAATTATGCTACTCGGCTGCTTGCCTTCTTGAAGTGAACAGCCACTCGGTCCTGCAACTGTTAAAATGTCCTGGTGGCAGGACTGCGTCGGGGAGCTGTCTTGACACTTTTCCTCAGGCCTTTGCCAGCACCTCCCCCGCCTCTCAACCCACCAACTGCCTGTGGTAAAATTGCCGAGGTAGTCTTGCTGCTGGCAAGTACGGGCTCAGGGCCTGCTTTTCATTCCGAGGCCTGTGGTAAAAATCGGGCCATTATTATTGACTGCTTCAATGGTTAAATTGACTAAAATGTACAATCATCACAGAAATCATGCAATTCTAGTGTTAAACATGCACAGATACATACCTATATAGATAAATAGGCACTTTAGCTACACAGCTGAATCATATTAGACGCATACTAGTCATTTCGTTGTGGATTTGCACGTCAGAGTCGAGGCCAAGCGTCGTCTTCGAGCAAAGTGGAATTCAAGGGTGGGGTATTAATCAAACAGGTCTTGCAACCTTGCTGTCTCCATTTTTAAAGTTATACATTCTGTCCTTATTACATTTGTAATACAAATTCCTATGTTCATATTTAAAATGGAAATTTTCTATATAAACTTGTCATGTTGTAATTATGCCCCTCTGCCAGTGGTGGCACTGCAGTTCCTACACTGATGGTAGGTTGAAATTAAAGCATAACAAGCTTACATACAGCTATTATAAAATATTTTTGTTTTCTAATTGTTTATGAATTCATTATTTAAGATTAGCACTAACATTCTGGATTGGCACATGAGAGTGAACAGGATTTCATTCTTTATTAAGTTTGCTGACCAAGAGCACAGCTTATGTACATATAAGCATCAATTAGTTAGACTTGAACTGAAATGTTGGTTTCTTCGGGAATCTAAAGTAATGCTGGTAAGAAGGATCTCTCATTACACTTGGGTGATTTTTTTAAATAATATTTGCAAAATTGAGACATAAATGAAAGACATACTCTTCTCTGTGTCTCCTTTCCTTTTAAGAAGAAATAGTTTCATTCAAATCTGTTTTAAAAATTATAGTTCCAAAAAAAAACTGTGTTTACAATGACCAATCATAATGCAGGATATTCTTGTCCTTCCTCACTTCCATTTTATTATCACACTCGTGCAGTTATTGTAGCTCCAACAGTGTGCTAGAAACTCCCAGTCCCAGCTGTGGGTCTGTCAGCCATCAGCCAGCACAAGAGAAAAAACTTATTCCATTGTCACTGCTGTGTTTATTGAAGACCAGATGAAGTAGTTTGACTTTACTCTGTACCCTTGATTTTCATTGATTAACAAATTACAGCACCGAAAAGGAATACCTTGTTTAAGAAGATGGGAATCTACTTCCACCTACTATTTCTGTTTGGTGAGTAATAATTTTATAGTTGCCAGTTTTCAATGAAGTGAGAAAACAATTGAGTATGAATATGATAGTCTATTATGATACTTGTTCTTTTTAAAACTCCCCATGTTGATTTACAGAGCATGTTATGGGGGAGTACCTATTCAAATTAAGTTGGCTGTCCATGAGCAATCAAATTTCAAGTTTTCTCAGAGTTCTCTTTAATTGGAGAGTTTTGTTAAAGGGCTCTGTTATATTTTTGTTCATTTAGGCAGTTCTACTTAACACCAAGTACGCTCTACTTAATATAAAAACACAAAAGTTCTGCTAAGAATTTTGTCGTTCAATTCTAAAAGTCAATTTATGGCAACAGCAAGTAAGCATTGGATGAGCGTGATGTGTATTTGTTAAAATTCTGTTAAATCTCTCTGCAGTATCTAGAAAGTTGTCACACATGATTTTATAGATTTCTCCACTGAAAAACATATGGTGTGGTAGCAGTTTATTATCAATGTACCAGTTATACGATAGTTAACCGTGGAAAAAGTCAACTTTGGTTAAGAATGATTTCTTGAGCAAAGTCTTTTGCTGGCAAATGCAAGCTGAATTAAACAAGAATCAACTTTAGTAGACTTTGATATTTGGGCTTTTCATTTCTTGAATGTGCGTCAAAGTATTTGATGTAATTAATTGTGAGCAAATTCATTCCACTTCAAAACACAAATAAAACAATCGTTGTAAATACAAACTTTGGGTATAATCGATTTTGGAAGGAATAAATACAATATTTTAAGTAATAAATGTTTACAACTGTCCTCACAAAAAATAACACTAAAAGTAGTTGATGGTTATCGTTAGCCATATCCTCAACATCTTTCCCCCCAATCAATTTTGTTTGGCCATTTGTAAAGTGAACGAAGATATGCTCAATATCTCTGTTGTCTGTTATATGGGAAGAGAATAAACTGTTGTTTGCATCACTCCAGAAATGAGTCTGCTAATAATCTCTTTAGATTTATTGTGTTTAATTTAATTTTGGATTACATCTTTTAGGGTGTAATTACTGGGTTTAACCCTAAAATAAGATTTAACCATCGCAGACACATACATAGAAACTAATTTTGCATAGGTGCAAATGCTGCAATGTATATAAATAATGTTCTCCTCTTACAGCTTTGGGTCAGTATGCTGCATGCCAGGAATTCTCAGGTGAGTACTGCTGTGTTATATCACTAGATTTGCAATCAGCTTTTATAAGTACAGTGTAATTATGCTATTGCAATGTTGGTGTTCAACTCTATTACCATAATTATTTGAAACATTTTCATAGTAACTAGCTGCTCAGTGAAACAAAATGTTGACTGTGACACATGGTTTATCTCAAAAACAAATATACCAGATATATTATGACGGTAAAGCCACACTTCTCGAAAGTTCTCGTGCCTTAGTTCTCATTGAACTCAGTTTTAAAGGTGTGGCTTGGTCTGAGTCACAAGGACACTACAATTCAGTACTCTGTTATAACTGCCATTCGAGATGGAAACTATTCCTCCAGTAAAAAGCATTTATTTCCATTTACACTTAGATAATTCATAATTGTAGCAGAGCCACATTTTTGGTTTAATACAAATGTGCTGACTAAGGGCGCCAACATAATGAAATCGTTATTGACGTCATCTGAGCTATTAGACTACATTGTGGAAAGCAGATAAGACAGAAATATTGGCTATCTTCTCACGACCAGTATTCTTACATGAGTAAAAGGACCATAGTATGCGATGTCCACAGGCATCAGTAAGACGTAAGGATCTTTCCAGACCAAAATGATAATTGAACATGTATAGGAAGAAATAGTCTATTTCCAATGAGTTGGATTAAAAGTGTCTGTCCTGACATTGAAAAGATAAAAGTAATTAAAAAAGGAGAGAAATTTGAGGGATGATGAGGAGTCTCAAAGAAACTGATGAACAAAATTGTAATACATTTAAAAATAAATTACAAAGGAAGGAAGAAGCAGTGGAATATACAATGACCACAGCTTTCTGCTTCAGTGCTTCTGACGCTTGCTGGGAGCATGTATTAGAAAATTCCACATTCGTAGTGAATGATTTTCTGTCCATCTATTTTACTAATTGGAAAATAATTGGGTAGGGACGTGAAATTTCCCAGTAGGCGCATCATAGGTGCACCATTAGCACTGAATAGGAAAGTCTCGAAGTGTGGATAAAATGTAGTGTGAATGAAAATGCAAAGTAGTAAATAAGTATTAAACACGTCGCTTGTAATGTATTAGCAGTGCAACAGTTTAGATGTAAATGTGAGTGTTGGTAAGGTCATAAATGCTACAGAAAGAAAATGTTACATTGTGAGAAATGAAACATAAGAATTTTAATGGCTGATAAAGATTTCAAACTAAAACTCAGGAAAGAGAAAATGAATGGGCTTCCTGTAGGACTTAATTGCTCATTCACAGATTAACACATGGTTATGAGACTAAGGATGGCTCCCAAAGTCTGACAATTGTTGATCAGTTACTCCTGATCCCCTCACCCCACGCCACTGAATTGGCAATGAATCTTGAGAGAAAAGCAATGGGTGAAGAAACGACCACTTATAATTATATAGCATCTTTAATGTAATAAAATGTCCCAAGCTGCTTCACATGAGCATTATAGAACAAAATATGACACTGAGCCACATAAGCAGATATTAGGTCAGATGACCAAAAGCTTGATCAAAGAGCTAGGTTTAATGGAGTAAAATGAGGTAGAGAGGTTAGGGACGGAATTCCAGAGCTTAGGGCCTAGGCAACTGTTGGCACGGCCACCAATGGTGGAGTGATTTAAAATCAGGGATGTTCAAGAGGCCAGAATGAGAGGAGCATACATGTCTTGGAGGGTTGTGGGGCTGGAGGAAGTTAGATACGGAGGAGCAAGGCAATGGAGAATTTGTAAACAACAATGAAAATTTTAAAATCGACATTTCTTGACTGGGAGCCATTTTAGGTCAGCAAGCACAGAGGTGATAGGTTAAACAGACTTGGTGCAAATTAAGACACAAGCAGCAGAGTTTTGGATGACCTCAAGTTTACAGAGGGTAGAATCATGGAGCTCGTGGTCTTCTGTGTCACTAAGATCAAGACCATTTGAACAGCTGCCCATGTGCTTCCCTCCCTTCCAATAGCTCACCTGGCCAAACTCCCTCTGAGGCTCCCCCCTGCCCTTGCCCTGAACTTGCATCTTTCTCTAGTTTCTCTCCTATCTCCCATTTTGCCCTCTCTGAACTCATCTTGTCCATGAGAACCCTCCTCTTCCCTCAATCCTATTCCCACTAAAGTGCTGACTATCCAACATCCTCTCTTGGTCCCCATGTTAGCTGTTATTGTTAATGGTTCTCTGTCTTTAGGTGTTGCCCCTCTTGGATTTAAATTAACCATCATCCCTCTTCTCAAAAAAACAACCGTTTGTCCTTGCAAACTACCATCCCATCTTCACCCTCCTTTTCCTCTTCAAAATCCTTGAACGTGTTGACACCTCCAAAATCCATGCCTAGCTTTCCCTGAACTCCATGTTTGAATCTTTACAATCAGTACTGAAACAGCTCTTATCAAAATCACCAGTGACATCCTCTGTGACTGTTACAAAGGTAAACTATCCCTCCTTGTCCTTCTCAACCTGTCTGCAGCCATTGACACAGTTGACCACACCATCCTCCTCTGTCTCTCCACTGTCATCCAGCTGAGTGAGACTGCTCTCACCTAGTTCTATTTTTATCTAATTATAGCCACAGTATCACTTGCAATGGCTTCTCTTCCTGCTCCTGCACCATTCCCTCTGGTGTTCTCCCAAGGATCTATCCTTGGCCCCCTCCTATTTCTCCTTAACATGCTGCTCCTTGGCATCATCCGAAAGCATAGCGTTGGTTTCCACATGAATACTGGCAACACCCAGCTCTACCTCCCCACTGACACTCTCGACTTCTCCACTGTTGCTAAATTATCAGACTGCTTATCTGACATCCAGTACTGGATGAGCAGAAATTTCTTCCAATTAAATTATCGAAAGGCTGAAACCATTGTTTTCTGTTCCCGCTCCAAACTCTGTTCCCTGGCTATTGACTCCATCCCTCTCCCTGTCAACACTCTGAGGTTAAACCAGTCTGTTCACAACCTTGCTGTCATAATTGACCCCAAGGTAAGCTTCCAACCACACATTCCTGCCATCACTAAGACCGCCTATTTCCACCTCTGTAACATCACCTGACTTTGCCCCATCTCAGTTCGTCTGATGCTGAAACCCTCATTCATGTCTTCGTTACCACTAGGCTTGACTATTCCAAAGCACCCCTGGATAGTCTCCCACATTCTCCTCTTTGTAAACATTAAAAGGTCCTCTATAAATGTAAGTTGTTGCTGTTGTAGAATGTCGAAGAATGACACCAAGATTGGGAACAGACTGGCTTAATCTCAGCCTGTTGCCGGGGAGAGGGATGGAGTCAGTAGCTCGGGGATGGAGTTTGGAGTTGGGACCAAAAACAATGGCTTCCGTCTGCTCAATATTTAGTTGGAAGAAATTTCTGTTCATCCAGTACTGGATGTCGGATAGCAATCTGGTAATTTAGCAACAGTGGAGGAGTCATGATAAACATTGTAAGAAACTATTAGGAGAGTGTATGATAAACAATTTCAAAACAATATAGCAAGAAAAAACCCAAGTGTAATCGCAAATACACATTCATACTCTTGATTTTGAGCTCAGTTTCTCTCTCATTATTTACAATGTAAATAAAAACAATGACCTAGAATTCCCAATCTGACAGGAATACCACTGGATCAGTGACCTTGATATCTTTGCACTCATCTTCCAGTACGCTGATCCCAGTGGATCTTCTAGAGAGAGGCTGAATTGGATTTTGTTGGTGGGCTCCTGGTGTTGTTTTCAGTTTGTGTAGCTGCTGCCACGATGCAACATGTTTGGCTGTCCCAGTTGAACAGAAATATTTATTTCAATCTCCCACATGGCTTGCTGCAATTAATCACTCTGTAAGACATCCTTTTAATTTTTGGACCTGGCCCACTACCTTAGCAATGCTAAATGCCAGCAACACAATGACGTTTCTGATACCCATATTGTTAGATCATTCATGACAGGAAATATTTGGGAGATGTATTCCCAGGATCTCAAAGCTATGGAACTCATTCCCCTTTAGTCTTTTCTTCTTTCTACAATGCCGATCACTTGTCACCTGTGGCTAATTGGGAATCCAGGTGTAGATAATTACATTTTTGATTAGCAAATAAAAAAGGAATAATAACACTGTCACTGTGCATGTGATCCCTATACTTCTATCTGCACAGTACATGCATGTGTACGGGAACCCTTTGTGTATTAGTTGCTAAAACAGTAAGACGAAAAGCAGAGTGTGCGCGTGTTGTTTTGATCATTGTGATAGCTTTACTTCCTTGATGACTGAACAGTGGTAGATGTTTGTTCAGTACATGTGCACATGTGGAGTACATTTATCTGGATTGTGTAAGTGTATGTAAGGCGTTTTCAACGAAAGTGAGTGTATGTGACAACATTGCCACATCTTTGGCGAGTCAGCACTTTCTATTGGCCAACACTGTGATCCTTTCATTAGTTTCCTGTTGAGTTAGGTGGAAGGATTTCGACGGTAAAAATATAGCCATTAAATGACTTATTTGCTTGTTCATTTTATGTTAAGTAAATTTGTTTAATGGTTTTAAACGTAAAACTTAAAATTGAAGATGTGATGTTCCATTTGCTCAATGAAAAAGAGAGTCCTGTGGAGATATGGAATAATTCCAGTTGCTAAAAATAATGAAGAGGAATGTTTTTCTGTTCATCATCCTGAGGTATAATACTGAAAGGTTATTTAGATATTGAGGCTAGTGCTGACATTCTCAAAGGCAAGGACATCTATGAATGACTATGGAAATAGTGTATAATCTAGAGTAAGAAAAGTAGAATAGGCCAGAAAATATAACAGCTAATTATTCTAGTACTTTCATGCTGCATTTATGCCCAAATAGTGAAAATGTAGCATAAGCTGCTGAATGAAAAGCCACTCTGACTCCTCCAAAGGAAGTGGCCCTGCAGTGACACAGATGCACATTGGAGCTGAAGTTCATTTATTTGCCAGTATAGATTTCACCCTCAGACCAGGTGATGGTGTGCCAACAGGTTGGTGTTAGAAGCTTACTGTGCATGTTGAGTGCTTTGGCTAAGTGGTCGTACTCTTGCCTCTGAGCCAGAAAGTTGTTGGCTCAAGCCTCACTCCAGGGAATCGAGCACATAGCGTAGGCTAGCACTTTAGTGTAGTGCCAAGGGACTACTGCACTGTCACAGGTGGCATAATTGAATGACAAGTTCAACGAAAACCCTGTCTGCCCCCAGCTAAAGGTAAGGGAATCCAAAGCACTATTCAAAGAAGAGCATGGGAGTTCTCCTTGTGTCTTGGCAAATACTTACCCTTCAACCAGCAACACCAGAAGCAAGATTGTAAAAGGTGCTCTGTATATTCCTGCCACAAGCCTGCACATGCCCATTGGTACACCTCATTTCAGAAGAAACTGGCATACCAAACCTGTGTCACCTGGATAACATGTCTATCGGAGGTTTAATGGCATTATTTAATGTAAACTCATACCAGGTGAGATTTAAAAGATCATGAAATTGTTCAATTTTTGAACCCAGAGAAAATAAAAGCTAACCAGACTAAAAGCCAAATGTACCCCATCACAGTTTAAAGCCCTTCAATGAAGCCAGCAACACAAAGAACAGCAGGACTACTTGCTAGTTACCATTTATTTATTGTATTTATTTATTTATTTAGAGGTACAGCACTGAAACAGGCCCTTCGGCCCACCGAGTCTGTGCCGACCAACAACCACCCATTTATACTAACCCTACAGTAATCCCATATTCCCTACCACCTGCCTACACTAGGGGCAATTTACAACGGCCAATTTACCTATCACCGGCAAATCTTTGGCTGTGGGAGGAAACCGGAGCACCCGGCGAAAACCCACGCAGTCACAGGGAGAACTTGCAAACTCCACACAGGCAGTACCCAGAATCGAACCTGGAGCTGTGAGGCTGCGGTGCTAACCACTGCGCCACTGTAGAATTAACTTTAATTTCTCTATATATGTTCTAAATCTGGTTAATCATCATTAATAAAGTACAAATATTAATCTGGTAAAAATATCATCTTGGTTTAATGCTGTATATTCTAAAACAACGCAGCCTGGCACAGCCTGGCTTGATAATCATTTTGTGACCTAAGGAGCAGCTTTTTAATGTTAACTTGTGACACAAATTTTTCATTAAACCGTTCGCCTAACACAAAGAGAACATTACATTGTTAACAGTTTCCTGTAGTAGTTGAAAATAGCTCTGTTAATATGAATTCCAATTTCCTGAACTTCTATTCTTTTCTACATGTGGTTCTATATCCTTGGGTGGAGATGTGGTGAAAAGGATGAAGATTATGTTACTTGTTGGAAGAAGGTCTCCTCTCTGATTGTTATGCAGGAAGCAGAAGGATATTAGCTGCAAAACCTATTGTCATTGACTATTAGTGCTAGATAGCAGATATTTTTATTCTCCAGGAACAGCCCCATTAAAAGTTGAAACCCTTGCCATTCTTCAAAGAGAAAAAGGCTTAATTTCCTCTGTCTAGATAGTTCCAGGTTTCATAGGCAAAAGGACAGTGTTCAAGCAAACTGATATTTAAGCTTTTCAGATGAACCAAAGTCTTAAACTAAGGAAACGTACAACATGCACAATACGTATAGTACAGTAACAATCCATATAACGCAGCAACCATTTTCTAACACAGCTACAATCCATGTCACATAACAAGTGCACAAGATTACACAGTAAAATAAAATGGCATGGTTAATGAATCTGAAAATCAGCTAGAGCTTCAAGTAATTTGGGCTGTGTAATTTCATGAGGGAAATTCTCTTCCGCAATCATGCCTGAAATCAGGCAGAGAATGAGGGAAATCCAGGCAGTAAGACCTACTGCCGCCTCATTGTTTGGACCAGGATTTCCTGTTCCTCTACTCCATCCCTTCCAGGACTGCTGCCAGCCACTCCTTCCCCACCTACTGCATGAAATTAGCGGTAGGGATGCGGCCTGATTTCCCTCCCGTTCAACCTGCTAAACGCCTTGGTCTTGTCATTCAGTAGGAAGCGTGGGATGATCGTTGTAGCGCTGCTGCCCCTTTAAGGTCCTTCAGCACTTCTTTTGCTGCAGTGGCATTGGAACTTTCTACCCTTACGCTGGTAGGCCTCCCTGCTGTTGACGGGAATCCCTCTAGGAGCCCACTGTGCATGAGGGATGAAACCAGGAAAATGGGTAGGGGATGGGGCAGTTCCAGAGGAGCAGAGGGAGCTCTGCCCTGAAGAGCAGAATCCCAGTACTCATTTCCTTAATTCAAATCCCATTCAAATGTACCGAGTTCAGGATGATGCATTGGTGCTGATAGCAGGATGCTGATTCATGTGTGCAGTTCCTATGGTAACTTTTGTTTTTGTCACTATTGCCTGGGTATTAAGCATTGTCTGGGCAGAGCAGAAAATCAGGAAGGGAGCAAGACAGAATGCCTGTAATGGAGCCCATCCATTCCGACTGTAGCTCACAGAAAAGCGTTTGTCTGACGCATGACGGTACTGATTTCAGGTGTGATCATCCAGATGGACCAATATTCAGGCTTGGCCCAAAGAATGGTAACTTGAGAGTGTGTTACCAGAGAGCTTGCAGTGCCCAAGAAATTGTTTAGCAACAAAAATGGTCACCATTAGGAGAAGAGACATTCAAAAAAAAATTCTGACCCAAGCATAGAATTTCATCGTAACTTTCCTAATGGATATCCTGATCCAAGCAGATTTGGTATATTATGAGATTCAACTGTATTAAGTGACTTCCCACAACCTGAAAGTACTAATTTTATCTTTATTCTTTTCCTAGGCCAATTATCAAATCCAACTATCCAAGGTCCGGAAAGAGTTAATTTAAATGACACAGAAACAATTTACTGCATTGCTTCAAGTGAAATGCGTTCAATAATGTACAGTTTATACCGAGAGAAAACACTGGTTCAAATGAAGAATGTCTCAACACCCAATCCAGCTAACTTCACAGTATCATTTCAAAGAGAGAGCGATGCAGGGGTGTACAAATGCAAAGCTGAGAGTGATGACTCCAACCAAGCAAAATACAGTGACAGCATCAACATTATCGTACTAGGTACCATTGAAATTTAGCGGTGTAGAATCCTTCCTGTGGAGGAGGGAAGAGGGGCATTGATATTTAGTATTACAATCAAACGTTAACTTTACTGAATCTTTTGTTGATTTTAAACATTAAATATTCCATTGAGGAAAACTTTCTCAATTGCAGCTGACCAAAAACCCACTCCAAACCCTAATCTAAAGCCTGAACCAAGTTAGCATCCCAGTAACTCAACAGGCAAGTGGACTTCACACCAAATCTCCTCTGCCTAATAAACAGGGTAACCACCTCTCCCAATTTCTTTCCCCCTCCCATAGCTGTCTGGCACACTGCTCACAGCAGCATTGCCTTTTCTGTTTAGTTTAGTTTAGAGATACAGCACTGAAACAGGCCCTTCGGCCCACCGAGTCTGTGCCGACCATCAACCACCCATTTATACTAATCCTACACTAATCCCATATTCCTACCACATCCCCACCTGTCCCTACATTTCCCTACCACCTACCTATACTAGTGGCAATTTATAATGGCCAATTTACCTACCAACCTGCAAGTCTTTTGGCTTGTGGGAGGAAACCGGAGCACCCGGAGAAAACCCACGCAGACACAGGGAGAACTTGCAAACTCCACACAGGCAGTACCCAGAATTGAACCCGGGTCGCTGGAGCTGTGAGGCTGCGGTGCTAACCACTGCGCCGCCCTATGTTGTCCATTGTGCTGAGACCAGATGTGGCTGAAATAAACTGGTCAAAATAAATAATTGCATGAATGTGCAATGCGTGACTTTCCATTTCTGTTTCATGCCTTTGTTAGAATTTGCTTTGAAATTTGATGCTTGCACTCTGCCAAAGGCTGCCTGATTTTTGGGCGGACTTTCAACGTTCCTAAAGTCTTTAATCTCAAATTCTTCTGATTGCCTTGATATTGGAGCAATTCAGTTTCATATTCCAAGGAGGACCTGCGTTTGAACAGCTCTGTGCAGTAACAAATACTGTACACACCATCGTGAACAGAATCTCCTTTAAATTGAGTGTCCTGCACCAGTTAATAGTAATTTACATTATAGAAAGTAAACAAATTGTGTCTTTCTACACCCAATATGCCAGGGCCCATATGGAATACAGTGAAGGACCCAATAATGCAGGTGAAATGTTGCTATATCTGATGAACATAAATACAAACATATGTACGTTTATTGAAAGTATTGGTTTATTTCTTGTCCACCTTCTGTATAAATATTGAGGCAAAGCCATGGAGACTCTTACAAAACAAAAAGTGCTATAAATACTCAGAGCAGTCAATCTAAAGGAGAAACATAGCTTGATGTTTCAGGTGTTTCATCAAAGCTAATCATAACTCAAAAGTTATCCTTTCTGGTATTTTAATTTCAGATTTTCAGCATGCACAGTATTTTTCTTTTAACACAGATCAGTTTTTATTTGTTTACAAAGAATTACTGCTTGCCTGACACGCAATGCTGGCTTAGCTACAACTTCCTCTGGCTGAATATTGGGAAGAGTGAAGCCGTTGATTCCATCCCCTTACCCGGCCACTGCCTCAGGCTGAACAAGACAGTTTGCAACTTCTGCATCCTGTTTGGTCCTACTCTGCTTCCAACCTTTTGTTTCTTTCATCACAAAGGCTGCCTATACACCTTCATAACTTCACACACATCCAGGCATTACCACCAGACTCAACTATTCCATTTCTCCCCTGGCTGACCTCCCAGCCTCAACTCTTTGTGAACCAGCTCATCCAAAATTCTACTCCTCGTCTCCTATCCCACATCAAGTCCTGCTTGTCCATCGGCCTTGTCATTCACGGCCTACATTGGATCCCCACTAAGCTTCAAAATTAAGATTTCCATTCTTGTGTTTAAACCTCTCCCTATCTCTCTAACCTCCTCCAGCCCTACAACATGCCTCCTTAAAGTCTCTGTTCATCTGGCTCTAGACTCTTGTGCATCCCTTCATTTCTTCACCCCAACATTGACAACTTCACTCTCAGCTACCTAGGCTGCATCCTCTGGAATTCTCCCTCCCCAAACCACTCTACCCTTCTTTAAGAATCGCCTTAAAGACCACCTCATTGACTAAGCTTTTGGTCATCCTTCCTAAACTTGTTTGACTCTATCTGTTTTTTGCTTCATACTTTGGGAAGCGCCCTCGGATGTTTTTCTATGTTTAGTGCCTCATCCAAAAGACGGCACCTCTGACAGTGCAGCACTCCCTCATTATTGCACTGGAGTGTCAGCCTTAATTTTTGCACTCAAGCCTGGAGTGGGACTTGAATCTGGAAGCTTATGATGCAGAGGCAAAAGTGCTACCAACTGAATCACAGCTGACACTCAAAGGTGCTATATAAATACAAGCTGTGGTTGTTGTAGTTCTTAGATGGCAGGGAGCATGTCCAAATCATTTACACAGCCTGGTTTCTAATGATGACCACCTTTGAATAAGGATTTCTACATGTACGGATATAAAACTAACAATTTATTCTTTATTTCTTTTTAGCTCCAGTATTGGGAGTTATTGTAAATTCAATACCCAGTCCACCCGTCCTAAAAGTACAGAGCAAACTGATACTGAGCTGCTTTGTAAAACAAGGTTCTAATGTGACCTACAAATGGTACTTTAATAGCCAGGAAATAAGCTTGTCATCTCCTTCAGTCAAAATAAACCAATCCAACCTAGTTATTGATAATGTGATTCTCAATGATACTGGTAGCTATCAATGTGAAGCAAGCAATCAATTCAATATGAAAACATTCAGGATTATCAGCAATTCCACAGAAGTAACTGTTAAAGGTAAGTGATTTCTATGTTCTGTTCATTTATTTTGTGATGATCTAAATAAAAACATGCACCATTGAGGAGAAAAATACAAGTTGCCCTCCTGGCTCAGTTGGTAAATGCTCTGATGAGAAATAGGAAGAGGTAGTAATAAATATTGATAAATGAGAAAGGACTAATGGTAGACACATCAAAGGTAAGTTATGGATTGGAAAATTTGTGAAAACAGTATTGAGGTAGATTTTAACTCTCAGTGCCAGGTGGAAGTGGGCTGATTGACTGCCTTGCCTGATTTTCATTGAAATCGATAGAAAGGATAACAGCGCAGGGTACATAACACACAGCTGATCCACTACGGCTGGGAGGTGCAAGTTTAAAATATACCCTACAGCCTTTTGGAACTACGTCATTCTTACAGCATGTGAGTCACAGACCCTTTGCACAAATGAACAATTAGTTAAACAGCACCACCAGCACAATAGTTTGTGTATGAGGCCAAAACGTCACAATGTACAAACAGCTGCACTCTTTCAAAAGCAAAATACTGTGGATGCTGGAAATTTGTTATAAAATAGAGAAAATGCTGGAAATACTCAACAGGTCAGGCAGCATCTGTGGCGAGAGAAACAGAGTTAATGATCTTTCATCAGCCCTGTTCTATTCAGTCATTTATCTGTCTTGCTACAAATAGTGTGCTGAATTTTCCATTCGCTGCCCAAAATACAATTATAATACAAACGTTTTCTGACCGCAATGGAAGTTGAATTTGTATTCCCTCCTGTTTATAATGAAATCAAATGTGATGGAGGCACAGCCACACATCTTTGTTGGGACCTGCTAGAATCATCTCAGTTGTGAAAATGTTGGATGTGGTTTATGACCCCAGTAGGACTGCTCACTGAACAAAGATCTTGGCACCATTCTGGAATGGTTTATTTATAATTTGTGTGAGCTGTATTTTTAAAAGAAAGTTAAAACTGTCATTTTAAAATGTTGTTTATGCTTTTTCATTTTGCTATTTAAGTTCCAGCGTCCAATCCTGAGATTTCTGCAAAAATTTCCTATATGGATGAAAATAAAGTGATCACAACTATTCACTGTTTATCACATGAAGGAACTCTGCCAATAATATACACATTATATAAAGACACAAGATTTGTGAGCAACTACACTGCACAGAGTCGGAGAAAAGCTCAATTACTTCTGGAGCTAAGTTACACTGAAATGCTGGCCACCTTCAAATGCAAAGCTGAGAATGGATTTGCATCAAAGTACAGCAATGGGCTGGTTCTAGGTATGGACAAAATCAGTGTTGTAATCTAAATTATTTTCTATTATTTCTCATTTTAAAGTTCTTTCACTTTGAAAGGGGTCCTCATGAAGCATGTTTTACTGATTGCTAGTTTTCTAGGTTAGCAAGTATAAACAGTGACATAGTCTAAAGAAGATTACAACTCAAATAGTCCTGAACATAAGCCTATAATCTGCCAAAACAAGTAATTACACTGAAAGTGCAGTGGGACACACTGTAATATACACAACATGCTTCACTCAGTGGAGGGAAGAAAACAGCTCACCCAAAAGATTGTTTTTGACCTCTCTCTTCTTTCTTTATAAAGTGTCACTAACAGCTTCTCTTTCCCTCCAAATCACTTCTGTTCTGTCTTCTTCCTTCTTCTCACCAATGCTGTTCCTACCCAAATCTTACCTGCTGCCTTAAATGATCCCAGGGGTGAATGCTGCTACTTACTACTATTACTCGCACCAACATTTTCTCTGACATGTCAAGCCCCCAGTCCAAGTCGTATCATTGTGAAAAAATGTGGTGGAACATAAGAATTAGGAGGAGTATAAAATATGGCCCCTCAAGTCTGCTCTGCCATTTGATATGATCATGGCTTATTTGCTGCCTCAACTCCACTTTTCGCACACTCCCCATGTCCCTTGATTCTCTGAGACTCCAAAAATCTTTGTCTCAGCATTAAATATACTCCATGATGGAGCATCCACAACCCTCTGGGGTACACAATTTCAAAGATTCACAACCACCTGAGTGAAAACATTTCTCCTCATCTCAGTCTTAAATGATCGACTCCTGAGACTGTACCCCGTATTCTAGATTCCCCATCCAGGGGAAACAACCTCTTAGTGTCTACCTGTCAAGCCCCTTCAGAATCTTGCATATTTCAATGAGATCACCTCTCATCCTTCTAAACTGCAGAGAGCATAGGCCTAAATTACTCAGCCTCTCATCCCAGGAACCAATCTAGTAAACCTTCGCTGTACTGACTCCAATGCAAGTATATCCTTCCTTAGATATGGAGACCAAAACTGCACACAGTACTCCAAGTGTGGTCTCACCAAAGCCCTGTACAATTGTAGCAAGACTTCCTTATTCTTGTACTACAACGCTTTTGCAATAAAGGTCAAGTCAAATATTTCCCTATGTACAGAGGGGGGAAATCAGAGAGTGAGTCACCCTCGGCTGTTCACACACATCTTGGGTATGTACCGTTGTTGGTTGTTTGCTGTTTAAACCAGGGAATAGTATCTAGATGTGAAGATCTTCCAATACTGGAAGAACCTTAAGAATTCTATAGTTGGATACAAAGCTTCTGTTATGATAATATGCATAGAAAAACTATTGTCTGTTCTATGGAGCCCCCAGTTGTAATTTGTTTAATATACAGATTTTTTTACATTTTGAATCCCATTTCACTGGTTATACAGCATTCAGGATTTCTGTTCTGAATTTCCTTTTAGATTTGTCCGTTAAATTGACCTCACATCCAGATCCCCCTATTCTGGGCCACCAATTCACACTTAATTGCAGTGTTACTTATCAAACCAAAGTGCCCTACACCTGGCACTTTGTGTACCCAGGAAAGAATTCGACCAGTAATTCAACTCAGAACCAATTAATTGCTGTTGCAAAAGCTCCTGGAAGATATTACTGCTCAGTGAACGGACAGATTAGCAACTGGATTGAAGTACTGGGTCAAGGTAAGGTGCTTTTGTAGTGTTATCATCAACTATGTAATCAGAGTTTCTTCTATTGGAAAGAATTATGCTTTTTTTCTATTATTAAAGGCAAGAGATAATGGCCGGAATTTTACGCTGCCCCAGTGGGTCGGATGGTGGCGTGGGGGCAGCATAAAATTGAGTGGCAGGCTCTGGGAGGCCTAACCATCCCTACTCCGCCTCCGACCAAGTTTACGGAGGTCCGGCGGGAGGGTGAAAAGCGGCCCGCCCGCCCGAGGCCAATCAAGACCCTTAAGTGGCCACTTAACGACCACATAAGGGCCCTCGCCCGCCTCTATGGGTATTTTACCCATGGCAAGCGGGTGTGCCTGGGACGTAAAAGGCCACCTAGCTATAGCTGCCAGCCTTTCTGCACCCTGGGGGGGGGGGGGCCTGGCAATCGAAAACAGGGTGCCCGATTGAGGGCCGCCCCCGCCTCCCAAACCAACCCCGGGATCCAAGACGCCCCCAAACGACCACCCTAGCCTCACCAGGGCACGACCGATTCCCCTGGTGAGGCAACCCAAACTTACCTTCAGACCCGGCTCCTTGGGATCCTCCTTGGTCGGCTAGGCTGCAGTCCCAGCAGTGGCCACCGCTCCCAGTGGCGCTGCTGAGACTAAGAGCTGCTGGCCCGCTGCTTGGCCGGCAGCTCACTGAGGTGGGACTTCCTCCTTCAAGTGGTTGGAAGTCCCACCTCGGGCCAATTGAAGCCTGGGGATCTGTAAAATACGGGACGGATCCCCAGGCGGGGCGGAAATGGGTTCGGTACTGACATTTATGTCGGAGTCCGTCTCCTGTCCACCCACTGTAAAATTCTGGCCAATGATGCTGGGAAATTCAATTTTTTTTAAATTTTCTCATTATCAGAAAGTATAGAAAGTTCCCAGTATGTATCTCAGCCTCAAAACGCCATGGGCAAGATTGTCAATTCAGAACCACAGTGGTGCTATCTGAGTGCCCAATTTAAGACAGGTCCTATGTATGTGTTCCTACCCCAATTTGCATATTAAAAGCCTGACTCAGGCAGGCACCCCAACTGTCAGTGGTGAGGCCTTGGGGAATATGACATCAGAGGAAATGGTATGATAAGCAATACCCTTACGATTGTATAATCCTTCCTGCCTGATTTTCCTTTATTCACTATGTGCAGGCTATCCAGCACGCTCAGGGTAGCAACAGGAAAATCTGCCCCTTGCTGCTTCAATATTAGATAACAGGGACACTAATCTGCTTAAGATAACAGGAAGCAAATGCATTAAGGGTGCATATGCTAATTGTTGCAAAGTGTAAGTTCAAGGCCATTGAGACAAAACAACAGAATAGAGTGAATTTTTCAGTTTTGGTAATAAGTTATATATTACCTTTCGTGCAATAGGAAAGCAATAATCATTATGGTTCTACTTTTCCAGATTCCAGTCTCCAACCTGTAACAGTTGCTGTCAGTATAGCAGCCACTGTGCTGCTGATTTTGGCTATTGGGTTGATTTGTTATTGCATTACAACTAAAGGTACGTAATAAAGGGCAAAATGTTCACTGAATTAAAATACTAATCTCGTAATGTTTTAATTTCACACTAAAGTGCTGTTATAAACCCAAATAAAAGCAGTGCAGTCCCTCTTTCCCAATCAGGAGGTGTGGATTTGAGTTCCAACATTGTCTGTCACTTGACTCTGCTGACCTTTGTTTCCTCATTATGGCTGCTGGGTGGAGAGTAAGTCATAAATGAGACGGCTCACCTCAAAGAGAGGGGAATCTGACATTGACTTGCCCTGTTAGAGCTGCACCTCCCAAAGGACACCTTCTGGAGTCCCAGTAACAGTGGTCACAAAGACGTCAATAGCCCAGTGTTGACCCACCTTTCCTCAAAGCTGAAACAGGACGTATGGTGCCAAACAGGCTCCAAGAAAAGAATATGGGGAGGTGAGAGGAAAATAAGTATGAAAAAAGAGACCATTATTATTACCAGTATATAGTGTGTGAGCTGAAAGGCTGTTTATTTTTGCAGCCATTGTTTAGGTCCTGTTACGCAATGTTCCCTGTAGTAGAAATTCCATAAAAGCTGAACTACTTCATAAAGAATAAAGGCTTCTTCAGTTGAAATACTGGAAATGTGAACAAAAATTCCTGGCAAGCTTGCAGTCTGGGTTAACTGTCGTACCCAAGGAAATGCTTGAAACTGAAAATTCTGGTCTGTCTTTATGATCTCCTACTGGTGTTAGAAAAAATATACTTAGGTACGAACAAGACAATTTGCATATGCACTGGAACATTTGCAAAATGTCTTTACAAGCACTTCCACGGTAAAGCAATCGCGACGACAAAATCCACTTAATCTGAGTATTAATCTTTCACTTATTCCGGCGGAATCACACTTAATTAATGCTATTTTCCGGAAATAAGGTATTTGAGAAACTGGAAGAAAGGAATAGAGTCCTAAAACTCGTGTTCTGTGTCCTCTGAACTTGTGCCCTCAAATCCCTCTGCTCTTCCACCTCACTATGTCTACTTTCATTAAGAGTATAATTATCATTATTGCTTATCAGCTTTCTTTGGTCTTTGGGTGCAAAACTGGTACAACAAGCCTAATTTCAGGAACCATTGTTCTGCATCTCGAGAAAGCCTGGAAAACGTCCTGCCTGAAATTGGGTTGCACTTTTTTTCAGGTGTGGCAGCCGCCTAAAACTGCCCTTGCACAGGTAAACCAGGAGTCTAATACCTGCTTTTGGCCTCCACGCTGAACTTTGCTCTGCAATGTTTGGGCAGGTGTTTGGCAGTGGCTGCCAATGCAAGGTAAATGTCTAAACAAAAAAAAATTATTAAACTTTCCTGCAGATCCATTGAACTCCTACATTGGCGAGACCAAGAGCAGATTAAGGATACTTTGCTAAACACCTCCGCTCTGACTGCAAGTGTGATCTTGAGCTCCCCGTGTCTCATTACTTTAACTGCCTTTCTCATTACTGCTATAGTTTCTCCAACTTTGACTTTGTACATGGTCCCAGTGAAACCTGATGACATTTCAGGAACAAATCTGATTTTTTTCCCCCTCAACACACTAGTCTGAACATTGATTTTATTAACTTCAAACTAAGTACATCCTCCATTTTTCAGCATTTCTGTTTTAATTCCAGGCCCACATGTGCCGGAATTCTCTTTTTATAAAATTTTCCACTGTTTCTCAACAATAAAAAGGATTTGCTTCACAGGAAAAAAAATCAAGGATTATTAAATTTTGCTACATTATTAAACTTCAAGAAATTAAATGTATTTGGACCCTATGAAAATTATAATTCCTTTTGGCTATTTTTGTTAAAGAGTTCTTACCTTAAAAGTTAATTGGAAATAGATAGTTATGGCTGCTCTGCTAATGGTGTTTCTTCAAAACAATCTATTTTAGCCCGCAGATTCAATATTGCCTAAGTCATGTGGACATGTGCCTGTCCGCTTTAAGTTATCTTCAATCGCAAGACAATTTGATCAAAGAAACTCTACACAACCATCATGATCAATGCCTCATTGATATTGCCAGACAGTGTGAGATCTGTTGGAGCAGAAGCCGGTCTTTGATAAATCTTTCCTTCCTCAGAGACTGATCAATCTGCTACTTTGTTTTTTATCAAGAAGTCTGGTTGAAAACCTAGTGAAGTCAAACCCAAGTGTCAATCAAGGCTGGAATGTGAACTCACAAAATAATAGGCTGGAATCCCAATCCTGCATCACTGAAGCTACCAGATCACCCTAAATTATTTAATGAAATTGGATTATTTTTACAGAATAGTGTGGTTATAGTTTAAGCTTTCCAATATGAAATATTCTCAATAGTCAGGTGTAAGGGAATGCTTTAGATATGACCAGCATTCATTTCCTGGTGTGTCCGTACAAAGTTGCATATTCAGAAGGGGTGCAAAGTATGGCCCTGAGCTTAGTCTACGTTACAACATTTGTATGCAATTTCTTTCATAAAAAACAAATCATGCTTAATTAGAGAAATTCTTGTGAAAACAAATCAGTCCATTTAACACCAGCTTTCTAATTTTGTTTGCAAAATGTTTCTAGTGATAGGACCTGTCCAAATGAATTCCTTAAGTTTTGTTTAGAACATAAATGGTCTAACTGAACTACAGAGAAAGCAGGCAAAGATTGTAAAGGCAAAATAGGGGAAGAAGGAACATAGCGAGGGCAATGTGCTGAAAACCATTTAGTTTTACCTGTTTAATATTGAAACATTTTGACTAAAGTATTTCTGGAATAGGCATGATGAACTGAATGGCCTCCTTCTGTGCAATATCATTCAATGATTCTATCATTTAGAAATTAACATCTATTTTATTTGACCTTGAACAACAGAAGCTAGTAAAGCAAAGAAAATAGTGGCAGTGAGTATTTGAGCTTTTTAATGTACACAAAAATCTTGCATACACTTTGGGATGAGTGTTGGGATTAATTTAGTTTTTGGATTTATATTTAGGTTTAGTTTCAGACGTTCCTTTACTGTTCAATATTAAGATAATAGCATCCAAATCAAAATGGAGTTGGTTCATATCCAGGTTTAGCGTGGTTTTTCCTATTTTAGGTTAGATTTGTTATCATGTTGATCTTCATGCCTTTTAGCCTAAGTTTCAGAAGTCGTGTGGGTGTGATTGGATAGACACCCACCACAGTGACATCTCTTCTCACCCTCTCCATACCAAACAGTTAGGAAGCAGATAGATGCATGTCTGCCAGGGAGGTCACTTGTTGCCCATCTGCACTGAACAGCCCATGCCAACTATGGTAAGAATGCAACTCTATCCCACATGTGCACACATGAGATTGTTAGTGATCAGATATCTGCCATTTAACCCATTTAGCCATTTATGATAAAATGTCTTGTTACAAAAGCTGTATATGGTTTTTTTTTTGTGGCAAAGGCCTTAGCATTGATGCTATGACTGCAGCCACTGATGGTAGTTGCCTGTCTACCAGTTGCTATGGGGGTGTAAAACAGTACAATTGTATAAAGCATTTATATAAATAAGCAGAGCACACTGTTTTATACCTTTCAAGGTAGGTCCCGTAGAATTCTGCAGAATAAAACAAAATAAATTACTTTGTTAATATTAGGCCAAAGATCTTTTAATATTGGATTGTACAAAATTAACTTCAGCTTATTTGCTTTTTGTATGTGTTAGGCTGTTTTTATAAAGGCCATATGTTGTCCAATAATAGAAAGTATCAGAGAGATAGGGCAAGAGCTTAAATTAGCCTAAGTTGTTACCATAGTGATTATTATTCACTTGAGATAATATCAAAATGGAATTATGCCACTATTTTTGAAATAAACATTTTTGCAAAGAGTTGCAAAAGTTCTATCCTTATACATATATTAACAATTGCACTGGAGTGCTGACGGGTTGTATTAGAGTGCTAAAGTGGGAGTTTTGTGACTGAGGGTAACTAAGAGTTAGTTTTATCTAAAGTCTAGTCTTTTATTTAGCAAATTAACTGAACAGTTGCACTTTGGGTTGGAGAAGGTGAGTTTTAGACCAGCTTTAAACAGAGTTCACTCAGGCTCTGCTTGCAGCTGCACCTTGTTAATAAGAGAATTGGCTTAAACCAGTTTTCAGGGGCTAGAGTCAGACAGTATAAAAGTGGGCCATCTTACAGTGCTGACTTTGTTTGCACTGGAGTGCTGACTTGGGTTGTATTAGAGTGCTAAAGTGGGAGTTTTGTGACTGAGGGAGTTCGGTGAGGAGGGAGCGAGGAGCTCCTTTCATTTCCTAACTGTCCTCAAAGAGCATGAGGGGAGCCAAGAGTGGTGAGTAAGTTCTGGTGGGTATTTTTCAAGCCGGATTGAATTGTAAGTCATTATTTTAGCAAGACCTAGTTGATTTTTTTAAATTATAATAGTCTTCTAAAGTTTTTTAATTTAAAGGGTTTAGTCATGGCAGGAGAGCTTAAAGCCGTGGTTTGCTTCTCTTGCTGCATGTGGGAATCCGGAAACATTTCCAGTCCCTGGGACCAGCATGTGTGCAGGAAGTGTGTCCAGTTGCAGCTCCTGGAAGCTCAGGTTTCAGAGCTGGCACGGCGGCTAGAAACACTGTGGAGCATCCGCGAGTCTGAGAGCATCGTGGATAGCATGTATAGAGAGGTGGTCACACCGCAGCTGAAGGGACTTGAGGAAGGAAGGGAATGGGTGACCACCAGGCAGTCCAAGAGAATTAGGCAGGTAGTTCAGGAGTCCCCTGGGGTCCCGCTTGCAAATCGGCGTTCCATTTTGGAGGCTGATGAGGCTGGTTCCTCCAGGAAGTGCGGACAGAGCCAAGCTTCTGGCACCACAAACAGCCTGTCTGCACAGGAAGGGGGAAAGAGAGTAAGAGCAATAGTAATAGGGGATTCTAGTCAGGGGAACAGATAGGCGCTACTGTGGCCGTCAACGTGACTCCAGGATGGTGTGTTGCCTCCCTGGTGCCAGGGCCCGGGATGTAATTGGCTGCAGGGCATCCTGAAGGGGAAGGGTGATCAGGCAGAGGTCATGGTACATGTTGGTACCAATGACATGGGTAGACAGAGGGATGAGGTCTTCCATCAAGAATTCAGGGAGTTAGGCAGCAGACTAAAAAGCAGGACCTCTCTGGTTGTAATTTCTGGATTACTCCCAGTGCCACGTGCTAGCGAGTATAGAAATAGGAGAGTAGCACAGATGAATGCGTGGCTTAAGAGTTGGTGCAGGAGGGAGGGTTTTAGATTCCTGGACCAGTGGGACTGTTTCTGGGGAAGGTGGGACTTGTACAAGCGGGACGGTCTACATCTGAACCAGAGGGGGACCAACATCCTTGCTGGTGGGTTTGCTGGTGCTGTTGGGAGGAGTTTAAACTAATTTGGCAGGGGGAGGGGATGCAGACTCCTAGCAGAAAAGGGACACAGCTAAACACAGGAAAGCAAACAAGTCAGAGGGAATACAACAGAAGTAAGTTTCAAGGGAGTAAGAGCAGGATGGGTAGCCTCTACTTTAATGCCAGGAGTATTACAGGTAAAATGGATGAGTTAAGGGCAAGGATTGACACGTGGAATTGTGATATAGTAGCCAATCACTGATACATGGTTGAGGGAGGGGCAGGATTGCAGCTCAATATCCTGGGATATAGAATCTTCAGGCGAGACAGAGGAGGGGGTAAAAGAGGAGGGGGCATTGCAATATTAGTTAAGGAGTCAGTTACTGCAGTAAGGAGAGATGATATCTTGGAGGGGGCATCAAATGAAGCTTTATGGGTAGAGTTTAGGAATAACATAGGGACAGCCACATTGCTAGGTGTTTATTATAGACCTCCAGATAGTCAGTGGGAAATTGAGGAGCAAATATGTGTGCAATTTGCAGAGGTGTGTAAAAATAATAGGGTAATTATATTAGGTGATTTCAACTTTCCCAACATTAATTGGGATAGTCATCGTGTTAAGGGCTTAGATGGAGTGGAGTTCTTAAAATGTATACAGGAGAACTTTTTAGCTCAATATGTAGAGGATCCAACAAGGGAGGGTGCAGTGCTGGACCTAATTCTGGGGAATGAAGCCAGACAGGTGGTTGATGTGCTGGTGGGGGAACATTTTGGTGATAGCGACCACAACATAGTACAATTTAAACTTGTTATGGAGAAAGAAATAGACAAGTTGCAAAAAAAGGTTTTGGATTGGGGGAGAGCGAATTTTAGTAAAATAAGGCAGGATCTGGCCAAGGTAGACTGGAAAGAGTTACTCATCGGGAAATCTACAGAAGAGCAGTGGGGGGCATTCAAAAAGGAAATGGGGAGGGTACAGGCCCAAAATGTTCCCTCTAGGGTAATAGGTAGGAGCAACAAGCCCAGAGAACCATGGATGACCAGAAACATTCAGGGTACGATGGGAAGGAAAAGAGAGGCTTTTAGCAAATACAAGGAGAGCAAATCAACGGAAGCATTAGTGGAGTACAGAAAGTGTAGGATGGAGCTTAAGAAAGCAATTAGGAGAGCAAAGAGGGGATATGAGAAAGTTCTGGCTGGTAACAGTAGGGAAAATCCCAAGATATTCTATAAGTATATCAATGCGAAGAGGATAGCCAGGGAAAGAGTAGGACCCATTAGGGACCAAGGGGGAAATTTGTGGGTGGAGCCAGAGGAAGGAATACTTCACATCTGTCTTCACCCAAGAGAATGAGGATGTAGATATGGAACTCAGAGAGAGAGAGACTGTGAGGTTGTATTCCCTCTGACTTGTTTGCTGTGAGGGGACACAAGTTTAAGGTAAGGGGCAGGAGGTTTAAGGGGGATTTGAGGAAGAACGTTTTTACCCAGAGGGTGGTGACGGTCTGGAATGCACTGCCTTGGAGGGTGGTAGAGGCGGGTTGCCTCACATCCTTTAAAAAGTACCTGGATGAGCACTTGGCACGTCATAACATTCAAGGCTATGGGCCAAGTGCTGGCAAATGGGATTAGGTAGACAGGTCAGGTGTCTTTAATGTATCGGTGCAGACTCAATGGGCTGAAGGGCCTCTTCTGCACTGTATTATTCTGTGATTCTGTGAATTGGCAGTAATGCAAATAGAAATTTCAAACTTGCAACATAGAAATTTTGTACAACACTGTCCCCTTAGTAGGATGTGGTTTTCAAGTTCTTAAATATATGTCCCTTTTCAGCTACTCTTACTTATCGAAACATAAATGTTGTACCTCAAACTGTAGACTTCTGTGCATGTGTACAATTTATTTTATAGAAATAGATATTGGATAAAAGATAATTTATAAATATGGCTCACTATATATAGTTACTATATTTTATATGTCTAATCTTGTATCTGCTGTAAGTTGAGCTTTATTTCCCCCCCTCAACAGCAAAGCCAGAGTTTGAGATTCAGGGAAGCCATTTTGGTGATGGGGCCACAATGTTCACATACTTAGCACCTCAAGTAGTTGCTGCAGTTCCACTTAACTCCTGTTTGAATCTCACCTTAAATGTGCGCCAATGTTAACTTGTGCTCCGCGCAATGTATTTGAGGTTCCTATTTACATTGATTATTTTTTCCAGTTTCAACATTTACTTTCATTTTTTGCTTGCAACCAATTTACTGTTTGATCAGTACCTTTAGCTACCTTACCCTGATCTAGTAAATTAATCTGAGTTTTATTGGTATTTTCATTGAGAATTTCTATTCAAATATTGCCTGCTGAGCTTCCTACACCTACATCCCTCACCTGAGAACATCGTGTCTCCCCGTTGGGTGTCTGTTTTGGCATTCAATTAGATCATGAATGATCCGTAACTTAACTCCACTTATCTGTCTTGGTTCCATAAACCCTTAATCTCTTGCCTAACAAAAACCTATCAATCTCAGTTTTGAAATTTTCAATTAACCTCACCAGCTTTTTAAGGGAGAGATTAGTTTCCCACGACACTTTGTGTGATGAAATGCTTCCTGACATCACCCTATGTGGACTTGCTCTAATTTTAAGGTTATGCCTCCTTGTTCTGTTCTCCCCAGAGGAAATAGTTTCTTTCTAAATACCTTCTCAAATCCTTCTGCCATTAGAAGAAACAGGCCTGGATTTTGTTGGGGTAGTGGGGGCCCTGACAACTGGCTGGAAAGTCAGAGGCAAACCTGCCTCGGCCACATATTAGGCCCACCTGGCAGCCAATTAACTTCCATTGCAGCTCCCATCTCTTTAAAAGTCAGGGGCCCGCCTTCAAGGGCTGCCAGCCAATCAGAAGGTCACGAGGAGCGGTGGGACTGCATCTAGATAAGAGGATGCATTGATGGATGTTCCCCTTGAAACAAGGTGAGTGGGGTTGGGTGTCGCCATGGCCAGTCAGGCAGACCCCGGCGAGGTGAGGGGGTGTGGTGGTGTTGCTGTGGGAGCAGCCATTGTCTCCGGGGTCCCGTGGGCCATAGTGCCAAATTAGCAGGGTCTCCCCGAGCCTGGAGAGAGGCCACCAAGGTTCACCAGGCAGTCTCCCCATGTGCTGGAAGCCCTTAATTGGCCGTTTAACTGGCACAATTGGCCTCTGGGCAGGAGTACCGTCCTTTGCCGGAAGAATGTCATGGCAACGGAAAGACAATAGGCACTCCACCCTTCTGTCTTCCTGCGCCATACGGGTCCCCCCTGCCTCCCAGCCCCTCCCTGGAGGGCTGGTAAAATCCAGCCCACACTATGCACGCAGGGAATTACAGTGATAACAGGTGGGAGGACAGGGAATTTAAGGGAATTGGAATGATTGACTGTTTCCATCATTGGGCACTCCTGACACAGTGATGGGATGGATGATGTGGGCCTTGTGCGGGGATGGGTGAGCGACTGCTCCTTACACCCGTAGCCCCCTCAGCTGCTCTCACTCGGTAATACAAGGTCAAGGCATTTAATTGCTTTCGTTGCTCTCCCAGTGTCCAATACATAACGTGTTTAAAATACCATGGGGCCAAGGCTGGAATGTTGGGTGCCAGCAGCTAGTAAAGGGCTGCTGAATGACCTTCATGTTGCACCTTTTTTTTTTAATGTTTTGTGGCAGTACAACCTCTGGGGATGAGTGGCCACACGATAGAATTTGTGATCAGTGAATGATCCCAAAAATAAAGGGGATAAGCCATGAGGAAAGATTGAGAAGATTAAGCTCCACAATCAAAAGCGGTGGACAAAGATGGGCAACTCATAAATGTTTGAAGGGATAAACTTTACAATTTAGTGCTCCTAGCTGCAACTTGGACAATCAAGTATATTAATCAGGATGTGTGATTTACAATGTCTGGATTTTTTGAGTTATTAAAATCAATAAGAGGGAAGGTGGTGAATCAGATATACCAGCATCCCCAAATGTCCAACCAATCCTCCTGTCGTACAAAGCACCATGCTGGGAGCACGATCTCCTAAAATTTACATCCTAAGATACTGCATGATCTAGATAAGGAAAGCCTAAAATGTTACTTCAAAGTAAGCTGTGCCAGCAGGATCATTGAACATAAATTTAATTTTATGTAAAGTAAATTTAAAATATTTAATGGATTTTTTTAAGATTGATAAATGAATGGAATAATCTCTTACGTAAGGAGGCAAGCATTCAAATTGCTGCTGGATGCTGGGTTAATGTGAGTTGCAGCAGCAGAGGAGTTTTGCCCATCTTTGACTTTTGCTTACATTGTTATTTTTATAGTTTCTGTTATTCATTCTGCCGGGTTTTATTGGTTAACTGTAATAATGGTTCTGTCTAGTGAAGTTTTGTCAGTTAAACCCCAAAGCTGGCAGCACAAACTGTATTCTGCTTGTTACTATTAATAGTAAAATCAGAAACTTAATCCCCTGTAAGCTGTCCATTGTAGGCAACATTAAAAGGATGTCTTTCTCAGCGCATGTGGTTTTGAAAAAGTAAATATCTGAGTGGCACGATGTAATCCCAGTAAATTTAGGGATAAGATGATTTTCGATTGCCTCAGTAAGTCAGCATATTTGCAAAGCTTCCTGTAGTGTGCCCTTATGGGCAGCAGAGGACAGCGGAGAAGCACCACAACTGAGTTCGAAGAAAGTCTGCTGTCACCCAGTTTTATACTACAGATTGTATTGCTTGATTGCAAGGCAATGTCACACAGATGGCTTGCTGGGATAAGGGGCAGATGTTGACTACAGAAGTGGTGTTAGTGTCGATGGCTCTACACTACACTCAGGCAATTATTTAGGTTTCTTTTCAGTGTGGGAAATACTGAGCAAAGCAGCAAATATAAAGGACGGCAAAGAGGAAGGACTCTGAGAAAAGCTGCAGAGGAAATCAGACAATGTTTGACTCAACAACTCTTTCTCTTAGTCCTCTAGTGTTCTAGGGTCCGATATAATTTGTTCTCAAATTCCCCATAGCAGCAGGTTATTTTCAGTTTCCATGTAAGAGTGAAGGCTATCCAAATTAATTTATATAGAATTATTCTAAAATAATATATTAGCATACATATTCTTTTAACCATTCATGGGCCCAGATATACCATGACAAGCAATGTATTTAGGATGCTGAACGATTACAATTTTATAAGTGTAAATACTAACAAAGTTGTAAGTGAGCTACAATCAAATCCTTCAATGGAAATAAAAACATAAAATATGTTTTTTTTTTACTTAGTCTAAAACACTCTTGTTATATTTTCATTTTCTAAATTAATTTCTAGATCTGGGATGATTTCCTTTATTAAAAGGTAGATTATTTTGTTCATACAATTCAGTCCATAATGTTCCTAAGCGTTGTGACAATGCCAGTTTTTTCTTTCATACATTATGTATGACACCTTGTGATGTACATCTTTGTCACAGTGCTGAAAAGAAAGCATTGTAGTAATTGTATTGTTTTATCCTCTTCACTGCTTTCAGGGGTTGAAAACCCAATGGAAAATTGTAATTACATCTTTGCATCATATCTGGTAGAATCTTTCAGCCCCACTCCATGTAATTAGGTTTTGATGATAAAGTGTAATGCTGAACATCACTAATAAACGCCTATCCTGATTTTACAATGAACATTTTTTTATATCTTGAATTACTAACTTTAGCAGATGTTCCATGTGTTGAAACTATTATTCAGATCAACAAATGTTACTAGGATGTCCTGCTATATTAATAAAACCACTGGACCTTTTAAAATCTCATTTAAGTGAATGGAAGAGGAGATTTTAAACAGCTATGTGCCTGTGGTGTATTTGTAAGCTTGGTGGGAAAAGACAAATAATTTCGAGCAGAGTTGTTGGCACAGAAGTGGGTGAGCAATGTGCTGCCTGGTATTTTTTGATTGGGCATCACTAGGTACTGAAGGCATAAGGTGCAGGCGTGTGTGAACCTCACTAAGGGACTTGAAAATCGTGCAAAAGAAGGCATTTCCCTTATAATCCATGTCATGATTCGAAAGTGTGCTCTCAAGGTGGACATATAAGGTCCCATGGCACAATTCAAAGAAGAGCAAGGATGTTCCCATTGTCATGGCCGATGTTTATTCCTGAACCAACATCACTAAAACAGAATATCTGGTCACTTATCTCAATTGTTTGTGGGAACCTTGCTGTGCACAAATTGGCTGCTGCATTTCCCTAAATTCCAACAGTGGCTACAGTTTATTAGTACTTCATAGGCCGGGAAGCACTTTGGAAGGTCCTGATGTTGTGAAAATTGCTACGTAAGTGCATGGGCCCTTGCTCATTGGGAGCATTAATCAGGAAATTGCAAGCATGCTGCCTACAGTTTTCTGACCATTAAAGGGAAGCAGAACTCAGCAAAAAATCTGTCCTAATGAGTTCACAACATCAGCACATACCTGCACTTGTATACCGCCTTTAACATAGAAAAATGTCCCAAGGTGCTTCACAGAGATGTAAGGAAAGCTGGAAACTAAGCTAAAGAAGGAGAGATTAGGAAAGGTGACCTAAAGCTTGGTCAAAGTGGTGGGTTTTAAGAATGGTCCTGAATCAGGAGAGGCTGAGGGGTTTAGACAGGCAAATCACGGCCACCCAGTGACTGTCAGCAATAAGAAAAATCTGCCAATAAGTAACATGATATGGAAACAAAACTAAAACTTCAATAAAAAAAGCTTAGAAAGGGGAAAGCACTAAAAAATGTAACATATTAAAAATTAAAGCTACAGGATATTTTCTGCCTTGATCTTCTAGTACATGCTAGAAAAACATTTGGGAAATTGTACATTCTCAAACCCATGGTTTTCCATGCATTTAAAATCAGAACATTATTTCCTGCTTTATGCTCTCAGCATGTGGCAGAAGCATTGAGTAAGAAAACTGCTCAAGCTTCTCCTTCATGGCTTGTGGCACAGTCCTCAGTCTTCAGCGTTATTCTGCACACTTCACTGGCACACACACTTTTCCAAGGACAAATGAGGTATACTAGATGCTACAGGAAGGAGCAATTTGCTTTCCTGTGACAGATTTCAGAAAGAAAAGAGGGATTTCAAAACACAAGAAAAGCTACATGTCAGGGCACAGACTGGGTTTTATAACTGGGATCTTCTGGTCTTTTTTGGCTTGTTACCAAATCAGCTGGTGACTGACCCACTAAGCCATCGGTAGTGAAGGTAAAGAAATACAAGTGCAAATTTTTTTTTTTCAACTGGCGTATTGTCAAGTGACATTTTTTCTCTATCAACAACTCACAGACTCCAGCTCCGGTGATTCATACAGCTAATAACTGTCGTAACATTCTTTTGCATTTCTATCTTAGTAATTTGTCCTCCACACTCCTGAATCATGTAATCCCATCACTAGCACTTGTGTTTAACAAAGTTGCATGACTATATATTACGTTAACAAGAGCTGATTAAAGTAGCATTAAGCACATGCTAGCGTAATGGAGACTGGTAAGACTGTTGATGGTCTGACCTCTATTGTGTATAATCCATTTAATTGGATCTTGATATGTGAGAAATACAAACTGCCTTATACATCCAGATCAGTTAAAGGAATGCCTGTCCCAGGCCAATTTTAATTTACCATTAGCAGAGAGGTTAATAACCAGGGAGCATAGATTTATAGTAATTGGCAGAAGGAATGGAGGGGGCTAATGAGAAATCTTTTCACCCAGAGGGTGGTGGTGGTGGTTTGGAACTCACTGTCTGAGAGGGTGGTGGAGGCAGAAACCCTCATCACATTTAAAAAATGCTTGGATATGCATGAAGTGCACTAACCGACAGGGTGATGCAAGTGGCATTAGGCTGGATAGCTTTTTTTTGGCTGGTACAGACACAATGGGTTGAATGGCCTCCTTTCATGGCAGGTGTGCAAAATATCAGCTGCCCCACCTGGGACATGGCAGGCAGGCACTTAGCATAATGATAGAGTCCGTACACACCCCACCCCCTCACCCCCCCCCCCCACCAACATTCAAGTGGCAGGGGTGGCATTGGCGACACCATTTACAGCGTCTCCTGATGTTGGATTGCAGAGTTCAACCCTCCCCCCACCCTACAGTACCCACTTGCAGAGTTCCTCCCTTCCCACCCCCCAAAAGTATTCACTTCCAGAATTCTAACCTCCACTCACATCTGCAGATTAACCTTAGTGGCAATGTCTGATGTTGAAACAAATTCAACAGGATAACACTGAATTACTTACCTAACCTTTGCAGGCACCAAGGACTCTCCCCTCGGTGGTGCCAGCTTTTCAAAGACAGTAAAGTGAAAGCATGGGAGTGTCACACATCATGCAGAAGATTGTGAACAGCTGATAGTGGCAAATTACATTCTAATTCATGCAAAACAGTACTTAACATATTTAAAGTACAGTCCCATTGCAGAGTGGCGGAAGTGTCGCTACGGAACTTTGCCACCTCCGTGAAAATTGTAGACCGTCATTACAGCATTGGGTTCCATGGTGGACGAATCTGCACCGATTCTCCTGCCCCCTCCGCCATAGAACCCGCCTTCAGACCAAGCACAAAAGCCAGCCCAATGTTTCCATGAGGTATCATTGAGCTTAGCACAGGAAACAACCCTCAACTTAGACTGAAAAGAAAGGTTTGCACCAGAAATTCTCAGATTCCAGTCTAATTCAACAACCTGCTCTTGAAGAACATAGAAGCTCTAAAATTCCACTGTTGCAATTCTGATGGTAATGCTGGGATTGTGCTCATTGGTGCTGTCCAATACTGAACTGCACTGGAATTTATAGGGTCAATAGTGGGTGGATGCAACTGCCTGCCTCATGCACCTTGAAATTGGAATCCCCTAATTCTACCATGGCTCATATTGGACTAAACAAGAGGACCAATCAAGGATGTTTTTTAATTTGTCCTTTTTTTAGGGTCCAGACTGCTTTCCTAGTCTGGTCTCATCAGTACAACCCAGTGCATGGCAGATAGGCCTCCTTTTTTTGGCATGTCAGCTGTTACTGAATCACTGTTTCCATCCATGGTCAGGGCTGCAAACTCTCACCTCAAGAAAAGTCTCCACCTCCAACCCCAACCCAGTTCCTCAATTCCACCTCTTGTAACTCCCTATAGACAGAAATGGCAGACACCCAATGCAATCAGGTCTCCTCCATTTTCATGGAGGTTGATCGGTCAATCTCCCATGGAATTTCATATCTATAGTATAGAATAAGAAAAGGACATTAGCTCCTAACATGTGGGATTTGATCTGATTATTTAATTCCTTAAGGCAGGGGAATAATCTTTTTCTTTGATGCATGCAACAATTCTGGAATGAATAATTTTGCTCACTAGTACTGAAGTAGTCTTAAATTCAATGGCAAGTAAGTTGCAGCAAAACCATTGTGGTAGTGAGCACTTTCAGTGTTAATAAATTGAAACTGGCCAGTGAGAACTTTTGCTCCTGGTCTTTTTCCTTTTCCATAATGTTCAGAGAAACTTCCCCCTCTATTTATACTATCTGTTACTAATGCATGCTGCTAGAATTTCAAATCGAGTAATTCTACATCATTTTCACATCTTGCTGGCACACAGGGGCTGATTTTATTGTAAGCATAGGACTCTTTGTAAAGCTGCATAATAAAATGCTTTGTGAAAGTATAATGGTATCGTTTCTATTTGACCACACCACCATCCTCCAACTCCTCTCCACCATTGCCCAGCTGGATGGGACAGCACTTGCTTGCTTCCATTCCTATCTATCCGGTTGTAGCCAGTGAATCATCTGCAATAGCTTCTCTTCCCGCTCTTGCACCATTATCTCTGGTGACCGTCCCTTAGGATCTATATTAGGGCATCTTTGAGCTTTTTTTCAGTGACATCATCCCATCCCACCATCAGTTTCTACATGTACATTGACAACACTCAGCTCTATCTCACCACCACCTTTCTCAACACCTCCATTCTCTAACTTGTCACACTGCTTGTCCAACATCTAATCCTGGATGAGCAGAAATTTTCTCCAATTATCTTTGGTCCTGTAACAAACTGTTCATAAACTTGGTGCCACATTTGACACTAGATGAGCTTCTGAACACTTATCTACGCCATCACTTAGTCTGCCTATTTCCACCTCCATAATAACACCCTGCCTCAGCTCATCTGTTGCTGAAACCTTCATCCATGCCTTTGTTCCCTCTAGACTTATCTATTCCAACACATACCCGGCCAGCCTCCTATGTTCTACCATCCTTAACTTGAGGACATCCAAACTTCTGCTGTCTGTGTCCTAACTCGCACTGAGTCCCATTCATCCATCACCCCTGTGCTCGCTGACCTTCATTGGCTCCCAGTTAAGCAATGCCTCAATTTTAAAATTCTCATCCTTGCTTTCAAATCTCCTCACCCCTCTCTATCTCTGTAATCTCCTCCAACCATACATCCCTTCGAGATGTGTGTGCTTTTGACCATTCCCAATTTTATTTTTCCACCATTGGTGGCTGTCTCTTTAGCAGCCAAGAACCTAAGCTCTAGAATTTCCTCTCTATCTCTCTTTCCTCCTTCAAGACAGTCCTTACAACCTAACTCTTTGACTGAGTTTTTGGTCATCTGCTATTTAGGTCAGTGTGAAATTTTGTCTCCTGTAAAGCACCTTAGGACATTTTACAACATGAAAGGTGCTATATAAATACAAGTTGTCATTGTTGTTGTTGTTTATTTGCTTTTTGTCATTACACTAGCAGAAGGCAGCCATGACAGCTACCACTGTGCACATTTGTGAGAGATTGGTCCAAGTTTTAAAGGCAATGGCATTGGACAAGTTTCCCAACCTGATCTAAGATCAAAAGAGCGGTGCAGGGATTTTGAGCCCAACCTCCTAGCTTAATCATAATAAACATAAGGAGCTGCCAGAATCATCTCTCCATTCAGTAAATGCTTTGCTCCTGCCCTTGAACTTGTCAGTCACCAATGACTGCATCAAGGAACAGAAACAGGATCTTGGATGAAAAATGATTGAAGAAAATGACAATATTTGGGACGAAACAATTTTGTGGCTTAAAGCAATTCTATTTGCAATATGCTTATTGTATCAAAGCAGGCGTGCACAGGTGTACAACATTGCCAAAACATTAAGTTGGTTTAGTCAATGACAGAGCATATTAATCAACTGGATTTGATTTACGCAATCCATCATTTTTAATTAATTCCAATTATCAAGAACTGTAGTTTCAATCAGGCTTCGCCAAGCTTACAACACTGGTAATTACCTTGCTGAAAGAAGATTAGTTGGATTTAAGCTCTCCAGCCACATGTTTTCATTCTTTAGGGGAGCATAGATGTACATAGAATTTACAGCATAGGAACAGATGTTCAGCCCAACTGGTCTATGCCAATGTTTTTGCTCCACACAAACCTTCTCACACCCCTCTTCATCTAACTCCCTCATCATAATCTTCTATTCCTTTCTCAATGTTTGAGATTAAAATAAATTGGTGAAATTAATTTTAATTTAGGTTCCTTAGGTAGCTCACAAGTTAACACCATTCGATAACCATTCATTGAATAGATTAAAGTCGAGATCAATTGTTAATTTTAAAACTGAGATTGGTAGATTTTTGTTAGCCAAAGGTATTAAGTGGTATGGAGCAAAGGCGGGCATATGAGGCTGAATTTTTGATTTGGAGGTGGGAAACAGGAGTCGGGATTGTTTCTGGGTCTCTAACTCACACCTGGGGGGAAATAGTCACTCTTTGAGATTTTGACTGGGGCACCCGCTTAATTAGCATGGATACAGGTTCCCTGTCCAATTCAGGGCAGACGGCGGGCTTTTGAAACTGGAGGGCCAATCAGAGGTCTTCCAACTTGAGAGAAGCAGCAGGAAAGGGTATGTAACTGAGAGGGTGCTTCAACATGGAGCAGCCCTCTCACCAACTGTTTTAAAAGTTTAATTTTTAAAAAAGCACCCAGGCCACCAGTGTTGGAAGGAGGTGGTAGAATCCCTCTACAGGGTGACCTTTGGCCACACCGGCACCCAGGCAGGAAAGGAGGGCCTCTAGGCCTGCCTGGAATGCTGGCCCACCTACACTGGGTCTGCTTCTGGGTGCACGCCTCCAGGTCTTTTAAACTGCCCCATGTGACATTGGGAAACTGGAGGCGGACTGGAAAATTCCCCTTTACCCCTGGTTAGCAAGGCTCTTAATGGACCTAATTGGCTACTGGCCCAAACTCACCTCAGCAAAAATGACCAGTGCCAGAAATGGTGTTGGGAAGCCAGCACACCGGTCCCACCAGTATTTTTGAACCCTGTCTCACTCTGTTCCTGACCTCAGCAGGGCTTGAAAATTCAGCCCATGGAGTTGGGTCACACATTAGTCAAGATTTCATTGATTGGTGGAACAGGCTCATGGGGCCAAATTGCCCACTCCTGTTTCAATGGTCCCATGTTCCTATCTACCTGTAGTTAGAAGAAATGTAACAAGCTACAAGACACCTTAAGTATTGCGTATGGAGTTTTCTTTCTCTGTTTTTAAAAACTAAGGGGGGGCCATGTGCCTTTAAGGCTGAGAGCAGTTTTTATTTTCTCTGGGAGCAGTGGTTGTGGGCTACAAGCCTGTTCCTAGGCAACAGCAAGAGAAATGAGGTCACATGCTGTATTGCATCAGTTTGACTGTGTGTAAGACTAGCTAGAACCAGTTTGATACGGCAGACCAGAGAAGCATGCTCTCCCTGAAGGAAGGATTTGTATCTCTCAGCAGAAAATCTACATTGGCCTACAGGCTGTGTTTCAGATAAAGAGGAAAAGACCCCTGGAAAGGAATCTTTGCATTGTTGGAGGTAGCAAATTCCTTTTTACTTCCAGTCTCTAAGAAGTCTCTGCCTCAGGAGTGACTTTCTGTTGCTTTTTGTGTTTCGGGGAGTTCTGGAATTCTCAGTAAAGTTTCTGCTGTTAGACTGTTAATTCAAAATCCAAATAGATCTGTTGTTATACTCCTTGTTGAAAGATCTGTGTGATGCCTGCTGCAGCCAAAGTGACTTGAACGCCTATCCATTACTGACTGCTCATCAAATTCGCCTGGAGACTTCGAGTGGCATCTGACTATTCAACTTTGGGACACCTCACTGCTCCGGGAATGTAACCCACCAGGGCTTACAGCCCAGTTTTTATTTATTCCTAAGAAACAGCTCTAATTTTAAAAATTTTTTTTAACTGGTTAACTGTTGCTTTTTGAATGTATGTGTGTGTGCATGAGTTAGGAGGAATAAGAAGTTATAAAGTCTTTTCAGACAAAGATTTATCTCAATATTGTTTAAGATTTAGTATATTAATAAATAGTTAATTTGTTGTTGTTTAAAGATACCTGGTTTGATGTGATTTATTCTGGGGGTTAATAAAGTGTTTAATTTGGCTAACTTCTGGTAAATGGGAAACTTTATTCATATGTTGTGACCTGTGGCGTAGTGGGACTGAATTGACTGTGCATTACTCCCGCCTGGGTTATAACAGTGGAACAGACTCATGGGGCCAAATTGCCCACTCCTGTTCCTATGGTCCCATGTTCCTATATACCTGTAGTTAGAAGAAACATAACAAGCTACAAGACACCTTAAGTATTGCATACAGTAAATGGTTTTACTGGCTATTGCAAATATAAAAATCCCACTGTCCTTTGTGAAAATAATTATTGTTCAAGTTCTGCTGTTGCAGCATGAACATTTTTCCCATTTATTTTTGTACCTTCAACTGCAGGTTCATCCTATTTTTATATCACGGGCAACATGGGAGCTGATTTTCTGAATGGAAGTTCCTAGTGGAAAATCAGGTGCAGCATCTTGACATCTGCTTGGGGAACAACAGAATGAGAAATGTGTTGATAAGCTGAGATACTTTTTATGTGAAACACTCAAAGGGCAATCTGATGACATAGTTTGAAGGAGAGATTCCCTTTCGGGTGGAGTTCCAGCAGGGTGGTGTTGATGTGCACTGAAAAAAAAGGCCTTGAGCAACTGTGCTTGCTGTCAACATACCACAAATCATCCTCCTCTGACTGGGCAAGTATAACGATCTGGACAGGGCTGTGCTGGGCTTGCCTGGCAATTTTTCCTGACCTACATCAACAATGTCCCACTGTTAGCTGATGGAAGGAGGAATTAACTGGGCTGAGAGAAGCTGCATCAATGTTCCTTCCATGTTCCTGAAATAGATCTTTGTGGTGCATTTCCATCCTTTGGTCTTATTGAAGACTGGAAAAAATTTGCTATCTGAATGTAAGTATATTTAAGCATTCCTTTGGTATGTTGGCATCAAGTAGTCAAATACAGCTTTGGAAAAGTAAAATAAAAAGTATAATGAAACAATAAAAAAAAAGGCCAATCATGCTCTGAAGTTGATGAACTCGATGTTGAGTCCGGAAGGCTGTAGAGTGCCTAATCGAAAGATGAGGTGCTGCTCCTTGAGCTTGCATTGATGTTCACTGGAACACTGCAGCAGGCCAAGGACAGAAATGTAGGCATGAGAGCAGGGGGAGCGTTGCAATGACAAGCGACCGGAAGCTCAGAGTCATGCTTTCAGAGTGAGCGGAGGTTTTCTTTATCATTTTATTTTATTTTATTTTTTTAACCATGTGCCTGTTTTTCATGTGCTTTTGGACAGAGCTGCTCATTACTCTGATATTAACATTCTGTCTGGACTAATGCTTTGTCTTTCACCACTACCATTAACACTCTCTTTGCCTTTGTCCCATGACATCTTTGTTACTTTATCTCTCCTGTCCTCTGTCCTATCACACACCTTCCCTTTCATTCTGTTCCCTACCAAACCACCACCACCACCCTGCCGTCCCCCCCCCCCCCACCACCACCAACCCCCCACCGCCAAAAACATGCTTAAAAACTAATTTTTTTCTAACTTTTGCCAGTTCTGATGAAAGGTCACAGACCTGAAACATTAAGTCTGCATCTCTCCCCAAAGATGCTGCCTGACCTGCTGAGTATTTTTGGCACTTTCTGTTTTTATTTCAGATTTTCAGCATCTGCAGTAATTTGCTTTTATTTTATATTAGGAAAGTTTTCATCTCTACATTACAGAGAATCATATAGAATGCACAGAAACAGGCCATTTGATCCAAAGGGTCCATGCCGGCATTTATGCTCCACTCCAGCATCCTCCCATCCTTCCTCATCTAACTCAAGCACCATAACCCTCTATTCTCTTCTCCCTCATATGCTTATCGAGCCTCCCATTAAATATATCTATACTATTAGGCTCAACTGCTCCGCATTTCATTTTCTCATCACACTCTGAGTAGAGCAGTTTCTTCTGAATTCCCTATTTGATTTCTTGGTTACGAACTCATACTGATTTTTGCTCGTTGGTTTTGCTCGTCCCCATAAGTGGAAACATGCTGTCTGTGTCCACTCTATGAAAAGCTTTCATAATTTTATTCATCTCTGTTAGGTCACCTCTCAGCCTTCTCTTTTCAAGGCTGTTCATCTTTTCCTGATAGGTATAACCTCACAGTTCTGGTATCATCCTTGTTAATCTTTTTTGCACATTCTCCAATCCTTCTTTTGATAATATGGCGACCAGAACTGTACAGGCTACTCCAAGTGTGATCTAAGCAAAGTTCGATAAAAGTTTAGAATAACGTCTCTACTTTTCAATTCTATCCCTGTAGAAATAAACCCTAGCGCTTATTTTGCTTTTATTTTGCCCTCATTGGCCTATGGCACAACTTTTAGTGATTTGTACTCCCAGATGCTTTAGCTCCTCTATTTATTCTTATTTTCTAAGTAATATGTGACCTTCCTACATACCAAAATGTAAAACCCTGCACTTACTTGTGTTGAATTTCATTTACCAATTATATACCCATTCTGCAAGTCTATTAATGTCTTCTTGCAATTTGTTTTTGCCCTCTGCAGCCTTGGCTATCTCTCCCAAATTGGTGTTGTCCGCAAATTTAGAAATTGTGAGCTGGATTTTAAGAGCCCACAGCCAATCTTGGCAGTGAGGTCAAAAATGGCAGCCCGCAAATAGCCGGGGTGGCCCGCTACCAATCCCCCCCCCAATCTAGTGGAGGGGGTGGGCTGTCTGTCCCTGGCAATGGTGTCTGCTGCCTGTGTGCAGGTGCTGGCACCATTTTTAAAGGCAAACCAGCTCTGTTGCCCAATTTAAATTTTTTAAGTCTTAGCACCCAAAATTAAATAAATAAATTTCTACCGCCCCTTTCCCACCCTCCAATAACAATTACAATAACCATCTGACCTTCCCCTCCAAACTGCACAAAGTTTAAGGTTGAACCCTTCCCACCATCCCCTGCACCCATTACATTTATTTGACCCCATTCCCTCCCTCCCACCGCACTGACAGACTTACCACCAGACTTACCTCCCCGCCAGTGTGGAGACATGTTTCCCCAGATGGGGATCTGAAGGCACTGGAGTGCCAGCCACCACGCCGATGATCGCAGCGGGCCCTCAGGATTGGAGGTAAGTGCATGTAAATTCATTAATTTTGTTCATTTGCATATTTAAATTGTGGTCCCATCACCCAGCAGCAGTTGGGGGGTGGGGGTGGGGGGGTGGGTGGGAGGAGCCACGGAGCCTCACCACCGCCGGCAGGATCGGGTCGGGCCCTCTCAGCATCGAGGTCTGAGGTGGGTCTCATCCGGAGCTATCTTCAGGCATTCCCCCCCACCCCCTCCACCCCCACCACCGATCATGACTTCAAGAGCTTGGTAAAATCCAGCCCTACATTCTTGCTTCAAAAATTCATCTAAGTTGTAAACAACAGTGCTCCCAGCACTGACCCTTGTGAGACCCCACTTCCCACCTTCTGAATAACTACCTTTTGTACACTATGTGTAATGGAATCATAAATAAATTTACAGAGAAAGAGTTTATGATGTAATGCGCAGAGAAATCATTGCTCAGGTTCCTGTATTGCAACATGCATATTTTTGAAGGCAGGTTCTGTACTTTCAAAATTCAGTGTTGAAAAACCACCACTGAAGAATAGCTACACAAACTGAGACTCACACAAAAGTTTTATTTCCCTGTCGGATATGACCTACTCTAGTTTACGTCGTAGAAAATGTACAGAATGTTATCCTTTCAGCAGCCACAATTTCCAGAAAGTTCAATCACTTGCAAGACGAATACTACTGCAAATAGCAACATTGAAATGGCAGATCTGGATATATTTCCAGTTTTATGCTGTGCTAGCTGAAATTATTCCTGCTTTTGCTATTGTTTAATGATAAAAAGGAAACACACATCTTCCATTAAACAGATGGGTGTCACATTTTCAGATCATCAGTCATTGGTCCAGTTATTTGGGTATGACTACTTTAACTAGTTCCCAAAAGATTGCAAGAAAATTGAGTAGAAGATATGACAAAAAGACTATTCAGTCTTCCAGGCAAAGTACTCCAAGGTGAGAAAAGGGTGTCCTGTGTATGGTATTTTACCATTTCCTATTCATAGACATATCATATTCACAATATGACACTGCTGCCTAGATTGTTTTCAAATACATCTCTGACAGACATTTGAAAACGGCCAGATCATTATTAGTCCAACTATTGTGTTTAGTAGGCAGGACATAACTTCTAGCAATACTGAACTCAATGCTTCTGATATGTCTTCCTTTTTGTCAACCGAGGATTCCCCCCCATTATGGTTGACACGGCCCTCAACTGTGCCCGGCCCATTTCCCGCACCTCTATCCTCACCCCTTCCCCTCCCTCCCAGAACCCCAACAGGATTCCCCTTGTCCTCACTTTCCACCCCACCAGCCTCCACATCCATAGGAACATCCTACGCCATTTCTGCCACCTCCAGCGCGATGCCACCACCAAACGCATCTTCCCCTCCCCTGTCAGCATTCCAGAGGGATCGTTCCCTCCGTGACACCCTGTTCCACTCTTCCATTACCCCCAACACAGCACCTTCCCCTGCAATCGCAGGAGGTGTAATACTTGCACTTTTACTTCCTCTCTCCTCACTATCCAAGGCCCCAAACACTCCTTTCAGGTGAAGCAGTGATTTACTCGTACTTCATTCAATTTAGTATACTATATTCGCTGCTCACAATGTGGTCTCCTCTAATATAATATAAAAACAAGAAATGCTGGAACCACTCAGCAGGTCTGGCAGCATCTGTGGAAAGAGAAGCAGAGTTAACGTTTCGGGTCAGTGACCCTTCATCGGAACTCAACAGAGTTAACGTTTCGGGTCAGTGACCCTTCATCGGAACTCAATGTGGTCTCCTCTACATTGGGGGGACCAAATGCAGACTGGGTGACCGCTTTGCGGAACACATCCGCTCAGTCCGAAAGCATGGCCCCGAGCTTCCAGTTTCTTGCCATTTCAACACAGCCCCCTGCTCTCATGCACACATATCTGTCCTGGGCTTGCTGCAGTGTTCTAGTGAACATCAAAGCAAGCTCGAGGAACAGCATCTCATTTACCAATTAGGCACGCTAAAGCCTGCCGGACTGAACATTGAGTTCAATAATATCAGAGAATGACGGGCCCCCCTTTTTATTTTCAGTTTTTTTTCTTTTTGTTTTATTTTATTTCAGTTTGTTTCAAAATTCATTTTTCTTACCATGTGCCTGCCCACTGTTTTTTTCAAATTTGTGCTTTGGGCCAGGGCTGTTCATTTTTCTATCCATTAACACCCTCTCTGTGCTAACACTTTGTCTTTCAGCACACCATTAACATACTGTTTGCCTTTGCTCCATGACCTTCTGGTCAGTTATTCTCTGTGACCCTGTCCTATCAACACCTTGCCTTTTGTTATCTCTTGCCCTACCCTGGCTTCATTTGCTTAAAACCTATAACATTACTAACCTTTTCCAGTTCTGATGAAGGGTCACTGACCCGAAACATTAACTCTGCTTCTCTTGCCACAGATGCTGATTTCCAGCATTTCTTGTTTTTATTTCAGATTTCCAGCATCTACAATACTTTACTTTTATCAACATACTTCTTAAGAGGTGAAGCTCCCTTTATTCGATTAGCTGTTCTACCCAAAAATGGCCTCATCTATTCGAGGAATGTAAGCGCAGGACACGGAACCCTTTGTATTGGGGAAGAGGAAGAAGGTTGGTAACGTCTTGCAGCCTGTTGTCATCTTTGCAACTAAGCAATAGTTTGGTGTGGAGCTCAACAGCAGTGAAATGTAAGCCTTGCTGATAATTAATTGCTATGGGTTGCTTCTGTCATTTATTTTTTCACTAAGTGCAATTGTGCAGACTTATAGGGGGTGAAATTGGTCATGGCTGGTGCACCAAAAAGGTCTCACTACAAATCAACAGCCCATTTTATAATATGCCCATGTTTTTCCCCATCATTTTGTCATAAAAACCCAGTTGGTTCACTAATGTCCTTTAGAGAACGAAAACTGCCAGCCTTACATGATGTGGTCAATATGTGAGTCCAGTCCCATATCAACCTGGTTGACTCTTAACTGCCCTTGGAATTGGCCTAACAAGGCACTCAGTAACATCAAACTCTGCTGCAGCAGTTGTAGAAGGCCCACTACACATTCTCAGGGATGGGCTGTAAATTCTGGCCTTATCGGCAATATCCACATCCCGAAAATGACAAAAAAGACACCAATTCTGCTATTGCTTGGTTAACCCATCACGAAATCAATCAATCTATGTTTCCTCCTTCACCGGGCCCACACTCAAACCTTTTAAAACATATTACTTAAAAGAAGTTTAAATAGGAATGCCACTTGGGATTAAAATCTAAACTGAAGTCTTCAGTTGGGTGTCTAATTCTTCAGTATTATGCAAATCTCTCTGATCTGGAGTTGCACTCAATCAGTTTAGTCTAAAAATTCAACTTCATCTGATGTACGTCACTTTTTATAAAATAAACTTTAGCCCAAATTTTGTCGCGGTGGGACATCTAGTGATATTTGCACATGTCCGCCCACATAGATGCGCCGTTGCTAAGCCCCCGCAATATTACATGCAGGGGCTCATTTAAATGGAGGAGGCGGAAACCCCGCCCCCGATGATGTGGAGAGGGTGGCTGCTCCCTTCCCAGCAATGGCGTCCGGCGCCACCACGCAGGCGCTGGTGCATTTTTAAAGAGCTTCAAGCCCTTCACTAGCGTTTGCATTTTTAAAGGGAACAAACATACAAAATTAAAGTTACACATGTAATAACATTTTCACTCCCTTCACTCACACCCACCCAAGGAAGAATTGATTCATTAATTTCTCATTGTCCCCCCAAAATATTTATGCAGTTTCCAAAATTCCCCCCCCCCCCACCTTTACTAACTTTAAACCTTAGCCACCATCCCCCCCACCAATCAAAAGACTATTCCCTTCTCGCTCCCTCTCCCACATCTGTGCAGACATCCAAAGGCAGGGAGCTCTGGCCGGCGGCCGGATAATCTGCGTGGGACGGCCGTCGGGATGAAGTAGGTTTATTTGCATGTTTTAAAATTAATGTTAATATTAAAATGATGGCCCTGCCGTCAAGCGGCCGGGCGGGGAGGGGGGCGCACCAAAGCCTCACTGCCGCCAGTAAAATGCGGAGGGGTGTTCTTGGCATTGGGGGTCTCCCAGAAGAATTTTCCCAGCTCCCCACCACAAACCCCGACGTGGAGGGCTGGTAAAATGCAGCCTGTAGGTTATAAGGATTTTTTTGTGTGGCAAGTTACTGAAAGTGCGAGCTGATATTGGTGCAATCAGGGAATTTTACATCTTTAAAATCTCCAAGAACAATTAAAACCTGAAGGAATAAGACTCCACACTTGGGTTAGTTTATTTTCAGTGCCAGTGAGGTTGACTGACAGTAACTAAAACTTATCATGTCATTACAAGGATACTTAGACTTGAACGGACAGGACTTAACTTTCAGTGATGAGTTTAGTTTGTATCTACTATACAAATACAAAAACTTTACACCATTCCCTGCATTTCAATAGTGAGGAAGACAGCAAGGTGTTGTTTTCACAAAGCTAACAGTAGAGAAGTGGAACTCAGATAGCAACTTTTGGACATTTGCATTCATCATGCACCTGCCCCTAAACTGAAGTTGCTGTACCATTTGCACATAAATAACGGCAAGTTCCATTAGCTTTACCCTTATTTTGAAAGCAAAATCTGGGCCCATGTTCCATATCCTCAAATGGGTCTGCAATCTGCTTTTAAGGGATGGTAGCAACATGGATACAAATTGGCTGAGTGACAAGAAACAAAGAGTAGTGGTTACTGGATGTTTTTCAGGCTGGAGGAAGGTTTGTAGTGGAGTTCCCCAGCGATCAGTGTTGGGACCCTTGCTTTTCCTGATATATATTAATGATCTAGACCTTGGTCTACAGGACACAATTTCATAGTTTGCAGATGATACAAAACTTGGAAGCATTGTGAACTGTGAGGAGGATAGTGTAGAACTTCAAAAGGACATAGACAAGTTGGTGGAATGGGAAGATAGGTGGCAGATGAAGTTCAATGCAAAGAAATGTGAAGTGATTCATTTTGGTAGGAAGAACATGGAGAGACAATATAGAATAAAGGGTACAATTCTAAAGGGGTGCAGGAGCAGAGAGATCTGGGTGTATACATGCATAAGTCATTGACGGTGGTAGGCCACGTTGAGAGAGCAGTCAGTAAAGCATACAGTGTCCTGGGCTTTATTAATAGGGGCATAGAATACAAGAGCAAGGAAGTTATGTTGATTTTGTATAAGATTGGTCTCAGCTAGAGTATTGCATCCAGTTCTTGAGGAAAGACGTGAGGTCATTGGAGAGAGTACAGAAAAGATTCACGAGAATGGTTCCAGGGATGAAGAACTTCAGTTATGAAGATGTATATGGGGAAATTAGGACTGTTTTCCATGGAGAAGAGAAGGCTGAGAGGTGATTTGATCGAGGTATTCAAAATCATGAGGAGTCTGGACAGAGTAGAAAGAGAGAAACTGTTCCTGCTTGTGAAAGGATCGAGAATGAGAGGGCACAGATTTAAAGTATTTGGTAACAGAAGCAAAAGTGACATGACGAAAAACTTTTTCACACAGCGAGTGGTTAAGGTCTGGAATGCGCTGCCTGAGAACATGGTGGAGGCAGGTTCAATTGAAGCATTTAAAAGGGAATTAGACACTTATATGAAAAGGAAGAATGTGCAGGGTTTCGGGGAGAAGGCAGAGAATGGAACTGAGGGAATTGCTCTTTCAGAGAGCCAGTGCAGACATGAGGGGCCGAATGGCCTCCTTCTGCGCTGTAACGATTCTGTGATTCTGTGAAGCTGATAAATTGGTAATTCTGAACCTTATTGGTTTCCCAGTGCTAATAGCTCTCGTTTTATAACTATTGAACTGTCCCTCTGTACATTTTTGCTATATTTTATATCTTATCAAAAGAAAAGAAAGTTGAATGAAAATGCATTTTGTTTAGAAAGCCAAAATAAAATTGCATAAAATATTCAACATTCTTTGTTTCAGAAAGAAACTGGAGACTTTGAGTTAAATTTTGTTCTGCGATACAAAACACTAAAAGGTGACATCTCAGTCGAGGCTCAGCTTATCCTCTTCATATCAGCTTTCTCTTCCATCAGTGACGTCATCAGATTAGATTGGGGACATGCGTGATGTCAAAATCCTATTCAATGGACCAATAAAAACTGGTTTCTGTGCACCAGTGAACCAGAACTACGTAGATAGAAATCCAGAAGCAACGACGAGAGCTAGTTAGGGCTCTCGCCTTTCAGTTGGCGAATGTTCCCCTTTGTCTCCACATAGTGGTAAGTACCTGGTCTTTTACATATCAGCAACAAAATACATGCCTATCAAATTAATAACATTTTTGACACAATAAAACGTCCAGTGGGAAAATGTAAGAATATTTGTACTAATTGAGTCAATTAATAATGCAAAAGTGTTAAAAACATACCTCTTCACTAATTAAAATCAATATTTGTATAGAAAAGCTCTGGAACAATTATTCACAACAGAAATATGAATTGTTTGTATGAATATCAAAATTGCACGTTCAAATGACAACTACCCATACTATTATATACTTAATAGGCTTCTATTGTAACAAATTAGGAGAAATTATTTATCTTTGAAAATGTTTCTACTTAAAGGAGGTGTAATCTTAACTGCTTTATACTTATATTGAGCAGCTCTCAGTATCAAATCTTATCAGAGTCTGTTGTGTTTGCTTAAAATGCTTTTATTGTTGGAATATTGTGAAGTTGTGTTCAGTTTTTGCTTTTCCTTGTTTGTTAATTTGCATGTTTTTATGTGAAGGTCAGAGTGCAAAATTCTTAGAATTGTTTTTGCATGAGGAAATGCCAGCAATGATTTTTTCTGTGGAGCTGCAGTATTGTAGTGGGACAGAAAACAATTACAGCAGCACATCAAACATTTGTGTCAAACTTAATCATCCAATTTGTACCTCTTTATGATTAATTATACCAAAATATAGGTTAAATCTTCACACAAATGGTTCATGATTTATATGTCATAACTGGTAAAAATGATCTAACCCCTAGATAATTAAAACACAGTTCCATTGTACAGACAAAAAGGACAAGTTAACATTTTGGGATCTGAATATAAATATTTAGTGATAATTTCCATTAAACACATGGAACAGTGGCATATAAAATCTGTTTTACATTCACAATCAGGACTAAGGGGGCAGGTTTTAAGTCAGCGTATAATTGAGAGCAACAGAATGCAGAGGTCAAAGCAAAAGAACTTAATCATCCTGAAAACAACAAAGTCTCAATTAGGTTGCTCTGGTCAGATTGTTGCTTCAGTATTCTTTCTGCTTTTACAATTCAGACCTACTAAATTGTTGTATGTTAATATTATAAAAACACCACCTCTCGCATTTTTCATCATTAATAGATTTGCAGATACTGATATGCCAGCAGAAGGAGATTCACTCAATTATGTTTTGTGATTTGTTTAGAATACTGTTATTGCTTGGCTCCTCAAATCACTAATTTAAAATATAGTATTCAATAAGTCATAGGAATAATTCACATAATCATAGGTACTTCTGAACAAGAAATTTTTCTATTCTAAACCAATGCTTTCTGCCAATAATGTGGCAGTAGATGTTGAAATGTTCCCCACTAATGGAGCACCAATTCTTGGAGAATCGGACTCTGGGAGAGCATTTTGCTCTTTAAATGGTGTAATGAGACCTTCTACATTCATTTGAGCAGGCAAGTGGGGCCTTAGGTTATCATCTCATCTAAAAGATGGCACACCTGGCACTGCTGCACTCCCTCAGTACTGCACTGAAGTGTGCTCAATTTTTGCATTTGGTATATGCTGTTCCAAAATCCTATTGAGTAAGGGACGGTTCTTATAAAGGAGATTATGATCTCAGTTGGATTACGTAAAGTATACAAAAAGAATAATGTGCTTACACCACTCATTCCTTCACCATTTGTCTGTGATTAGAAACTCTCCAATTTAGCACACTGAATTTATTGGTTGCAACTAGAATGTCACACAGATACAAAATTGATGCACAAACATAAAGGTGCCATTATTCAGAAAAGGATCTTGATACAAATTAAGCATGTATAGGAGAAGGGCTTAAATGTTTGTAAAAGTTGCATAAGCAAAATAAAGTAAAGCATAAATTTACTTCAGGATGATGAGGGCCTTTAAGAAAAGTACATCTGGCTACAGTGCCTATATTCATTTGAAATGGTCACTTGACCAGCTATGGAAGGACAGGTGGCTAAGTGTCAGGGATTTGTGTATCTAAGCCTCTTACTGATCTGTACTTCTGTATCAGCAAAAACTTAACTCAACTAATTAATGAAAATGCTATGTTAGTATGTTAGGGATGATTTGACCTTGAAACACAATTTTAGGGCTTTCTTTGGTTACTGCTGCAGTATACATAGCTTTAGTTGCAAACAACCATGCTGATCTAAATGAGAATAGTAGTCAAAAGCTTAAAAACGACATAAGTTAATCAGTTTGCTTTTTTGCGATTTATATCTACTATATCATAATTTACACAAAATCGGACAGTTTTGTTTGACTTCAATTCAAAATGACTCACTGGCAACTTTAAAAAATATTAAATATTTAATAAAGTCTTTATACCAGTAAGTAATTTATCAAAATTGTAAACAATAGTAGTTGAATTCTTATGTATAATTACCATCTCGCTCACCAAGACAAATGTAGCAAGGGAAAAAATTAAACATTCAGACAAAAAACAAAAAGGAGAATTTGGCAACTGTGAAAAATGTGTGATTGTAATTATAGATTTCATCAGAGTGACATAGCCTTCCAATCCTATAAATGATATTGATCCAGTCATCTAGTTTCAATAACTCTGAGCCTTTGATGAATGACATGGAATGAATCAGGTAAATAGTTGGTGTAGTTTAATTGTGAATGTGTTTAGAAAAGGGTGTTACATATGATTGAAATACAATTGAAGGTACATCTTTTTAAAAAAGTTTTCAGTATAATCTAAAATTCTTCACTTTTCTGCAGTAAAAAAAATTGCAGCTGAGCTTTGTGTCTGAACATGCGGCTTCTTTCCTCCCAAAATTACAGCCCTTTTGAATTATTTTATAGAACATTTTCACCAATCGTAGATTCATAGACTCAATTTACAGTACAAAAGGAGGCCATTTGGCTCATTGTGCCTATGCTGGCACTTTGAAGATCAGTTATGCGTAGTCCCAGTTAGATAGTGTGTTTTATAAATTAATTCTCAAAATATAATTGAAAATTACAAAAATCTATTATTATATTATACTTCTGGCATGTTCTATAATATTAACCTGAGTGACATGTCATTTGCAACCTATGTATTCAGTTAGGTTATTATCCCTAGAACTCACTGAAATGGACAATTTGTCTTCTGTTAGCTACTCTTTCTTTAAAAAAGCATTTGAAGGGGAAAAAAAGAGCAAAGGGTTAATTCTCTCAACCTTAAATTGTTTGCCATCTCCCTTTCTTCTTGCTACATTCCAGTTCTCAAAATCTTATTACAAGCAGAACTATTGAAAACTAATCCCATTGCACCTGTCCTTGATGCTCATACCAAGGATTAAGATTAATCTAAGCAGGGTCGCATTGATTGTTTGATAATCTAGGAGGTATGAAGCAACATCTCCACATTTACCACATTATATTAATTCGCAAGCATTTTGGTTTCTTTTGAAATACAGTACCCTAGTGAAGTGCGGCACAAAAACAATAATTATGGCAGCAAACCCCCTGGAAATTCAACCAAACTTGAAAGCACAAGAGATGGCTCTCACTCTAGAACCACCGAAACCTGTGGGAGAAATTAAGTCAGCCACAAGGGTAACTGGAGGACCAGCAACTCCTAGGAAAGGACCACCAAAGTTCAAACAAAGGCAAACAAGACAGTTTAAGAGCAAGCCGCCAAAGAAAGGAGTACAAGGGTAAGAGAAAAAAAGGAATAAATTTAACTAAAGAGGTTGTATCATCAGTAGAATCATTGTGTAAAGGCATACGGATGGAATGAAAGCTAAACTGAGTTTAGATAATGTATGATGCCTAAAAATGTGAACTGCATTGCAAAATAGTTATTTTCGCACATGAAGTAACAGCACTTGGGTCTAAAGGGATCAAAGGGTATGGGGCGAAAGCAGGAACAGGCTGAGTTGGATGATCAGCCATGATCATAATGAATGGCGGAGCAGGATTGAAGGGCCGAATGGCCTACTCCTGCTCCTATTTTCTATGTTTCTATGTTACAACATTCTCACCTGCAGAATAAATAATACTAACTGACATTTATGACTAGTGATGCCTTTTAATAAGAAAGATAGATATGCAATCATTTCTGATTGAGCACCCTTTCAACTGTTACCTTAGTTGCCACAGACCTCCTAAATTCTTGGATAGATGCTTCGACATAGGTAGTTGTGTTTCAGTGCAGAGGCCTATGCTGACATAAGATAAAGGAGCTGATAATGGCAAAATGCCTAAAACTATGTTTAAATATGCTCAGGATTCCCTCAATTGAATTTGCACATACTGATATTACTTCCTGTAGTGTGCAGCTGCACTAAAATGCAGAAGGCAACATTATGGAGTGGTAGGACACTAGTTGTAGCTTGCAGTTTCTTCGTACAAATTTCTCAATGACTCAAGGGATAAATGCATGACCTGGTGTTTACTAATGATACAATGCGGGAAGATCCCTGGTCTGATCTATAGTCTAGGCTGAGACAGTTAATCTGAGCCAAGCCAGCAGTTTAGCTAATAGTTTGCCTCAGGGCAACTGCAGTAGGGACAGGGGAAAATCAGCCAAGTTCCCACTCCTGATTACTGTCCAGTGAATTCTGCTGGAAAGTGCATGTCTGTGCACATTGGATGAGGACAGAATCAGGTTCAGCTGTTATGCTACCTACAGACCAATAGTATGCTGAAACTCCGTCTAATGATATAAAGAAGCTTTTGACTCAAAGGATGGTTTTTATGGGTTGTTAAACACTGTTTCTGCCTCTCCCACAGGTTTGGTGATGACATTCCTGGAATGGAAGGATTAGGCACAGGTATGGTGATTCTATGTTTTAAAAAGGGTACTCTTCACTATTCTAGACACATGGTGCACATTGATATTGAATAAGCAGCTATTTCACAGCATACTGCCACCACATATAATGTTATTTAAGTTAGGCTAGCAACAGACTTGTAGTGCAGTCTCACTGTACTGATAAATCACATATTAAAAATGAAAAATGGCACATTATGGAAATAGCAAAAACAGTATATTACTTGGGCGGCACAGTGGCGCAGTGGTTAGCACCGCAGCCTCACAGCTCCAGGGACCCGGGTTCAATTCTGGGTACTGCCTGTGCGGAGTTTGCAAGTTCTCCCTGTGTCTGCGTGGGTTTCCTCCGGGTGCTCCGGTTTCCTCCCACATGCCAAAGACTTGCAGGTTGATAGGTTAATTGGCCATTATAAATTGCCCCTAGTATAGGTAGGTGGTAGGGAAATATATAGGGACAGGTGGGGATGTGGTAGGAATATGGGATTAGTGTAGGATTAGTATAAATGGGTGGTTGATGGTCGGCACAGACTCGGTGGGCCGAAGGGCCTGTTTCAGTGCTGTATCTCTAAACTAAAACTAAACTTCACAAAACTGTTGTGGACATGGAGTATGTGTTAGTCAACCCCTCACTAATTCCATTTGTAATAACCCCTGATGAGTATTAATGCAGTTCATCTGAGCTGCTGTCAATATAAGGGCAAAACATGTTTGATAATTATTTCCCTGCAAACTAACTGACTGGTCTTTTGTGCTATACATTGTAAAGTAATTCCTCTGCGTAGTCACCCATTTTGACAGTTACCCAGTTGAAGCCAAACCAAATTTTTCATATTAAGCTACTAAGGCAAACAAGAAAGGTATGACAGAATTGTTTTTGTTGTTAACATTCAAAATATTTGAATTAGCCAAGGACATCACTTGCAAACTTGCATTATGGCAGCTCTGATGAACCGAAGTGCCTCACAAGAATCACACTGAATAGTGAAAGAGAAGCCCATAGCTCTGACACTTGCCATTTTATAGGTCGGAAGAGTGAACAATGGTCTACATGGGCATAAAGGCTGGGAAACGAAAGTATTAAACATGTAGATAATACCATAGTGTTTACTGCACTCTGGATTAAATTGTCCTTCTTTGTTTTACAGATATCACTGTCATCTGCCCCTGGGAGGCCTTCAATCATCTGGAACTACACGAACTGGCACAATATGGTATCATCTGAAAGCAGCAACAGTCCCAGAATTCTGTGTGCATTTTTACTGTACTCCTCGGAAGAGTTTTCAGAATCTCCCTGTCCTTCCCCCTCAATTTCACCAGTGGCTTCAAAGGCAGAAATGAGGCCAGGCCTCAAGGTTGCAGACACAATTGCAGAGAAAAGCATAATAGTAAAAAGAAATTCTCCTTTTCAAACTCGTGTTTCCTTTGCAACCATACTCTACATAAAACATGAAGACATTTTACTTAAATGCACGAGTCAGAATTCTTGTCTCTTGTTATCACCAAAGCTGAGCACTTTTCCACTGACCTTCTTTGATACAGTTTCCAAAAATGTTAGCTATAAACTGTTTGTATCTCCGGGGCATATTGCACATGTACTATTATGCTTTTTCAAAATACATCTCTGTCGAAACATTATGATGGCACATATGCAAATCCATTCTGATCATTGTGATTCTTAAAGCACCAAACTTTGTAGGAGAACTATGTATGTATGTGATTCTGTGAATGTGCAAGGTGGAACTGAAATATCCCCCAAATTCCTCACATGTGCCTCCTTCTGAACAGGAGACTCACCCAGTGAAACACTGCAATACTGCCAGTATCCATCGAGTTAAAGTACATTTTCTCTCTAACTTTCTGACATGTTCCAGTTTTTCGTAGTTAAGCAATTGACTTTTCTTTCTCCCCTAAACTGAATTACTCAGGGACTCTTGGAAATTTTAGGTTGCTAAGAGCTGTTTGGAATAAGAGCTTGCTGGTAATTTGTGTGTTGTGTGGGTGAATGATTTTATTGTTAAGTGATTACCACTTATCCAAGTTACCCACATACTTTCACTAACGTTCTTAATTTATTCATTTGCGTTTTTTGTTTCTTTCCTTTGTTACTCATTAACCTTTTTCATTTTAACCCCATTGATTGTAATTCAAATGATACCTCTTTTGTATCTTTTTTATATCTTGTCTCACATCTTTCTCTTTTTATGTGTTTGTCCCTTGCGGAATTCAAAATCCTCTTTTATCACCTCTATAATACATCACTTAAATTTTCTCCTGATCTCATTTTGATAATTGTTGTTCTTTTCTGAATTACAACTTCAGGAATTTATCTTTGTTGTGTAGATTTATTGTTGTTGTGCAAACTTTTTTTTAAAGTACTGTAACTATGCAAAGTGAATGCTCCAATTTGCACTATGTTTTCAAAGCTTTTATGTTTGATGTTTCTTCTGTCCTGTAATATGCTAATATCCTTTTTCTCTTTATAAATTCCTGTTATATTTTCCATTTCTAAATGTCACTCTGCTTCGCCTATAATTTCAGACGATTTGTTCAGTTCTCTTGGAATACTGGATACACATCAAATCCATTAACCTTTCCTTTGCAACTTTACCCTCACTTTTTTAGTTCATCATTTTGAAAATGCTAAAATCAATATATCAAGTCTTCGTTTCCCTTGCTGTGTTTTCTTTTTTTCTGTTTTGGGGTTTTCTATTCATAAAGCACTCTAAGGTAAAACCAATAGAAGGAGGCATGTTTAGGGAAAATCTACAATGCAGTGTGGGGAACATTAACAAAGACCTTGATGGTTTGTAGCATGTCTAAACCAAACCTTTGTCATTTGGAGATTAGGTTGTTCTCTCTACAATATATATCTAATAAAGCTTGAAAAAAAAAAGGAATAAATGGGCAACCTGTTTTTTTTTCTTGGTTTTGTTTTAAAACCTCAAGTTCAGCTCCATATTTCTCACACCCTTGTGTTATCCCAGCCAAAAATCAGTATAGTCTAATCCGAGGACTAGAGCCATCAGCACCCCCCACCCCGCCCCCACCCCCACCCCACATTCCCGTTTAGTTAAGCCGCAATGCAATAACCTTGAATAAGAGGGCAAAGTGAAACAAAGGTTTCCTGTTTCCTCTACCAAACAGTACCATTTTGCTAAGGTTCAAAAGGCCATTTGGTCCAAGTTACTGGATGGGGACATTGAAGATCAGTAGATAGATAGGAATGAGGAAGGCCAATCAGCCCATCCAGAAAGAGCCACTATCATCCCCAGCCAGTTCCGAGGGTCTTTGCCTCCACTACCTTACCCAGAAGTCCATTCCATGGGTTGTTAACTATAAAAAAGGACTATCTAATGTCATTATTGAGTTTGCTTTTCACTGGTTTGGACCTGCTCACTTTTTGTTATGGCAAAGAAAAGGATGGACTGTGGGCAGAATTTTAACGTTTAGACCCGCTCGTAGCAAGAGAGGTCGGCAGCGGGCCGGGAAAACGAAAGTGACTGGAACAGGCTTGGTCATGGCTTTTTAACTCAGCCACAGCATTAGCATCCCACTTCCGGGTTGCCTGACCAATTGGAGCGGGCGGACGTAATGACAACCACACTGACAGTTAAAGGGACCCCAGCAGATGCCAGAATGCATCCATTAGAGAAGTATCAGAAAAGAGAGAGCAAGCACTATGATGAAGGCTCAAAGTGGGAAGGCTGCCCCTCCCTCCCCCCAACCCTGCTGGTTCTCTGAAGCATCCCCAGAGGTCATGCTGCGGGCTGTAAGGGCCCACAGGGAAACACAGTTCCCAGCAGACAGGAGGAGGAGGAAGCCTCTGAAACAAAGCAGGCATGGCTGGAAATGGCTGAAGAGTTGAACTGCAGGAGTGTGGTCCCTCACTCATAGACACAGTGCTAAAAGAGCTCATCAAGGCAGGAAATGTGAGTGGCATCCCAGATTGATGTGGCAACTCCACACTCTGAATTCTCCAGCATTCTCCTGAACAGTACACCTCAGACCAACACACCCTGCAGGTACACCCATCCCTTTCTCTTGAGGCACCTCCTCACATCCCCGTCTGAATACTGACACTCACCTTCACCTTATTGCCATCTCACAACCATCCCACACAGTCACCCTCCATAAATGTTGTCCTTCCATCCTCCCAAAACATTCAATTTCTCATTCCCTGCTTTCACTCCTTGCAGGAGAAAAGAGCACAGAGCTCCAGGGAGAAGCAGAGAACTGGGAGTGGCCCTCCAGTCATAGCCATCCTAACACCGCTGTGGAGGAGGCAATGGAGATCAGCTGAGCAGCAAAGTGCATGACCATTGGTGATGGGGAGATGGGCTTATCCCAGATACATGGTGACAGAATTAGATATCACAGCCACTCGGCACACAACAATCACTCATGTTGATGTCACTGTAACTGCAATATAATCATCGACACAATGACAACTTTGAGCTGTTTCCCTTTATCTGTTCTAAATTATGTCTTTCATTTCCACCAGATTCTTCAAGTGTGACGCAGGAGATAGTGCAGGAGGAGGCTGAGGAGTACTCCCAGGAGGTCACATACCATCACACGACTCATGCACACCCTCCACCAGCTCAGAAACACACACCTCACTGCGGACTCCAAGGCAGATAGTTGGTTTGTCATGTGGTGAGCCACACATCACAAGTGAGTAAGACTAGGTGTTGCAGACAGGGGCAGTAGTGGAGAGTCCCTGTCGGAGGGCGCAGACCGTCCAAACTCTGCTCAGCTGGACGTAGATGATGAGCTTCAGCTGCCATCGGCAAGAGAGCTATTCTGGAGCAGCAGTGGAAATTGTGAGGTTCTGTCTGCATTTCCAGAGGTGCTGAGCACCATTGCAGAGAGATTGGAGGAGTCTGTCTCTAGCAGGAGTGCCACAATGTCTAAGGCCTTTGCTGTGATATCCACCTCCGTGAAAAGCGTGGCCACCTGCCTGAAGCATCAGAAGTGGCAGGGAACTGAGTGCATGGTGTCCCTCACCAATGGCCTGCACACTCAGTGTGCCAGGTTAATTAGGACAGAGAAAAGCCTTGCTTTGGCCATTCAGCGCCTCACTGAAGTGCAGCAAAGTCTTGGCTGGCATAGAAGTGGCATAGTGAGCCGTGAGAGGGAAGATAAAGGGCATATGGAAGTGCGGGCTCTGCTCAATGAGCTCCCACTCCTCCCCTCTTGCCCCATCCCTTTCAGTCAGAGCCCCACATGCTACCTTGTGCTCCAGTGCCCAAGTCTTCCCCAGGTAGGTGCAGGTGGGGCAGTCTTTGATGCGGTCCTCATGGGCCCCCAAACCCAGAGGATGTCAGCCATGAGCATCTCTGGAGTCAGAGCAGAGAAATGAGCGGCCTTCCTCTTGGTCTGCTGAAGCCACAGGGATAGCACCACATAGGAAAAGAAAGACAGAGACTTTATAGTCTCACAAAGGGAATCTCTTGGGTGTTTACAAGTATGTCACAGTGTCAATTTTATTATAAATATTAAAGAATCATAAACATTATTTCAAGTTTCCATTGTCCAGTCATCTTCATTGTTGCCATTCACCTACCAAATGGCCATCAGTCTTGAGGAGAATGCTATAGCCAGAGTAGAAGGTGAGCAATGGGTGTCAATGAGATGGAAGGATTATTGACAGTGGGAATGCTTTGTGTTGGGTTGGGATTGCAGGAGAGCAGTGGTTTCAGTATTGATGTGCCATATGGCGGCACATATCAGCACCTCTGGCAGCTAAGTGAGCAGCTGAAGGCCCGCTGATGATATCAGGCTTCTTCTGCTCCTGCTACTCCTCCTCTTCCTCCTGCTCCGAGGAAGCAGAATGGTCATCATCACCCTTCATGGAAAGAGAAGCAGAGTTAACGTTTCGGGTCAGTGACCCTTCATCGGAATTGAGTTCCGATGAAGGGTCACTGACCCGAAACGTTAACTCTGCTTCTCTTTCCACAGATGCTGCCAGACCTGCTGAGTGGTTCCAGCATTTCTTGTTTTTATTGCAGATTTCCAGCATCCGCAGTATTTTGCTTTTATCATCATCCTTCTCCTGCTACTCCAGTCCTCTCTGCAGTGCAATGTTGTCCAAGGCACAGCAGACCACTGCCATTTGGTGGTGCCTCTACCTTGCTGTTGCATACTGAAGGACATCCCCAGATCTGTCCAGGCACCTGAATTGCATCTTCCGCAAGCCGATGGCTTGGTCTATGACTGCTCTTGTGCTCATGTGGTACTGGTTGTACCTTTCCTGTGCGTCAGTTGTAGAGTTTCTCACAGGTCTCATCAGTCACATCCTTAGAGGGAGCTCTTGTCGCCAAGGAACTATCCGCCTACTCTTTGGAGATGCAAAGATTTGTGGGATATGTGACTAGTGCAGAATGAAGGCATCATGGCAGCTTCCAGGATATCTTGCATAGACAAGCATACTTTCCGGTTACATACCAGCAGAACATCGGTGGAGTGATGCCCCTTTTGATTGACAAATACTCTTGAATGATCTGAGAGCACCTAGATTGCCACGCAGGTGCGATTTGTGACTCTCTGGACTTGTAGGAATCCAGCCATTGCAGCAAATGCAAAAGCCATCTCATTCTGATTGACCTCATCGGTAGCAAAGGGGGCATAAGTGACAGCCCTGGCAAACATGGCATCGGTCACCTGGGAGATGCACATGTGGGCAGCAGATTGTGAAATCCTGCAAATGTCACCAGCAGATCCCAAGAAGGAGCTGGAGGTAAAGAAATTCAGGGCTATGGTGACCTTGACAACTGGTGCCCATCTGGCCCTGTTGGAAGAAGGTCTTGTTCCAGGAGGCTTCAGATTCAGCAATGGCCTACTGAGAAAGTATGAGATTCTTGATGCAGTGTTGCTCTGTAGACCCTGTGTTAGGGTTATCACCTCCCTGGAGCTGGATCTCTGCATTCATCCCCTCTGTCCAGTGGAGCTGAGAAGAAGGCAGCTGCTGCTGCTGTTGGTGTTGCTGGTGCTGTTCCTCTTGTTCCTCATCAGAGATCTAAGGTACAGCAGTATAAGCTGCTCCCATGCTACAGTGAGGGCTGCCAGCAGGGAAGTGCAGATCAAAGTCCAAGATAGCAGAAATTACCTCCTAAGTCTTGGAAATCATCTCCAAAGCAGTTAGAGCACACTCTCAGAACAAGTCCTTTGAGCAAAAGCCTTTCACTTAGGCAAGGCAGCAGATGTGCTGTTTCATTACTTAAAGGCCTGTCAATTCCACAGAGCCATCAATCACTGCTGTGTTCTTGCATTGTTTACTCTGGTGAGTACGCTGGCAGAATGCAAGGCTACATATTTATTTAATTACCACTATACATATTATAATTGCGGACGCACGAACCCCATGGGGGTCTCCAGCACACCTCCAAATGTATACCGGGTAAGTGAGCTGGATCATGTCAGGTTTCCGATATGGCGGCATTTTTGTTGTTGTTTTAATCCCCTGAATGCACTGACACCGTCCCTTCCCCCCTTTGCAGGTTAAAACTCCCCACTATGAGTGGAATTCTATAATAGTGCTCCTGTCAAGATTTACTAAACTACAGGTTTATATATCTTGACAGACTTAGGGCCGAATTTTCCCAGCCCATTGGAAGCAGGGTGAGAGGCAATATTGGGTGGAAAGACATTGGGATGGAAGCCTGACGTCTTTACACCAGGTCCGGATATTGCGAGGGGTGGCCAGCATAGCGGGAGGACTTTGTCCTTCCACAAGGTGGGCAGGTAATTAAGCTTGCTGAAAAGGCAATTAATTTAGATTTTCTGAGGGATTTATGATTTTTCCAGTCCTGCATGTAAACCACAGGTCTTCAGAGCCTTGCCAGGTGAACAAGGTGAGCAAGCGGGAGGTCAGTTCTGGCTGCAAACAGCAATCACCATGAACACTGTCAAGCCTTGATGGTAGGATGGGGAGGAGGTGGGACAGTGCAGGCATTGGCATAGACAGTGGGGTGCAGGTACCAGAGCTGTGAGTGGCAGACTAGCAGAGTGTCATTTTGACGCTGGCACTTGTGCGGTTGGAAGAAGTGGTGGAAGGAGGTCCTGTTCACTGACTGAATCCACAGACCACGGGCCTCATACACTAAGGTTTCAGCTCCTCCAGTGAGTAGGAGCAGCAGAGAGGGAGCAAGTTGCAGCAACGGGCAGCAGCAACCAGAGGGGCAGCCGCGCACCAGCCTTGGGATAGGGAGGGGAAACGGAGGAGAAGGACGGAGAGGTGCACACAACCAGCCTCCTGCATGGAGAAGAAGCTACCCACCAGAGAGGGTCTACAGAACTTGGCTTAGCTATATTCAGATGTCAGAGCAACTGTGTCGCTGAAGATTGCGCCTCTCCAGGGAAGATGAGCTGAGCCCCATGGGAAGTGGTGGCCACCGAATACCAGTGGCGCTGACGGTCACTGTGGCACTGAACTTCTACACCTCAGGATCATTCCAGGGATCCCTGGAGATATGTATGGGATCTCCCAGTCTGCAGTTCATTGCAGCATCAAGATGGTCACCAGTGCCATGTTCAAGAGAGCCGGCCAATATGTGCACTTTCTTACAGACAGCCGGGCTGAAAGGACTGTAGGGTTCGGGGTTATTGCAGGATTCCTTCAAGTGCAGGGTGCCATCGACTACACACATGTGGCCACCAAAGCTCCCACCGACCAGCCTGTGGCCTTCATCAAAGGGAAGGGTTTCCACTCACTCAATGTAAAACTGGTTTGTGACCACCGCAAACCCTTCCTGCAGGTGTGTGCATGGCTCCTGGGAAGCAGCCACGGTGCTTACGTGCTAAGACACTCCCAGGTGAGTTTTTCAGACTCTCCACATGCCTTCAAGGATGGATACCTGGAGACAAGGGCTACACGTTGAAGACCTGACGACTGCTGCCTTTGAGGAAACCTAGCACTGATGCAGAGGAGAGATACAACACCTACCATGGCACAACTCAAGTGTCATTCGTGCAGGCCATAGGGCTTCTGAAGATGCGGTTCCAATGCCTAGATAGACCTGGTGGAGTCTGACAGTATGCTCCAGCAAAGGTCTCCCGTACTGCTCTGGTGTGCTGTGCCCTGCACAACCTGGAAGGGAGAGCAATTGAACAATGAGGATATCATGGAGCTCGTGCCTCCTCCGACAATGAGGAGGTGGAGGAAGATGATGACCAGGCGCAGGATGCTGCTGAGCCCCAGGGACCACAGGCAAGGCGCCATGCTACACATGCAAGGGATGCTTGGCATGCATTCATACAGGAGCTGTTCACATGATCCTTACTGACAGATCCATGCATATCCAATAAAGCTTCAGCTCTCTGAAGCCCTGATGCCACCTCATTCTTTGACCTTACCATTTACCTGGTCCCAGTTAGAATGGGTGCTGTGTCATGTGCTGCCACCCGTTAAATACCTTGATGCAGCCAGGGTGCTCCTGAAGTCTAAATGCTTGCTGCACCCTGGCTTGGATTGACCTTGGCCATTGTCGACTCGCTGCCTTCAGCCTGGAGGACCCCAGCACAGTGAGGACTCCTGCACAAATGCAGGAGTTTCCTTTATCATCGCAGCTGATTGAGCTGTTGGTGTCACTGATGGAGGGGCTGAGGAGCTGCCGTCCACACCAGGACTATCCTGAGAGCAGCCCACAGATGCTTCAAGCGGCTGCTTCTCCTCCCTTTCGAGGCACACCTGTACCTCCCTACTCACTGAGGACCTGGCGGTGATTCTGACCGCCCTGACCCCTGCCTCACCTCGCCAAGCCATTGCTGTACAAGGCTGACGATGGCATTCAGGCCTGCATGCATCTCCAGCATCCACTGAGTGGTCTGCTGGATATGGCTCTCCATAAGGGTTGCCAATCTCTCCATGGAAGAAGCCATGTGCACAAACGCCAGAGACATGGTGGCACTCATGGCCTGAATGGACTCCTCCATCATCTGCGCATGGGTCCACATAGCCTCCAGAAATCAGCCAGATGCGCTCTCTCCACCTGCTGCAGGTCCAGCATCTGCCGCCTTGCTGGCAACTCCAGAAACATGTCATCAGCCTGAAGCTCAGCGTCGCAAGGCTCTCCAACAGTCCTCTGAGTGTCAGTGGCCTCGACTGTTACAGCCTCTGTCAGCTGCTTGGGCGCTTCTGTGCTGTGCTCACTAGATTGTGACACCAGATGTAATTGCAAATGCATACCCACCAACATGAAAGTACCTGCACTGGTGGAAGGTGCGGGGAAATGATGTAACAGTGCATCCCCTGAGGCTCACTCCCCCTCAGAGGAGGATGAAGCTCTCCCCCCAGTCTTTGTAGTTATCTGCTCTTGTCTTTGACCTGCGTGAGAGAGAATAATTAAGGATGATGAGCATTCCACCATGTTCTTCAGTCCTCTCCTAGTGTGGAACTCCATGTGATTGGTGGTGGACACATGAGCACTGTGCCTTGTGTTCATCAGAGGCTTTCTGCTGCCCATGAATTAGGTCACTCACACTCTCGTCTCTTCACTTCCGTCTCTCCCTCTGTGATAGAACAGCTCCCATGCTGTCCTTCAAGATCCAGCACCACCTCCTCACTGGGATTCAGGATTAATAGGTACGGAACACCGCCACCGGTCTTCACCCTTTCACGAGTGTTGTGAGCTGTCTTTTCCTATTGGCACACAGACGTCCATTGTTAGCGGCCTGACGAAGACACACACAATGTCCATGCTACTGGCCACCTGACTGTCCACGATGGTCACACATGCATATCTTCTGCATGTGGTCACTCAGAGGTGGTAGTGCAGGAGTCACCTGAGGTGGAACTGGGCCATTAACTGATACGCTGCCATTTCTGCTACAGCCAATGCTGCTGCCTGGCCCCCTTGCCAGATGCTGGGTTGGCATCCCTTCTCTAATTAGCTTACTCTCCTGCTATGCCACATGTAAGCCCCTAAGTCAAGCACATTGTGCTGTACCTACCTTGGCAGATATCATGAGGTCTTTCACCCTCTTGCGGCACCGCACCCAGGTTCTAGGGACGACCCCATGGCTGCTGACCGCCTCTGCAATCTCCATCCAGGCTGGCTTGGTCTGTTGGGCAGGTCTCCTCCTCCCGTCCTGGGGGAAGAGGACCTCCCGCCTTGCCTGAGCAGCCTGCAGGAGAACCTCCAGGGAGGCATCGCTAAACTGTGGGTCCACCCCTGGATCTTGCCGGCCTGCTTTCTGCTGCTTCTTTGCTGCTGCAACAATTCTAAACAGTGCTGCCCTTTAAAGATGGTGCCAGCACGCCCAGCGGTGTGACCTCACACTGCCTCTGCCACCCTACTGAATGCCTCCTCCGCCTGCTGACAGTTAATTGGCTGGCCACCACATAATCACGGTTTGCAGCCTGCTCCCCGCTCAAACGGCAGCACTGCCCACTTCCAGTCTAGGCAGCAGGATCGTGGGCGGCACCAAAAACTTCAGCCCTTAATATAAAGATATTAGCTAAAAATTCTGGCCTAACAAAACAAGCATGGGTGCCACCAGAGCAGGTAAGCCTATATTCAAATCTTCAGCAACTCTGAATGAATGGAGCAAGCTACTATCCAACACAGTAGAAAGGTTAACACATTGTATAAACAGTAATTACATATACTTTAAAAAATGTGACCTGTGTCCGTAAAGGTCAGGAAACTGTTGAATCACAACAATATGTTTAGTCTAGAGAGAGTCAGGCGGAAAAGGAATTCAAAACATAGTAAGGAAGAGGAAGCACAAATCAAACAGGGTAATCAGATACAAAGGTCAAGGGTTTGTAAAGGAATGTGCCAAAGGAAGGATGCTTCTTATCCCAGAGGAGCCAAGGCTTCCTATGAGGATTAGTGGTGAACAGTTGTTTTTCAGACTGAAGGGAAGTATGCAGTGGTTTCCCTATGGGGTCAGGGTTGGGACCACAGCTCTTTTGATATATATTAATGACTGTGACTTGGGCGTACATAGAGTCATAGAATCAGAGAAATTTGTGGCACAGAAGGAGGCCATTCTGCCCATTGTGTCCATGCCCGCTGTAAAAGAGTTATTCAATCGAACCCCACTTTGCAGCTTTTGGTCCATAGCCATGTAGGTTACAGCACTTCAAATATCCAAGCATTTTTTAAATGCGATGAGAGTTTCTGCCTCCACCACCCTTTCAGGTAGTGAGTTCCGGACCCCACCCTCTAAACCTTCTACCAATTACTTTAAATCTATGCTTCTTGGGTATTAACCTCTGTGCTAAGGGAAATAGGTCTTACCCATACACTCTATCTAGGCCCCCTCATAATTTTACATACCTCAATTAAATCTTCCCTCAGCCTCCTCTGTTCCAAAATAAACAACCTCAATCTATCCAATCTCTCCTCATAGCTACAATCTTCCAGTCCTGGCAACATGGTTATAAATCTCCTCTGTACCCTTGCTAGTGCGATCACATCCTTCCTGTAATATGGTGACCAAAACTGAAAGTAGTATTCTAGCTATGGCCTAACTAGTGTTTATATACAGTTCTACTATATACAGTTCCCTGTTTTATGTTCTATGTCTCAGCTAATAAAGGAAAGTATCACATATATTTCCTTAACCACCTTAAATTCCTTACCCGCTACACAATTCTCAATTTCCTACCGTTTACTGTATATGCCCTTGCCTTTTTAGCCCACTGCAAATGCATTACCTCCATTTCTTTGGATTGAATTCCAGTTCCTCTTTTCTGCCCATCTGACGAGATCATAGATATCTTTCTGTCATCTACAGCTTTTTTCCTCACTATCAACCACAGAGCCAATTTTTGTATCATCTGTAAACTTTTTAATCATGCCCGCTACGTTTAATTCTATATAAATGATATATACCACAAAAGCAAGGGACCTAGTATTGAACCTTGCAGAACATCATTGGAAACAGTTTTCCAGTCACAAAAAAACACCTGTCGACCATTACATTTGCTTCCTGCCACCGAGCCAATTTTGGATTCAACTTGCCACTTGCACTTGGATTCTTTTACTTTTCTAACCAATCTGCCATGTGGGACCTTGTCAAAAGCCTTGCTATAATCCATGTAGACTACATCAAATGCAGCACCCTCATTGACCCTCCTTGTCACCTCCTCAAACAATTAAATCAAGTTAATCAGACGTGGCCTTCCCTTAACAAATCTATGCTGACTGTCCTTGATTAATCCGTGCCTTTCTAAATAACAGGTTGTACTGTCAAAGAACAACAAAGAACAGTACAGCACAGGAACAGGCCATTCGGCCCTCCAAGCCTGCGCCGATCTTGATGCCTGTCTAAACTAACACCTTCTGCACTTCCGGGGACCATATCCCTCTATTCCTATCCTATTCATGTATTTGTCAAGATGCCTCTTAAACGTCGCTATTGTACCTGCTTCCACCACCTCCCCCGGCAGCAAGTTCCAGGCACTCACCACCCTCTATGTAAAGAACTTGCCTCATACATCCCCTCTAAACTTTGCCCCTCGCACCTTAAACCTATGTCCCCTAGTAACTGACTCTTCCACTCTGGGAAAAAGCTTCTGACTATCCACTCTGTCCATGCCGCTCATAACTTTGTAAACCTCTATCATGTCGCCCCTCCACCTCCGTCGTTCCAGTGAAAACAATCCAAGTTTATCCAACCTCTCCTCATAGCTAATGCCCTCAAGACCAGGCAACATCCTGGTAAACCTCTTCTGTACCCGCACCAAAGCCTCCACGTCCTTCTGGTAGTGTGGTGACCAGAACTGCACGCAATATTCTAAGTGTGGCCTAACTAAGGTTCTGTACAGCTGCAGCATGGCTTGCCAATTCTTATACTCTATGCCCCGACCGATGTACGCCTAGATCTCTCTGCCTGTCAATACTCCTAAGGGTTCTGCCATTTACTGCATACTTCCCACCTGTATTAGATCTTCCAAAATGCATTACCTCACATTTGTCCAGATTAAACTCCATCTGATCCCATGTGACTTCACCTTTTGTACCAGTCTGCCATGAGGGACCTTGTCAAAGGCTTTACTGAAGTCCATATAGACAACATCCACTGCCCTTCCTTCATCAATCATCTTCATCACTTCCTCAAAAAACTCAATCAAGTTAGTGAGACACGACCTCCCCTTCACAAAGCCATGCTGCCTCTCGCTAATAAGTTCATTTGTTTCCAAATGGGAGTAAATCCTGTCCCGAAGAATCCTCTCTAATAATTTCCCTACCAGTGACTTATCTACCTTAATGCTTTGCAAGACGCCCAACTCCTCCTCCTTTTTGATAACGACATGACCAAGACTATCTACACTCCCTTCCCTAGACTCATCATCCACCAAGTCCTTCTCTTTGGTGAATGCTGATGCAAAGTACTCATTTAGTACCTTGCCCATTTCCTCTGGCTCCATACATAGATTCCCTCCTCTGTCCTTGAGTGGGCCAACCCTTTCCCTGGTTACCCTCTTGCTCTTTATATAAGTATAAAAAGCCTTGGGATTCTCCTTAATCGTGTTTGCCAATGACTTTTCATGACCCCTTTTAGCCCTCCTGACTCCTTGCTTAAGTTCCTTCCTACTTTCTTTATATTCCTCAAGGGCTTCGTCTGTTCCCAGCCTTCTAGCCCTTACGAATGCTTCCTTTTTTCTTTTTGACTCAGCTCACAATATCCCTCGTTATCCAAGGTTCCCGAAACTTGCCAAACTTATCCCTCTTCCTCATAGGAACATGCCGGTCCTGGATTCTAATCAACTGACATTTGAAAGACTCCCACATGTCAGATGCTGATTTACCCTCAAACAGCCGCCCCAATCTAAATTCTTCAGTTCCTGCCTAATATTGTTATAATTAGCCTTCCCCCAATTTAGCACTTCACCCGAGGACTACTCTTATCCACAAGTACCTTAAAACTTACGGAATTATGATCACTGTTCCCGAAATGCTTCCCTACTGAGACTTCGACCACTTGGCCGGGCTCATTCCCCAATACCAGGTCCAGTACAGCCCCTTCCCTAATTGGACTATCTACATATTGTTTCAAGAAGCTCTCCTGGATGCTCCTTACATCAAACAATTGACACAGGTCAACACTTGCAAGGAGATCATAGCTGTTACTAAAGTATGACTTAAAGAAGGGCAGGAATAGAATGCATTCAAAAGAACTGTTTTAGCCAGTACGTTGCAAACCCAACAAAAGAAGGTGCAGTTCTGGGCTTAGTTTTAGGAAATGAAGTTCCTCCTGCAAATGTAGTTGCCCAAAACATGAGCAGAGTCCTGGAGTTCCCACATGGCACAGGATATGCATTCAATGGGTCTGAGGTGCCCTGCCATGCTACTATTTATTACATTACTATCTAAACTTAGAGAAATAAACTTAATATTTGTCTCTGATCTGGACAAATAAGACACTCACCAGCTACTCACCAATCAGCTGCTTCCCTTGTACTGACATCACTTTAGGTGTTTTGTACCTCTCTCCCTGCCTGTCATTCTCCATTAACTCTTAGTCTAAATTTAGTCATCAATTCTTTTTAGCTTTTAGGTTTTTTAACTGTTTATCTAACCACTAAAAGTACTAACCAATAATTTACATGTGCCACTCTACACTCTGTGCTGACTGTTATGCTGCTTTTTGAGTCTTTCCCCCTATTTCTCTGGTACCTGCTGCTCTGCTCCTGATGGCCTTTGCTGCTGCTGGCTTGGACACAGTGTTTAAATCTGCTGCTCTGCTCCCAATAGCCACTACGACTGCCAGCTCTTACACACTATTTAAATCTGCCACTCTGCTTCTCCTGATAGCCTCACATTTCAAAGTTTGCAGACAAAACAAAACTCGGAAATGTAGTAATCAATGAGGAGGATAGTAACAAATGTCATGAGGACATACACTGGTAAAATAGACAAGCACATGCCAGATGAAATTTAACACACAGAAATGTGAAGTGATTCATTTTGGCAGGAAGAATGAAGAAGCAACATAAATTAAAAAGTACAATTTCAGATGGGATGCAAGAACAGAGACATCTGGTGGTGCATGTACACAAGACTTTGAAGGTCGGACAAGTTGAGAAGACAGTTAAAAAAAAAACACATGGGATTCTTGGCTTTATTAATATAGGCATGGTGGGAGGTGGGATTTTTAGCACTCAAACATGGATGGGTTGGGTTCACATAAGATGTTAATACATTAAAACTCTGAACCCTGACCCCCAACACGCCTCCAATCTGCCCAAGGCAGGGTTTTACGGAGATGAGACAAGGAGCGGGCAGCCAACCTGCTCTCAGGAGGTGGGTTAACAATTTAAATATTTTTGTTTGCTTTGTAGGTTTTACAGTGGGCAGCCGGGTTTCCCAGGCAGCTGAAGTGAAATGCGGACAGCATCGGGGAGAAGGTAAGTGCCTTTACAGCACAGATTGTGGGCCAGCAGGAAAAGGAGTGCTTCTTCCCGACCCCCTAAGTTACTCCCCTATTAAACCCATCCCCATACAAAGACCCCCAGGGTTGGAGATTGGACTCCCCCCCCCCCCCCCCCGGGTTTGGACCCCACTCCATGGGGTCAGGGATCAGAACTCCACCCCCCATGGGTTCGGAATCCTGCCCCTCCCGGGCTCAGGGATCAAACCTACCTGGTCCTGCAGTCTCCTCCGAAGTGTTGCTGCCCAACTGGAAGCCAAGCCTGTCAATTAGGATGACTTCTGGGCAGGGAACATTTCGGGTTTCCCATCCAAAACTCCATCCCCCCACAATCCCCACTCCCCAGCATACATAACCCATTCCTACTAATATGCAGGTTATTGAGTTCAAAACAAGGAATATATGCTAAACCTTTATAAAACACTGGTTAGGCCCCAGCTGATGTATTGTTCCCAATTCTGGGCACCACACATTTGGACGGATTTCAAGGCCTTAGCCAGCATACAAAGAAGATTTGTTAGAATGGTGCCAGGAATAAAAGACTTCAGTTACATGGAGACACTTGAAAAACAGGTTATTCTTTTCAGATCAGTGTAGGTTAAAAGGAGATTTGATAGGGCTGTTCAAAATAATGAAAGGTTTTGACAGAACATATAAGGAGAAATTGTTGCTGGTGGCAGGAGGTTCAGTAACCAGACAACACAGACTTAAGGTAATCGGCAAAATAACCAGAGAAGATGATATGAGGAAAAAAATATTTACGCAGTGAATTGTTCTGACCTGGAGTGCGCTGCCAGAAATGGTGGTGGAAGCAGATTCAATAATGACTTTCAAAAGAGAATTGGGTAAATGCGTGAAGTGGGAAAATTTGCAGGGCAATGGGACTAATTGGGTAGCTCTTTCCAAGAGTCAGCACAGGCACGATGGGCCAAATGGCCTTCCTCTGTGCTATATCATTATAAGATTCTATGATTATAAAGAGTAAATGTGTACTCAGAGTGTGCGAGTGCAGCAAACTAAGGTAAAACTGACAACTATAGAAATAAAAAAATTACTTATTGAAATTTTCCTTTAAAAACAAAAAATAAAAACGTCTGAAATTAATTGCATTTTGTGAAAATGAAGACAAGTGCTAAAAACCGACGTCCAACATTAGAACCATAGAAGAATTACGGCACAGAAGGAGGCCATTCAGCCCATCATGTCTGCGCCAGTCAAAAAAAGTAGCTGCCCAATCTAATCCCACCTTCCAGCACCTGGTCCATAGCCTTGCAGGTTACAGCACTTCAGCTGCATATCCAGGGACCTTTTAAAAGAGTAGAGGGTTTCTGCCTTCACCACCGTTCCTGGCAGTGAATTCCAGACACCCATCACCCTCTGGGTGAAAAGGTTTTTCCTCATATCTCCTCTAATGCTTCTACCAATCACCTTAAATCTGTTCCCCCTGATAATTGACCCTTCCACTAGAGGAAACAGGTCCTTCCTGTCTTCGCTATCTAGGCCCTTCATAATTTTGTACACCTCAATTAAGTCACCTCTCAGCCTCCTCTGTTCTAAGGAAAACAACCCTAGCCGATCCAATCTTTCCTCATAGCTGCAACTTTCAAGCCCTGGCAACATTCCTGTAAATCTCCTATGTAGCCTCTCCAGAGAAATTTTATGTTCTTCCTGTAATGTGGTGACCAGAACTGTATGCAATACTCCAGCTGTGGCCTAACCAGCATTTTTTACAGTTCAAGCATTACATCCCTGTTTTTATATTCCATACCTCGGCCAATAAAGGAAAGTATTCCATTTGCCACTTTTCCGCCCACTCAACCAAACCATTGATATTATTCTAGAGCCTCAAGCTATCTTCTTCACTATCAACTACACGGCCAATTTTTGTGTCATCAGCAAATTTCCCAATCATGCCTCCCACATTTAAGTCCAAATGATTACCACAAACAGCAAAGGACCCAACACTGAGGCTTGTGGAATGCCACTGGAAACCGTTTTCCATTCGCAAAAACATCTGTCGACTACTACCCTTTGTTTCCCATCACTGAGCCAATTTTGAATCCAACCTGCCACATTCCTATGTATCATTCTAGGTTATTTTATACATATGGAGAAAATGGATACCTGGAGACTGCTCCGAATACACAGTTACGAACACCTTACATTCCAAATAGATGTTTCAGGTTAGTTTCAGAGTTTATGCAAATCCAGTAGTGCTAGATGGTGGCACTGCCAAAAACACCTAGGCTAGGCCATTTCAGCAGGCAATTTTCCTGAGGTCCATAGAAAGGAATGGTATAACTGACACTAGCAACAACAGCAGCTGCTTGGTGCCAGGGACATGGGTACAGTGCCAGTATCTCACCAAGAAGGGAAAAGTGAATGTGAACTTTAAACAGATATGAAAATGTTTGTGAATCTGTGGCAACAATCTAGTATTTCCCATCACTCAGTGTAATGAGCTAGTTAAAATACCATCATGAACTAGTTTAAATAGAATTGTACAGTCGCACGCACAGCAAGGATTGACTTGTTAGTCACACTCAGTCCATACAAGCATCTGCAATGATCTAATGCAGGAAAGTAATACAGCACCACCCACACAGCTACTTCTGAGTGCAAAGAGAGAAGGTCCTGCTAATGTTGTAGAGATTCTTGGTGCAGCAGTAAGTCATCAGAGTCTTGTATGTCTGCTGATGAAGACAGTATGTTGAAATTTCCTACCTACCACAATCACCAGGCATTCAAGAGGAAGGCTCATTACCATCTTCTCAAGAAAGATAAGGATTGGTGGTAAATGTGGCCTTGCCAGCCTTGCCCACATTACAAGAATAAATAAATAAAAATGCTGTTGGAGACAGTGTGAGGAGGTTTAATATTCTTAATGGCACCAAATCAAAATACTGAGATGGTCAAACAGCTGCAGTGATTACTCAAGGCAGCTGTTTTTACAACAACCTTGTTTTGCTGCCAGTGGCTATCAGGGTAAGGAGTGATTTTGGTTTTGCACTGAAGGTGGCATAGGTTGAACAGTTTCCCATCTGTTCTGTAGATTATCTCTACTCCTGTGGGTAGTTTGTTGGAGGTGAGGGGTAGCACTGGAATGAGGAAAATGGAGAAGAGGGTTGGTGCGATGACACAGCCTTGCTCGACTCCAGTCTTGACTGAGATAGGGTCTGTGGTGAGGATCCAAAACCAAAATCACTCTGACCTCAGTCATCGAGCTTCAGTATGCAGGTGACACTTGCGTGTGCCCTCGCTCTAAAACTGAGCTCCAGATCATTGTCGACTCCTTCTCTGAAGCATATGAGAAAACATGTCTTTCATTAAGCACTTGGAAAATGAAGGTCTTCTTCCAACCAGCTCCCACAGCACAACACCTCCCCCCATCAATCAAGATCAATGGCAAGATCCTGGAAAACGTGGGCCATTTTCCATATCTTGGAGCCTCCTCTTGGCAAAGGCTGGCAAAGACAATGAGGTTCATCATTGCCTCCAATGTGCCAGCTCAGCCTTCGACCGAATGAGGAAGAGAGTATTTGAGGATCAGGATCTCAAACCCGAGACTAAGATCATGGTTTACTGGGCAGCAGTGATCTCTGCACTCCTGTATGCTTCAGAGACTTGGACAACCTGCAGCAGGCACCTTAAAGCACTGGAGAAGTTCCACCAGAGGTGGCTCCACAAGATCCTCCAAATCCGGTGGCAAGAAAGGTGGTCCAACAGCAGCATCCTCTCCCAAGCCAAATTGCCCAGCATCGGGGCACTATTCTCCCAAAACCAGCTCCACTGGGAAGGACGTGTCGTTTGCATGCCTGACTCCAGACTCCCAAAGCAGTTGTTCAATTCAGAACTTGGTCGTGGCACAGGACTCCCAGGAGGACAGCGGAAGAAATCAGACATCCCCGTTGACTCGTGACTGTCCTAGATGGAGAAAGCTCATTCGGGAAGGCATTGTACACCTCGAGGGACTTTGACGGGAGCATGCAGGGGCAAAGTTGAGAAGTTGGAGGGACCATACAAACCTTCAAACTGCTCACCTACCTTACCCTTCAAGCACAACCTGCCCCTCGTGGCAGAGTCCACAGATCACACATTGGACTTATCAGCCATCTCAGAACCCATTGAACTGGAATGGAAGCAAGTCATTGTCAATCCCGAAGAACTGCCGAAGAAGAAGAAGTGAGGGTAAGGAGTATGGATGCGAGAAATGTTGGTCCCTGAAACTATCATGGCAAATTTTCTTTCTGATGTTTGGTTTTTGCATTAATGAGACAAACTGAGGGTGAGGTTGTAAGGTGTGCAAGTTGGACAGGAAACTCAGAACATTGCTGTTAATTCTCCACCACATGCTCCTTTTTAAAGATGGCACAGGTGATCAGGCTCCCTCTGACGTGCTAAAGAAGCACAAAGAAAGAAGGAAGCTGAGAGTTAAAAATGGATTTCACAGATTAAGTTTCCTTTAGTTTTGGGAATTACTGTTGAATCTAGCCCAGAATAAAGATGAACCTCCTTTTGACATCAGGTAAAGATTTCAGTGAAAGGAGCTTCATTAATTCCAATCTAGTTCCCACTGCAGGTGTGAAACAAAATGAAACACTATTCTTTGCATTCCAAATCAGTACATTTAAAAAATTAATTCACAAGTTGGTTCTCTGCAAAATGTTCCGAACCATGTTCAGCAGTGCTGTGGTGCAATTTTCCCTACTATTTTCCCTACTATATTTCACCTTTCATAACCTGCTTCCAGACCTGCGGAAAATGACAGTTGAAAAATTAAGTAACACTGTGACTTTCAATAGACAATGGGGCGCATACTTTTTTTTGTCTCTCCCAAGAATGCTCTTTTCCTCTAATATCAAACAGAGACTCATTATAGTGAATCCTTTAAGATTATCAAGAGTCTTGTTTACATCTGTGCTGCCGTGACGCATTGCTGGTCTTCATTGGTAAAATTTAGATTGAAGTCTGCTGTGGATTGGGAAAACAATTGTACGATTCAGTCACTGTGATATTTCTCAGTCTGCTTAAATTGCAGAATGAAATAGTGACAGCCTGATTCAGCTGCTCTTGGCACCAGAACTAAAGAAATTGCTGCACAAATATGCCTGAAACCACAGGGCTCATGCACTCGCTGATGTTTTACAAAGACCTCTGAGATACAGTAAGGGGCAAAAATCGTTAGTGGGGGTTGTATATAGACCCCCAAACTGTAGTGGTGATGTTGGGAGTGGCATTAAACAGGAAATTAGAGATGCATGCGATAAAGGAACATCTGTAATTATGAGTGACTTTAATCTGCATATAGATTGGGCAAATCAAATTAGTCACAATACCGTAGAGGAGGAATTCTTGGAGTGTATACGGGATGGTTTTCTGGACCAATACGTTGAGGAACCAACTAGAGAACAGGCCATCCTAGACTAGGTATTGTATAATGAGAGAGGAATAATTGACAATCTAGTGGTGCGAGACCCCTTGGCGATGAGCGACCATAATTTGATAGAATTCTTCATCAAGATGGACAGTGACGTAGTTGATTCTGAGACAAGGGTCCTGAATCTTAGGAAAAGGAAACTACGAAGGTATGAGGCGGGAGTTGACCATGACAGATTGGGAAACGTTAATTAAAGGGATGACGGTGGATAGGCAATGGCAAACATTTAAAGAGCGCATGGATGAACTGCAACAGTTGTTTATCCCTGTCTGCCTCAAAAGTAAAACGGGAAAGGTAGCCAAACCATGGCTTACAAGGGAAATTAGAGATAGCATTAGATCCAAGGAAGAGGCATATAAATTTGCCAGGAAAAACAACAGACCTGAGGATTGGGAGCAGTTTAGAATTCAGCAAAGGAGGACCAAGGGATTGATTAAGAAGGGGAAAATAGAGTACGAGAGCAAGCTGGCCGGAACATAAAAACTGACTGTAAAAGTTTCTATAGGTATGTGAAGAGAAAAAGATTGGTGAAGACAAATGTAGGTCCCTTACAGTCAGGAACAGGGGAATTTATTATGGGGAATAAAGAAATGGCTGACAAACTAAATGCATACTTTGATTCTGTCTTCACAAAGGAAGACACAAATAATATACCAGAAATGTTAAGGAACACAAGGCTTAGTGAGAGGGAGGAACCGAAAGAAATCAGTATTAGTAGAGAAATGGTGTTGGGGAAATTGATGGGATTGAAGGCCGATAAATCCCCAGGGCCTGATGGTATGCATCCCAGAGTACTTAGGGAAGTGGCCCTAGAAATAGTGGATGCATTGGTGGTCATCTTCCAAGATTCTATAGACTCTGGAACAGTTCCTACAGATTAGCTAATGTAACCCCACTATTTAAAAAGGGATGCAAAGAGAAAGCAGGGAATTATAGACCAGTCAGCCTGACATCGGTAGTGGGGAAAATTCTAGAGTCCATTATCAAAGATTTTATAGCAGAGCACTTGGAGAACAGTGGTAGAATCGGGCAGAGTCAGCATGGATTTATGAAAGGGAAATCATGCTTGACAAATCTACTAGAATTCTTCGAGGATGTAAGTAGTAGAGTTGATGAGGGGGAGCCAGTGGATGTGGTTTATTTGGACTTTCAGGAGGCTTTCAACAAATTCCCACATAAGAGATTAGCATGCAAAATTAAAGCGCATGGGATTGGGGATAGTGTATTGCGATGCATAGAAAATTGGTTGGCAGACAGGAAACAAAGAGTAGGAATAAATTGGTCTTTTTCCAAATGGCAGGCAGTGACTAGTGGGGTACCGCAGGGACCCCAGCTATTCACAATATACATTTATGATTTAGATGAGGGAACTAAATGTAATATCTCCAAATTTGCAGATGAGACAAAACTGGATGGGAGGGTGAGTTATGAGGAGGATGCAGAGAGGCTTCAGGGTGATTTGGACAAGTTGAGTGAGTGGGCTAATGCATGGCAGATGCATTATAATGTGGATAAATGTGAGGTTATCCACTTTGGTAGCAAAAACAGGAAGGCAGATTATTATCTGAATGGCTGTAAACTGAGAGAGGGGAATATGCAATGAGACTTGGGTGTTCTCCTACACCAGTCGCTGAAGGTAAGCAGGCAGGTGCAACAGGCGGTAAAAAAGGCAAATGGTATGTTGGCCTTCATAGCGAGAGGATTCGAGTACAGAAGCAGGGATGTCTTGTTGCAATTATACAGGGCCACACCTGGAATATTATGTGCAGTTCTAGTCTGTGGAAGGATGTTCTTGCTATAGAGGGAGTGCAGTGAAGGTTTACCAGACTGATTCCTGGGATGGCGGGACTGACATATGAGGAGAGATTGAGTCGGTTAGGATTATATTCGCTGGAGTTCAGAAGAGAGGGGGGATCTCATAGAAACCTATAAAATTCTAACAGGACTTGACAGAGTTGATGCGGGAAGGATGTTCCCGATGGTGGGGGAGTCCAGAACCAGGGGTCATAGTCTAAGGATACAGGGTAAACCTTTCAGGACTGAGATGAGGAGAAATTTCTTCACCCAGAGAGTGGTGAGCCTGTGGAATTCGCTACCACAGAAAGCAATTGAGGCCAAAACATTGAATGTTTTCAAAAAGGAGTTAGATATAGCTCTTGGGTCTAAAGGGATCAAAGGGTATGGGGCAAAAGCCGGAACAGGCTACTGAGTTGGATGATCAGCCATGATCATAATGAATGGCAGAGCAGGCTCGAAGGGCCAAATGGCCTACTCCTGCTCCTATTTTATATCTTTCTATAACTGTACTTTTTTTGGGGTCCAGTTTTCAAACACATTTACCAGCCAGCTGACATCAAAGTTGGACTAATAGAATAAGGCACTGAAGGCATTTTGTCTTCCTACTGTACACAGTGGCATTGGCTGCATACTATGGGAGGAATCTTGACTCCTTTAAATCAAGGGGTGGGACCACTTCCAGGTCCCAACCCTGCACTTGCTGTCAGTGCACCCACCTGGGAGATCTTCCTGGAGACGGCCAAATAAGAGGACACCTCCAGGTCCACTGTCCAATTAAGGAGGGAGAATGGTTTCATGAGGCTGCAGGCCCAATCAGAGGGTCTTCAGCCTTGGAAGGACGGCAGCCCCACCAGCAGAGTTCAGCACAGCCGCTGCAGGATGGGGACCATGAGGGCATCTCCCTCTTGAGGCGTCCTCTGAAGAGGTTAGAACTTTTTAAAAATAAACTCCAGCCACAGCTGCCAGGCTTATGGAGGGGAAACACCTCATGGGTCCCCTGGCCACGCTGCCTCCAGATACCTGCCAGGCAGCCCTCAGTGGTTGGCGAGGGCATGGGGCTCGTCTGCCACTCCGGAGATCCCAGTGGTATCCCAAATCAGCCCACAAATGGACACTTAATTATTCAACTTGGCTACCCGCTGCTGCCTTTGGGTAGCCTCTGCCAGTGAAGACCTGCCGGTGGGAAAATCGGTCCCCCTTCATGCTCACCCCCGTGGGACTGGGAAGATTTCACCCTATGCATTAACACATATTCCCTTTCTGTCCATGTAGGAATCACCCAAGGTGGTTCTGTTGTAGTATTCATATCTCTGATTCAGAAAGTCGCACTTTCATGCCCCAATCCCAGACTTAAGCGCAGAATCTAGGATCACCCTATGGTGTAATATTGAGGGAGTGACGCTGTTTCAGAGGTGCTGTCTTACAGAAGAGATGTTAAACCAAAGAGCTGTCTACCTTCTTAGATGGATGTAAAAGATCCTGTAGCACTATCCCAAAGAACAGCAGGGGAGTTCTCCTGCTGTCCAGCCAACATTTATCCCTCAACAAAGAGCTGTTCTAGTCCAAAAGCAAAATACTGCGGATGCTGGAAATCTGAAATAAATACAGAAAATGCTGGGAATACTCAGCAGGTCTGGCAGCATCTGTGGAGAGAGAGGGCAGAATTTTCGCCCCAATAGGGGATTGAGTATGGAGGTGGATGGCACGTAACTTCACGCCACCACATGCCGTGCCAGTTTGCTGGTGCCATCCCAATCCCCAGCCATTTCTCCAGACGTGGGATCGGAGGTGGAGGGTCTATCCGCCCGCAAGCAGCAGGTAGCCAGTTAAGGAATTTTCCAGTTGGCCTGTGGATCTTAGTGGTGTCAGGAACAGGCCAGTAGTCTGGAGCCGGCCACCCTGCAGAAGACCTGGAGGCCAGCGCTTCAGGCTGGCTTTGAAGCTACTCCCTGGCCTCGGCTGCAGCCCCCGGCTCCCCCTCCATGATGGTGGAGCGGCAGCTATGGCTATTTTTTATTTTAGATTTGTTTAAGTTGCTACTCAAACTGGAGGCACCCTCTCTATCTTTTACTTGGAAAAGCAGACTACAGCTCTTTCCGCACTGGAGAGCCTCCTTATTGGTTCTCCAGCTTCAAGAGCATGCCTGCTGGATGGCGGGCTCACCCTCTAGCCACTAATAGGCCAATTCAGGGAAAATCAGTGCCGGATAACTGGTCCTGACACATTATGGGGCTGTGACCCCCATTTGACCCCAACATCAGCCTCCCAACCCACAATCCTGCCCAGAAACAGAGTTAATGGGCTGAATTTTCCAGGCCCTTTGAGGACGGACTGGGAGCTGAGAGAGCTGGCAAAATGGCAGGGGAAGATGTTGTGGGGCGGGGTGGGTGGGTGGGTGAGGAGGGGGGAGCCCAACATCTTCCTGTCGCCATGCCATATTGCCGGAGGTGGGAAAATTGGTAGCTTGGACGCCCATCGGGAGGCCAATGGAGCCACTTAAGTTGGCCAATCAAGGGCCACATCCCGCCTCTGCAGGCATTTTGCCCGATTTGGGAGGGCCCGCTGCCATGTGGGGAGACCACCCAGAGAAACCTGGCAGCCTCCCAGTGGCAACAGCGCCACCGGCACTCAGTGACACCCCACCCCGCGCCACGATTGCTGAGGCCTGCCTGCCTGGCCCCAGTGTCCCCCAACACAACTTACCTGTCTTCTCGGGCGCCCCGCCATTGAGGCGCCCTCTCCCTGGAGCTACAGCCTCAGCAATGGCCACTGCTAGTGGTGGCACTGATTAGGCTGCTGAGCTGCCAACCCTCTGATTGGGTGGGCAACACCTGGCGGCAGCCTCTTAATTGGCTGCCGAGGCAATATGCTGCAATATGTCACGGGTGAAGCAAACCCTTCTCTTGTTGTGCTGGCCTGAAGCCACCACACTATCCATCATACACTGCCACCACCCCAATTATTTGGAGGGACCTCTTCCTTATGTAGGTTGAGGTGGCGCAGGTAAGGTGGTCCTCCTCACAAGCCATTGTTGATGACCAGGCAATAGCTTGATGACAAGGTGGAGTCCTATGCCCAGGCTACATTTCACCTCATGTGAAAGACAGGGTGGGTAGGGGGAAGGGGGCGGTGAGCTGTGGTGGGGAAGCTGTGGGGTGGGGGGGGGGAGGCTGCAGGGATGCACTGTGTGGGTGATATGCGGAGGTGAGCTGCAGGGGAACTAATGAGCATCTTGATGTAGCTCGCTGGTGGGGACCTAGTGAATCGCAGTCTGTTCTGATACCAAGCTGGTCTACAGGCTGGGAAAGGGTGTCCAGGCTGTTTTTGTAGAACCAGAAGGGATATCTTTATTAAAATTATGTGACAGTCATAGTATTTTTTTGAGTGAGCCTTCTAATGGTCCAAGGCTGATTTCTCCAAATTGTCCATGGAATGGCATTTGCACAGAAAGCTGGTTAGAAAATCAAGGGCACAAAGCTGCTAATTTTCCTTCAATTTGTTTAAGTGTTGCAAAATCAGCAGCTATGGGCATGTGGTCACCTGACCAGTGCTTCCTGCAAGTGCCATTCCCCAGCAGGAACATCTGAGTAAGAAATCAGTCATTCACTTCCTTCTTCCATTTAGTGTATTTTCCATCAGTGAGCTCCACCTTGTGGCCTCAGTAAATATTAACAAATAAAACTTGGACTTCTATAAAACCTTTTTCAAAGTGTTTCACATAGGAATTACTATTGAAGCACAGTGAATATGTTTGAATCCCTCCAATCCAGCTTCCACCCTCCTCATATCACTAAAATGATCCTAGGAAAATTACTGCGACTGTAGTGGATTATCCAGTTCAATATGGTTGATGTCACCTGCTCCAATAACTCCAACTCCATGGAACTGCCTTTGAATAGTTCCCTTCAGCTAGCAAAACACAGATAACATCTCCGTCATTAGTTTCTCTTCCCTTCCCTGTGCCTTCATCTCTGGAGTCAACAGCAATAACAACTTGCAATTATATAGCACCTTTAATGCAGTAAAACATCCCAAGGCACTTCACAAGAGCATTATCAAACAAAATTTGACACTGAGCCACATAAGGAGATATTGGGTAAGGAAAGAGAGAAAGAGAGGTTTATGGAGAGAAGTCCAGAGCTTAGGGCCCAGGCAGCTGAAGGCACTGCCGCCCAATGGTGGAGCAATTAAAACCAGTGATGCTCAAGAGGCCAGAGTTAGGGGAGTGCAGATATCAATGAGGGTTCATGGCTGGAGGAGATTACAGAGACAGGGATAGGCAAGACCGTGAAGGGATTGGAAAACAAGGATGAGAATTTTAAAATTGAGGTGCTGCTTAACTGTGAGCTGTAGGTCAGCAGCACAGGGGTGACAGGTGAACAAGATGGTGTGTATTAGGAAACAGACAGCAGAGTTTTGGATGACCTCAAGTTTACAGAGGGTGGAACATGGAACATCAGCCAGATGTATGTTGCAATAGTCAATTCTAGCAACTGCGAAGGCATGAATGATGGTTTCAGCAGCAGATGAGCTGAGGTAACGGCAGAGTCGGGTGATGTTACGGAGGTGGAAATAGGTGGTCTTAGTGATGGTGCAGATATATTGTCGGAAGCTCATCTTGTAATCAAATGTGACACCCAGGTTGGGAATAGTTTCATGCAGCCTCAAGCAGTTGCCAGCAGATGGAGTCAATGCAAGGGAATGGAATTTGTCATGGTGACCAAAGGAAATAGCTTCGGTCTTCCCAATATTAAGTTGGAGGAAATTTCTGCTTCTCCAGTACTGGATGTTGGAGAAACAGTCTGATAATTTACAGATCGTCAGGAGAAGTGGTAGTGAGGTGGGGCTGGATATTGTTAGTGTACATGTGGAAACTGACACTGTGTTTTCTGATGATGTCGCCGGGTTGCAGCACATAGATGAGAAATAGGCGTGGGCAAAGGATAGATCCTTGAGGCAACTGTGCAGGAATGGGAAGAGAAGCCATTGATGGTGAGTCACTGGCTACGATTAAATAAATAAGAATGGAACCAGGCGAGTGTTGGAGGAGCATGGTGTGGTCAACTGTGGCAAAGGCTGCAGACAGGTCGAGAAGGACAAGAAGGGATTGTTTACCTTTGTCACAGTTACATAGGATGTCATTCGTGGCTTTGATAAGCGCTGTTTCAGTACTGTGGCAGGGGAGAAAACCCGATTAGAGGGATTTAAACATAGAGTTCTGGGGAAAATGGGCATATATTTGGGAGGCAACAACACATTCAAGGACTCTAGAGAGGAAACAAAGGTTGGAATCTATGTAGCATTGATCCCTCTTCTCCTTACCTACATGCTTTTTGTCCCTGACTCAGGCCTTCAGTGCAATCCCCTCTCCCTTGATCCCACCATTGGTGATAGAGCTTTCATCCAACCTGATGTTACTACCTGGAATGCCCCTAAATTATTCCATCTTTCTTTTCACCTTTAAATATCTTGTCAAAACCTATCTCTTCGTCCAAGCTTTCGGTTATCCCAACTCATCTCTACCTTCCAGACTTGGTGTCTGTTTTCTTATGTTTATTTGTGAAGCACCTTGGCAGTATGTAGATGAACTTATTTTTCCTGAGGTGCTGCATGAGAAATCCAATTTCCTTAATCATACGTGCATTAGGGACAGAAAGACAGATATATCTGTTCTTTTTCAATTCCACTATACAGTGGAAAAGTTTTACCAGAAAACTGACAGGATCAGGTGTAACACCACTTTCACATCCCAACCGATTCTTCTCTCCATTGAAATCTTTGGCTCATAATATCAGGTTCCACCTGATCCCGTCAGTTTCCTGATGGATGGGTTAGGTTAAAACTATCCTCATAGTTTCTAATGAGCCAACTGAGCACAGACATAGCATTCTCACAAGCACAAATGATAATCTGAAGTTTAACTCCAACTCAAGATAACTCACTGGTGATCATCAGTCCCAGTATTCCCAACTATGAAACTAACTAAAGTCCAGGGTACTGTGCTGAACCCCATGTTGTCTACCTGGGAGAATGCATCGTACTTAATGGAATAAACTATTCCATTCCTACCAATTCATCTGAGGGTCAAGAAGTGATTATGTTGAATATAAAAATTGATAAACAACTGAATAGTATTCATCACTTTTTAATCTATCACCAGTACTGTTTACATCCATCTCCACATTATTGGCTGCCTTTCCCTTACCTCATCCTCACTGTTAAATTTCTTTTTCATGTTTTCATTATTTCCAGGCTTATCTTGTCCGAGGTGGCCCTCACCAGCCTCCTTGGCTCCATGCTGCACAAAAGCAACTTGTCCAAATCTTCACCACCTATGTCTTGTCCCTGCTATGTCCTGCTTGCCCATTGCTCCTGTCCTTGCCAACATACATTGGCTTCCCACCAACCACCAACACCCCCGCCCCCCACCCCAATACAATTAATTTAGTTCCTCAACCTCATTGCACCTTTTTATTTTCAACTTTCATCTCTGGCCCCTGTGCAGCATCTAATCCCTCTACACCACCATCAGTATCAGAGCCTCTTATCCTGTCTTGATCCTAATCACTGGAACTCTCTGCCCACCCATCTATTTTATTGACAACATTTTGGTCACCTATCCTCGATCTACTACTCTTGCCTCTACTTTTGTCGTGTCTTTGGATGTTTATTATGTTAAAGGCGCCAAATATGTTAAAGGGCGGCACAGTGGCGCAGTGGTTAGCACTGCAGCCTCACAGCTCCAGGGACCCGGGTTCGATTCCGGGTACTGCCAGTGTGGAGTTTGCATGTTCTCCCTGTGTCTGCGTGGGTTTTCTCCGGGTGCTCCGGTTTCCTCCCACAAGCCAAAAAGACTTGCAGGTTGATAGGTAAATTGGCCATTATAAATTGTCACTAGTATAGGTAGGTGGTAGGGAAATATAGGGACAGGTGGGGATGTTTGGTAGGAATATGGGATTAGTGTAGGATTAGTATCAATGGGTGGTTGATGTTCGGCACAGACTCGGTGGGCCGAAGGGCCTGTTTCAGTGCTGTATCTCTAATCTAAAAAATACAATCTTCTCTTAATTTAAAGCTGCCTATGTTAGCTGTGGCTCAGTTGGTAGCACTGTTACTGCTGGAGCCAAAAGGTCTGGGTTTAAGTCCCACTCCAGAGCTTGAGTACAAAATACCAAGGGTGATATTCCAGTGCAGTATTGAGGGAGTGCTGCACTGTCAGAGGTGCTGTCTTTTGAATGAGATGTTAAACCAAGGCCCCATGGCACCATTTCAAAGAACAGCAGGGGAGTATGCCCAGTGTCCTGGCCAATATTTATCCTTCAATCAACATCACAAAATCAGATTATCTGCTCATTATCACATTGCTGTTTGTGGGTGCTTGCAGTGCATGTATTGGCTGCCGTGTTGCAACAGTGTTTACACTTCAAAAAGTACTTCATTGGCTGTAAAGAGCTTTGAAATGTCTGGTGGTTGTGAAGGTGCTAGATAAATGCAAGTCTTTTTCTATTCTCTTTTTATTTTAAATTATCCAATAATTCAAGAAGATTATCACTAAATTTTTACTTTGCCAAATTATTTATATTGCTTAATTCGAATTATTAGATAGTTCAAAATTTTTAGCATAAAAACTGACTTAAAATGATTAAAAGTAAAAATTAAATGCAAATCATTGGCAAAATTTGATGCAATCGATATACACAGATTCTGAACATAAGCTATAAACCTGTTATCGTTCAGGGACAGGATCTGCAGAACCCAGGGAGAGGCAAGGCTGCAAAAACACCCTACTGATACGCAACTGGGTTCCGCTACCTACTATAAAACAAGTTGTTTATTTAATTTGTCTTAAAGTGCAAGATGTGACCCTTAGATTGCTGAATATAGTTTAAACCAATAAACCCTGTTTTTAACCCTTGACATAATTGTCTCTGTGATATTTGATGTGACAACATAATCCACCATTGTCAATAGTGAATTACTTTGTATGTGGTGTGTATCCTAGATCAGTTATGGTGGTTATCAGCCATGAGATCTCCCTGTGGAGGGAGAGGGACTTAGAGTGACCTCCTCTTCCTTTTGTCTGGCCTTCAACAAATACCTGCTGAAGGCCCTGGACATGCATCCTGACCTTTGGGTTGCTTCAGCTCCTTCAAGGTCCCTTGCAGGCTTTTACAGTGCTTTAGCGGAATCCGCATGGTAACATCATTGAGATTTGCACTGGTGGTGAGGGGGAGGGGGTTGTTCGTGGCAGCAGGAATCCTGTCAAAAATGGGCTGTGCATTTGTGATGACCACCCCCTCCCCACTTCACCCCACTCCCAACCTTCCAGGAAAATGGGTTGCAGTTAGTTGGATTCGAAAGGGCAGGTGAAAGTTCTGCTCTGTCTGAATTAAATGCCAAAGAGGAACATCCTAGCCATGTTTTCCACATTATGCACATACCCGAAATTACAGCTTCAAAATTTTGATTTTCAATAGATGTAATGGATCTTAACAAGATAATGAAGGTACTGCATCAGGGAATGCTCGTAAAAGCAATATTTGTGAGCTGTTCCATATCACGTTGCAATTCTGAAGATCAAAAATATCTTTATAAATGCACAAACTATTTTATTTCTGAGTTCTCTGACTCAGGATGAATATAGCCATTAGATGTTTCTTATGCTTATTTTCAGCAATTTGCTATTCAAAAATAAAGCGAAGTGATGCGGGCATACCGACCAGAAGGCCAGCACACCTCTGACTTAAGAACTGATCTGAGCACTGACCCTGATATTATGCTATCATATGAATAAACCATCCTTCCAGTAGGCAGATTGTTTGTGCTTTTTGTTACTGGATAAAACTTGTAAATGTGACTTTGGTGTACACTCCCTGAGCTATTCCTTTAAAAGGTTAAATATTAACCAGTCCAAAATTTATTTAAATTTGTTATATTTCAGTGTCAATAATATGCATTGTACTTTAAAGTAGAATGAGAAACAAACGCACCATTAACAGCTCAAAATTCACATTCGTTTTTAAATTATAAATGTAAAAAAAATGATTTTGTAATGTTCCTATCACAACAAAAGTCTCAAACTACGCTCACCCAAGAACTATCCATCCTTTGCAATCACAGTCCCATCTCTAACTACTGTCCCATCTCTAGCTGCCCTTTCCTCGCCAATATCCTCGAACATTCCCTTGCTTCCCAGCTCTGAGTTTACCTCTCCCAATGTTCCCTGTTTGAATCACTTCAGTTTTCCTTTGCATTGCAACAAGATAACCTTCACTGAAGCTATGAATGACTTTCTCTGTGTCTGCGACTATGGTACAATCTCCCTCCTTGCCCTCCACTATCTCTCTGTGCATTCAATGTAGTTGACCATTCCATCTTCTTCCTTTGCTTCTCCTCAATTGTTAACTTGGGGGACTGCCCGTCATGCTTCCACCCCTACCTGTCCAATTGCAGCACATGTATTTCCAGAAATGGCTTCTATTCTTATCTCCACTCTGTCACTTCTGGAATTCCCCAAGGATCTTATCTATGAACTGTTGCTCTTCTCCATCTGCACGCAGCTCTCAATGAGATCATCTGCAGGCACAGATTCAGCTTCTAAATGTATGCTGATAATACTCAGTTGTACTTCACCATTTTGCTTGACCTCATGACTGCCTCTGTGTTGTCAGACTACCTATCCGACATGAAGTTGTGCATCAGTCAATGTATCCCCCAGTTTGCTTTTAGGAAGGCCAAAGTAACTTTTTTGTCCCCACCATCAACACATTGTCGATGACAACTTCCATCATTTTGCTGATGATTGGGGCAGTAGACTGATGGGGCAGTAATCGGATTGATTGGATTTGCCCTGCTTTTTGTGGATAGGACAAACCTGTGCAATTTTCCATATTGTCAGATTGATGCCAGTGTTGTAGTTGTACTGGAAAAGCTTGGCTAGAAGCGCAGCTTGTTCTGGAGCACAAGCCTTCAGCATTACATCCAGGATGTTGTTGAGGCCAGTAACCTTTGCTGTATCCAATGCGTTCAGTTGTTCCATGATATCAAATGAAGGAAATCGAATTAGCTGAAGGCTGTTTTCTGTGAAGGTGAGGACCTCAGGAAGAGTCCAAGATGGATCGTGCACTTGGCACTTCTGGCTGAAGATGGTTGCAATCACTTCAGCCTTGTCATTTGCACTCAAGTGCTGGGCCATGCCATCATTGAGGATGAGAATGTTCATGGGCATCCTCTTTCTATTAGTTCTTTAATTGTTCACTATCATTCGTGACTGGATGTGGCAGGACTGCAGAGCTTTGATCTGATCTGTTGGTTGTGGGATAGCTTAACTCTCTCTATAGCACACTGCTTCTGCTGTTTGGCATGCATGTAGACCTGTGTTGTAGCTTCACCAGGTTGGCACCTCATTTTTAGCTATGCCTGGTGCTGCTCCTGGCATGCTCTTCTACACTCCTCATTGAACGAGGGTTAGTCCCCTAGCTTGATGGTAATGGTAGAGTGAGGGATATGCTGGGCAATGGACAGATTCTGGTGGAATATAATTTTGCTGCTGTTGAGGGCCTACAGAACCTCATTGGTGCCCAGTTCTGAGCTGTTGGATCTGTTCTGAATCTATCCCATTTAGCAAGGTGTTATGATTGGGTGAGGAAGGGGTCTCAGCCTCCCCTCTTGCCCCTTTCCTGGTTTGGCTGTAACAGGGTTTATCTTTTAAAACACAGTGATTTTAGCTTACCACCTCAGTGAGTCTTTGCTCACTGCTCTCTAATTGTAATAGTAAATGAACCAATCAGACAGGTTTTCTTAGGTTTAACCAAGAAAGATATAAGTTTATTAACCTTATTACTCTAACCTGGTTAAAATTACTAAAATAATTGACGCAGCCACACTAGCATGCATACAAGAGAAACACAGACACAGGTAGATACAGAAGGGAAGAAAGAATTTGGAAATGGGGGAGGTTGAAGTAGAGTTTGTAATGAATGGAATCCAGTTACTGTCCTTTGGGTCGTTGATGTAATGTCCTTGACTGAAGTTGAGGTCTTGGAGTTCTCGCTGTGGCCCGGTGCACAATTCCAGACTTGCTTCTCTGGTACCAGAAGGCCGAAGAGAGGTTTCAATTGTCTTCTTGGCAGTCGCTGGTAAAGTTCTATAGTCTTACGCTTATGCTGCCACCATGGTTTTCCCTGAGACTTTGCTGGAGAGAGAGAGAGAGACCTTCCTTCTCTTTGGTCTTCAAAGTTGCAGTCTGTTCCTTTCTGTGAGGCACAATTCAAAATGCCCCCAGTCTGGCCAGCAGGTAGGCGTGTGACCCTCTCTTTGTGTGAAACAGCAGCTTCTGGGAGGGTTGTTGATTTCAAAGCTTTCCAGACACACTTGGTGGGGGTTGCAGTTCTGGCTCTTGCACAGACAAGACGTGGATCATCACTATTGCCCAGCTCAATCTCGTTAATTGAATCAGTGAGCACGCCCATTGTCACTTTGTTCAACTGTCTCTCAGAATGCAAATGTGCAACCATGTTTTCAGCTGTTCAGCTCTGTTGTTATTTTAAAACAAGTTATGTGCAATGCCCAGTAAAAAAGGTTCAAGTAGTGTCTCATATGACAAAATTAATATGTTTCCATTTGGCAGGTGTGATTTCTGTCACAATGATGATAGTGACACACAACACAATGGAGTGTTCCTCAGTGTGAAGACAGGACTTCATCTCTATAAGGACCATGCCATGGTCAATCCTACCAATACTATCATGGACTGATTCACACATGACAGATAGCTTGTTGAGGACAAGGTCAAGTAGGTTTTTCACTTGTATTGGTTCCCGCACCACCTGCCACAGGCCCAGTACGGCAGCTATGTCTTTCAGGACTCAACCAACTTGGTCAGTAATGGTGCTACTAGAGATTTCCTTGCTCATGTTTGACCTGGTGCCAAGAGACTTCACAGCGTCCAAAGTCAATGCTGAGGACTTCCAGGGCCACTCCCTCCCACCTGTATACCACTGTGCCACCACCACTGCCGGGTCTGTCCTGTCGGTGGGACAGGACTTGTCAAGGGATGGTGATGGAGGAGTCTGAGACACTGGCTGTAAGGTATGATTCTGTGAGTATGACTAAGTCAGGCTGTTGCTTGACTAGTCTGTGGGACAGCTTTCCCAATTTTAGCAGAAGTCCCCAGATGTCAGTGAGGAGGACTTTGCAAGGTCAACTTGGCCGAGTGTGCCTTTGTTGTGTCCAAATCCAATACTTAGGCCAATGTCAGGTGGTCCATTTGTTTTTCTTACTGTAGTTTCAGTAGCAATTTGGTACAACTGAGTGGCTTGTGAGGCCATTTCAGAGAGTATTTAAGAGTCAACCACATTGTTGTGGGTCTGGAGTCACACATGAGCTAGACAGGGTAAGGACAGAAAATTTTCTTTCCTAAAGAGCATTAGTAACCCAGATTGATATTTACGACAATCTGGTAGCTTCATGACCATCATTACTGATACTAGCTTTTATTGCTGACTCCCCAGACCTTTTCCACTTCTACAAGGCACAAATCAGGAGTGTGATGGAAGACTCTCCACTTGCCTGCATGAGTTCAGCTCGAACAACGCTTAAGAAGCTCGAAACCATCCAGGACAAAGCAGCCCATTTGATTGGGAACCCACCCACCACCTTAAATATTCAGACCCTTCACTACTGGCACACCATGACAGCAGTGTGTACCATCTAGACTACAAGATGCACTGCAGAAACTCACCAAGGCTTCTTCGACAGCACCTTCCAAACCCGCAACCTCTACCACGTGGAAGGATAAGAGCAGCAGATGCAGGGGAACTCCACCACCTGCAAGTTCCCCTCCAGCCACACCATCCTGACTTGGAGCTATATCACTGTTCTTTCACAACCGTGGGGTCAAAAACTTGGATCTCTCTCCCTAAGAGCACTGTGGGAGTACCTACACGACAAGGACTGCAGCGGTTCAAGAAGGCGGCTCACCACCACCTTCTCAGGGGCAAATAGGGATGGGCAATAAATGTTGGCCTTGCCAGTGATGTTCATCCCGTGAATGAATAAAAAAAGAAATAAAACCCATAAACTCTACTTCCTGCCACTTGCTCAGGCTGAAGAATACTGTGCAACATGTTGGCACACTATTCAATTCAGGGTAGCATGTCAAACTCACGTTCTATCCAGAATCTAAAATTCTTACTTCCATTTCCACAACATAGTCCACCTCTGTTGGCTTGCTCTGTCCCAGTGCATTGAATTTAAAATCCTCACCCTCACCTTCATATTCTTCCATGGTTTTGGCCCACTTTATTATGCAATCTCATCCAGCCTCATTTCCCCTCCCGCACCCTTTGGTTTCATGATTTTGGCTTTTTTGTGCTTCCTGCCCTTCCTTCACCATTTAGTAGAACAGTCAGCTGCATTAACCCTACTCTGTGAAACCCTTCCATTTTGCTCCACCATTAAAAACAATCTCCTAACCCATTTTTTTTGAGCAAGCTTATGGTTACTTATCCTAACTGTCCCACCATGAATTGATGCTGTTTCCTTTACTTTAAATTAATTCTTTATTTTTATCTCCTCCCCTGTCTAGTGCCTTGAGGTATTTTCTATATTAAAGGCGCTAAATAAATTGTTTGTTCTAAACTGTACAGACCAGAATAGCCCTGGTCTGTGCTAAGTTAGTTGATGGTAGTTGGGGCAGCAATTTAGGTGCCGCAATATCCTTCAGTATCCCGGATTAGTGATGGAATGGGAAAATCAACCAGGGTTCCTGCTCCTGATCAATTGCCGCAAAATTTGACTTCGTAATGCCATAGGAGCCAACACTATGGAAGCAACAGGCCCTCAAAATGGCTCACAATGCACTTCTGGTACATCCTGTGCGATATCCCATGCTGGTAGGTCACTCGCAGGAACGTGCCGTGCTTATGCCAGAAGCTTTCGCAGTGAGCTGATCGTGACATCAAACAGCCTCTCAGGCTGATTTGATTCACGTTCTGCAAAATTGGACAGTACAAGTTCAGTGAATGACCTGTGCTAACCACTTACAGCTGAACACGCGTTCAGCCACACAAGGTACCTCCCACCACCACCCCCCCCCCCCCCCCCACCCCTCCCACCCCTCACTAGCACTACTTAAAGAGCCAGACATCCAACTTGCAGGTAAAATAATAACAGAAAATGCTATAAATACTCAACAGGTCTGGCAGCATCTGTGGAGAGAGAAAAAAATAGAGTTAACATTTTAGAACTGATGAAAATTCTGATGAAAGGTCATCTGTTTCTCTCTCCACAGATGCTGCCAGACCTGATGAGCATTTCCAGCCTTTTCTGTTTTTATTTCAGATTTCCAGCATCCACAGTATTTTGCAACTTTCAGGTGAGGTGCTTTTGACTTACTGTTTCTCTGGAAGTTTGTGGAAATAGGGCAGTGTGTTTTGGAGGAGCTCTGGTAAAGTTGCTGGATTTGGCAGGGAGTGTTGCTGTGTCTTCACAGGGAATGCAGAGGAGTTTTGTGACTTGTTCACACAAAGACTTCACTGCTATGGGGGAAGTAGCTGCTGTCCCACTGGGGCTGAAACACGATAGGGAAATGGAGCTGAGGCTGCAGAGAGGGGAAGCTCTGCACAAAGGGAGGAGGTGGATGGCTCTCCACAGAAGGTCCTACCTGCCAAGGCTTTTCAGGGAGCACTTCTCCCTACCTACCTCCACCTCGTCTAGGAGCAATACCTGAGGCATCTGAGACTCAACGAGGAGGTGGTTACTGAACTATGTCACCTCCTTCAACAGAACCTGCAGCCTCACACCAGGGTGAGGATGACGCTGCCAGTGGCCTTCAAGATCACCATCGCTCTCAACTTCTACAGAACTGGACCTTTCCAGGCAGGAGCAGGTGATATTGCAAACATATCCCAGTCCATCGCAGCATCTGAGAGCTGACAGAGGCCCTGTACGCCAGGAGAGGAAAGCTCATTGTTTTCTCTCCTTCCAGAGAGAAGCAGGATGAGTGGGCATGTGGCTTTGCCGGGGTAATAGGATTCGTAGTGGTGCAGGGAGCCATCGACTCCACACATGTGGCTCTGCAGGTCCCACATATCAATGGGGAGAGGTACAGGAACCACAAAGCATCCACTTCATTAAAGTGCAGTTGGTGTGCGAATATGGCCAGACCATCATGTCGGTGAATGCCATGACGTCATCATCCTAAGGCAGTCTGCTGTTTCTGGTGTCTCGGGTTACCATGAAGAACCAGCAGCAGGCTGCTTGGAGACAATGGATGCCCCTGTAAATGTGACTAATGACTCCCCTCCCCTACCTGACTACGTGAGGACAATAGGCCTGCAACAAGAGCCATTCCGCTACCAGGAACCATTGCCTGGACCGCTCAGGGGATGACCTTCATATTCTTTGGAGCATGTCTCCAGGTTTGTGGTGGTCTGCTGCACCCTTCATAACCTTGCTATTATGAGGGAGCAGCCATTGCCACTAGGCATATGGAGGCCACCATGGGAGGAGGAGGAAGAGAAGAAAGAAGAGGAGGCAGGGAGGAGGCATCTAGGATCCATCGCTCCAGATGGGCAGCTCGTAAGACTGCTGAGGCTTCAGTTCCCTTAGGATGTTATTCCTTCACCACCATCGCTGTACAATTCCCCACCTTTTTATCCACATGTGATGTCTCATACAGCGTCCTCTTGGCCAAAATCCTGCAATAAAAGCCAACAACAAGTATCTTTTCATGATAAATTTATCCAACAATACATCCAATAATACATTCAAAACTGAACTATTCACCCTTGTGTATATCATTAGTGCCTGTCTTATGAGTGCCTTTGTCTGGCCTAGTGCTCCTATGCAGTGTTGTTCCAGTGACTGCAGCATGGCTGGTGGAAGGCTGCTGCCTTTTACTGGGAGAGAATGCAGTTAGCATTGCAGGATACCCTCCAGCAGCTCTGCACAACCTCAGCATGGGCGACAACCGTCTGGGCTGCTCACTGAGAGGCAACAGCAAGGGAGTGGCAGTGGAAGGAGCACAAATACTGTCATCCTGTGAAAGACAGCAGTTTGTGCTCTATGGAGCCATAGCCAATCGCCCAAGGTGGCACCTCAGCAATCCTAGTAATCTGCTGGAGTACAGATTGCTGGACTACCTCAAGAGCCTGCATGCCCCTTAGTGCACTGAGATCCACAGCATGATGGCAGCAGTCTGAGCCTGTATGCCAGAAAGCATGGATCTCATGACCTCTGTCCCATATGAGCTTCCACTGCAAGACTCAGATGTTTGGTGGCCTCCGCCTGTGCTGCAGTGGAAACTGAGACAGCAGCCACCAGATGCTGCATCACAGGTAGGTCCACAAGTGCTGCCATGGCGTTATCTACTGCTTCCAAGTTGGAAAGGATGGACTTCCAGCTCTGCATGATGCCCTGCCACATTGGAGCCAGACCTCTCCATGTTCCTTGACAGTGACAAGAACCTGTTGTGCAGGCCTGCCAATGCATCAAGCATCTCAGTATGCATGGTCATCAGCTTTCTCCTGTAGGCTACCCCATCAAAGTCCTCATCTGAATCCCTTGAAGAAGAACCTATCTGCTACCTTGTCTCTGAGGAGCTGACACACAAACTATCCTCTACCCCTAGCCTGGCTACAACCCACTCATGCTCAGTGACTCACGACTTGCAGATCCTGATTCTATAACCACCCTGTAAGGTATGTGCTGCACCAGTACCTGAACTGGTGGCTGTGAGTGTCAGATCAAGTGACAGTGCTTCTTCCTCAGAGAGCTGTAGCAGCTCTCGCCCTTCCTCATGAGGTTTCAGTGGCTGGCCAGACAGCAGTTCTTGGGTATCTGAAAGCAGAAAGTCAAAAGGGGAGGGCTGGGGTAATGGAAGTGGGGTGCCAGGTGGATAGCAAGAGGTTCACAGGCACACCATCTGCAGCTTGCACTTCATGCCAGATAGCAGGATGAGGGTGAGGTGGGATGTGAAAAGGGTCATTGTGCAGGAACATACTGTCATCCTGAATGTTCTCAGCGATGCCGATGCAACGGCCTCTGTGAACAGCTGGCCCCATGATGCTGAGCACAGCCTCTTCTAGTGGGTTTAGGTGATGTAGGCATGCCTGTTTCTCCCTTCGGTTCTGCTCTGCTCCTTGCAGTTGTGGGCCACCTTGTCCTGCAAGAGCGAGGGAAGACTGTCAGTGTTGCACTGTGTTTGGGTGATGTGCCTGTGATAGCTGAATAGTTGGAGGTAGGTGGAAGCAGCAAGATGTGGGTGTGAGGTTGGCGTCATTGGAAAGTATGTGAGGTGGAGTATGTGACTGTCAGGCCTGAGTCCAGATTGCTAGGGACTGCTGATGGGTTAGTGATGGGGGTGTGGTGCATTGAGCTGTATGAGAGGTTGTTGGTGCAGTGGGTAGGAGATGTCATGTGAAGATCCATGCGCTACTGATCTTGACCACCCCTGTGAGGTCATTGAACTTCTTGTGACTCTGCTGCCTGGTCCTCAGTGTGAGACTCTGTGAATTGACCTCTCTAGCCTCCTACCCCCATTCCCTCTCCCACCTGTAGCACCACATCCAAGAGCCTGGGTGCCCTCTCTCTTCCTTGTTTTTCTTTAATTTCCAAAATATACTTTATTCATAAAAATCTGTAAAAAAAAAATACATGACAAAACAGTTCTAAACAGCACCAAGTCAAAAATTACAAACAGTGCAAAGGAGGTCAGTTTCCTTCAATACAGGAGTGAGTTGCCTCACAACCCTTCCATTTCATTTTTCATGCCATATACATTTTACAGAAAACAAAAATTTTCCCGATACAGTTCAAGGGATTTCCCATGGATCCAGGCCCTCAGTTCAGCTTGATGGAGGGACCTTACACAGTTTTTTTTCCCCATCGAGTCTTTGCTGCGGCTGCCCCAAGCTTTAGTGCGTCCCTCAGCACGTAGTCCTGGACCTTGGAATGTGCCAGTCTGCAACATTCGATCGTGGACAACTCTTTGTGCTGGAAGACCAGCAGGTTTCGGGCAGACCAAAGGGCGTCTTTCACCGAATTGATAGTCCTCCAGCAGCTGTTGATGTTTATCTCGGTGTGCGTCCCTGGGAACAGCCCGTAGAGCACAGACTCCTGTGTTACAGAGCTGCTTGGGATGAACCTCGACAAAAACCACTGCATCTCTTTCCACACCTGCTTTGCAAAGACACACTCCAGAAGGAGGTGGGCAACCGTCTCTTCCCCACCACAGCCATCTCGAGGGCAGCATGCGGAGGGGGTGAGACTTCGGGCATGCAGGAAGGATCTGACGGGGAGGGCTCTTCTCACCACCAGCCAAGCTACATCTTGGTGCTTGTTTGAAAGTTCTGGTGATGAGGCATTCCGCTGAATGACTTTGGCAGGCTGCTCGGGGAACCATCCGACAGGATCCACCATCTCCTTTTCCCGTAGGGCCTTGAGGACATTCCGTGCAGACCACTGCCTGATGGATTGGTGGTCAAAGGTGTTTTTCCGCAGAAACTGCTCCACGAAGGATAGGTGGTACGGCACTGTCCAACTGGATGGAGTGTTCCGCGGCAATATGACCAGGCCCATCCTTCGCAACACGGGGGACAGATAGAACCTCAGCACGTAGTGTTTGCGTATTGGAGGTCTACACACAGCTTGATGCAGCCGCACACGAAGGTAGTCATCAGGATGAGGGCGATGTTGGGTACATTTTTCCAGAGGTTTGAACATCGTGTCCCTCTGGACCCGGTCCATTTTGGATCCCCAGATGAAGCGGAAAATGGCTCGGGTGACCGCCACAGCGCAGGAGTGGGGTCTGGGCCAGACCTGCGCCACGTACAGCAACAACGTGACCGCCTCGCACCTGATGACCAGGTTCTTACCCACAATGGAGAGAGATCGCTGCTCCCACATGCTCAGCTTGTGTTGTAACCTGGCTACTCGCTCCTCCCAGGTTTTGGTGCACGCCCCGGCCCTTCCGAACCATATCCCCAACACCTTCAGGTAGTCTGACCTGACGGTGAAGGGGACAAAGGATCGGTCAGCCCAGTTCCCAAAAAACATGGCCTCGCTCTTGCCTTGGTTAACTTTGGCTCCCGAGGCCAGTTCGAACTGGTCGCAGATGCTCATCAGTCTGTGCACAGACAGCGGATCCAAGCAGAAGACGGCGACGTCATCCATGTACAGGGAGGTTTTAACCTGAGTGCCCCCACTGCCTGGGATTCACCCCTCTTATGCTCGCATTCTTCCTCATAGACTCAGCAAAGGGTTCAATACAGCAAACAAACAGGACAGGGGAGAGAGGACAGCCCTGTCTAACTCCAGATTGGATCGGGAAACTTTCCGATTCCCACCCATTGATTGAGACTGCACGACTGATGTTTGTGTAGAGCAGTTTGATCCAATTGCAGATTCTCTCCCTAAACCCCATTTTGGAAAGCACGTCCATCATGTAGGTGTGCGATATCCTGTCAAAAGCCTTCTCCTGGTGCAAGCTGATGAGGCAGGTGTCCACCCTCCTGTCCCATACATAGGCGATCGTATCCCTGAGTAGCGCAAGACTATCGGAGATCTTCCTGCCAGGTACAGTACAGGTCTGGTCGGGGTGGATCACCAACTCCAGAGCAGATTTGATTCGACTGGCGATGACTTTGGACAGAATCTTGTAGTCAACAATAAGCAGTGAGATGGGCCTCCAATTTCTGATTTCTGCCCTCTCCCCCTTCCGCTTGTAGATGAGGGTGATGATGCCTTTCCTCATGGATTCTGACAAGCTGCCGGCCAGGAAAATACTCTCATATACTTCCAGCAGGTCCGGGTCGACCCCGTCCCACAGGGCTGAATACAACTCAACTGGTAAGCCATCGCTTCCAGGAGTTTTACTCGTCTCGAAGGACTTGACGGCCTTTGTCAGCTCGTCCAGAGTTAGCGGCTTGTCCAGTCTCTCCCTCATGTTGTCACCTAAGACCTCTGTGATAGATGACAGGAAGGACTGGGAGGCTCTGCTGTCTGTGGGCTTCGCGTCATACAGCCCAGCATAAAAGGATTTGCCGATCCTTAGTATGTCGGACTGAGAAGACGTTACCGAGCCATCCTCTTCCTTCAGGCTGCTGATAACAGAGCTCTCTCTCTGTACCTTTTGGAAGAAGTAACGCGAGCACGTCTCATCATGCTCAATGGAGCGGACTCTGGATAAAATGGATTTTATTTCTTTTGTTTTTGTTTTTTTCTCTTAATTTTCTCTCCTCCTCTTCTGAAAGTGCAGACTCACAGGGGCTCTTTGGTACCACGGCCAGGAGTCACTCTTCATGTGCAGCATAGATAGTGATTGCTGGCAGTCTGGAAAGCATATCATGGAACTGTTTTTACTCAGTGTCCAGAGGAATGAAAAGATATCGGGCTAAAAAGTGATTTGCTCCTGTTTGCAGGGGCAGGGTTTGCAATTCGAGATCTCTTCCTTGTTGTGCCATCTGGAGTGCTTTTTCTTTCACCCAATTCCTGCAGCAACAGTCAGCAGCAGCTTCCTTATAATGAGTGCAGTTCCCCTTTAAGAGAGGCAGGCTGCTCTTAAGAGGTGCAGGGGCTAGCTGGAACACGTGCTGGGCTCCAGCCAGCAGCACCGGTCGTGCTCGGCGGACGCTATAATCATGGAAATGAACAAGCAACACAACATTTGCATATTGCCTGCCTCAGCGGGACCGGATGTGGGTGTGGACTGATCTCGAATTGCAAACCCTGCCCCTGAAAACAGGAGCAAATCACTTTTTAGCCTGATATCTTTTCATTCCTCTGGACACTGAGTAAAAACAGTTCCATGATATGCTTTCCAGACTGCCAGCAATCACTATCTATGTTGAACATAAAGAGTGACTCCTGGGCGTGGTACCAAAGAGCCCCTGTGAGTCTCAACTTTCAGAAGAGGAGGAGAGAAAATTAAGAGAAAAAAACAAAAGAAATAAAATCCATTTTATCAAGGCAATTATTTGATCATTAATACAGTCAAATAAATATGTTATTGTACAGATAACGGGAAGTGAAATTTTCCTCCACTATTCAATACTGGCTAGTCATGTTGGAAAATACAAAGCTGAGTTCTATTGTCATCTTACTGCCCCCATTGGGATTTTCCTCCCCATGTCTCTTGGAACCGTCCACTCCTCACTGGCCTTGTGCAGATAGCAGCTTGGGGACAGGGCCCAAGTTTTCGTCCTTTCCTCCCCAGTTAATGCTGCATGCCAGCACCTCCATATGAAATGCAGCAGTCAAGGCCCTGAATTACCCCAATAAAGATGGCATGGTTAGTGACTGCTCTCCCTCCAGTTAACCCCGACATTGACCTGCTGAAGGACTTAGTCATAGCCAAGGATATCAGTGGGAACATTTCTTCTAATCTTTGGGATACATCTGCCCTGCTAGCGTTACCTTGTGAAGCTCTTTCTTGACAGTGAGAACCCAATGGGAGCTTCCTGTGCATATGCAATGTCTCCTGATCCATGAAAATGAGACAATTGCAGAGGGGAGGGTGGAAGTCCCACTTAGCTAGAACTCTACCGTAAAGAATAATTCCCCCACCCCACCCCACTCACTCTCCAGAGATGGAGAGGATTTGGAGACTCTTTCATGGTATTACTATTAATTAGGCTTATCAATGAAATTGCTCTGCACCTTGGTTATTTGAAGGATATAGGTAGGACCAGAATTAGAAGCAATAATGATTATACTTACTGCCTCATAATGTACGCTTTCCTTTGTGAAAATTTTGCTTTTACTAACTTCCAGAGTGCAAAGTTAAACATTTTTCATACTTTTTTTTAAGCGATTTCCTTTTCTAATGAAACAGATGCTTTTTCATTCTCATGATGACTCATATGATCTCCACCAGTGTTGGAGCGATGACTCACTGTTAATCACATTACATGTAATGTAGCATTTATTTTACGGTATATGATTACTTAGTACAGACAGCATTCTTTCTCTGAATCAGATGTGGTTGCACTGAACTTTACCAGCAGAGACTAAATTGAAAACAATTGTTGTGGGGTAGGGGAGAAAATAGAGAGGGAGAGAACAAGAGATAAATCTATGTGTCACGCATGGACTCCAGCACACGCAATGTCAGGAACAGCTGCAAAGTTTAGAAATTAAAATTTGAAGCGAATAAAGTTCTATCCAATACAGAACATTATAAAAACTCGACAGTGCTCCAGAACTTGCCGCCCCCCCCCAGCCCAGCTGTTCCAGTACAGCGACAACACTGGCATCTACCCTATAATGTGGAAAATTGCCCAGGTATGTCCTGTACACAAAAAGCAGGACAAGTCCAACCCGGCCAATTACTGCCCCATCAGTCTACTCTCAATCATCAGTAAATTGAAGGAAGGTGTCATCAACAGTGCCATCAAACGGTACTAGCTTAGCAATAACCTGCTCAGTGACGCTCAGTTTGGGTTCCGCCAGGGCCACTCAACTCTTGACCTCATTACAGTCTTGGTAATTAGGGATGGGTAATAAACTGGCCTTGCAAGCAATGCCCACATCCCACGAACGAATAATTTTTTTAACAGTTATCGTAAAAATGAACATTTTAAAAATTCATTCATGGGATGTGGGCGTCGCTGGCCAGGCCAGCATTTATTGCCCATCCCAAAGTGCCCTTGAGAAGGTGGTGGTGAGCTGCCTTCTTGAACCACTGCAGTCCATGTGGGGTAGGTACACCCACAGTGCTGTTAGGAAGGGAGTTCCAGGATTTTGACCCAGCCACAGTGATGGAACGGCGATATAGTTCCAAGTCAGGATGGTGTGTGACTTGGAGGGGAACTTGCAGGTGGTAGTGTTCCCATGCATTTGCTGCCCTTGTCCTTCTAGTTGGTAGAGGTCGCGGGTTTGGAAGGTGCTGTCTAAGGAGCCTTGGTGCATTGCTGCAGTGCATCTTGTAGATGGTACACACTGCTGCCACTGTGCGTCGGTGGTGGAGGGGGTGAATATTTGTAGATGGGGTGCCAATCAAGCGGGCTGCTTTGTCCTGGATGGTGTCGAGCTTCTTGAGTGTTGTTGGAGCTGCACCCACCCAGGCAAGTGGAGAGTATTCCATCACATTCCTGACTTGTGCCTTGTAGATGGTGGACAGGCTTTGGGGAGTCAGGAGGTGAGTTACTCACCTCAGGATTCCTAGCCTCTGACCTGCTCTTGTAGCCACGGTATTTATATGGCTACTCCAGTTCAGTTTCTGGTCAATAGTAGCCCCTAGGATGTTGATAGTGGGGGAATTCAGCGATGGTAATGCTGTTGAATGTCAAGGGGAGATGGTTAGATTCTCTCTTGTTGGAGATGGTCATTGCCTGGCTCTTGTGTGGCACGAATGTTACTTGCCACTTATGAGCCCAAGCCTGGATATTGTCCAGGTCTTGCTGCATTTTTACATGGACTGCTTCAGTATCTGAGGAGTCACGAATGGTGCTGAACATTGTGCAATCATCAGCGAACATCCCCACTTCTGACCTTATGATTGAAGGAAGGTCATTGATGAAGCAGCTGAAGATGGTTGGGCCTAGGACACTACCCTGAGGAACTCCTGCAGTGATGTCCTGGAGCTCAGATGATTGACCTCCGACAACCACAACCATCTTCCTTTGCGCTAGGTATGACTCCAGCCAGCGGAGGGTTTTCCCCCTGATTCCCTTTTGACCTCAATTTTGCTAGGGCTCCTTGATGCCATACTCGGTCAAATGCTGCCTTGATGTCAAGAGCAGTCACTCTCACCTCACCTCTTGAGTTCAGCTCTTTTGTCCATGTTTGAACCAAGGCTGTAATGAGGTCAGGAGCTGAGTGGCCCTGGCGGAACCCAAACTGAGCGTCACTGAGCAGGTTATTGCTAAGCAAGTGCCGCTTGATGGCACTGTTGATGACACCTTCCATCATTTTACTGATGATTGAGAGTAGACTAATGGAGTGGTAGTTGGCCGGGTTGGACTTGTCCTGCTTTTTGTGTACAGGACGTACCTGGGCAATTTTACACATGGTAGGGTAGATGCCAGTGTTGTAGCTGTACTGGAACAGCTTGGCTAGGGGCGCAGCAAGTTCTGCAGCACAGGTCTTCAGTACTATTGCCGGAATATTGTCAGGGCCCATAGCTTTTGCAGTATCCAGTGCCTTCAGTCATTTCTTGATATCACGCGGAGTGAATCAAATTGGCTGAAGTCTGGCATCTGTGATGCTGGGGACTTCAGGAGGAGGCCGAGGTGGATTGTCAACTCGGCACTTCTGGCTGAAGATTGTTGCAAATGCTTCAGCCTTATCTTCGCACTGATGTGCAGGGCTCCCCCATCATTGAGGATGGGGATATTTGTGGAGCCACTTCCTCCAGTTAGTTGTTTAATTGTCCACCACCATTCACGGCAGGATGTGGCAGGACTGCAGAGCTTCGATCTGATCCGTTGGTTATGGGATCGCTTAGCTCTGTCTATCGCATGCCACTTACGCAGTTTGTCCTACCTTTCCCCCTCGTGCGAATGTACAACAACTGTACAAGAACGATCTTCTCTTTAAAGGCAGGCCATTATTCCATTACCATTTTCTCTTCCAATCTTTGATTCCAATTTACCTGGGCCAAATCTGTTCCCGCCCCATTGCAATTGGCCGTCCCCTAATTTATTATTTTTACTCTGGATTGCTCTTTGTCATTTTCCTTAGTCAACCTAAACTTTATGATACTATGATAACTGTTCCTTAAATGTTCCCCTACTGACATTTCATCCACTTGACCCACCTTATTCCCCAGAACCAGATCCAGCAATGCCTCCTTCCTCATTGGGCCAGAAACATATGGATCAAGAAAATTCTCTTGAACACACTCTAGATACTCTTCCCATTCTTTTCTTTACACTGTTACTATCCCAGTCTACATTAGGATAATTAAATTTCTCCATTATAACTACACCATAGTTTTTGCACCTCTCTGTAATTTCTTTGCAAACTTCTTCCTCTACATCTTTCCCACTCGTTGTTGGCCTATCGAATACGCCCAGTGGTGTATTAGTACCTCCATTGTTTCTTAGCTCTAACCAAATAGATTCTGTCCTTGACCCCTGTAGGACATCCTCTCTCTCCAGCACTGTAATATTCTCCTTAATCAATACTGTCAACCTCCTCCTTTCTTTCCTTCCCTATCTTTCCTGAACACGTTGTACCCAGGAATATTTAGTATGCCCTTTTTTGAGCAAGGTCTCTGTTATTGCCACAACATCATATTTCCCATGTGGCTATCTGCACCTGCAGCTGACCAACCTTGCTTATCACATTTCATGCATTCACATATATGCCCAGTAAACTAATTTAGATCTTATTGCATTCTCTCTTACTCGGACCCCATCTTATATCTTACTATTCCTAATTTTAGTGCTATCTGTCTCTCCCAATTTTTTGTGCACCTTGTTTTTCCTCTCTAATGTTACCTCCTGGTTCCCATCCCCCTGCCAACTTTGTTTAAACCCTCCCCAATAGCACTTAGCAAACTGTCCCGCAAGGACATTGATCCTAGCTCTGCTCAGGTGTAATCCATCCACCCTGTACAGATGCCACCTCCCCCAGAATTGATCCCAATGTCCCAGGAATCTAAAGCCATCCCTCCTGCACCATCTTCTCATTCATCTGCTCTATCCTCCTATTTCTATACTCATTAGTGCGTGACACCGGAAGTAATACGGAGATTACTACAGTTCAGGTCCCGCTTGCTAATTTCTTTCTGAGCTCCCTAAAATCTGCCTGTAGGGCCTTATCCCTCCTTCTAACTATATCATTGATACCAATATGGACTACGACTATTGGCTGTTCACCCTCCCCCCTCAGAGTGCTCATAGCCGCTCAGACATCCTTGATCCTGGGAACAAGGAGGCAATATACCATCCTGGATTCATGGCTGCAGCTGCAAAAGTACCTGTCTATTCCTCTAGCTATAGAATCCCCTATCACTATTGCCTTGCCAAGCTTCCTCCTATCCAGCTGAGCCAGCCATGGTGCCGTGGAGTCACACTAGTATTGAGAACTGAATACCGATTGGACAGCGAGGTGCACTCAGGGAGTCCTGCACTACCTGCCTGGTCCTGCTTGACTGCCTGGTGGTCATCCATTCCCTCTTTGGCTGTATACCCTTAAGCTTTGGGATGACCGCATCCAGAAATGTGCTATCCACAAAACCCTCAGCCTTGAGGATGCACTGCAGTGACGCCAGCTACCGCGCAAGTTTCAAAACCCGGAGCTCAAGCTGCTCCAGCTGATGACGCAGGAGAAGCATCCTGGAGTTCCCACATGAAAGGATGTGCACTCCACGGGACTGAGATGCCCTGCCATGCCTCTATTTATTAGAATATTAATGGACCTAACAGAAATAAACTTAAGTCTTAAATTAATAAAAACTTATCAGCTGCATTGTTGTGCTGATGACACTTTATAGGGAGGTTAACATAAATGTTTTTGCTCAACGCTTATTATCGAAACACCTCTGATTTTAACTTACTGAAAAATTCAGAACCCTTTAGTGTTATTATCCTTGTTATCCAATTTAATCTATATCTCCCTAGATCTATTTAATTAATTGAACACTGATTGCAATTATATGATAAATGATTAAATTGACTTTAATTTATACTAATTACTTGATCTAGTCTTACTTTATGGTTGATTAATTTAAATTAAATTAAAAGTTTACCAGTGTACTCACTCCACATGACTTCTTGTTGTATGACGTCACTTTGCAATTTATCCCTGCTGTGATCTCAGGTCGCCGCAGCTCTTGCTGACAATGTGGTGGTCACACCTACCAATACTGCTATAGATAGGTACACCTGAGACAGATAGGTTGGTGAGGAGGAAAGCAAGCATGTTTTTCACATGTTGGTTCTCTCACCATCTGCCGCAGGCCCAGTCTGGAAGCTATGTCGCTCAGGACTCAGCCAGCTTAGTCAAAAATGCTGTTACCAAGCCATTTTTGGCAAGGGACATTGAAGTCCCCCACCCAGAGTACATTCTCAGCCCTTGCTACCCTATGTTTCTTCTGATTTATAGTTCAGGTGGTAATCAGCTTGAGTTTTCCTTGCCCATGTTTGACCTGATGCCATGAGACGTCATGGGCTCTGGAGTCAATACAGAGGACGCCCAGGGCCACTCCTTTCTGACTGTATACCACGGTGCTGTCACCCCTGGTCGGTCTGTGCTACCAATGTACTGGATATGCCCAGTGACGGTGATGGAGGGGTCTGAATCATTGGTTGAACAGTCTGATTTTGCATGTATGAATGTGTCAAGCTGTTGTTAGCCTGTGGGACAACTCTCTGGTTGATTGGGCCGAGTTTGCTTTTGTCAGGCTGGTACGTGGGTTGATGCCGAGTGGTCCATCTGGTTTTATTCTCATTAGACCTTTTCCCAGCAGTTTGATACAACTGAGTGGTTTGCTAGGCCATTTCAAAGGCAGTTAAGAGTCAATCACTTTGCTGTGGGTCTGGAGTCACATGTGGACCAAGATGGGTAAAGGGTGGCAGGTTTCCTTCCCTAAAAGGACATTAGTGATCTAGGAGGGTTTTTACGACAATCCAATAGTTACGAGGTCACCATTACTGATACTAGATTTTAATGGAAGATTAATTTAATTAACTGATTCCCCAGTTGTCATGTCTCCAGATCATTAGACTAGGCCTCTGGATTACTCGTCCAGTAACATTACCACTAGGCTACTGTACAGTAAATAACTCAATTTTCAACTGTGGCCTTAAACATGGGGTAGAATCACATGAACCACCTTTTCAAGTAATTCACTACCCGTCCCTGGAAATGGGAATTATCCTCATAATGGGTAGAACTACAAGGAAATGTTTTACATGGCAGAATTTTTAAAAGAGAGATCTGGCTGCACATCAGAAATATTTCACTTGGATGCAAAGGTTGGGTGCTATAGTTTTACCAGCAATCATAGACTGCTGATGTTATGTGAATGTGTCAATGCCACAAAGTACACCTCGGATCATTTGGTTGTCATGTCTTGTCAGTCCAAACCTGGACAGAGCGTGTGGTTAGGTGTAGAACCAGGAACTTAACTTCGGAAACAAAAGCATTTTTTAAAATCAGTATTGAGACACATGGGCTTCGATCTTAACACAACCTTCCAATGGACAGTAAAGAGTTGGGGGGGGAGGGGTTAAATAGAATGTTATGCATGTCCCCCATCACATCTTTTACAGTGGCCGATATCGGGGCATCCGATTGCCTCACTGTGGAGGGGCGGGATACTTAATTAATATACTTGCGTCAGTCTCCGACAGTGAAATCTAGAGGCTAATTTAAAATTGGCTGCTGCTGCACAGGTTTCACAGGAGTTAGAAAACTAGGTAGTGGGAGCCTCAGGGGTGCTCCCCTGACTCCTCAAGAAAGCCTTTGGCCTCCCCTAGCCCCTATTGCCAGCCTCCACCATACCACTCCCTCCCCAACAGCCCTCCTGATTGCTGAGCTACACCCAACCCTCCCAATTGCTGACATCTCTCACTGCCCCCCCGATCATTGATCTCCCCCAAGCCCTCCCGATCGCGGGATTTCTCTCCCACCCCAATTTCCAGGGACTGATCTCTGGCCTTGCTGGGTTCTTTGACCTATTTTGGCCTCTCCAGCACCCTCCCACTTCTCTCTAAATATTGGAGCCATTATCTCAATTATTTTACAGCTTCAACTGTTAAATGTTAGAGGGGTACATTTATTTTATGTGCAGTCTCTCTCTGTTGAATGATTTGCTTACTCCTGCCTCTTTGTTTGGAAGTTGCAGGATTTGACATAGTAGAAGGGGATTTTTCAAATGAGGTCGCCTGAATGATTGAACCCGAAAGTAAAAGTGAACAGAGACCAGTTCCAGTTCATTTAGAGGAGAGTTAAGTGCATTTTGGCCATTATTTAACAGTTTTTTTCTTCATGCTGAATCCAACGAGTGCACAACCGTGATGTCCTTCTCGTTCGCTCGGGAGGAGTATTAAACTTCATGTCTATTCATCACCAACACATTGCTTGCTTTTGCTCTTATCTCACCACAATGGCTTTGAAACTTTCTCCATGCTTTTATTGACTCCATGCTCAACTTCTGTAACCCTCTCCTTACCAGCCTCCCAAGCTCCAACCTATCCGAAACTGTGCTGCCCACATCCTGCCTGGGTCAAAATCCTGGAACTCCCCACCTAACAGCACTGTGGCTGTATCAAACCAACACAGACTGCAGCAGTTCAAAGTGGCTCACTACCACCTTCTCATGGGCAATTAGGGATGGGCAATAAAGGCTGCCATGTCAGCGTTGCTCACATCCCATGAACGAATAAGAAAAACAAAATCTTGCTTGCCCATTATTCCTATTCACGCCACTCAGCATTGGTTGCATCCCCCAACTCATTGAATTTAAAATCCTCTTCCTTGTTTCTAAATCCACCTCTATGTTTAATTTTACACCTGCAACCTGTTCCAGCCATGTCCCAGTTGGTGCTCATTCATCTTCTGACTCTGGGTTCCTGTGCATCCTCTAATTCTATTCCACTATCTGTGGCATCTATACTGCCTTACAATTCTATCCTTAAAACCCTCTGCTTTGTTTCTGGTCTTCCTATGTACAAAATCAAACCCAAAGTTTATTTCTTCAACCATGCTTTTGCTCATCTTCCCTAATTCTCATATTATTACTTGCCATCCTTTTCTCATCTGTGCAGCACCATGGTAAGATTACCAAGTTAAAGGTGCCATATAACAAGTTGTTGTTAATGGCAGCTGGCCAGAACACTGGCATTTTGCCAGCAGCAAAGAGAGCCACAGATGTTTGCACTTGTACAATGTTTAATGCCCCTCTATAGGAAACCAGTGAGTAGTCTCACATTTGCTAATGATTAGCTTCTGAAGCACAGGCCCATCTGATGTGGTGCTTCCTTGAAGCAGCACAGGGAGTTTAAATCATGTGCTGATTTTGCTAGCAAACAATGACTGTCTGTAGACAAGAACCAGACAAATCCTCAAGAAAATTAGACTTTTGCTAGCTGATTTACATAAAACATATATTGGATAACCTGTTCAAAAATAGATTGACCCAAAAAAAAAACAGATGGGTGGTAACCTTGTGCTTACATTTGCATCAGTGAACAAAGGTAGAGAAGGTGGAATCAGAAATAACACCAATGCAGCTAATTATACTCACAAGTCATAGCGTTTCGCTCAGTCATCAGCTGCAGTATCAACAGAGGTCAATATAAGAAACAACTTCAATAAAATACACTAGCAGAACTTATTATCACTTATGAGGCATTCACTTGGACAAGGGGCCTGTGAACTGCTGCCACTTGTGGAACAATACCTCATTATGAATCACCTTTAGAAGAGATGGCAAAAACATGGTGCAGATATCTTATAGAACTTAGATGTCACACAATGGTTGGAGCTGGTGGAGAACAATATTTTGTTATGAAACAAGTTTGTGCAAAATATCAGCTTGGCTCCATCAGTAGCACTCTCATCTGAATGAGTAGTTGGATGCTTAAACCTCACTCCAGGATTTGCTTATGTTAGTTAGCCTGGCACTTTGCTGCAATATTATGGGAATGCTGCATTGCTTGAGGTGCAGCCTTTTGCATGTGATTTTATAAAATCATTTTCTACCTATTTGGGTGGATATAAAAGAACCCATGGCCGAACTTGAAGAGCCTTCTTAAAATCTACTTTTTGCTCCTCCTCTTCTAAAGACAGTAATTCATTCATGCTGTAGACAAAATGCATTTCTATCAGGAAGATCATGTTTAACCAACTTCACAGAATCACAAAATTCTTGACTGAATTCTTTGAAGAAGTAACAGAAAGAGCAAACAAAGGCAATACAGTGGATGATTTTTTAAAATTCATTCATGGGATCTGGGCGACGCTGGCCAGGCCAGCACTTTTTGCCCATCCCTAATTGCCCTTGAGAAGGTGGTGGTGAGCTGCCTTCTTGAACCGCTGCAGTCCATTTGGGGTAGGTACACCCACAGTGCTGTTAGGAAGGGAGTTCCAGGATTTTGACCCAACGACAGTGAAGGAATGGCGATATAGTTCCAAGTCCAGATGGTGTGTGACTTGGAGGGGAACTTGCAGGTGGTGGTGTTCCCATGCATTTGCTGCCCTTGTCCTTCTAGTTGGTAGAGGTCGCGGGTTTGGAAGGTGCTGTCTAAGGAGCCTTGGTGCATTGCTGCAGTGCATCTTGTAGATGGTACACACTGCTGCCACTGTGCGTCGGTGGTGGAGGGAGTGGATGTTTGTGGATGGGGTGCCAATCAAGCGGGCTGCTTTGTCCTGGATGATGTCGAACTTCTTGAGTGTTGGTGGAGCTGCACCCATCCAGGCAAGTGGAGAGTATTCCATCACACTCCTGACTTGTGCCTCGGAGATGGTGGACAGGCTTTGGGGAGTCAGGAGGTGTTACTTGACTCAGGATTCCTAGCCTCTGACTTGCTCTTGTAGCCATGGTATTTATATGGCTACTCGAGTTCAGTTTCTGGTCAATGGTAGCCCCTAGGATGTTGATAGTGGTGGATTCAGCGATGGTAATGCCATTGAATGTCAAGGGGAGATGGTTAGATTCTCTCTTGTTGGAGATGGTCACTGCCTGGCACTTGTGTGGCGCGAATGTTACTTGCCACTTATCAGTCCAAGCCTGGATATTGTCCAGGTCTTGCTGTATTTCTACACGGACTGCTTCAGTATCTGAGGAGTCACGAATGGTGCTGAACATTGTGCAATCATCAGCGAACATCCCCACTTCTGACATTATGACTGAAGGAAGGTCATTGATGAAGCAGCTGAAGATGTTTGGGCCTAGGACACTACCCTGAGGAACTCCTGCAGTGATGTCCTGCAGCTCAGATGATTGACCTCCAACAACCACAACCATCTTCCTTTGTGCGACGTACTGCTCCAACCAGCAGAGGATTTTCCCCCTGATTTCCATTGACCTCAGTTTTGCTATGGCTCCTTGATGCCATACTCAGTCAAATACTGCCTTGATGTCAAGAGCAGTCACTCTCACCTCACCTCTTCAGTTCAGCTCTTTTGTTCACGTTTGAACCAAGGCTGTAATGAGGTCAGAAGCTGGGTGGCCCTGACAGAACCCAAACTGAGCGTCACTAAGCAGGTTATTGCTCAGCAAGTACCGCGTTATGGCACTGTTGATGACATCTTCCATCACTTTACTGATGATTGAGAGTAGGCTGATGGGCGGTAATTGGCCGGGTTGGACTTGTCCTGCTTTTTGTGCACAGGACATACCTGGGCAATTTTCCACATTGCTGGGGAGATGCCAGTGTTGTAGCTGTCCTGGAACAGCTTTGCTAGGGGCAGAGCAAGTTCTGGAGCACAGGTCTTCAGTACTATTGCCGGAATATTGTCAGGACCCATAGCCTTTGCAGTATCCAGTGCCTTCAGTCGTTTCTTGATATCATGCAGAGTGAATCGAATTGGCTGAAGTCTGGCATCTGTGATGCTGGGGACTTCAGGAGGGGGCCGAGATGGATCATCAACTTGGCACTTCTGGCTGAAGATTGTTGCAAATGCTTCAACCTTATCTTTCGCACTGATGTGCTGGGCTCCCCCATCATTGAGGATGGGGATATTTGTGGAGCCACCTCCTCCAGTTAGTTGTTTAATTGATGTGGAATACATGGACTATCAGAAGGCCTTCAATAATATGCCATATAAGAGAGTCCAGGCAAAGATCAGGGCACGTGGAGATGGGCCAGGGCAGACTGGATTGAGAGATCGTGACAATGCAGAAAACAGACAATACAGGGAACTTTGCCAGATTGGTAGAAATTGGGAAGTGTTGTCGTGCAGGGATCCATACTGGAACCACTGTTGTTTATGATATACAAAAATGATTTAGACTCAGGAATTGGAGATATGTTGTCAAAATTTGCACATGATACCAGGAAGACATAAATACCTTTGCAGAGTGAGTGGATAAATGGCAAGTGAAATTCAATATAGTAAAGTGGTTCATTTTGGGAGAATGAATAAGGAGGCCATATTCCTTGTAAGGTAATAAATTAAATGGGTTAGAGGAGTAAAGAGATTTGAGAACACAGAGGGATAAATCACTAAAAATAGCAACACAAGTTGTTGAGTACATGGGCTGGATTTTACCAAGTCTCCGACATTGTGATCCGTGGCAGGCAGCTGCCAGAAGTTGGGTCTGGAAGAGGCCCACCACAGAGACTGATACCAGGAGTGCCACGACCGATCTTCCCGGCTACGGTGAGGCTCCATGGCGGCCCCCCCACTGCTCACCGACGGAACCCAGATTTGGATACGTAAATAACCGCTTACCATATATTACTATGCACACTGCTGCAATTCAGCCAACAGCTCACGATCTTCAGCTGGGCGTGCGGCACTCAGGTGCCTTCACTTTCATGTCCGAGAAAAGCTGGTAGCACCGAGGCGTCAGTCCTTGAAGCCTGTGAAGGTGGGTGAGTGTGTGTTGTGAAGGGAGTCTCAATTCTGCATTCATGAAGGGAGGAACCCCATACCCTTGTTCCATAAAGGGGGCCACTCTGCGCCCATGAAAGTTTGGGAGTTCGGGGAAGGGGGTTGACCCTGCAGTCGGCCAATGATGCTTGGGGGAGGGGGGAAATAATGGCAGTCTATGACTCCTTCGTGTTTGGTGGTGGCCACAAATGATAGCTGATTTAAGGTCATGTCACCAGCAGCGGTCCAATCCAGGCAACTGTAATAATGACAGTGGTCATGCTGCCCCGCTCTTATTTAAAGCTAAGACGGGCAATGTCATGCCATACTATATAGGTGATGCCGGAACGCAGCTGAAGCACCAATTCACATCACTTTCTTCCCTGATAGCTGCCATTGACCCACTGAAGGAACTGAGTTCACCTCCAGCATAGAGATGGGGCTCGTCCACCCTGTCTTTCTGGATCCACGTGCTGTGAGGAGCCATATCCACCGGAGGTGGCACTAAGAGGCAGGTGCAGCCCACGTGGAAGCTCCGGGACTGAAGCAGCAGCCATCAAGGTGCATTCAAGGCCAGAGAAGAAAGCGTATCTACAGGTTCCGCATGACATAGCTGCAGATGTCGGAGTGACAGTGTCCGAGATGACAGCGGATGTTCAGAGAAGTGGTGACACATCTCTGCGCACTGCTGAATGATGACCTGCAGCCGATGGGCCTTAGCGGACACCCTATGCTTGTGGCCCTCAAAGTGACAGCGGCTCTTAACTTCTGCACCTCCGCATCATTCCAGGGATCCACCGGTGACCTGTGTGGGGTTTCACAGTCAGCAGTACACTGCTGTATCTGGGAAGTCATCGATGCCATGTACAGGAGGTCAGGTGACTTTGTTCGCTTCAGGACAGACCCTGAGAGTCAGGACCAGAGAGCGCTCGGATTTGGGGTCAGTGCAGGAGTCCCACAAGTGAAAGGGGTCATATACTGCACACATGTGGCCATCAAGGCTCCAGCTGGACAATTAGCCGCATACCTAAATAGAAAGGGCTTTTACTCGATCAACGTGCAGCTAGTATGTGACCACAGGAAGCGCTTTATGTAAGCGTGTGCCCGCTTTCCAGGCAGCTGCCATGACTCATTCATCCCTGCACCAGTCCCAGGTGTCGCTGCTCTTCACTGCACCAGCTCAGATCCAGGGGTGGATTCTTGGAGACAATGGCTACCCCTTGCAGACACCAGTGAGAAACCCCACCAGCGATGCAGAGCAGAGATACAACGCCTGCCACACTCCACACGAGCTACCATCGAGCAGGCCATTGACATGCTGAAGATGTGCTTCCGCTGCCTGGATAGATCAGGTGGGGCCCTACAGTACGCACCAGAGAGGGTTGCACATATTGTTGCCGTATGCTGTGCACAACTTTGCACTACAGAGTGGGAAGGCCTTGCAGGATGATGAGAAACATGAGCAGGAGTCATCCTCTGATAATGAGAACACAGAGGAGTTGTAGCAGCATATGTGCATGGGAGGACAGACAGCATCAATGCAGCACATACATGGCGAGCAGAGAGCATGGGATGCACAACAACGCCTTATTGCTGAGCATTTCCACAATCCCTGAAATGCAGAATATGCTCCCCACATCACACATCGCCGTGCTTTATCTGGTAGGCAGTCTTCTGCATCTGTGACATCTGTGTCTCCACCATTACTGGCAGCAGATGACTGAGCCACTGCCCATGTGTCTGCATCCGTACAGTGCCACATTACACATACTGGCATGGCAACGATGTTATTCCATACATTGGCAGTTCTGTCAAGCCAATGATGTAATGGGAGGACACATAATTGGCGCATGCTGGCATGCGTCATTCACACAGTAAAAGGGAGACATGTGTTAGAAAAGCACATTTAGTGAGAAGGAATTAATACATAGGCATGTCATCTATGAAAACCCATATGTGTCATGGTGTCTTTTTGAAACGTTTGTGGGTGCTCCTTCGCGGTGCTACTTCGGCACTAGCATCTTGACTGGAGGTAGGCTGCTGATCGGGATGCCCTTTGGCTTTGGATGAATTGGGAGATCGTCCTCTGGGCGCCTGAGGCCTGGAGGGCCCCAGCTGCCTAAGGGTCTCCTGCACCAGTGCAGGACTGTCCTCAGATGTTGTGGCTGCTGGAGCTCGACTCATCGGCAGAGGGGCTGAGGAGCCGGTGTCCACAGTGGAATCACCCTGAGGGAGGACCCCAGATGTGGAGCACTGGCTCACCTCCTCCCTCTCAAGCCTGGTAGGAACATTGCTGCTCTCCCAAGAAGGACCAGTAGCAGAGACACACTCTAGATCTCTGGTCTCTCTTTTGCCTAGCCACAGCTGCTTCCAGCCCATGGCTGAGGCGAGGGTATGCAAGTCTGTGCGCATCTGCGGAATGTCATTCTCCTTGAGAGTTGCCAACCTCTTGATGGGAGGAAGCCATGCGTTCATATGCCTGGGATATGCCAGTTGTCATGGCCTGGATGGACACCCCCATTGTCTGCTCATGGCTGCGCGTGGCCTGTGGCATCTTCGCCAGATGTTGTCTTAACTCTCCCTGTAACTCTAGCATGCCCTGTGTTGTCAACACCAGAAGATCATCATCAGCCTTGGGCTCAGCATAGGCCTGGTCACCCACAGTCCTCCGACTGTCACAGGCGTTGCCTTTCTCAGCCGCAGCCTGTTGTTTGGGCGCGTGTGTCGTGCTCTCACCAGCTTGTAACTCAGACTCGAAAGCTGAATGGATTCCCACCTCAGTGAGTATATCTGCAGTGGTGGAAGGTGTGGGAGTGTCATGGGACACTGCATCCTCTGAGGTTGTCTCTTCCTCAGAGGTGCAAGAAGTCTCCAGGGCCTTCAATGCCAAGTCGGAGCATTGCCCTGCAAGAAACAATGTGAAGAGCATAGTATTAGGTTTGATGGTGCACATGTCACGAATATGACAGCATTGCTTCCAAAAATGAAATGTTTTGAGTAATCATTGCTTTTGTCAAAGAGCTGAATGTTCACCCGGGACCCCAAGCTCCACGTCTGAAACGGCACATTCTCCCTGGCTGCCAGCTAGCTCCAGGGCCTCCTCCTCAGCCCATGTTAGCAGTCTAATGTCTGGCACCCCTCCACCAATCCTGGAGGCCTCCCGCACATTGTGGGCCCTCTTTGCCCGGAACAGCAAGGATGCAGATATTGAACATTGCCAAACAACAACATGACGCATGTCACAACAGGGGCACTAAAACAAAAAGTGGGGGAAGCTCAGTCTGTAATGCAGACTCAGCCTGTCATGTCGGTGCCATGCTCTGAGCAGCAAACAAGGGCGAGTTCTTTCACACATGCAGCCATTCATGTGGCATCAATCCTCCCCGCCCCACCTCCCTGTCTTTGACATGGCAGTGGCACCATGTGCCACTCTGTGTGAGGACACCCAGGTCAAAGGGAGCCGTACAACAAAGTGCCACTTACCTTTGCCAAGCGCATGAGATCGTTCATCCTCTTGCGGCATTGGACCCAGTCTTGGCAGCTCACTTTCTTTGCAATCTGCAGGCTTGCTTGGTCAGACGGGAGGACCTCTTCTTACCATCGCTGGCGAAATGAAACCCCTGCCTTTCCCTTGCAGCCTGGCAGAGAGTGAGCAGGGAGGCATTGCTGAACCATGGGGCCACACTTCCTTGCACCTCTACCATCTCCAGTGCCTAGCAGGAGTAGTTGTTTGGCAGCTGGGGCTCTTCACACTTCACTGCTGGCTGGTCTGCTCCAGCAACAAAGTTTGAAATGTGAAAGAGGAAGTATGCCGGGCTGACTGCCATTTAAATATGGCGCCAGCACCTGCTGACTTGTCAGCTGTTGCCATTCATGGCACATAAATGCAATTTTTGCTCAGGAGAAGGGATACTAGACTGCTTTATCCAATTGCCAGCCCTGGGGGTTTTGAGGTCAAATTCGAACATCTTAACTGCTACTTTGGTTGAGATCTGGTAAATGCAGAGACAGGAGGTTAAACCTAGGATCTTCATGGTCTGTATGGCTGAGTTGGTCACTGGTTAGTAGCTTTACCCAACAAGGTGATAAAAGACATTTCTACAGGATGCTGTTCTCATGGGGTGCAATTGTACATCTGAGTGATGATAGATGAAGAAACCTCTTCGCCACATTTTTGTTCTCAAAAGCGAAAACAGTGGTTAAAAACTTTTAAGATGCAGCAAAACTTCTGTTTGCAACGTTATTTATTCTAGGGAAAAGAACAATGAAAACTTTCTTGGCTTCCACTTAAACCCCCAAACATCACCCAAGCCTGTAGCTCAAACGTCAATCAAACTCTGAACTTGCCTCCAGCATCATAGGAGCAGAAAGGCGGGTATGTGAATGTAGTAATAGAATGGAGATTTGATGGACTTAGAAGTGGACCAATGGACAGACTCCTATTCCGAAATAGAGAAACGATCGCGTGCAACCGGTGAGGGAATTAAGAGAAAGCAGAGGGTTTACAGCCAATAAGATTCAGCCCTGCTGGAGGGAGGCGGGGCCATCGGGAGGATGGCTCACCACGTGAAGCTCCCCATTGGCCAATGGGAGTGGAAGGTGACGTTGGCGTTTGACAGCTGTATTGATTGGCAATCGGGGTAAATGGCGAGTGATCGGCTGCAGGGAGTCGCCGCTTAGAGCGGGCACGGAGCCAAGGCGCGGATGCGGGGGGGGCTGACAATGAGCCAAAGTGATGCCGGTGGAAAGGGAGCCAGCATCGCCCCTCTCTGCGCCTCCTTTAATCAGGACTGCACGTAAGAAACGGGCCGCCTCCCGCTCGTCTTTTGTGTTTTTTTTAATATATATTGTTTACAAACAGCTTCGAGCACTTTTCCTCAGCAGTTGCGGCAATCTCATCATCTCGCTGGCATTAAGCTGTTTGGCGCTAATGAAAGGAAGAAGGCATAGAGATTTAGGTGGGGAGTTAGACCGCCAGTGGCCGTGCTTGTTTTTTTGCCTGGAGAGGTTTTCTTTATTTTCACCCTTTAAGGGTTGGATTTTGCTGCTCAGAAACATCACGTTATGAAATAGTTTTCCAGGAGTAAACCATTTTCTGAACTCAATGCTTTGAATGTCTCTCAAATAAACAAGTAATGAAGAGCGTTAACAATTGTTAACTTTTTACGTTATGCCAAACTTGAAATTTCAGTTAGAGGTTGGCATTGTTTCACCGCCAAAGTTTACAATAAAAATGCTCGCACAGTAAATACTTTTAAATAGGCATTTCAGTGTCAAAAATGCATGCTTTTGTTAAAACAAATCTCAGCAGGTGTTCTTTTTAGCAATTCTGATATCACACTCTGAAAAGCAGTGCTGATGTTATAAGAGTCAACATATCTGGCAGTTATTTGCGGGATATAGCAGTCCTGAATCCCTCTTGCCCTCCCTTTTCAGGTTTTAACAGGCGTTTATTTGTTTATTGATACAGCACTGAAACAGGTCCTTCGGCCCACCGAGTCTGTGCTGACCAACAGCCACCCATTTATACTAATCCTACATTAACCCCATATTCCCTACCACATCCATGCCTTTCTCCTCCCACCTACCTACACTAGGGGCAATTTACAATGGCCAATTGACCTATCAACCTGCAAGTCTTTGGCTGTGGGAGGAAACTGGAGCACCCGGCAGAAACCCACGCGGTCACAGGGAGAACTTGCAAACTCCGCACAGGCAGTACCCAGAACTGAACCCGGGTCGCTGGAGCTGTGAGGCTGCGGTGCTGACCACTGCGCCACTGTGTCGCCCATGTGTGAACTCTTGTTGAGTGCAGTTCCACGGTTACTTGGGGCCACCAGTTATTTATAGGAGGGCAGTCTTTTATCTGTGCTAGTGGCCTCTTCCACCATGGATTTTATTGCCAAGACTGATCCGGACTCGTTTAACAACCACATGTAATGGGATCCAGGCTGACATCCCCGCCCCTGAACTGCCACTCCCACCCCCAGGCAGAGAGATACTCTTATTGCATCTTTCCCACTGTCCCAGCTGAAAACAGCTAAATATAAACCATGGATTGAATCTGAAACTTTCCTGCTCTTTATAAAATCATAAGAAATAGGAGCTGGAATAGACCATACAGCACCACAAGCCTGCTCCGCCATTCAGTAAGATCCTGGCTGATTATGCCCAAGAGTTTATCGATCTCATTCTTGAATAAGCTCAATGACTCCCCCTCGGGTAGAGAATTTCAAAGATTCACAACCCTCTGAGTGAAGAGCTTCCTCGTCATCTGAGTCCGAAATGGCCGACCCCATATCCTGAGACTGTGACTCTTAATTCTAGACTCTCCAGCCAGGGGAAACAGCATCAAGCCCTCTGAGAATCTTATACATTTCAATAAGATCACCTCTCATTTTTCAAAACCCTGCAGAATATAGGCCCATTTTACTCGATCTGTTCTCACAGGATAGCCCTCACATCCCAGGAATCAATCTAGGAATCAGCTTTTGTTACCTCCAGAGTTGATTATTCGAACACGCTCCTGGCTGGCCTCCCACATTCTGCCCTCCGTAAACTTGAGGTCGTCCAAATCTCTGCTGCCCAGGACCTAACTTGCACCAAGTCCCATTCGCCTATCACCACTGTGCTCACTGGTTCACATTGGTTCCCGGTTAAGCAATGCCTTAATTTTAAAATGTTCATCCTTGTTTTCAAATTCCTCCATGGCCTTGTCCTTCTCTAACTCTGGAATCTTCTCCACTATGAAGTATCTACACTCCTCTAATTCTGGCTTCTTGAGAGCACCCCTGATTTTAATAGATCCACTATTCATGCCCATGCCTTCAGCTGCCTGGGCCCTAAGGTCTGGAATTCCCTCCCTAAACCTTTTCACCTCCCTACTTCGCATTCTTCCTTTTAAGATGCTTCTTAAAACCGACATCTTTGATCAAGATTTTAGTCACCTGCCTTAATATCTCCTTATGTAGCTTGAGGTTATATCTGGTTTTCTAATGCTGCTGTAAAGTGCCTTGGGGCGTTATATTACGTTAAAGGCATTACATAAATGCAGGTTGTTGTTGGAATGAACGTTTGTTGCACTCCTCCTAAGGCAAGTATATCCTTCAGAGGTAAGGAGACTGAAACAGTACTCCATATGTAGTCGCAACAAATGCTATATAATTCCAGCAGGACTTCCTCATGGCTTAATAACATCATAACACTGATTGCTGTTCATTAAGTAATTCATTGGATGTGAAGGTCTTGGGGATGTCCTGGGGTTGTGAAAAGGTGCTATATAAATGCAAGTTTATCCTTTTGATTATCAGCTGGGACTACATTAACTACTTCCTGGGCAGGTAGAGGCAGTACACTGGTTCTGTGAAACGCACTGTTGACTAAAGTGCTTTTGAACAGAGGAACTTACAGTGGGATATTTGCTGTAACATTGCACCCTGAGTTAAAAATCACAGGATGGCACACTGCTCAATCATTTACTGTAATCATAAACATTCAGCCCATCACTGATGTCCACCTTCTAAAATTTGCAAATAAACATTTTAGCAAGAACCACTGAATGACTATATTGAGATTCAGAGGTTTTCATATTTAATGTTGTTTGATCTTTTGAGTTACAGTACTAAGGTATTCCTTCCCAAGTTGCAGAAGGGGCTTGAACTTTAATCAATGCAGTATATTTGCTTATTTTTGTAACCAGTGGCTAGCATTTCTCTATGGTCTTCGGCAGGAGGCTCACAAAGTTGAGGTCATGTCGTGCATCAGGGGCGTTAGTATAGTGGTAATGTTACGAGGCTAGTAATCCAGACAAATGCTGCAGAGATATGAGTTCAAATCCCACTGTGCCAACTGGGGGGGATTTCAAATTCAATCAATAAAATAAATCTGGAATAAAAAGCTACACTCAATAGAAACATAGACAAATAGGAGCAGGAGTAGGTCCTTCGAGCCTGCTCCGCCATTCATTACGGTCATGGCTGATCATCCAACTCAGTAACCTGTTCCCACTTCCGCCCCATACCCTTTGATCCCTTTAGACCCAACAGCTATATCTAACTCCTTCTTGAAAACATATAATGTTTTGGCCTCAACTGCTTTTTGTGGTAGCGAATTCTACAGGCTCACCACTCTCTCTGGGTGAAGAAATTTCTCCTCATCTCAGTCCTGAAAGGTTTACCCCGTATCCTTAGACTATGACCCCTGGTTCTGGACTCCCCCACCATCGGCAACATCCTTCCTGCATCTACCCTGTCAAGTCCTGTTAGAATTTTATGCATTTCTATGAGATCCCCCCTCACTCTTCTGAAATCCAGCGAATATAATCCTAACCGACTCAATCTCTCCTCATACGTCAGACCCGCCATCCCAGGAATCAGTCTGGTAAACCTTTGCTGCACTCCCTCTATAGCAAGAACATCCTTCCTTAGATAAAGAGACCAAAACTGCACGCAATATTCCAGGTGTGGCCTCACCAATGCCTTGTATAATTGCAGCAAGACATCCCTGCTCCTGTACTCGAATCCTCTCGTTATGAAGGCCAACATACCATTTGTCTTTTTTACCGCCTGTTGCACCTGCATGCTTACCTTCAGCGACTGGTGTACGAGAACTCCCAGGTCTCGCTGCATATTCCCCTCTCTCAGTTTATAGCCATTCAGATAATAATCTGCCTTCCTGTTTTTGCTACCAAAGTGGATAACCTCACATTTATCCACATTATACTGCATCTGCTATGCAATAGTCCACTCACTCAAATTGTCTAAATCACCCTGAAGCCTCTCTGCATCCTCCTCACAACTCACCCTCCCACCCAGTTTTGTGTCATCTGTAAATTTGGAGATATTACATTTAGTTCCCTCATCTGAATCATTAATGTATATTGTGAATAGCTGGGGTCCTAGCACTGATCCCTGCGGTACCCCACTAGCCACTGCTTGCCATTCGGAAAAAGACCCATTTATCCCTACTCTTTGTTTCCTGTCTGCCAACCAATTTTCTATCCATTGCAATACACTACCCCCAATCCCATGCGCTTTCTGATATAGAGTCATAGAGTTACACAGCGCAGAAACATGCTAATCTCTTATGTGGGACTTTCGAAAGCCTTCTGAAAGTCCAAATAAACCACATCCACTGGCTCCCCCTCATCAACTCTACTAGTTACTTCCTCGAAGAATTCTAGTAGATTTGTCAAGCATGATTTCCCTTTCGTAAATCCATGCTGACTCTGCCCAATTCTACCAGTGTTCTCCAAGTGCTGTGCTATAAAATCTTTGATAATGGATTTTAGAATTTTGCCCACTACCGATGTCAGGCTTACTGGTCTATAATTCCCTGCTTTCTCTCTACCTCCCTTTTTAAATAGTGGGGTTACATTAGCTACCCTCCAATCTTCAGGAACTGTTCCAGAGTCTATAGAATCTTGGAAGATGACCATCAATGCATCCACTATTTCTAGGGCCACTTCCTTAAGTACTCTGGGATGCATACCATCAGGCCCTGGGGATTTATCGTCCTTCAATCCCATGAATTTCCCCAACACCATTTCTCTACTAATACTGATTTCTTTCAGTTCCTATCTCTCACTAAGCCTTGTGTTTCCCAACATTTCTGGTATGATATTTGTGACCTCCTTTGTGAAGACAGAACCAAAGTATGTATTTAGTTGGTCAGCCATTTCTTTGTTCCCCGTAATAAATTCCCCTGTTCCTGACTGTAAGGGGCCTACATTTGTCTTCACTGATCTTTTTCACTTCACATACCGATAGAAACTTTTACAGTCAGTTTTTCTGTTCCCCGCAAGCTTGCTCTTGTACTCTATTTTCCCCTTCTTAACAATCCCTTGATCATTAATAATGATCATGAACATACTGGATTGTCGTTAAAACCCATCTGGTTTGCTAATGCCCTTCAGGAAGGAAATCTGCCATCCTTACCTGGTCTGGCCGACATGTGACTAGACCCACAAAAATGTGGTTAACTCTAAACTGCCCTCTGAAATGGCCAAGTAAGCCACTTAGTTGTAGATGGCTCAAAAGCTATTAGGGATGGGCAATAATGCTGGCCTTGCCAGTGATGCTGACATCCCGAGAATGAATAAAAAAATTAAAGTTAACAGGTAGTTGGAATCTAGCAGTGTAACTAATTAGCTCCCAGATTTCTCTCTCTCTTTTACGGCCAAGGACATCCCAAAACAGACAGTTGCTGTCGGAGTTTATTATGGGCTTCAGATGATTGCTGTCATTACTAAAAACCACATGGAGTTAGCTTAGTTCAGTGTGTTTTTTGTGTACTCTGTCCTTCCTGGAAAATAGCCCTTCTCAGTGAGCCTGCACCAGATGAGTTGATGTCATGTGATTGCAGTCATTCTGCTGCAAAGGTATAATAAAAGTTTATCTTTAAGCAAGATATTTGGATGGCTTAGCAATCACACTGAAAGGTTCAACTCTGTATTAGTAATGCAGACTCCATAATGATAGATGATATAAGTAAGTAGTTGTGACTGAGTCTGTATAATTTTATTGCCGATCATGCATCTGTATCAAATTCAGCAATGTTAGCTTGAACTGAGGTTATTACAAAGTACAAGTGGATCTTCCATGATGCTGCTTGTGGATGATTGTGATATTTAGCTGCTAAATTGGCCTGTCCCTTAACAGCCACTGCTCAAATAACCCCATTTGAATCCAAGTAATTGTAACTCCTTGTAAATTCACAAACTGGATTAAAGTTCAGTAAATTACTTGTAAGTTTTACACTGCAGACCAGAGTGTTGTTTTCTCATTGTAATCAAGTGCAATCTTCTTAAAATATGCCAAAGTAACATAATTTAGGTGTAATTTACATATTAATATAAAAATAGGGCAAGACACAATCTTTGGCATAATTTGAGGGTTTTTCAAATTCCTATGTTATACTTTTTTTTAAAAAAACAGCTCTCCAGGAATACAAAATATTGGAGCCAGAATATTTGCAGCTTCTTAACTGATTCCTGAGGGGAATTGCCCAGTGTTTACTTAAAGGAACATACAGCTGCACTTGAGCAGAATAATAATGCTAATGCATCCTGTTTTACACAGTATATTGACCTTGTTCTTATGAAACAGTGCATCCTCTGGTATATCATGAGGATCACCATGGTTGCCTGCAATATTAAACTAGATTTTAGACATTAAAAATAAGGAAGAGAGAAACTGAAAGCGCCACAAATATGCAACAACCCTTCAAGCTTTACTCATGCAAGCATTTCTTGATCATCATACTTCAGACGTCACACATTGTCTGATGTGTCACACTTAATAAAGAAACAAAAGCATTCACTTGCATCGTGGAGAACAACTGTAGCAACATAAAGTACTGGAACTCCAAAGACTGCAGACTTTTAACTCTAAGGTGACTGTGAGTTCAAGTTCCACTCCTGAAACTTGAGCACAAATCTCAGCTGGCACTCCAATGTCACTGCAGTACTGAGGGGGTGTTGCACTGTTGAAGGTGCTGTCTTTTGGATGAGAAGTTAAACTAAGGCTCTGTCTGCCTTCTCAGGTGGATGTAAAAGATCCCGTGGCACTATTTCAAGGAAGATCAGAGGAGTTCTCCTAGTGTCCTGGCCAATATTTATCTCATCCAACATCACTAAAAAAAATACAGATTATCTGGTCATTATGCCATCACTGTTTGTGAGATCTGGCTGTGTACATATTGGCTGCCATGTTTTCTACACTACTACAGTGACAACTCTTCAAAAGTGATGAAAGGTCACAGACCTGAAATATTAAATGCTTCTCCCTCCACAGATGCTGCTAGACCTGCTGAGTATTTCCAGCATTTTCTGTTATACTTCAAAAGTATTTAATTGGCTGTAAAGTGCTTTGGGACATCCTGCACTATAAACAAAGCTAGGGTCCTTGATATCCAGTTAGTACAGCAATTAGCCTTTAAGTTAACTCTCCCAGTGTTTACCAAACATAAGTTAAATTCTGTAGCCATGAGAAAAACAGGTATACAATAAACAGCCAAATATTACTGTTTATGATGTCAAGTTCTTGGCCTTTTAAAACAATGCATTCTGTTTCACCATGAGCTATGCCATGTAAGATTCACTAATGTAAGAATGCTACATGTGTGTACATCTCTTGCTCGTCAATGACACTTTCTGTTATACTTCTTTGTCATATTTAACTCATGCAAATTCCTCCTTTTAGAAAGAAAGAAAACCAGTCATTTGGAATGTAATACCTTACATTTATATAGCACCTTTAATGTAGTAAAATGTCCCAAGGTGCTTCACCGGAGCAAACAAATAAAGTTTGACACTGAGTCATATAAGGCAATGTTAGGATAGGTGGCCAAAAGCTTGGTCATTGAGGTAGGTTTTAAGGAGCATCTTAAAGGGGGGGGGGCACGGGGTAGAGGCTTAGGGAGGGAATTTCAGAGCCTAAGGCCTAGGCAGTTGAAGTCACGGCCTAGGTAGAGTGATTAAAATCGGGAATGTGCAAAAGGCTGGAAATGGAGGAGCGCAGAGATCTGAGGATTGAAGGGCTGGAAGAGGTTACAGAGATAGGGAGGGATTTGAAAACAAGCATGAGAATTTTAAAATCAAGGTGTTGTTGAACCAGGAGCCAATGTAGGTTAGCGAGCATGGGTGATGGGTGAATAGCAGTTGGTGCGAATTAGGATATGGGCAGCAGAATTTTGGATGAGTTCAGTTTAATGGAGGGTGGAAGATGGGAGGCTGGTCAGGAGAGCATTGGTATGGTCAAGTCTATAGATAAACATGAATGAGGGTTTCAGCAGCACATGAGTTGAGGCAGGGGTAGAGACAGGCACTGTTACATAGGTGGAAGTAAACAGTCTTGGTGATAGTGTGGCTGTGTGGTTGGAAGCTCATCTCTGTGACAGATAGGATGCCAAGGTTGTGAACGGTTTGGTTCAAGCTCAGATAGTGACCAAGGAGAGGGGTGGAGTTTGTGAGGGAATGGAGTTTGTGACAGGGACCAAAGACAATGGCTTTGGTCTTCCCAATATTTAGTTGGAGGAAATTTTGTGCGGTCATGAGAGACTCTCTAGTAATATATTAGCAGCTTACATCTGTGTACATTTTCTTCATGCAACGGCTAACTTCTTGTCACTTTTTGCCTTACTTCTGTGTCAACTTTTTCATTATATCCCATGTCCACATTTATGGTGGAAATTGTGTGCAGAAATATGTCATGCTGTAATTACACCCTCCTACCAGTTGTGATGTGGTAATACTTCAGTTTGTCATCTCCCAGCTGCCTATTCTGTACTGCAGAGAAACTCCAATACTCCAACCAACTCCTCTTCTCTGCTTTCCGAATTACTGTAGTTTAGGTATTTAACTAAACAATAATATCCTGTAACATAAGGATAAAATGTAGTACTGTCAAATGGAGACTGAATTACATCTATACAGCCTTGCCTGCTAACCCTGCTTCACCTAAAATCTAAACTTGGTCTTGGCTCCCTTGTTCAATGCTATGAGTGATTGACTAGTCAGCATCCACAGACAGGACATCTCCGACATCGCACCTTATTTTTCATCCGTAGCATTTTTAAAATGCACATGCTTTTGAGCTTGAGCCCAAAACTGACCAGAATGCTTCAATTTGCACAAATCCCTGACCAAGCCACAAACTCCCATCTTTAGCATAATGTGAGAGGGGCAGTTTAGGGTAATGCATTGAATTTGGTGGAGCTTCTCAAGTTGCACCCCTCGCTGAACAAGGGAGGTCAGAAGGGTCAGCAAGGCAAACTGCTGCAGATGTTCTGGTTGTGCCCTGGCATTCATTCCACTTTAAACACTAGTCTAGGAGATCACAGAGAACTTGATGGAATTCCAAGCCAATGCATGTTTTAAATGCCAATCATGGTGATAATAGATCTATATTAACCATGGAATAAAAACAAGAAATGCTGGAACCACTCAGCGGGTCTGGCAGCATCTGTGAAAAGAGAAGCAGAGTTAACGTTTCAGGTCGGTGACCCTTCTTTGGAACTGACAAATATTAGAAAAGTCACAGGTTATAAGTAGGTGAGGTGGGGGTGGGGCAAGAGATAACAAAGGAGGTCGAGATTGGACCAGGCCACATAGCTGACCAAAAGGTCACAGAGCAAAGGCAAACAATATGTTAATGGTGTGTTGAAAGACAAAGCATTAGTACAGATTAGGTATTAATACACTGAATATTGAACAGCAGCAAGTGCTAACCTGAAAAAAAAAGTGGGTAAGCAAACTGAACAAACTAGGATGAAATGAAATAAATGCAAAAAAAAAGATTGTAAAAAAGAATGTTTTAAAAAAAAAGGAAGAAAAAATAACTAAAAATGAAAGTAAAATGGGGGGCTGTCATGCTCTGAAATTATCGAACTCAATGTTCAGTCCGGCAGGCTGTAGTGTGCCTAATCGGTAGATGAGATGCTGTTCCTCGAGCTTGCGTTGATGTTCACTGGAACACTGCAGCAATCCCAGGACAGAGATGTGAGCATGAGAGCAGGGGGGAGTGTTGAAATGGCAAGCAACCGGAAGCTCAGGGTCCTGCTTGCGGACTGAGCGGAGATGTTACGCAAAGCAGTCACCCAGTCTGCGCTTGGTCTCCCCAATGTAGAGGAGACCACACTGTGAACAGCGAATACAGTATACTACATTGAAAGAAGTACAAGTAAATCGCTGCTTCACCTGAAAGGAGTGTTTGGGGCCTGGGATAGTGAGGAGAGAGGAGGTATATTAACCATGGTATCAGGTGTACCAATAATGGATCTGTAATAACCCTGGTATGAGTTACATCATTATCAGATATGTATTAACATTGATTTTGAGTGTTACTGATTCAGTACTGATTGTAGGGGTTTTGGCACCAGGTATACATCATTGGGTGGTTTCAATAGGAATACCTGGTGATATGAAGTGGTATAGGTACCTGTTCAATAGCAGAAATGCCATGAAAGAGGCGAATGAGGAGTACTCTACCTATTATCTGCATTCTTAGCATGTGAAGAATGCTTGGCCTTCATTGAAGGCAGCAATGGAAAAGCTAGCACTTCGGATGGGTAACAGAATGAGAAGTATGCTTCAAGGTATGTATGTTATTGATTCTTATTTTGCTGTTTATTCTGTAGATCTCTTGCAGTCGGTACAAACTCTGGTTATAAACTTTTTTCGTTGGCTTCAGTGGACAGATTGGAGGAAATCTACAAATGCAGTGAGTTGTAGCTCTTTTAAAGTCATTAACCTTTGAGAACCGAATACCATTGCCATTTTTAATTCAGGCTTTCTTTTGAAGGACTTTCTGTAAATATCTAATATTTGGGGGGATTTGAAATAACACAATGAACACAATTCCAGATTTATTTGTGGCACAACATCAATGCTTTACATATTTTCAGACTCCTCTAATACATAGGTAACGAAGTGGTGTCTCTTCAGAAATGTAACTTTATTTCTTTTCTTTTCATTGCATAATATCAAAGTGCTCGAAAGTATTCCACACATGCTGGTTAACATGAAGGAGAGAATATTGTGCTTTAATTTGGTTGGATATTTTATTGTGGTCGTGAAGCTGTGGAATAGAAGTTTCTGTTTTTAGAACCCCCAATATCAAATCTTGTGAGGTAATCTATAACCTGTCTAGGAGTAGAGCACACCTTTCTCTGCTCTCCTCCCAAAATATGCCAAATCGTCAACATCAAAAGATCACCAGTACAAGTTTTTCATATGTTCAAATTTTTCACCAGCCAATTTTTGTATTTTGAGACTGGCCAAATTCTCAATTACCAGGAAAGGACAATGTTTAATCCACCCCAAGCACCTCGTCAACTATCACCATCACCAAACAGGTGAAGAATATACATAAACATACAATGATGCTGAGCAATATTGAAAGTTGCAGAGGAGTGGGGTTGGAGCTGAATTTAAACATTCAACCACGTAGAAAGTTATTAATGTATTTTAGTGTGCAACAAACAAGTGGGGGCAATTTTCTACCTAAACTGCAAACTTGCTAATTTTTGATTTTAGAACAGAAAAGACAAGTGACACTAGTCCTTTTTGGAGGATGATGAAAGTGAAGGTAAAAACGTATAAAACTGCCGATGTTCTTTATCACTCAACAAAGAACCAGAGTTTGAAGAGCCCAGTTTGCCTATATGTATGTCAATGAGTGATGGCTTATCTATAGTTAATGAAGTTAAGCTGCAGTTCATAGTGTAAACATGCCCAGCTTTCTCAGCCTGATGGCAATATAGACCCATGAAAACTTGACTCCTGCAGTGGTCGGGTGGGGGGCAGGGGGGAGTTTTAACCTGGTGACTAGGTTTGGGTTCAAGCGGGGGTTAAAAGACAAAAATGTGAGTGTGCTGGAAGCCGGTTCCAATCCACCAAATTCCATGTTTAACTCGAGCGCATTAGGATGGTTGTGTAATACCCCCTTGAACCTCCCTAGAGGGGGGGGTTGCCTATTGACTGATCCGAAGTGCTCAATTGGAATAATATTACAGCACACTTTCCTAAATTTAACATCACATAGAAGGGTTTCCTGGGCTTCCTAAAAGTCGCCAGTGAAAGCAAGGCGAGAACACAATGGCAATTGAGGGGGCTGATTAAAACATTGCAGCAACAACTTGTATGTATAAGTTGCCTTTAACAGAAAACATCCAAAAATGCTTCACAGAAATGTAATCAAAACAAAATGGACACTGAGCCAAAGGAAGTGATTTCGGGGGAGGGAAGCAAAACTTGATCACTGACAGCTTAGAATAAATACTTTGTTCATTTTTTCAAAGTCTGACAAGTGCAATTTAATCAAAATTACTCAGCATCCTTACAGGGAACAGTAAGTGCCTACTGCAATGCCAAGTACGCCTTGAGACGTACAGGGATTTGTTGTAGCTTAATTTATCCAGCCAAGTATGTACTTACAAGGGGAACATTTGCAATCCCCATCAATAAGAAAGTCACAGAACCAGACAGCAACATCTACCAGATCTCCTGAGCTCCAGATATACCATCCCACATACCTGTTCTCCTTCCTGCATTCTCACTGAGTTGAAGAATATCTCTTATTCATTTAGAGCCTTATAATGTCTTCCAGAAAACTTCTCAAAGTGTTTCACCTGAATTACTTTTGAAATGCAGTCACTGTTATGTAGCCAGAGTTCAAATTAAGACTTCTAGTAGTTTCTTACTCTTAACTTATCTTTTCAGGTCTTCAAAATGTGGAACTCCTTATCTCTCTCTCTCTTCTATAATCTTCAGGTTTTTAAAACTGAAGCTTAGCGTTACCTAATCACTAATGGATTTATGGGCTGCAAAATTGAGCTTTGTAGCGCTGGTAGTTCTGGTGCTATGGGAACCGGTTGAGCAAAAAAAAAATAGCTGGGGGTCCACTGCCAACGACTTCTGCGTGGTCTGTGCTGACATGTTGCACCGGGTGATATGGTGGGTGTCCCTTGTATGCACCAGAAGCTTGCAGAGAGGGCAGAGCGTGACGTCCATCAGCGTGTAACACTGATTTGATGCTCGACCAAGCATTTTGGATCTCACCACTCCTGCTGACGCCCTCTCTTAAACATGCACAGCTGAACACATGTTCAGTTACATAAGAGACCCCCTACGCGAGCGCTATATAAAGGGATCACTTGCAAGTGAGGTGCTTTTCACTATCTACTGCTGATTAAAAGGAAGTGTTGAAGAAGGTGGCAGAAGTTGTGTAAGTCAGAAGGGAGTGGTGCTGGAACATTGGAAGGAGTTGTGTGCATTTGAAAGGCCTCTAATTACACCACTTGCTCCCAGTCATGTGAGCTATAGTTACAGTTTCTCTTGGGCTGCAGCATCAGAGGAAGATGGAGCAGATGCAGCAGAGAAGACCAGCTGTTCACAGAAGGAGAAGGAAGGAGGGCTTTCAACAGGAAGCCAGTGTCATCAGAGAGCATTTCTCCTACCTGCACCTCCGTCAGGAGCAGTGTGTTCAGTGGGTGTGTTTCGCCAAGGAAGTGGTCACAGAACTGTGCCACCTCCTCAAACTGGACCTGCAGTCTCCGAACAGGATGAGAACGTACTGCCAGTGACGGTCAAGGTGGCATGGTTCTCAGTGTCTGTGCTGGTGGATCCTTCCAGGCTGGAGCAAGTGACATTGCCAACATATCTCAGTTTGTTATCCTTTGCTGCATCTGGCCCATCACACAGACCCTGTATGTCAGAAACGGGGGCTTCATTGGCTTCTCTTTAGGCAGAGAAACAGGAGGAGAGGGCATCCCCATGATGCAGGGAGCCATCGACTGCACATGATTGGCCTTGCAGGTGCCACATCTCAGTGGTGATTAACCACAACCTCATGGGGTACCACTCACTCAAGTTGGTGTGTGACCATGCCCTGAACATTATGTTGGTGCATGCCTGCTATCCTTGCAGCAGCCATGATACTTTCATCCTGCACCAGTCGGCAGTTCTAACCATCTTCAAGTCACCACACTGAACCAGTGGGAAGCTGCTGGGCCACAGAGACTTTACATGTGGCGAATGACTCTCCTTTGCCACCCTACCACACATGACCATTCCCCAACTGTGACAGCCATGCTACAACTAGGAACATCATGGAGCTGACCATCGGTGCCTGAAGCAACGGTTCTGCTGCCTGGACCGCTGACAGGGAGTCCTCATGTACCTGCTGGAGCATGTCTCCTGACTTATGGTGGTCTGCTGCGTCCTGCACAACCTGGTAATCGTGAGGGCACAGCCCTTGCCACCAGGACTTTGAGCACTTTGAGGAGGAAGCAGAAGGGAGGAGGCATTAGACACATCTGCAGTCTGGACAGGCCTTCAGTGAGTGTCTCATCAGACTTAGCTTCCCCTGAATAAATCTCCAGATGTTCAACACTTGCTCACCTTACCACTCTCTGTTATAGAATGTCAAAGCATCCCCTTGGCCACAGTCCTGAAATAAAAGACACCACAAAGCAACCATTCCAAACCAGCTTTATTTAACAACACATCCAATGTTCATACGGTGCACACCTGTTCACCCTTTTGCATTCCCTTAGTGCCTGTCTTGCAGGTGCTTTTGCCTGTCCTAGTGCTCCTAACAGTACTACTGCAGTGGAAGACTGCTGACTTTCAATGGGAAAGACTGCAGATACCCTTGCAGGACACCCTCAAGCAGCTCTGGGCCTTGAGGACCCGGCTTCAGACTGCACCACCTCAGCGTGGGCAGCAGTAGTCTGGGCTGGCTGGCTGACAGGCAGCAGTGAGAGCACTGGCAGAGTGGCAGTGGTAGGAATACGACTGCTGTCATTCTGATAGAGGACAGCAGGTTTGTGCTCCAAGGAGCCTCAAATCTGCTGGATGGTTGTGGGACCCCCTGCATGCTCCTTTTGAACACTGATATCCGCAGCCATGATAGCATGAGTCTGAGCCTCCATGGCAGTACGCTGGACTTGCAAGGCAACAAGATCTCATGACACCTGTCTGAGCTTCCACTGCAGCACACAGATGTTGTGAGGCTTCTGCCTGTGTTTCAATGGTAGCTGAGACATCAGCCATCAGATGCTGCATCACGGCTGGGTCCACAAGTATTCTCCTGGAGTTGGCCACCACATCCATGCTGCAAAGGATTGACTCCAAGCTCTGTGCAAATCTCAGTGCCAAGTTGGAACTGGGCTCCACCATGCTCCTTGACAGTAACAGGAGGCTCTCTGGCAGGCCTGCCAATGCACCAAGCGTTTCTGCGTGCATTGCAATCAGCCTTTTCCTGTACGCCATCCCATCACAATTCTCAACTGAGACCTATGCAACAGAACTTATCTGACCTTGCCCTCCAGGGAGCTAGCAGTCCCGCTATGCTTTCTCCCTTGCCTTGCTGCAGTCCAGTCACACTCAATGACACGACTCATGCAGATCCCACCTCTACATTGCCCTCTAATGTACACACAGTGACAGTATCTGAGCTGGTGGCTGAGAGTGTTAGATCAAGTGGCGTTGCTCCTTCCTCAGAGGTGTGCTGTTCTCTAGGCCTTCATCCTCAGACACCACTGGCTGGCCAGACAGCAGTTCATGGATAACTGGTAACATAAATGCACAAGGGGAGGATTGGGGTGAAAGGAGGAGGGATGGGGGGATGGTTCATTATCTGCAACTTGAATATCATACCAGATTGTGGAATGAGGGCTCAGTGGGATTTGAGAAGGTGCAAGGATGCATAAGGCTGGAACATACCAATATCCTGGATGTCTTCAGAGATGCCAGTTGCTATGGCATCCCTGTGTCAATAATGCCAAGCACTGTTTCCTCCAAGGGGGTGAGGACATGCAGCCTTGCCAGTTCTTTGCTACTGCCTCCTGTTGTGGGCCACCTCATCCTGGAAGTGATAGAGTCATAGTCGTTTACAGTACAGGAGGAGGCCATTCGGCCCATCAAGTCCATGTCGGCTCTCCATGGAGCTAAGGTGTCAGTCCCACTCCCCGACCCAATCCCCGCAGCTCTGCAAGTCTATTTCTCTCAAGTGGTCATCCAACTTCCTCTTGAAATCATTGATCGTCTTCGCTTCCACCACCCTTGTGGGCAGCGAGTTCCAGGTCATTGCCACCCACTGTGTAAAAAAGGCTTCCTCATATTCCCCCTGCATCTTTTTCCCAAAACTTTCAATTTGTGTCCCCTAGTTCTTGTACCATTTGTTAATCTGAACAGCTTTTCCTTGTCTAACTTATCTAAGCCTGACCTCATCTTGTACACTTCTATTAAATCTCCCCTCAATCTCCCTTGTTCTAAGTGAGAGGGAAGAGCTTTAGTGAGCGTGTCGCAATGTGTTTAAGTCATGTGCCTGTCATCACTGAATAGCTAGCAGTATGTGGGAACTACAGTGAGGCTTACAGCAGTGGTAAGTGTGTGAGTGTGAGGTGGAACATATGAATGGTAGGCATGAGTCCTGATTGCTTGAGATTGTTTATGGGTGTGGTGCATTGAGCAACGTGTGAGGTTGGTTACACAATTGGTAGGATATGGCACTTGATGCATTCACTGACCTTGACCACTTGTGTGAGGCCACTGAATTTGTTCTCTGGGCCAGACCTGTGGCATTGATCTCTGTAGCTATCTGCTCCCAGTCCCTTCACAGTATCTGGCTGGAGGGCCTCCTGGTCCCTCCGTATAGATCACCTCTTTCCCCCCCCCCCCCCTTTCAATCTCCTGTAGTAAGGCCTCCAGAGCTACATCTGAGAACCTAGGGAGTCCTCTCTCTCTGGCCTGCTGCATCATTATTTAGGTGTCTTCCTGTTCTTACTTTGTTTCCCAATCAATTCAATGAGTTGCTGCAGCCACTTGACTCCAGACCTTATTACAGCCTTCGTCCAAACATGGACAAAAGAGCTGAATTCAAGAGGTGAGCTGACAGTGACTGCCCTTGACATCAAGGCAGCATTTGACTAAGTGTGGCATCAAGGAGCCCTAGCGAAATTGAAGTCAGTCGAGATCAGGAGGAAAATTAGCTGGAGTCATATCTAGCACAAAGGAAGATGGTTGTGGTTGTTGGAGACCAAACATTGAAGCCCCAGGACATCGCTGCAGGGATTCCTCAGGGTAGTATCTCGAAGCTTGACTGGACCAAGAGCAGGTAAGAGGCTGGGAATTCTGCAGAGTTTAACTCACCTCCTGTCCACTATCTACAACGCACAAGTTTTTTTTTATTCATTCATGGGATGTGGGCATCTGGCTAGGACAGCATTTATTGCCCATCCCTAATTGCCCTCGAGAAGGTGGTGGTGAGCCGCCGCCTTAAACTGCTGCAGTTCATGTGGGGTTGGTACACCCACAGTGCTGTTAGGAAGGGAGTTCCAGGATTTTGACCCAGCGACAGTGAGGAATGGCGATATAGTTCCAAATCCGGATGATGTGTGACTTGAAGAGGAACTTGCAGGTGGTGGAAAATCCTCCTCAGATTCATTGGATTAAGGTATCTCCATGCAACTTCTGCCCTTGTCCTTCTAGTTGGTAGAGGTCGCGGGTTTGGAAGGTGCTGTCTAAGGAGCCTCGGTGCATTGCTGCAGTGCATCTTGTAGATGGTAGACACTGCTGCCGCTGTGTGTTGGTGGTGGAGGGAGTGAATGTTTGTAGATGGGGTGCCAATCAAGTCAGCAGTGTGATGGAATACTGTCCACTTGCTTGGATGAGTGTGGCTCCAACAACACTCAAGGAGCTCAACGCCATCGAGGACAAAGCAGCCCACTTGATGGGCACCCCAGCCACCACCTTAAACATTCTTTCCCTTCACCGGTGCATCGTGGCAGCAGTGTATACGATCTACAAGATGTACTACAGCAATTTGCCAAGCCTCCTTCAACAGCACTTTCCAAATTTGCAACCTCTATTACCTTGGAGGACAAGGGCAGCAGATGCATGGGAACACCATCACCTGCAAGTTCCCCTCTAAGCCACACATCATCCTGACTTGGAACTATATATCGTCGTTCCTTCACTGTCGCTGGGCCAAAATCTAGGAAATGTGGGTGTACCCACACAAGATGGACTGTAGTGGTTCAAGAAGGTAGCTCACTACCACCTTCTCGAAGGCAGTGAGGGACGGATAACAAATGCTGGTCTTGCTAGTGATCCTCACATCCCATGAAAAAATAAACAAAAATGTACCTTCCCTTTCAGTAGTGCAGGCCAGCTTTAATTGCTGGTAGCCTCACTTGAATCTCGGCCTACTTCTGAGCGTGCAACCACTCAACAAATCGTTTAGCATTGGTTTGCATGCCATAATCATGGAAATGAGCAGGTAGCTAGCTACTCTATTCAGTCTTCAGGGTTTCCTGCAATATGATCCTTTGACCCTTAACACAGGTTTCTTAACTTAAAAAAAAAGATAGAGACCAAAGTCACATCAGAGTGGATGGTTATCGCCCATACCAGTTCCTGTCTCTCCCTGTGCCAAGTTCTTGAGCTTTGGTTTGCCAGCTCACCTGATAACACAACAGGTGAGGTTCGAAATACATCATGTGTAGATGTGGGATGTTCTCCTGCCACTCATTGGCACAACATGTGACCTTAGTGCCTCTTCAAATGGATTACGGTGCCCCCTGAGCTAGTAGCATGGCCTTATTTGTTTTACATCTCAATAGAAAATGGTGGCTATTGTTGACAGCAACGCTGTAAGGCAGATGCGCTACAAGATTCTATCCAGTTAACTACACCTCAATTCAATGTACAGTAGCCTATTTGTAAATGGTGTGTCTACATTTTGCATATCAATAGACTCATGGCTGCCTATATAAAATGGGAAGGAGGTGACATCAGGATACATGACGATTCATAAGAAACTGACAAAAGTAACAATTTCAAGTACAGTAGTTGTGCTAGATAGGGATGCACTCTCTAAACTGGCTCAGTTGACTTAGAAGGTAAACACTGCTAATTTCTGGGATCCAGGGAAATGTGGATCCATGCTGGAGTTAATATATGTGTAATAGAGGCAATACTGTGCACTTGTATCAATTTAAATACGTATAGCACAAAAAATTGTGGCTTACCTAAGATTTGATTGCAGTCAACCTGTCTTAATAGCACAAAGACAGTGGAAGGGCCGGGAAAGGTGGTGGAGAGGTAAAGCTGGGGGTCATCAACATAAATGTCGAGAAGCTGAAGGTAAGAACATGAGAGAGAAAATGTACATAGAGTTATAATACTGAGAAAGTGCTGGTGGTAAGCATGAAATATTGAGAAGCTGTGGGAACATAGGAAATAGGAACAGGAGTAGGCCATTTGGCCCCTGGAGCCTGCTCTGCCATTCAACCAGATTATGGCTGATAGTCTACCTCAACAACATTTTCCCGCAGAGTTAACGGTTAACGTTTCAGGTGACCTGAATCGTTAACTCTGCTTCTCTCCCCACAGATGCTGCCAGACGTGCTGAGTATTTCCAGCATTTTGTCTTTTTATTTCATTCGTCGAGGCCTCTGTATTACTAGTCCAGTAACATAACCATTATGCTGCTGTACCCCTGACTTTCTATTGCTCTGCATTGAGGAGAGGTGACGTAAAAGGGCAGATGTTGCATGGAAAGGTGCTGTGGGAAGGAGACAGAGTGTTGGGGGTGGTTGAGGAGTGGGCCAGGGTGTCCTGGAAGATAAATTACCTAGAGACATGAGGTCAAATCCCACCATGGCAGCTGGGGAATTGAAATTCAATTAATTAAATAAATCTGGAATTAAAATAAAAGCTAGTATCAATAATGGTGTCATAAAAATCCATCTGGTTCACGAATATCTTAGTCTGGTTTTAATGTGACTGCAGACCCACAGCAATGTGCTCAGAAATAGCCTGGCATGCCGCCCACATGCATTCAAGACGACTGTTCACCACTGCCTTTTCAAGGGCAATTAAGGATGGGCAATAAATTCTGCCTATAAACAGAATTTAGATAAACATGCAAGATCCATGGGGGCAGTGCCTGCGCTGCAATTTGTGTTCAGAACAAACAAATACATCACATCTCTTTCTATCCAAGATGATGTAGCATGGAACTCCATGCAGTATCATAGCTAAGAACTGATATTATGTAGAATTTACAGCACAGAAGCAAGTCATTTAGCCCAACTAGTCTATGTCTGTGTTTATGCTCCACACAAGCCTCCTCCGACCCTACTTCGTCGAACCTTATCAGCATATCCTTCTATTCCTTTCTCCCTCATTTACTTACCCAGCTACCCCTTCAATGTGTTTATGCTATTTGCCTCAACTACTACATGAGATAGCAAGTTTCATATTCGAACTGCTCTCTAGGTAAAGAAATTTCTCCTGAATTCCTTAGTGAATTTATCTATCTTATATTTATGACCTCTAGTTTTGGTCTTGCACATGTTGTGATTGCTTTCCTGTTCTATTTGGTTTTGTTACTTTAAACATGGACATCTGTTGTAACAACCGCAGAATCAGGTCATTAAGAAGCTCATGTTACACAATCCAACATGAGTACTCAGTCAATTCATGAAGCACGATTCTATATCATTATTATTGAGTTCACGGTTCTCTAAGAATGCAGGAACCATACTTCACAATGACTATAGAAAACAATAGTTTACTCAAAACAGTAATACCAATTCTACCTTTTAATCTCTACATTCCATACATACTAACACTAAATTACAATACATTAAAATACACACAAAGTGGACTTCAGATAACATGGAGCCAAGAAGATACACTTATGTCTTCAATCTTCGTCAATGATTCTGTTTATCATGGTTACATGGTCCATTTAAGCTCTTCAATTACTTTATTACTATAAACAGTGACCAGACTCTTATGACATATATGAGTGACCTTCCCATTCCTTCAGCTCCTCAATCTTGCCATGAGCCTGCTTTACAAAGCATCCCTATTCAGGAGAACTGAAAGCTGTTTTAACTTGCCATGTGCAGATCCCACAAACAACGAGGTACATGGGTAATGTGAACCCACATTCCCACCCCACACAAGTAGAAGCATGTTCTTTGCATCTACCCTATCAAGCCTCTTCATAATTTTAAAGGCCTCTGTTAGGTCACACCTCAGCCTTCTCTTTTCAAGAGAAAAGAGACCCAGCTCATGCAGTCTTTCCTAATAGGTATAATCTCTCAGTTCTGGTATCATTCTAGTAAATCTTTTATGCGCTTTCTCCAGTTGTGGAAAGTTTAACTGACTTTGAGATCTGAGTTCTTGGGAAGCTGGCCTTGGAAAGCTTATGTCTGACACAGAGAACTCAATACTACAGAAAGTCGAGAGGAGTATAGAAAGTGGAGGGGTGAAATCAAAAAGGAAATTGGAAAAGCCAAAGAGAGGGCATGAAAGAATATTGGCAAGCAAAATCAAGGTGAACCCAAAGATGTTTTATCAATACATTAATACATTATGGCGGGCAGCCATAAAGACAGGGCTAAATTGTGGCGAGTCGAAGAGACTTAGTAGTTGGCAGGAAAAAAGACAGAGGCGCAAGGGGAGAGCCAACTGTGCAACAGCCCCAACAAACAAATTTCTCTGCAGCACCTGTGGAAGAGCCTGTCACTCCAGAATTGGCCTTTATAGCCACTCCAGGCGCTGCTTCACAAACCACTGACCACCTCCAGGCGCGTATCCATTGTCTCTCGAGATAAGGAGGCCCAAAAGAAGAGTAAGAGGATCACTAAGGAGAGAGTAGGACCTGTAAAAGACCAGAAAGGTAACCTCTGTGTAGAAGCGGAAGATATTGATCTGGTTCTTAATGAATACTTTGCATTTTCACAAAAGAGAGGGACGATGCAGATATTGTAGTTAAGGAGGAAGAGTGTGAAGTATTGGATGTGATAAACAGGAAGAGAGGAAGTATTAATGGGATTAGTATTCTTGAAAGTTGATATATCACCAGGGCCAGATGAAATGTATCCTAGGCTGTTAAAAGAAGCCAGAGAGGAAGGAGCATAGGGTCCGACCATCATTTTCCAGTCCTCACTGATACAGGTGTGGTGCCGTAGGATTAGACAATTGCTAACCTCTGTTTAAAAAGGGAGCGAAGGATAGATCGAGTAATTACAGGCCAGTCAGTCTAACCACAGTAGTGGGAAAATTATTGGAATCTATTCTGAGACAGGATAAACTGTCACTTAGAAAGGCACAGGTTAATCAAAGATAGTCAGCATGGATTTGTTAAGGGAAGATCTTGTTTGACCAACTTGATTGAATTTTTTGAAGAAGTAACAAGTAAGATAGATGAAGGTAGTGCAGTTGATGTGGTCTACATGGATTTTACCAAGGCTTTTGACAATGTCCCACATGGCAGACTGGTTTTAAAAAAAGCAGGCCTTTAGCTTTAGGCTGCAGGAAGATATTGATGGTCTGGTCAGACGGGCAGAAAAGTGGCAAATGGAATTCAACTTCGAGAAGTTGAGGTGATGCATTTGGGAGGTCAAACAAGGCAAAGGAATAAACGATTAATGGGAAAATACTGAGGTGTAGAGGAAGTCAGGGACCTTGGAGTGAATGTCCACAGATCCCTGAAGGTAGCAGGACAGGTCAATAAGGTGGTTAAGAAGGCATATGGAATCCTTTCCTTTATTAGTTGAGGTACAGAATATAACAGCAGGGAGATTATGCTGGAACTGTATAACTCATTGGTTAGGCTACAACTTGAGTATTGTGTGCAGTTCTGGTCACCTCATTACAGAAAGGATGTAATTGCACTAGAGAGGGTACAGAGGAGATTTATGAGGATGTTGCCAGCACTGGAAAAATGCAGCTACGAGGAAAGTTTGGATAGGCTGGGGTTGTTCTCCTTGGAACGGAGAATGCTGAGGGGAGATCTGATTGAAATGTACAAAATTTTGAGGGGCCTCTATAGAGTGGAGGTGAAGGGTCTATTCAGCTTAGCAGAGAGGTCAGTGATGAGGGGGCATAGATTTAAAGTGATTGGTAGAAAATTGGAGGGCACATGAGGAATAACGTTTTTACCTAGAGGGTGGTGATGGTCTGGAAGTCACTGCCTGAAAGGATAATTGAGGCAGAGATCCTCAACTCTTTCAAAAGGAGTCTGGATATGCACCTCAAGTGCCATAATCTGCAGGGCTACGGACCAAATGCTGGAAGGTGGGATTAGAATAGGTGGATCGTTTTTCGGCCGGTGCAGACACAATGGGCCAAGTGGCCTCTTTCTGTGCCTTAAACTTTCTATGATTCTTTCAATGGTCATGTGCTCTGCTGCCTGAATTACCAGCTTACTGCCTGCAGTAACATTCTTGGAAGCTTATTTTTTAGTACAACCTCTTTATAATTGGTTTTGGGGAGGTGGTTTTGTGTGCTTTCTGTGGTATAAATAGTGATTACAGGCTTACAGTGAATCTAAAGAATGTTAATCTAGTTATTAAACAACATGGGAGGTATCAATGTGTTGGACTGCATTTATAAACCAGCATGTTGTGGCTTGAAGAGCCAAGGCGATGGGGGGTTTGTAACCTTGAATCCTGATGTGCCATATTGCTCAATGTCAAATTACTGTCAGCAGGAGGCTCAGGAGCCTGTTGCCCTTCTTGTACACTGGAGGTCATCAAGAAAGAGGTGCTGAAAAGCACATCAAAAATTGGATTAAATTAAAATATTATATCATTGCTTTTACAGGACTTACCAATAGCTGTATTTGATAGTGGTTATGTTACTGGACTAGCAATTCTGAGTCTGAACTACTGATCCAGAGACATGAGTTCAGATTCCACCATGACAGCTGGGGAATTTAAATTCAGTTAATTAAAAAAATCTGGAATGAAAGGCTAGTATCAATAATGGTGACTATGAAACTACTGGATTGTTGTAGAAAACCATTTGGTTCACTAATGTCCTTTAGAGAAGGAAATCTACTATCCTTACCTACTTTAGCCTATATGTGACTCCAGGCCCACAACAATGTGTTTGACTCATAATTGTCCTCTGAAATGGCCTAGCAAGCCATTCAGTTGTATCAAACTGCTATGGAAAGGTCTAAGAAGAATAAAATTGGATGGACCACACAGCATTGACCCAGGCACCGAAGAACAAGACAAAGGCACACTCCGCTTAGTCAACGCTGCAAAGTCCTGCTCTCTAACATGAGGGAACTTGTGTCAAAATTAAAAGAACTGTCAAGCAATAGCCTGACGTAGTCATATTCATAGAATCATACCTTTCCACCAATGGCGCAGACTTCTGCATCACCATCCCTGTATATTTTCTGATCCACCGACAGGACAGACCCACCAGGGGTAACAGCACTATAGTATGTGGGAGGGAGGGAGTGGTCCTGGGAGTCCTCAACCTTGACGCTGGACCCCATTAGGTCAAACACGGGCAAGGAAACTCCTGCTGATTACCACCTACTGCCCTCCCTCAGCTGATTAATCAGTACCGTTCCAAGTTGGGCACCACTTGGAAGAACCGCTGAAGGTAGCAAGGGCAGAAAATATTCTCTGGCTGAAGGACTTGAATGTCCATCATCTAGACTGGCTTGTTAGCACCACTATTGCCTGTGTTCGTCGAGTCCTGAAGGACATATCTGCCATGTTGGGTCTGTGGCAGGTGGTGAGCAAAATGAAACAACACGAGGTAAAAACCGACTTGATGCATCAGTCCATGACAGTATTGGTAGCAGTCCTTGTGGACATGAAGTTCTGTCTTCACACTCAGGATACCTTCCATCATGTTGTGTGGCACTACCTCCATGCTAAATGGGATAGACTTGGAACAGATCTCAAGCTCAAAACTGGGCATCCATGAGGCAGCACTGATAGAACTGAATGGCTTGCTAGGCCATTTCCGAGGACAATTAAGAATCAACCACATTGCTGTGGGCCATTAGCAGCAGCAGAATTATATCCAACCACAATCTGTAAACTCATAGTTGGCGTAATCCTTGCTTTACCATTACCATCAAGCTAGGGGACCAATCCTGACTCAATGAGGAGTGTAGATGATCATGCCAGGAGCAGCACCAGGAATACCTAAAAATAAGGCGCCAAGCTGGTGAAGCTACAGCACAGGTCGACATGCATGCTAAACAGCAGAAGCAGCATTTTATTGATAGAGCTAAGCAATCCTACAACCATTGGATCTGATCTAATGTCCTGCCACATCCAGTCATAAATGCTGGTTGACAATTAAAAAATGGGAGGCTTCATGAACATCCCACCCTCAATGATGGTGGAGCCCAGCACGTGAGTGCAAATGACAAGGCTGAAGCATTTGCAACCAGCTTTCGCCGGTCATCTCGGTCGCTTCCTAAGAGCCCCATCGTCAGAGATGCCAGACTTCAGCCAATTATCTTAGGAGCAAGAAATGGCTGAGCACACTGGATACTGTGGGCCCTGACAACATCCCAGCAGTAGTATTGAAGACTTGCGCTCCAGAACTAACCACGCCTCTCGCCAAGCTGTTCCAGTGTAGCTACAACACTGGCATCTGCTCGGTAAAGTGGAAAACTGCCCAGGTATGTCCTGTCCACAAAAAGCAGGATAAATCCAATCTGACCAATTACTGTCCCATCAGTCTGCTGAATCATCAGCAAAGCAATGGAGGGCATTGTCACCTGTGCTATTAAGCGTCATCTACTCACCAATAACTTGCTCACTGATGCTTAGTTTGGGATCTGCCTGGACCACTCGGCTCCAGACCTCATTACAGCCTTGGTCCAGACATGGATAAAAGAGCTGAATTCCAGAGGTGAGGCAAGAGTGACTGCCATTGTCATTAAGACAGCATTTGACTGAATGTGGCATAAAGGAACCTTAGTAAAATTTTAAATCTATGGAATGGGGTTGGGGGAGATGGGGTTTGGTAGTGGGGTTGGTGGGAAACTCTCCACTGAGTGGAGCCATACCTGGCACGAAGGAAGATGGCAGTGGTTGTTGGAGGTCAATCATCTCAGTCCCAGGACATCACTGCAGGAGTTCCTCAGGGTAGCGTCCCTAGCATTGGTAGGGTGTTGAACGAATACTTCACATCTGTCTTCACCCAAGAGAATGAGGATGTAGATATGGAACTTAGAGAGAGAGACTGTGAGGTTCTTGAGCAAATTGTCATAGGGAGTGACAAGGTATTGGAGGTTTTGGAAGGCTTAAAAGTGGACAAATCTCCAGGTCTGGACAATTTGTGTCCCAGGATGCTGTGGGAGGCGAGGGTGGAGATTGCAAGGGCTCTGACCCTAATTTTTAATTCCTCTCTGGCCACGGGGGAGGTGCCAGAGGACTGGAGAACAGCTAATGTGGTCCCACTATTTAAGAAAGGTTGTAGAGATAAGCCAGGGAACTACAGACCAGTGAGTCTCACGTCAGTGGTAGGGAAACTATTGGAGAAAATTCTGAAGGAGAGAATCTATCTCCACTTGGAGAGGCAAAATTTGATTAGGAATAGTCAGCATAGCTTTGTCAGAGGGAGGTCATGCCTAACAAATTTGATTGAATTTTTTGAGCATGTGACCAGGTGTGTAGATGAGGGTAGTGCAGTTGATGTAGTTTACATGGATTTCAGCAAAGCCTTTGACAAGGTCCCACATGGGAGACTTATCAAGAAAGCAAATGCACATGGGATACAAGGTAACTTGATAAGGTGGATTCAAAATTGGCTTAGTTGTAGGAGACAGAGAGTGATGACAGACGGCTGTTTTGGTGACTGGAAGCCAGTGTCCAGCGTACCACAGGGATCTGTGCTGGGTCTCCTATTGTTTGTCATTTATATAAACGACATAGATGACTATGTGGGGGGGTAGGATCAGTAAGTTCGCGGATGACACAAAGATTGGCCGAGTGGTTAACAGTGAGGTGGAGTGTCTTGGGTTACAGGAAGATATAGACGGGATGGTCAAATGGGCAGAAAGGTGGCAGATGGAATTTAACGCTGAAAAGTGAGAGGTGATACACTTTGGAAGGAGTAATGTGACACGGAAGTATTCAATGAATGGCCTGACACTGGGAAGTTCCATGGAACAAAGGGACCTTGGCGTGTTTGTCCATAGATCTCTGAAGGCAGAAGGGCAGGTTAATAGGGTGGTGAAAAAGACATATGGGACATTGCCTTTATCAATCGAGGCATAGATTACAAAAGCAGGGAGGTCATGTTGGAGTTGTACAGAACTTTGGTAAGGCCACAGCTGGAGTACTGTGTGCAATTCTGGTCGCCACATTATAGGAAGGATGTGATTGCATTGGAGGGGGTGCAGAGGCGATTCACCAGGATGTTGCCTGGGATGGAACATTTACGGTATGAAGAGAGGTTGGATAGGCTTGGGTTATTTTCACTGGAGCAGAGAAGACTGAGGGGTGACCTGATCGAGGTGTACAAGATTATGAGGGGCATGGACAGGGTGGATAGGGAGCAGCTGTTCCCCTTAGTTGAAGGGTCAGTTACGAGGGGTCAGAAGTTTAAGGTGAGGGGCAGGAGTTTTAAGGGGGATTTGAGAAAGAACTTTTTTACCCAGAGGGTGGTGACGGTCTGGAATGCCCTGCCTGGGAGGGTGGTAGAGGCGGGTTGCCTTACATCCTTTAAAAAGTACCTGGATGAGCACTTGGCACGTCATAACATTCAAAACTATGGGCCAAGTGCTGGCAAATGGGATTAGGTAGACAGGTCAGGTGTTTTAATGCATCGGTGCCGACTCGATGTGCCAAAGGGCCTCTTCTGCACTGTATTATTCTGTGATTCTGTAGTGTCCTTGGCCCAACCATCTTCAGCTGCTTCATCAATGACCTTGCCTCCACCATGAGGTCAGAAGTGGGGATATTTGTACCAGTGTTCCGTTCATTTCACAACTCCTCAGATAGTGAAGCAGTCTGTTCCTGCATACAGTGAGACTTGGACAAATTCAGGCTTGGGCTGATAAGGGGAAGTAACATGCATGAAGTGCTGTAACCTGCAAGGCTACGGACCAGGTGCTGGAAGGTTGGATTAGGTTGGGCGATGAGTTTATTCGACTGGCGCAGATACGATGGGCTGAATGGCCTCCTTCTGTGCCGTAATTTTTCTATGGTTCTATGCCACACAAGTCCCTGGAAATGACCATCTCCAACAAGAGAGAATCTAACCATTGCTCTTTGCGTTTCAATGGGATTGCCTGTTATTGCTGAACCTCTCCCACCCCCCATCACCCCCATCAACATCCTGCAGGTTCCCATTGACCAGGAACTTAACTAAACCAGCCATATAAAAACTGAGGCTACAAGAGCAGGCTTGATATTCTGTGGCAGGTAACACACTTCCTGTCTCCCCAAAGCCTGTCCTCCATCTACAAGGCACAAGTCAGGATTATGATGGAATATTCCCCACTTGCCTGGATGCAACAACACTCAAGAAGCTCAACGCTATCCAGGATGAAGCAGCTTGACTTGATTGTCACCCTATCCGCCACCTTAAACATTCACTCCCTCTACCACCAGCGCACAGTAGCAGCAGTGTGTACCATCTACACAATGCATTGCAGCAAATTGCCAATGCTACTTTGACAGCACCTTCCAATCCACAATCTCTACCACCTAGAAAGACGAGGACAGCCGATGCATGGGAACATCACCACCTGCAAGTTCCCCTCCCAAGTCGTGCACCAACCACGCTTGGAACTATATCACCACTCTTTCATCATTGCCAGGTCAAAACCCTAGAACTCCCTACCTACCAGTACCGTGGAAGTACTTAGAGCACTTGGACTGCAGCAGTTCGAGAAGGCAGCTCACCACGATCTTCTCAAGGACTATAAGGGATGGGCAATAAATGCTGGCCTAGCCAGCGATGGGAACATCGCATGGAAGAATGAAAAGAAAAACACTTATTCGCTATTTATAAATAGCCACTTTGACGAGGTACTGGAGAGTTCCAGCAGCCTATGAAGCCGTAGTCTAACCATGCTTTCAGGAGACAAGAAGGGATAAAAAGCAGCTATGAATACAACTTGGATGTATTAGAGGAGGGAGCAGGGTGTATAGTCTATGTTGCTTCTTATTTGCAGTTGTGTTAAAAAGAATAAATATTGTAAGGTTCCGAAGAAGGGTCACTGACCCGAAACGTTAACTCTGCTTCTCTTTCCACAGATGCTGCCAGACCTGCTGAGTGAATCCAGCATTTCTTGTTTTTGTTTCAGATTTCCAGCATCCGCAGTATTTTGCTTTTATATTATTATTGTAAGGTGCAGCACTGGGTGTCAACAGCCTTCTCCATGAAATGACAGTATGATTGGGTCTGCAGCCCTTTATGTGCTGAGTTAGAGGTCTCTCACTGGCATGGGGAAGAGTCAAGTAGAGACCTGGCACTTCTACACTGGGAGGGAGAAAACTATCAGAGTCAACACTGGGCTCGCTTTTTGCTCCTAGTCATCCTTTCCTTCCTATTTAAAATGATTTAAAAACATAAAATGTAGGGTGGAACTTTCCATGGCCCTGTACCATGGGTGGGGCCTTCCATTCACTGGCCAACTTACCAGAAAATCTGTAGTAAAAGGAATAGTAATAATTGTAGGAGTATAGCCTGGGGTTTTCTGTAGCTACATGGTCTCAGTTCCATTAGGTGATGCACCTACTAACTGGGAAATCCTCTGTTATCTACTGACTTTTTTTAAAGTTCCTGTTTTTTGTAGTTGAACGATATGTGACTGTACAAATGATTTCAATAAAGCATGATCAATTTTGTCAAATGGACGATATTGACTATTTATTACTTGATTGAGTAAGTTTACAAAGTTTAATTGTTATCAGAATGTAACTTTTTAATCACTTATTAACTGTGCTGTAGTGTTTTAGTTGTTGCAAGTTACCCTCCTGGTAACTTAAGTTCAAAGATTTTATATGATTATATGTCATCCTTAGGGACTGACTTGTGTTGGAACTTGATCCTACAGGGTGCTGGAAGCCCACAGTACCCAATGTTTTGCAGATGTCGGAACCTAAACCGTGAGGTCTTGGAACTCTGGGGACCAGGAAGGGCCAAAGTCAGGCAAATTGCCTGTGGATGGGCTGCAATTTGGGTGGAACTCGTACCCACTGGGATTCGAACCTGTCTAAAGAATGACCCAAATTCCATTGGGGGCAGAGCTGGTGTGTCTTTTACCAAACTCCTCCCACTGCCCCCACCCATGCATGTGGACAGCTTTGGGAATATATCATGGGGCATTCCCTGGCGACCCCAGGAATCTTGCCCATTGCTACCTCCAGTTGAGAGCTGCGATGGGTTCTACAGTGAACCTACCAAAGGCCACAAGGACTGAGATCTGGAAACCGCTAGTCTATGTGACTTAGTAACACAACTGGCAGTACCTTTGGTCTTGTTTATTTTCTATATTTCTGGACCTTCCGCTGGTATCAATTTCCCTCGATGTGACCACGGATATTAAGACTCTCAAAGTCTTAGAACTCTGGTGTAGAAAATATAACCATTCTTGAAGAACAAAAACCTAAATCTGCTAGAGGCTTATCAGAAGTTTTTCTTAATTCTAGTTGAAAGCAGTTAAATCCAGATCCATTCTTGACATTTGTCTTCTCTTGTATCTGCCCTTTCCTCAATATTTCCTCCAAATCTTCTACCTTCCCCTGTACTGCATTTTGCAATAGTCATTTCATGTTTGTCTAGTTATCACATTCATTGTATATCTCTACTTTTATCATTTTTACTTTCCCACTTTTTCTTAAGTGCTTGGATTCCAAGTCCAGAATTTTACACACCCCAGGTGGGGGGTGGGATGGCAGGGGTGCTGTGTCCATTGCTTATGTGCCTCCACTGGTATTTGTGGCCCTTAATTGGCTAGTATTTTACCAGCAGTGGTGGGCACTTTGTCACCTGGGGAGTCCACCCTGTATACCTGGAGGCCTCCTGTGATGCTGGGGTGGGGAACCTCCTCCTGATCAGGTACCCTATCCCCAAGGAGTGCTGCCCTCCCCCCTGCAGCGGCATGGGCCTCCCCGCTGGAACCACCCCGCTTCCTTGCAAGTGAGTCCTCCTCGCAGGGCCTGGTTGATTGACTCCAGTAAACCCCAACCCCACTTACCTTTTTTCTCCAGCCTCCATGTTGGTTGGGTCTGGGGCTTGCTGCAGCCCCAACAGTGGCCACTGCTCCCGGTGGTGCTACCGGGATGGGAGAACTGCTCATCCTCTGGCCAGCCGCTCTTGGTGGCGGGACATCCTGCCTCAGAGGAGCAGAAGCCATGACTGATAGTTAAATACAGTTGTGGCTTCCTGGCCAACGGAGGGGGTGGGGAGCTTGTCCCCGGCTTTCCAGCTGCTGGGCGTGTCCACCGCTTCCTTGTAAAATCCTGCCCCGAATCTCTAGTAACGTCACTTCCCTGGATGATTACTTTTCCCTGCCATCTGTCTTCCATCCCCCATCAGTTCTTCGTGTTTTCAGCAGCCTGTAGCAGGCCATTAATAGTTTTCGTGAGTCTGTGTAAATTTGGTGGGGGGGGGGGAGGGGCGGGAATCCATGATAAAATTATTTAACTGTTGGTGGCTTTGAGGTACTTGCTACTTGAGAAATCATCTCTATGTACAACTAATGTCTTGTATCAACCCTGGAGATAGCATCAGGCTTTTTTGTGTGAATGTTGCAAATGCTAACACAAAATGAGCTGCTTTTGCTTGTATGCAGTCCTGAGCAAAATATCTATCTATAATATAGTAAAAATCTAACAACCATGTGCACTTCTTGTCAGCCTTCCTTCATTATAAATTCTGATATTGTTGGAATCTGCCTATGTAAATCTGTCAGACTATAATTACAGTCTGCCTTAGAGGAGGAGCACCATTACTGGCAGGAGGTTTCATTAGTGTGAAAAGTTTACATGGGCACAGTCCATTACAGTTGTGGATATAGCAGTTTATATGGGATATAAAAATGAAAGAATGTATGACTTTAAATTTGTCTAACTGCATTTAACCACACTTCACCTTGATCTTGATATATTATATGCAACCCCATGAGAGAGTGACGAATAATATATATTTAAAAATCTTATGTCTGTACACACTTACTGTCAACTTTGTCCATTATGGATTCCTATGTCCACATGTACAATGGAACTGCTGTGTAAACTTGTCTTGCTGTAATCACACAACTCCTGTCACTGGAGGCACTGGATGTAGGAGTTTATAATTTGAAATATAAAAACAAAGACAGAATATATTACTTTAAAGTTATGCGCGGATTCATACTGGCAAGCTGCACTGATGGCATCGCGATCACTCTGTGCATGATTTGCGTTGTCAGAAGACACTTTGTACTTTAAAATGGGGACTGAAATACCTCCATGTGTCTTGAACCTCATTTCCCCTGAACAGTACACTTGGTCTTGACTGCCTGTGTGTAAAAACACAAGAAATTAACTATATATTCAAATAAATTCAGACACTGATGGGACAAGCTAAGCTTGCAAAAGATTAGGTTGGTATTACAATAAAGGAAAAGAGTTTCGTCTGAGAAGCTACATTAACAGACTGAGACGTCAACAAATTATTCCCTTTTTTTTTAACTTCATCTTATTTTAAATATAGATTTTACAAAAGTATCACCAATATTCATGAAATATCACAAAGCCAAGAGCGAATCAGGAATTTATTTTTTAAATCCCTAATTACTGGATCAATTACAGAAATTGAGTTTGAGAGTGTAGAAAGTTTCAGAAGAGGGCACCACACCCAGCTGCACAGCTCCTGCCCAGATCACTCTGTGTTTAAAATGTGGTTGCATTTAAAAATATCTAACAGGAGCTTGGGACCGAGTGCAGCAGCTTCCTGCCACATTTACAGTCAGTCATAATAAGGGTTTGTCAGCTCCAACATTCAGCCTTGACCCATGGGCCACTGAGTTCAGACCAAGCCTGGGTTCCGGCACTCAGTCCTTGATCTGACCCAGCCCCAGCACTTGTCCTCACGTCATCCCCAGAATTCGAAAGCTGCCTAGGCCTCAGCGTAGTGCAGTACGAGAAAAACCATGGCAAAGGTGAATGTGTGCCCATTAAAGACAGATACAGGTGAGACAATAATGGCCGTAAGGCATTGGCAGATAAAGTCTGGCTCGGGTATAAAATTAAAACAGCCAACCCGAACCTGATCTGAGCCCGAGTCCTTTTTTTAAATGCTCAACCCGAAAATAACAAACATATTTTCAAAACAGAAAAAGATCATAGACTAAAACAAAAACAATACAAAACAAAAATGTACAGTCCAGCCCGACCTGACCTGAGCCCGAATACGAGACGCCGAATACAGACCTGACCCGACCCGACCCGAACCCGACACGTAGTCTGGTTAGGTCGGGTAGCCAGGCTTTAATGGCAGACTTGTTAAATGGGTACTTTTGTCATAAGATGAGATAAATCTCTGGAACATGATGGTTTTCATCTAAAAGTATTGAACAAAATAGGCAAGGAAATTACAAATGCATTAATCATAAAATTTCCATGGCTCTAACTTCAGGAATAATGCCTTTTGATTAGAAAATTGCATATGACATTCCATTGTTTTGGAAGGGAGGGAACAAGAAACTAGTTTAATCTCAATTGTGGGAAGTTACTGTAACCATTCATCATGGACAGTGTTACTGAGCACTTGGACAAATATGAACTGATCAAAGGGATTTATGAAGGAAAGGTTATGTCTGACTAATCTGAGTTTTTTTGAGGTGGTCACTAGCATGGTGGACAGGGGAGTCTATATGCATGTTGTCTATGTGGACTTCCAAAATGCATTTGTTCAAATTCCGCACAAGAGATTATTAGCAAAAAATGAAAATGCGCAGAATTGGAGGTAACCTTGGAGGTAGGAGACCGAGAGTAGGGGAAAAGGGAATATTCTGATTGGTGTGATGTTACAGATGGTGTTCCCTGGGGATCTGTATTGGGGCGTCAGCTTTTCACCGTATTTATAAGTGTCTTGAATGAAGGAGTTGTATAACTGAGTTTGCAGATGACGCTAAATTAGGAACAGCCATCTGCTGCTATGCATATAGCATACACGTAGCACGGAGTTCTACTTTTTTTCCCCAATAATGAATGGTTTGTCCCAGAGGCAGCTCTATTATCTAAATAAAAACAGAAAATGCTGGAAAAACACTGCAGGTCAGGCAGCATCTGTGGAGAGAGAAAGAGTTAATGTTTTAGTTATGTGATCTGACATCAGAATGTTGTGGGTTCTGATGAAAGGTCATAGACCTGAAATGTTAACTCTGTTTCTGTCTCCACAGATGCTGCCTGTCCTGCTGAGTGTTTCCAGAATTTTCTGTTTTTCTTTCAGATCTCCAGTATCCACACTAATTTGCTTTTGTGTCTGTAATCTAAATTTAAAATTACCAGCCCCATAATTGGTTCTCACCATGGCAATGTTCTACAATTTGACAACAGTATGATGAATGGTGATTGAAAATAGAAGGAAAACAAAGATCATAACAAAATATCTCCAGTTAACTTTTTTTTATGTTCTTGGGAGGTGAGCATCGCTGGCGAGGCCAGCATTTATTGCCTATCCCTAAGTGCCCTTGGAAAGGTGGCGATGAGCTGCTTTCTTGATCTGCTACAGTCCATGTGGTGTAGGTACTCCCACAGTGCTGTTAGAGAGGGGGAGTTCAAGTTTTTTGACCCAGCGACAGTGAAGAAATGGCGATATTTCCAAGTCAGGATGCTGTCTGGCTTGGAGGGGAACTTGCAGGTGGTGGTGTTCCCACACACCTGCTGCCCTAGGAGGTAGAGGACGCAGGTTTGGAAGGTGCTGTCGAAGAAGGCTTGCTGAGTTGCTGCAGAGCATCATGTAGATGGTTCACACTGCTGCCACTGCGCACCAACGGTGGAGGGATCGAATGTTTAATGGGGTGTCAATCAAACTGGCTTCTTTGTCCTCAATGGTGTCGAGCTTCCTGAGTATTGTTGGAGCAGCACTCATCCAGCCAAGTGGAGAGCATTTCATAACACTCTTAACTTGTCCCTTGTAGATGGTGGACAGACTTTGGGGAGTCAAGTGGTGAGTTACTCACTGTAGGATTCCCTGCCTCTGACTTGCTCTTGTAGTATTTATATGGCTGGTCTAATTATGTTTCTGGTCAATGATAATCCCTAAGATATTGATGGTGCGAGATTCATCGATGGTAATACAGATGAACGTCAAGAATTCGGGTTAGCGTTAGATTCGCTGTTGTTGGAGATGGTAATTTTCTGACACTTCTGTGGTGCAAATGCTACTTGCGATGTATCACCCCAAGTCTGAATGTTGTCCAGGTCTTGCTGCATGTGGGCACACACTGCTTCAGTAACTGAGGAGTTGTGAATGGTACTGAAAGTTGTGCAATCATCTGCGGACATCCCCACTTCTGATCTTACGATGAAGGAGCTGAAGATGGCTGGGCCTAGGACAGTGCCCAGAGGGACTCCTGCAGCGATGTCCTGGGGTTGAGATGGTTGGCCGCCAACAACCGCAACCATCAATCAATTATCAGTTTACTGGAAAATAATAGAACTGGCTTATTATTTTTATACTCTTGAAAATCTGTTCTGTATGTTCATGTACATAAAGTTATGCAGAACAAATAAAGGTATTTCACCTAATTAGCATCCAGCCCCCTCAGATGCAGTACAATGAAAACTTTGTTGAGAGGTCAAATGCTTGCCTCTAAAACTGAAGATTGTGGGTTCAAGTCCTTCTCCAGGATTTGAGTGCATAATTTAGGCTGACATTTTAGTGCAGTACTGAGTGAGCACTGGACTGTTGGAGTTGCTATCTTATGTCATTCCAATGATATGCTAAACTAAGTTCTGCTAACTCAGGTAGGCATAAAATACATCATGACACTATTAGAAGAGAAGGGGAGATTGCCTGGTGTCCTAATCAATATTTAACTATCAACCAAATTCGCCAAAATAAATTACCTGGTTGCTTATCTCATTGCTGTTTGTGAGACCGTGCTTTGCATAAATTGGATGCTACATTTGTCTAGATAGCAACAGTAACTACACTCAGAATAATTAATTTGTTGTGAAACACATTGGAACATCCTGAAAGGGATGTGAAAGGTACTATATAAATGCAAATTGTGTTCCTTTCCTTACCTTGTTAGTTTTTTTTCCCCCTCCCTGACGTAGGGATGTTAGATGCCAGCATATACTCTGTAGATTGAATCTGGAACCCTCTTCATTTGCATGGCTCAGCTCTTCACTGTCTTAACCCAATGAACCAATGGGGCAGTCTTCATTCCAACATAGTTAATAGCTAAATTTCCCATTCATGTCACGCTCTTGTTTTGTTCTTCTTTCTTCCCCACCCCACTTTCTCCCCATGCAGCAGACACGCCCGATGTGTACATTGTGGAACGGCTGTTTTCCAGCAGCCTGGTGATCATTGTCAGCCTCTCAACACCACAGAGGATGAACGTTTATCATTTCAAGAAAGGGACTGAGATTTGCAACTACAGCTATTCCAACACCATCCTCACCGTTAGGCTCAACAGACAGGTAAGAGGGGTCATAGCTCCTCAGGCGGTGATAAGCTCCTGACTTTAGCCAGGCCATCTACTCCCTGTAAGCAATATGAAATATTAGAGAATGAGAAAATAGGGACCACAATCGAGTAATACCCAGAATATACTTTATAACTTTCAGCCTGCAGGTCAGAAGCACCCAATATTTAGTGGCTGCCTTTCTTTCTCAATCTTAAGATTGTTTTGCATAGGTAACAATTTTTAGTGGCCAAACAAAATGCTGAGAAATAAAATGAGGCTTTTGTATAATTTACTACCAGTTTTGGGAGAGTATTGATCAATTCCAATTGTGTTTTCCCATACACCTGGCACTGTCTCCCAATAATCAGAGTTCTTATTTCTAACTTCAGTCAATGGCAAGGGAGCCTCATGCTCGCCCTTGCCTTTAAACATAAAAGCACCTGCTGATAAATCTTAAAAATTCAAAAGCCAAAACAATGGTGTACTATCAGAGCCACAAGTTTTAAATATAGTGCAATAGACTGTAACTACCATTAGTATAAGTATACCATTGCAAGAAGACCATCACTGTGACTTCTGACATGCATTACTGAGAACTATTCTCAGTGGTAACATTTTCGCCTCCAGGACTTGAGCACACCATCTTGGCTGACACTCCACTGCAGTACAGCTTCACTGTCAGAGGTGCCATTTTCAGATGTGACGTCAAGTTTAGGCCCTGTCTCCCCTCTCGGGTGCATGGAAAGGTGTATTTGACAAAGAGCAGGGGAGGGCTTCCGTCTCTTGACAAACTTTTATCTTATTGCTGTTTGTGGAATCTTGTGTGTAAATTGGGTGGGGCATTTCCCGACATTACAACTGTCACCACACTTAAAAAGTAGTTAATTGGCTGAGAAACACTTTGGGCCTTCCTGAGATTGTGTAAAGCACTATATAAATGCAAGTTCTTTCTTTCTCGTTTTTCATTCTCCCCACCCCCAGTTGTTAGCAGCACTTCATTGGTGTGTAAACCTTGAGCAGTCTCTGCACTCCAGATTACAGCAGCAGACTTCCTTTATGCTGTAAGAGCAGCCACACACTGCAGGTATATGCTAGTGGTACAAATGATGCTGTTGCCCATTTGCTCCTTTGTGATTCAGGGTCACTTTACTGTTTTAGAGTCAAGTGTGACTGGCAGTCGCCACTCCTCAATGTAGCAATGTTTTCCAGCTAAATGATTTAGATTACATTGAGATTTAATTCAAAATATGTTGGCCAGCCTAATCAGAATTGAGGGAAGACTAGCTGCTTTATTGTATCTGATTATGTGCTTTATGTTATCCTGAAAATCTCAGAAATTTTTATAGCTTTACATAGAAATTACAGCACGGAAAACAAATAAACAGGCTGTTTAGCCCAATGAGTATCTTGTATTGGGATTGAATATATAGGCGTGTGCAAAGAGCTGCACGCCAGCAGAATGCCATGTAAAATTTCAGAGATGATGGTTGGTCACTCTGCTCTAAAGTACAATCTAGAAAACACTACTTTTTCAGTTTTTACAGGTATGCCACTAATCAAGACCAATAATTATCTCAACACTCAGATTATGATACTTAGCTCTCTTTTTCCACTACAGAGGCTGATAGTTTGTTTAGAGGAAGCCATTTACATTCATAACATCAAGGATTTGAAGTTACTGAAAACCATTCAAGATATACCACCAAACCGGACAGGTGAGTGAAAACCTACCTAATAAGACAGTAGCTAAATATCTGGACTCAAAATTCCGGAAGGTTCCTTTGTGTCACTACAGCCTTGCTGTGGCATAATAGCATGAAAACGTAAGATAATATTACACAGAATTGCATGGAATATACAGCACAGAAACGGGCCATTCAGTCCATCCTGTTGTTTATGCTGCATACAAGCTACCTCCCACCCTTCTGCATCTAACCCCATCAACATCTCCTCCTATTCCTCTCCCCTTAAATGGATCTATGCTATTCACCTCAACAATTGCATGTGGCAGCGAGTTCCACATTCTAACCATTCTCTGGATAAAGCAGTTTCCCTTTGACCCCTGAATCCACATGTTTTGACCTTAGTCATGTATGTAAGAATAATTGACACAATCAATTTGACAGTCTTCTCTTGGCTGTTTTTTGAATGGTAGTCACAACTACTTTTCCAATTTTATTTATTCCAATGAAGAGAGGTAGAAATCTGTATTTAAAAAAAAATGCTTCCACTTTTGGTATTATTTTCAACAGAAGAAGTAACATGTAACAACTTCCTAGACATAGCTTTGACGAAGGCAAAAAATGCTGTGATATATTTAAAACAAAGTAGTTTCCAACAGCCACAGTTGTGCTCAATTCAACGCATGCATCCATCAATGGAACAGTAATGGCTTTGTGCACTATTATAATTAGACTTGAGCTGTTGTCTGGCAATATGGCTGGCATCTTGTGTTGCTGCTTGTAACCTAAAAATAGATGTGCAAGGTGAAGAGAGGAGAATTTTGAAGCACAAATGATCAGACTAATGTTTATTCCAAATACAGTATTTCTGATATCTGAAGCAGGGCAGCCAAGGCCCAAATTATTCTTCTGGAGCTGTCCTGCTTTTTTTGACCACACAAAATGAATTTTAATGCCTACCCTTTTGGGCTTCTTTCCTCTTGCCTGCCAGCTTCTGCTGAGCAGAGTGGCCACGGCACATGCCCCTACAATATCTGTTCTGTCAGAATCTAGAACTTTCCTCTCTGTATCCAAGTCTGGCAGCCATTTTCTGTTTGGGAAATCTTTTTTGTGAGTGAAGTGGCAGAAGGGAGAAGGTGGGGGTAGAAGCAGATACTTGTAATAATACATGCACAGAAACGAAGGAACAGAAGTGGATTCTCAGCCACAGAAAGGGACAAAGTTGTCAAAAGAGAAAGAAGCCCAAGGAAGAGAGAGCGAGAGAGAAAAAGGCAGGCTCAAAAAGTGAGAACAAATGAGAAAGGTAAAGTATGTGCAAACACATACAGGTTCCCTAATGAACTGGAGTGTTCAGCTTGTTCCTATTGTCATAATAGTTTGAATGACCACCTTCTGCAGTGAAATGTCTATATTTTGTTGCCTTAGTTAGCGTAAATATGAAACAGAAGTTTAATTTCAGCCACAGCATTGGAGCAACTCTGAGGAAATTCCTGACCATAATCTAGGCTGACACTTCACCATGTGAACGCTGCATTGCTGACAGTGCTTTCAGGTGAGTTGTTAAACAGGCCTAATCTGCCTACTCGGGTGGATGTAGAAGATCCCATGGCACTATTTGAAGATGAGCAGTGGTGTTCTCCTGGTGTTCTGGCCAACAGTTATTCCTCAACTAATACTACCAAAACAGATTGACTAGATGTTTCTCCCGTTGCTGCTTGGGGAACCTTGCTATGCAGAAATTAGCTGCCATGTTTGGCTACAGCACATCATTGATTATGCTTCAGAAGTTATTTATTGGCTGCGAAGCAATTTGGTGACATCCCAAGGATCTGAACAGTGCTACGTTGCAAGTTCTTTCTTTTTATTTACACTCTCACGCCACTCTCATGATAAGGCTGATTGTTCCACACCTCACTCTGCTAAAACTGATCACCTATTATATCCTTTTCCATGATGCATTTGATGCTGTGTAATTATGCCTTCACTATTGCACCGTAATTTCAAATCGTCTGCCCTCTCCCACTAGTACAGTTCAGGAGCTATTCATGCACCATTGATTTAATTTTGTTATATTCACACTTTATTCAGTGCACTCTGTGATTGCATGAAGAACGGTGAGGCAGCATCACCAATGCAATATCACATGCTGAGCATTCTAACATCCTGTTTTGTCTGTTCTTCCCAGGTCTCTGTGCACTTTCCATCAATCATTCCAACTCATACTTGGCATATCCTGGCAATGCCACAATAGGGGAAATAGTGATTTATGATGCAAATAACTTGGTGAGTCTGTGCTTAAGTGGGAAACAGTGATGGTTTTCCATTCATATTAGTGTTGTAACTTAACTGAGCATTCTAAACCTTGTAGAGAGTGAGAGAAAGAGAATCCCTTTAGTTGGCGTGATAAGATGGTTTAAGTGTTGACTTCTCCATTGCGACCATGTTCCACCACCAGTGAACATGGTCTAGACTTTGGTGAGATGGGTCTGATGCTTCTTCCTGACTGTTGAGGTGTGACAGAGATGTCAAGGAGTGTTCCATATAAAGTCCTGGCAGAGTGAGATAATGAAAACTTTATCCATTGAATGTAGCCTAGTTCCAGTGATTTTTAAGGTATGGATTGAAATTCAAGCCTTCTGATTGACCATCCACTCCTGTGACACCAGAGCTACTAATCTTCTGAACTACTCTCTTTCTGGAATTATTAATGAAATGAAGTCAGCTGTGGCTCTGTGGGTAGCACTGTCATCTAAGTCAGAATGTTGTGGGTTCAAGCTGCACTCCAGAGATTTGAGCACGTAATTTATGTTGACAATTCAATTCATTAAACTGAAGCCTTACCCTACCCTCTTAGGTGGATGTAAAAAAAAAAAAATTGAATGATTTGAAGAAGAGCAGGGAAATTCCAACATTCATCCCTTAAACACCATTACTATATTACTGTAGCAGATTACCTGGCCATTTATCTCATTTACCATTTGTGAAACAAATTGGCTTCCACACTTTCATACATTACAATGGTGATTACATCTAAAAGTAATTAATTGCTTTGGGACATCCTGAGGTCCCAAAAGGTGCTGTATAAAGGCACAATTTTTGTTTACTGAAAACTTATTGCATCCAATCTGAATTATTAACTTCACTTAATAAATACTCTGTTAAACACACATGTCCATCCCAAGCCATCTTATTTTAAAAAGCTGTCATTTGTGGCTTTTTGATGTGATTTTTTTTGTATGTCAGCTTTTTAACGCTCATTTTCTCCCATCAGCAAAGTGTTTCCGTAATTCCTGCACATGATGGTCCACTTGCTGCACTGACCTTCAACTTCACGGGTTCAAAACTGGCAAGTGCCTCAGAAAAGGTATTATAGAATTACAGAATGGTTACAGCAGAGAAAGAGGCCATTCGGCCTGTCATGTTTGTGCCAACTATCTGCAACTGGCCCTTCTCAAGAAGTATTTTTTACTGTAGATTGCTCCTTGTCCTGTTCCATAGCCAACTGAAACCTTATATACTGTGACCATTGTTCCCTAAATGTTCCCTTACTGATACTTGATCAAATTGCTCTGCCTCATTGCCCAGAACCAGATCCAGCAATGCCTCCTTTGTCATTGGGTGGTAAACATACTGATCAAGAAGGTTCTCCTGAGCACAATTCAGAAACTCTTTCACCTCTCTGCCCTTTACACTATTACTATCCCAGTCTGTAATGGAATAATTAAAGTCCCCCATTATAACTACTGTATAGTTTTTGCACCTCTCCATAATTTCCCTGCATATTTGCTCCTCTCTATCATTCCCACTAGGCAGTGGCCCATAGAATACACCCAGTAGTGTACGGTACCTCAATCTTTTAGCTCTAGTCAAATAGATTCTATCCTTGACACTTCTAGGGCATGCTTTCTCTCAGCACTGTAATAGTCTCCTTAATCAATATGGTCACCCCTCTTCCTTTCTTTCCTTCCCTTCCCTATCTTTCCTGAACACCTTGTATCCCGGAATATTTAGTACCCAGTCCTGTCCTTTTGTTGAGCCAGGTCTCAGTTATCACCACAACATCATATTCCCAATTGGCTATCTGCACCTGCAACTCACCAACTATATTTACCATGCATTGTACCTTTACCTGCATGCACAGTAAACCTAATTTAAATCTTATTGCATTCCCTCTTAATTTGACCCCACCTAATGCCTTACTGTTTCTTACTGTAGTGCTGTTTGTCTCTTTTCCAATCCTTTGTATACCTTGTTTCTCCTTTCTAATGCTCATGGTTCCCATCCCAATGCCAAGTTAATTTAAACCCTCCCCAGCAGCACTAGCAAACTGCCCTGGCAACACATTGGTCCTGGCTCTGTAGAGGTACAACCCATCTACCCTACACAGGTCCCACCTCCACAAGAAGTGATGCCAATGTCCCAGGAAGCTATAGCCATCCCTTCTGCACCATCTCACCAGTCATGCTCTATCTTTTTCTATTCTGGTAACTCACTCGCGCGTGGTACTGGGAGTAATCTGGAGATTACTACCATTGCGATGCTGCTTCCTATACTCCTTCCTACTGCCCTAAAATTATTCTTACTGATCAACTATCTACTTGTATATTTCTTGGCTCCATTTTGATTTTTTGTTTGAGAGGTGCTTGTATGAGTCACCACAACAATTATCACCAGATGATTGTTAGGTTATATCATACAATCATCTCTCAAATAAATAGACCAAAATCATAATTTTAATTAGTTAAAAACATTTTTCCTTTTTTCTTTTTAAGTAATTTCCCTCTCTGAGGTAGTTTCAAAAATACTGTCCTCTCCTTTTCTTTTCCAGTTGTCACTGAAAGAGTGGTGGTGAGCTGGGTGTGCAGACTGCCACTGGGCTGTGACACCTCTCAGAAACCAACCACAGAGGCATCTAGGAATAGTTCTCCCTCTGTTTGATGGGGGAGAGGGGAGTGGGGCGGTAGAGTCTCTCAGTGAGTGGGGCTGGTGGAGAAGTGTCTCTCAGTGAATTTTGGGGCTGGGGTGAGGTGGGGTGGTGGGGGGGTGCGCGGGTGGTGGTGGGGGGGGGGGGTAGAAGAGTCTCCTAGTGAGTGTGGGAGGGTGGTGGGTGGGTCCCTGCCTCACAATATATACTCGTGCTATTTTTTTCAACGTATTAGTTAGTGACAGAAAATTTGCTTGAAGGGGTTGTTGTTCCAATCTGTGTCCCAGCTTTCCATTTAGCAGCAGGATTTCTTCAACTGCACAGTGGCACAGTGGTTAGCACCGCAGCCTCACAGCTCCAGTGACCCGGGTTCGATTCTGGGTACTGCCTGTGCGGAGTTTGCAAGTTCTCCCTGTGACCGTGTGGGTTTTCGCCGGGTGCTCCAGTTTCCTCCCACAGCCAAAGACTTGCAGGTTGTTAGGTAAATTGGCCATTATAAATTGCCCCTAGTATAGGTAGGTGGTAAGGGAATTGAGGGAAGGTGGGGATGTGGTAGGAATATGGAATTAATGTATGTAGAATTAGTATAAATGAGTGGGCTGAGGGGCCTTGTTTCAGTGCTGTATCTCTAAATAAATAAAAAACTTGCTTCATCACTCCTATTGTACCACACAGATCAGCATTTCCATCCAGTGGTATTTTAGGTGCTGAGTAAAGCCTTCTATGACATTAGAAAATTTAGTCTTTTTATATTTTAATCTGTTTCTGGGCCTGCTTCCAGCTTGACAATTACTGCTCTTGAGCTAATTGCGAAAAGTAAGCAGAAATAGCAGAGGGTGGTTAACTCTCATTTCCCTTTCTTTGGGAAAACATCGGAACTGAGTTCAGCAACTCCCAATGTTTCTTTCTGCTAATTTGGCATTTCACAGTGTACAGTCAGATTTCCATGTTATCAACTGTCTCAGCACTTTTCTACTCAAGGAATCCTCTTTGTGTGGATCGCCCCTCCCTGTTTAAGGTTTCACCCATTTTTCAGTGTGTTCACCCTCCGTTTTAGGCACTGTGTGAATGTCAGAATGGTTTATCACATATGACGTTGTGTAAACTAAATCATTGGAGTCTGAAATTAATATAACTTTGGAAATTCGAAGCTGGGTGGAAAACAATTGGGGTTGGAATATATAAACATCTAATGAAAAGTTTTGACTGTTTGAAGTGCCTAAATGAGATCATTGCTTTTATGCCCTTTTCTGTGGCTGTAAATTGTGGAGCTTCACTCATTCTGAATGTTCTGTAGGGTACCGTTATTCGTGTCTTTTCCATCCCCGAGGGACAGAAACTCTACGAATTCAGGAGAGGGATGAAAAGGTAATTTCAGGCATGTCTTCGAAAATTTAAAAAGGAGACTACGGGTTTGATTTTACTTTTGTATATTTTTTTTATCCCATTCATAAATTTATTCAGCTTTGTATTCCTATTTAGTCTCCTTACAGCATGTTTGGCCTGAAGAGCAGGCACACAGCCTGCTCCTAGGTTACTGGCATTGCTGCTTTGAGCTGACTGTGAAAAGTGTATTCTCTGATTCTCCCTTGTGGGGAATCTGAACTGGGTTTCAGCAGCTCCTTGAGGTAAGGAACTACTGTTGTGGATTAGTCATGGCTTTGAGACTCTGACCAGCTGTATAAGCATGCTTTTACAGCAATAAGCTGTAAAGAAACTGCTCTATGTTTCATCGAAGTGTTTTCCACGCTTCTGCCAAACTCTCCCAAGATGAAAAGGTCTGAATGCTATCCACATCCCACATCAGGTTTTGGACAAGTAGAAAGTAATCGCCTGCAATGCAATGGGTCAGACTCCTTCAGTGGCTCAGAATATTTATTGAGTGAGTAATTGAACCAGATAAACCAGGGAAGTTGTAGATTTGATCACTGGTTTGCGCTGAATTAGTTGATCTCATCTGAGGGTCACAGTAGGGGCACCACTGTTGACCTCAGTGCCCTGGATTAGGGCATGGTAAATCAGTCAAGGTTCCAACACCTAATTTCTGTCTAGTGACCTCCACCCTTCTCCCCCAACCCCCCTCACTTTCTGGAAAAACACATCTATGATATCTGGCAGATGTTGGAGCAACACTCTCACCACAACAGTATAATCTCAAGGCTTGTAAAGAATGGTTGTTAAAAACAATGAGGTATGTTTGCTCCTAAGAGAATGACCTGGGGACATCTCAAAGGTTCCCTCTAGGATCAATCACCATTATCATTTGTGCTTCTGGGATCTTTTCTGGGCCTCAGCAGATCATGTGCAGCTCACACCTGCTGTAGATCCACTGAGGCTTTATAAAGGTGCAATGAGTAAAATTTCCCATGGAATCCCTGGAATGTTCCCAGACCCACCACCCCTTAATGTAGTGGGGTACACAGGAGATTCATCTGCAGCCTCGCTACCCGAATTTAAAAAGCCAATACTAATGAAGTGGAAATCCAGCATAATAGGTTGTGCCCGAAATTTCTGTCTCCCTTCAGGAATCACAGAACTTGTCCTTTCTGTCCCTGGTATTTTTGGGACAGTTTATTTTGAAGCTGGTATTGCACACTCAACACCGCTTTCATGCCCTTTATCTTTACTGTGTTAAGATTTTGATTCGGTGTAATTTTTCTTCTGCAATAGATATGTAAATATTGGCTCACTGGCTTTCAGCAGAGACTCCCAGTTCCTGTCAGCATCAAGTAATACAGAAACTATTCACGTCTTCAAACTTGAACAGCCCAGCCAAAGGTATAGTAGTCCCTCAAAATGTTCCCACTAGGACTGGACCAGTCATTCATATTACTTTCTGTCAGACAGTTTGACTCCTAGGGAGGGCCAAGTCCAGACTGCTAAAGGTTATTCTTTCAGCACAGGCTCCGCTACATAAGTTTAGATATTTTATGCTTGACTCATTCACTCTGTCGGCTTGTTCATACCATAACTGCAGAGTTGAGTAACATTCCCCGCCTTAGTACAAAGTCAGAGATTTGCATCAGACTGTATAATTTTAACATTTTAACCAAGAAAGTACTAGGATATGTATTCAAGGAATTAATGTGAAGTTAGTTTAATAGAAAGATTAAGCAAAAATGAATTTTTGGCAACACCATCTGAGTTTTGAATAATTTGGCCTGCGGTCCTGTAAGAATAATTCTTTAAGTACTGAATGTTTAAGCTGAATATGTTTCTCAGCACTGGCAACGTAAGTGAGGGAGATCTGTACAGAATCAGCCCAACAGTAGTCATAAGACATGACCACCTCCATCAGCAATTGCAGTTCTCTTTACATGGCTGGTAGGTGCTGTGCTGTCTCTGTAGATGCCTGAAGAGACTTGTCAATCACATATAGACGCAAAGGGCCACCTTGTTACATTGACATCTCATTCCTGTTGACTGTGCAGATAAGTTGACAATGGATGTAGACAATGGGCAAGGACAAGATTGGGCTGGTCTGTGTTGGATGTTTGCAGTGCCTTTGAACACTTATTGTTGTGGCTTCTGGATGAGTTGGGCAAGATACCAGAAAGCCATCAATAATCAGAAACATCTACCTACATGGGAAGGGGAGTAAATGGATCATAGAATTGTAGCGCACAAAAAGAGACCATATGGCCCATTGTGCCAGTTCCGGCTCTTTGAAAAACTATAAAACTAGTTCCATTCCCCTAGATCTTTTCCTGCACCTGCAAATTTTTCTTCAAGTATATATCGAACCGTTTTAGAAAGTTACTATTGAAACTGCTTCCACGATCCTTTCAGATGTAACAGCTTGCTGAGTGGGGAAAAAAACTCCTCATCTACCCTCTGGTTCTTCTGCTAATTATCCTAAGTAGGAGGATAGAGCAGATAAACATGTGCTTGGAGAGATGGTGCAGGAGGGAGAGCATTAGATTCCTGGGGCATGGAACCAGTTCTGGGGGAGATGGGACCTACACAGGCCAGACGGGTTGCATCTCAACAGAGCTGGGACCAATGTTCTCATGTGGAGATTCACGAGTGCTGTGGGGGAGGGTTTAAACTAATTTGGCAGGGGAATGGACACCAGAATGTAGCATCAGAAGGGGGAAACAAGGTGCACAAAGGATTGGGGGAAGACAGCACTAGAGTAAGAAATAGTATGGTATTGTGTTGGATCAGCCTAAGAGAAAATAGGAGAAGGTCTAAGATAGGCTTGCAGTGCATTTGTGCAAATGCATGAAGCATGGTAAATAGGTTTGGTGAGCTGCAGGTGCAAGTAGCCATATGGGAATATGATGTCGTGGCTCCAAAAATGGCAAGATTGGGTACTAAATATTCCTGGATACAAGGAAAAGATAAGAAAGAAAGAAGGAGGGGTAACAGTATTGATTAAGGAGAATATTGTAGTCTGGACAGAGAGGACGTTCTGGAGGGGTCAAGGACAGAATCTATTTGGTGAGAGTTAAGGAACAGTAGAGGTACCATTACAGTACTCGCTGTGTTGTATAGGCCACCAGATAGTGGGAAGGAAATAGAGAAGCAAATTTGCAGCGAAATTACTGAGTGGTGCAAGAATCAAAGAGTTGTGATAATGGGAACAAATTATCCTAATGTAGACTGGGATGGTAATCGTGTTAAGGACAGAAGGGGGAAGAGTCTCTGAAGTGTGTTCAGGAGAACTTCCTTGATCTGAATGTTTCTGGCCCAATGAGGAGGGAGGAATTATGGATCTGGTTCTGGGCATTGAGGTGGGTCAAGTGGATCAAGTATCAGTAGGGGAACATTTACGGAACCGTGATTATAGTATCACAAGGTTTAGATCAGCAATGGAAATGGAGCAAGAAGCACTCTAGAGTAAAAATGCTTAATTGGAGGAGGGCCAGTTTCAGCAGGTTGAGAATGGATCTGGCCCAGGGAAATTAGAATCAAAGATTGTCAGGCAAAGCTGTAATCGAGCAATGAGCAACCTTTAAAGAGGAGATGGTTTGGGTACATTTCCACGAGGGAGTAAGGTAGAGCAACCAAAACCAAAGCTTTGTGGAACACCTCCACTCAGTCCGTAAGCATGACCGCGAGCTTCCAGTTGCTGGCCATTTCAACACACCCCACCGCTCTCATGCTCACATCTCTGTCCTGGGATTGCTGCAGTGTTCCAACGAATATCAACACAAGCTCAAGGAACAGCACCTCATTTACCGATTGGGCACACTACAGCCTGCCGGACTGAACATTAAGTTCAATAATTTCAGAGCATGACTGGTCCCCCCTTTTTATGCTTAGTTATTTTTTCTTTTTCCTTTTTTATTTGGTTATTTTATTTAGGTTTTTCAGTTAGTTTAGTTTGTTTCCACTGTGCTTACCCATTGTTTTGTTTTTTTTAATGTGTTTTTTTTATGTTTGTGCTTGGAGTGCTTTGTGCTTTACAGTCATTCACACCATCTCTGTACTAATACTTTGTCTTTCAGCACACCATTAACATACCGTTCGCCTTTGTTCCATGACAGTTATTCTCTGTGACCCTGTCCTATCAACACCTTTACCTTTGTTATCTCTTGCCACACCCCACTTTACTTACTTAAAAACTTTTACATTTCTAATATTTGTCAGTTCTGAAGAAGGGTCTGTGACCTGAAACGTTAACTCTGCTTCTCTCTGCACAGATGCTGCCAGACCTGCTGAGTATTTCCAGCATTTCTTGTTTTTATTTCAAAACCAAAGCTTTATGGATAATGAAAGAGAGAGACAGTAATACGAAACAGGAAAAGGGTACATACGACAGATAATAGAAGTCAGAACCAGGCTGAATATAGAAAGTTCAGAGGGAAAGTGAAAAAAGAAATAAGGTCACAGAGTATGAGAATAGACTGACAGCTAACACATAAGGGAACCTAAAAGGCTTCTATAGGCAAATAAATAATAGATGAGTAGTAATGGTGGGGTGGGGTGCGGTGTGGTGTGGGGGTGGGGTGTGTGGAGGTAGCAGAGTTGAAGCTGATTAGGGACCAAAAAGGAGACCTATACATGGAGGCAGTGGGCACGGTTGAGATGCTAATTGAGTACTTTGCATCTGTTTTTACCAAGGAACAAGATGCTGGCAAAGCCACAGTAAAAGAAAAGGTAGTTCAGATACTGGATGGGCTAAAAACTGATAAAGAGGAGGTACTGGAAAGGCTGACTGTACTTAAAATAGGTAAGTCACCAGGTTCGGATGGAATGCATCCTAGGTTGCTGAGGGTAGTAAGGGTGGAGATTGTGGAGGTATTGGCCATAATCTTTCAATCCCTCATAGAGAGAAACTGTTTCTATTGGTGGAAGAGGGCACAGGTTTAAGGAGATTGGTCAAAAAAACTAAAGGTGACATGAAAAGCTTTTTGACTCAGCGAGTGGTTATAATCTAGAATGTACTGCCTGGAAGAGTGGTGGAGGCAGCTAAAATTAAGGCTTTCAAAAGGGAATTAGATAGGTACATGAAGGGTAAAAAATTGCAGGACTGGAGGGAAAAGGTGGGGGAATGGGATTAGCTGGATTGCTCATGCAGAGAGCTGGCACAGGCTTGACAGGCTGAATGGCCTCATTCCATGCTGTATCCATTCTATGATTCTATGCCCTATCCTCTTGGCAGTGAAAACATTTCTCCCTATTTATCCTTCATAATTTTGAACGCTGTTAAATCTCCCTTAACCTTCTTTGCTCTAAGCAGAACAATCCCAATTTCTCTAGTTTCTCCATATAAAATGGCTGTCACAGTTCTTGTAGATTAGAGACACAGACGCTGATATTCACTGGAAGGGAATGAGGGAAGCAGTTTTGCATTTGGCAAACCCAGAGGAACGTGTCCCCCTCACGTCCTGCTAAACATGAAGGCAGAACCCCATTAGCATTTTTTGTCTCCATGTCCTTTTGGCGCCAGGCCAGCTAGAGAACAGAGAGCAGGGAGGGATTGCAAATTCAGGGGTTGGGAGAAGATTGGAGGCTGCAGTTGAGGAGTGAAGAACGGGGAGGCAGGGATCGGAAAGATTGCAGGAGGTTGCGGGCGCAGGAGGTAAGGGGTTAGGGTTAGGGGGTGGAGCAAATTGGGATTGTGGGGGAGCACCTTTATCCCACTAACAGTGCTGGAAAGATACTTACGTTCTGGTTCAGGTAGTCCTCCTCCTTTTTAGCTGCTGGGTCTTCCAAGGCCGGGGAAAACTGGCCAGCCACGGTTACATTTAAATTGGAGATAAAAATCTGAGCTTTACAGACTTGTTAAAATATTTAAATAAGACACCCGTCTCCTGGGAGTGGATTTGTCCTAAACCCCCCCCCCCCACCCCCTCTCCCCCCAAGCTTCATGCCTTCGTTCAAAGGTGAAGTAGGTGGGTTGGGTTCAGGTTTGAAATTTTTAACATTTGAAACATCCCAACTGATCCAAACCCACCTGTTTTTGTTGGCGGGTTGAGAGGGGGGTGGGGGGTGGTTAAAATTCCTTCCCTATTAACAGAGAGGCGCGAGAATATTTTGAGGGATGTTTGAAATTTGGAGGAATAGTCCAAGTGTATGAAAGAAATAATACAAAACATTCTCCCCTGCCCCTCTTTCTACCATTTTAAAATCTCATTCAGCTGCAATGTTTAAAGTTCGCTGTAACATGCTCTCATCCCTGGATCTGCCATCTATGTGATTCAAAGCAAAAAATTTAACTTCTTCAAGTGAAAACAGTAGTGTTTGAGTTCCCTTGCACTAACTATGGGGCCATTTTTGCTGCAGTGCATTTTTCCACCACATAGGGACACTACATAGCCTTTTATTTTATCTATTATCCTGCGCAAAACTGGGTCCAATCAAAATAAGACGAGCCACAAATCCTGTAACTGAGCTGATTTTTAAAAAATAGATTTTGCGCAATGATTAATTTTCCTGAGATAAGCGACTTCCTGTCTCAACTTATCCCAGTAAGTAAAATATTAGTGAGTCAGCACAGGTAACTCTGACCTCAGAAAATGTGAACATTTGTTTATCAGTTGGTTGCCTGGTAACCTTCGATCTGTACTGGTCGATTCCTGACATTGGAAGTATTGTAGCTTGAAATTTTATTTGAGGTTTTTTTTTCACCAAGGTGTCTTCGTCAGCACCTCCCAACCCGTGGACCTTTACAACCTAGAAGGATAGGGGCAACACACCATCCTGACTTGGAAATGTATCATTGTTCCTTCATTGCAAAGTCCTGGAACTCCCTCCCTAACAGCATTATGGGAGTGCTGAATTTTTGCCACGGAGGCAGGATACAGGAGCTGGGCTGGCAGCATCTGTGGAAAGAGAAACAGAGTTAACATTTCGGGTCAGTGACCCTTCTTCGGAACTAGCAAATATTAGAAATGTCAAAGGTTATAAGCAAGTGAGGCAAAGGTGGGGCAAGAGATAACAAAGGAGAAGGTGTAGATTGGACAAGGCCACATAGCTGACCAAAAGGTCATGGAGTAAAGGCAAACAATATGTTAATGGTGTGTTGAAAGACAAAGCATTAATACAGATAAGGTGTTAATGGACTGAAGATTGAACAGCAGCAAGTACAAACATGAAAAAAAACAGTGGGTAAGCAAACTGTTCAGATCTGCTGAGTGGTTCCAGCATTTCTTTTTTTATTTCAGATTTCCAGCATCTGCAGTATTTTACTTTTATTATACAGGAGCTGGGTCTGTTTTTGGGTCGGAATCCTACCTCCAGGGAAACTAATTAAAATTCAGATTTTCAGGTGGGGACGATTTCCTGTCCACTTAAAACCAATGGTGGCGGGGACGGAGACGAGTCAGATGAAGTGTGGGACTCATTTAGACTCCCACGGCAGCCATCACTGAGGCTGTTGATTGCCTTAGGGAGAAATCTGCAGTTTGTGCCAAAGCCTTCCACTGCACTGGAGAGAATCTCAGAATTGTTACAACATAGAAGTAGGCCATTCGGCCCATTGTATCTGCACCAGCTCTCCAAAGGAGCAATTCACTTAGTGCCATTCCTCTGCCTTCTCCCCGTAGCCCTGCACATTCTTCATTTTCATATAACAGTCCAATTTCCTTTTGAATGCTTCAATTGAACCTGCCTCCACCACACTCTCAGGCAGTACATTCCAGACCTTAACCACTCGCTGCATGAAAAAGTTTTTCCTCATGTCACTTTTGCTTCTCTTACCCATTACTTTAGATCTCTGCCCTCTCGTTCTCCATCCTTTCACGAGTGGGAACAGTTTCTCCCTGTCCACTCCCCCCTATCTAGTGAGATGTTACAGGGGAGCCAGAGGCCCGGCACCCGGGGCAGGGCTGCCCCTCACTGGACTAGTAATCCAGAGGCTCTGGGGACATGGGTGCAAATACCACATGACAGATGGTGAAATTTGAATTCAATTAATAAATCTGGAATTAAAAAGCTAGTCTAATGATGGCCATGAAACCATTGTCGATTGTTGTAAAAACCCATCTGGTTCACTAATGTCCTTTAGGGAAGGAAATCTGCTGTCCTTACCGTGTCTGGCCTACATGTGACTCCAGACCCACGGCAATGTGGTTGACTCTTAACTGCCCTCTAAAGTGGCCTAGCAAGCCACTTAGTCCAAGGGCAATTAGGGATGGGCAATAAATGCTGGCCTAGCCAGCGATGCCCACATCTCATGAATGAATATTTTTTAAAAACTTAATCGATGCCGTCCTGGCTCTAATGTTGGAGGCCATGAGGGAGAGGAAGGAGATCCTCTTCCCAGAGGGTGGCAGCAAGATGTCACCTCATTATGCAGCAAGGGCACTTCTCTGTTCAGCATCGTCTCCCTCTGCCATCTCTTCCGCCTCCCCTCTCACCTCCTGCTTCTCCCCCAATGAGCTTTCTCCGTCCAGGGCCTCATTGTCCTGAAGGTCCATACCTCTCTGGAGAAACATGCTATGGAGAGTGCAGCAGACCACCATAGTGTCTGAGACCCTTGCAGGAGGGTATTGAAGGGCACCGCCCAATTGGTCCAGGCACCAGAATCACATCTTCAGAAGCCTGATGGCCTGCTCAATGGTTGTCCTGCTGAGCAGATGGTATTGCTGGCATCCCGTCTTTGCTTCTATCTGGAGCTTCCGTAGAGAGGTCAGTAGCCATCTCTTCAAGGGATTTCCCTTATTCCCTTGGATCCGTCCACATACTTTGGGGGTTGGAGTGAAGATCTGAGGCAGCCTGGACTGGCGGAGGATGAAGGAGTCATGACAGCTGCCAGAAAAGCAAGTGCACACATGGAGGAAGCTCTTGTTGTGGTCGCAGACCAGTTGGATGTTGAGGGAGTAAAAGCCCTACCTGTTGGATCTCACTGGCCTGTCACTGGGTGCCTTGACTGCCACATAGGTGCAATTGATGATGCCCTACATCTGAGGGAATCCAGTGATGGAGGCGGAACCCAATGCCCTCTGTCCCTGTGAAGCCGAGTCCATCATCAAATGAATGTGTTGACCAGCTCTGATAAAGAGGTCACCATCGACCAGTGAGGTGCAGTGGTGTGCTGCCAAGGTTCGCAGCTGATCCTTGGAAGGAGCCAGAAGCAGAAGGCCACAGGGTATGGTGACCAATGCTGTGAGCTGTGCGGTCTTTGGTGATGAGGGCACAGATGTCAGTGACCATCTGCCTGGAGAGTCGCAGTCTTTCAGTCATCTCCAGGTAACTCCATCTTCGGCAGTAGATCCTGTGCTGAGGGTGTGGCATCAGTTGCCTTCCTGCCCCTCTTTCCTGTTCCGTGCCCTCCTGATGCCGGGGTTTTGCCCTTCCTGCAGAGGGTGTTGCCCCTCATCATCACTGGGCTCAAAATCTGACAGTCGTGCCCCCAATGCCAGTTGAAGCTTTCCTTTTAGACAGGTGACCATCCTATTCTAATTTGCAGCCTTGCCCCCGGTCTTCTGCCCCCAAAATGCCGGGGGGGGTGGGGGGGTAACAACCCTGTTTGATGCACGATCATTGAGCACCCACTGTACCTGCCACCTGTGCAGTCCCAAGAGCACCTACTTACCAAGTGCTAAGTCACCCTTAGCCCCGCTGACACTCTCATGGGATCGGGGTAATGCCCCTGGGGCAGCCTTGACTGTGTGCCCACCTCCCCTCTGCTGTTCGGAAACTGACAACTTCTAAAACACGTTGGCCCCTTTTAAATATTTCGTCCTCAGTTCAACAAGCTCTGAACGAGCTTTTTACTAGTTTAAGTGGCCTCAATTGGGAAGAGAGCGGGATTCCTATGCTGCCCTCCCCACCCACAGCCAAATCCCCTGGTAGTTATTGCCAGTGCTGGGATTAGTGTCTTGAAATGGACACGCTACCCAGTGCCAGTATTTTCGGGGGACACCTGCCTCCATTCCCGACTTCAGGGTGCTCTGAAAATTCAGCCAACAGACTCCAATGGTTCAAGAAGATGACTTCTCGAGGGCAACTAGGAATGGGCAATAAATGCTGGCCTTGCCAGTGATGCCCACGTCCCATGAATGAATAAAAGACTCCCTTCTCGGCCTTTTGGCTAAGATCAAGTGTAAGTTCCGAGTTGTGAGTCTAAGTTTTTTTTTGTTTTGGGGTGGCTCTCAATGCTGGCTCAGGCCTAATGCGAAACAAGTGAAGAGTTGACATTTCATCTAGTGCTACAAATGACACCCGAGCTCCAAGCTGAGGAGTGCATAATATTGTCAGGGCAACGGTCAAGAAGACAGAAGAAGGTACGCCGGTAGACAGCACCTTCTTTGTGAAGAGGATCCTATTCGACTGCTGTGGATTCCAAGCCCTGAAGATCTTCTGCCTGCAAGATTTCCCCAGCAGCAGATATTTTGATGTCACCTTTTAAAAACATTGCAGGATGCCTGAAACTTCTGAAAGCATTCAAGGAGGGAGGAAACCAGGTGCTGCTATCGCTCCTCACTGCAGAGCTGCTGTTTAGGCTGTCATCGCAATGGAACCGCGTGGTGACGTTCCATATGTACAGCCCCCATAATCCCTGTCATGGATGTGCTCACATTCCTCGCCTGGTACATAGAGGTGGCTGTAAGTAGCAGTGTGGCCAAGGGGACGCTCTTGAGGTTTGGACCAGCAAATGACCTGTCAAGGTGACCTTTGAACGTGGACACCAAGGGAGCCATCCTCCACACTCTCTCCGGCTTCACCATCGGAGGAAGTTGAGGCTACTTTGGTATATGCGGGGCAGCCCAGAGTTTACCACGCTTGTGACTAACCTGGACATGTGGCCACCTGCAAAATAGGCATCTACAAGAAGTGCAAGCAGAAAGACCACCAGACAATAAACTGTAAATGGAGTAAGTGCTGCAACCTGTGTGGTGAGGCAGGTCATGTCGACGAGACCTGCCCAAAATACTGCCTCACTTATGCACAGGCAACAAGAATCCGAGAGGACCACGAGGAAGGAATAGTGAATGTGGCTGCTGCAAAAGAGACCAGCAACTCCGACCAAGACCCCCAGTAAGAAAAACATGAGAGAGAAGGACACCGAGAGGGACAAAGAGAGGGAAAAGGGAGCTGCAGCAAGCTGCCAAACACCAACGCTGCGCCCTGAGCCGCTTCTTCAACAGACGAAATCCTGGAAGAGGAGCAAGCCGAGGAACAACCGGGAGAGTGGCAAGTGACTAAGATGAAATCCACAAAGAAGACAACCCAAAAAAGGAAACAAACCACTATCCAAACTCGTGGCAAGAAGCAGCTCGTGACTTCCCCACCCCACCCCTGCCCAATGTCACCCCAGTGGAACAACCCTCCCTTGGATGACCAGGACAGTTACCTCAGCCCAGTGATAGTGCAACAGCTCGCGAATTCTATGGGTTCTCTTTGGCCTCCTTATCTCGAGAGACAATGGATACGCGCCTGGAGGTGGTCAGTGGTTTGTGAAGCAGTGCCTGGAGTGGCTATAAAGGCCAATTCTAGAGTGACAGGCTCTTCCACAGGTGCTGCAGAAAAATTTGATTGTCGGGGCTGTTTCACAGTTGGCTCTTCCCTTGCGCCCCTGTCTTTTTTCCTGCCAACTGCTAAGTCTCTTCGACTCACCACACTTTAGCCCCGCCTTTATGGCTGTCTGCCAGCTCTGGCGAACGCTGGCAACTGACTCCCACGACTTGTGATCAATGTCACAGGACTTCATGTCGCGTTTGCAGACGTCTTTAAAGCGGAGACATGGACGGCCGATGGGTCTGATACCAGTGGCGAGCTCGCTGTACAATGTGTCTTTGGGGATCCTGCCATCTTCCATGCGGCTCACATGGCCGCGCCATCTCAAGCGCCGCTGACTCAGTAGTGTGTACAAGCTGGGGATGTTGGCCGCCTCGAGGACTTCTGTGTTGGAGATACGGTCCTGCCACCTGATGCCAAGTATTCTCCGGAGGCAGCGAAGATGGAATGAATTGAGATGTTGCTCTTGGCTGACATACGTTGTCCAGGCCTCGCTGCCATAGAGCAAGGTACTGAGGACACAGGCCTGATCCACTCGGACTTTTGTTTTCCGTGTCAGTGCGCCATTTTCCCGCACTCTCTTGGCCAGTCTGGACATAGCAGTGGAAGCCTTTCCCACGCGCTTGTTGATTTCTGCATCTCGAGACAGGTTACTGGTGATAGTTGAGCCTAGGTAGGTGAACTCTTGAACCACTTCCAGAGCGTGGTCGCCAATATTGATGGATGGAACATTTCTGACATCCTGCCCCATGATGTTTGTTTTCTTGAGGCTGATGGTTAGGCCAAATTCATTGCAGGCAGCCGCAAACCTGTCGATGAGACTCTGCAGGCATTCTTCAGTGTGAGATGTTAAAGTGGGTGCGAGAACACAGCCCTGTTTCACGCCACTCAGGATAGGAAAGGGGTCTGATGAGGAGCCACCATGTTGAATTGTGCCTTTCATATTGTCATGGAATGAGGTGATGATACTTAGTAGCTTTGGTGGGCATCCAATCTTTTCTAGTAGTCTGAAGAGACCACGTCTGCTGACGAGGTCAAAGGCTTTGGTGAGATCAATGAAAGCAATGTAGAGGGGCATCTGTTGTTCACGGCATTTCTCCTGTATCTGACGAAGGGAGAACAGCATGTCAACGGTCGATCTCTCTGCACGAAAGCCACACTGTGCCTCAGGGTAGACGCGCTCGGCCAGCTTCTGGAGCCTGTTTAGAGCGACCCGAGCAAAGACTTTCCCCACTATGCTGAGCAGGGAGATTCCACGGTAGTTGTTGCAGTCACCTCGGTCTTTACAGAGGTGGTTGATATTGGCATCGCGCGTGTCCTGAAGTACTGCTCCCTCGTCGCAGCACAGGCATAGCAGTTCATGTAGTGCTGAGAGTATAGAAGGCCTGGCACTCTTGATTATTTCAGGGGTAATGCTGTCCTTCCCAGGAGCTTTTCCGCTGGCTAGAGAATCAATGGCATCACTGAGTTCCGATTTGGTTGGCTGTATGTCCAGCTCATCCATGACTGGTAGAGGCTGGGCTGCATTGAGGGCAGTCTCAGTGACAGCATTCTCCCTGGAGCACAGTCCTAGGTAGTGCTCAACTCAGCGGTCCATTTGTTTGCGTTGGTCAGTGATTATGTCCCCTGATTTAGATTTGAGGGGGGCGATCTTCTTGACGGTTGGCCCAAGAGCTCTCTTAATGCCATCATACATTCCTCTGATGTTTCCGGTGTCTGAGGCCAGCTGAATATGACTGCATAGGTGTTCCCAGCAGTCGTTTGCGCAGCGTCTGGCTGTTCTTTGTGCAGTGCTTCTGGCTGCTTTAAGTGCTACGGCTGTTAACTCGCTGGGGGCTTTCTTGTAGTTCAACAGTGCAATGCGCTTAGCGGCTATGACCGGTTCCAGCTCTTCATTATGAGGTTGAAACCAGTCTGCATTTCTCCCCGCACTTTTGCCGTAGGTGGTCAAAGCTGACTCATAGATGGCGTCTCTGATGTGGGCCCACTTGGTCTCAGCGAATGCTATGGGTAGGCAGGGGGATACCCAACGGCTGGTACTAGCATAGACAATGTGACTGGTGAACTATACGTAGTTTGAATGGGTTTGAGATTGCCTCTGATTACGTTCGTAGTGTTAAGGCCACTGCGTAATGTGTTTTGACCTTTGTCACGGGCAAAGGCAACTTGCTGTTTCCGCAGGAGTGCGGAAACTGCACCTCAGCACCTACAGGCAATGGTCGCAATGGTGGTCCCACAAGCTATTGATGTGGTCAGGAGGAAATGATTGTTCTGCTGCGGAGAGGCAACTTCACCATCACCGACATTAAGGAGGTGGTGGGTGGCCAACTCCTTGTAGCAGACATACTGTTCAAAACCACTCCACTCTGGATAATCAGTGTGTGCATCCTGGTTCTAAAGGGTGAGCAGCTGGCCATCTTCCAGCAGCTCCCACTGCTGCTGGTGATGTCCAGGCCGATGATTATTTCAACTGCATCATCGATGCGGCTGGATAATCCAGCAGCACCAACAGCAAACAGGACGCCAAGTCCAGACCCCTGATGGAAACTGTAAAAGACGCCAAGTTGTGCGACACCTTCAGCAACCCTGCAGATGGTGCGCCGCATAGATACACCTGGTCAAGACCGGACAGGTCTGACTGTTCCAAGATAGACTTCCTGTTTGTGTCTCGAGCACTCACGGTCAGATCCACCAACATCAAGCCGATGTTCTTCTCTGACCACTGCCTCCTACTGGCTGACTGTAATCTACAGGAAGATCAGAGGGTTGGCAGGGGACATGGAAGCTGAACATGAAACTGTTGACCCGAGAAAACATCGAGGAACTCTAAAGGACAACTGTAGAACCCCTCTCAGTTTGACGGGAGGTGATTAAGTCGAACATCAAAAGGTTCTTCATCCTCAAAGGTCCAGATGGCAAGAGAGAGAGATGGGAGGGAAATGTCCCCACTCCAGAAAATCACGCAGAATCCTCTCCCTGCTGCAGTTGATAGGGATCAGTATCAAGGAGGATCTCCAAGAGATGAAGAGCCAGCAGGCCTCACTGTTTGCGTCAGAGGCCTTCAAGATCATCTTCCAGTCCAGAGTCTGCTCCATGAAAGCAGGATGCGACGTGCTTGCGTTTCTTCTTCTGAAAGGTGCACACAGAGAGCTCTCTGAACAGCAGCACGAAGGAAGAGGATGGCTCGGTAACGCCATCATGGCATATCCTTTCATGCCAAGCTGTATGATATGAAGCCTCATTGCCCTTCCTGTCCCCTATCACGGAAGTCTTGGATGACAGCAAGTGGGGAGAGTCTGGATAAACTACTAACCCTGAACAAGCTGACAAAGGCCGTCAGATCCTTCGAGATGAGTAAAACTCCCAGAGCAACAGTCTACCAGTCACATTATAATCAACTCAATGGGACTGGATTGGTCCAGACCTGCTGGAAATGCACGAGAGTATCCTTCTGGCTGTCAGCACGTCAGAATCCATGAGGAAAGGTATCATCACCCTCATCTACAAGCAGAAGTGGGAGAGGGAGGATATCTGAAATTGGCAGCCCATCTCACTGCTTAATGTGGACTACAAAATTCTGTCCAAGGTCATCACCAGTCAGGTCAAGTCTGCTCTGGAGTTGGTGATTCACCCCGATCAAACCTGCACTGTACTGGGCAGGAAAATCTCTGATAGCTTCTTGCTACTCAGTGATACAATCGCTTATGTTTGGGACAGGGGGTGGGTACCTGCCTCATCAGCTTGGACCAGGAGAAGGCCTTGGATAGAACATCACTCACCTACATGATGGTCATGCTCGCCAAAATGGGTCTGGGGAAGGAATCCACAATTGGATCTAACTGCTCTGCACAAACATCAGTAGCGCAGTTTCAATCAATGGGTGGGAATCAAAAAGCTTCCTTACCAAATTTGGAGTCAGGCAAGGCTGTTCCCTCTCTTCTGTCTTCTTCGTGTGCTGTATCAAACCTTTTGCCAAGTCCACCAGGAAGGATGTAGACATAAGAGGGATGACAATCCCAGGTAGCAGAGGTGCTCGGGTCAAAGCTTCCATGTACATGGATGACGTCGCCATCTTCTGCTTGGGTTTGCTGTCAGTTCACAGACTAATGAGCATCTGTGACCAGTTCGAACTGGCCTCGGGAGCCAAATAAATCACGGCAAGAGCGAGGCCATGTTCTTTGGGAACTGGGCCAACCGATCCTTTGTCCCCTTCACCACCAGGTCAGACTGCTTGAAGGTGCTGGGGATATAGTTTGGAAGGGCTGGGGCGTGCGCCAAAAACTGAAAGAAGCAGGTAGCCATGGTGAAATGGAAACCGGGCATGTAGGAGCTGTGCTCCCGCTATATTGTGGGTAAGAACCTGGTCATCAGATGTGAGACACTCTTGGTGTTGCTGTATGTGGCACAGGTCTGGGCCATACCCTGCTCCTGCCCTGCGGCGGTGACCCAAGCCATTTTCCACTTTATCTGGAGATTGAAGATGGACTGCGTTTGCAGGGACACCATGCACAAATCTCTAGACAAAGTGGGGGATAAACATACCCAACGCTGCCCTCATCCTAATGGCCACCTTTGTCTGCAGCTGCATCGAGCTGTGCATAGACCCTGGTATGCAAACACCAAGTGTTACTACGTGCTGAAGTTCTATCTGTCACTGCTGTTGGGAAGGATAGGTTTGGTCACGTTGCTGTGGAATGCTGCATTCAGTTGGACCGTGCCGTACCATGTGTCCCTCGTGGAAAGGTTTGTGCAGAAAAACATCTTTGACCACAAGTCCATCATGCAGTGGTCTGCACATAACATCCTCGAGGACTCTGTGCTTTACGGGCTGTTCCCAGAGACGCACAGGGAGAAGAGCATCAGCTGCTGCTGGAAGACCATTAATCAGGGAAAGATGTTCTTTGGTCTGCCCGAAACCTGTTGCAAGGAGTTGACCACAACCGAGCCATGCAGACTGGCACATTCCAAGGTCCAAGACTACATGCTGAGGGGCACACTAAAGCTTGGTGTAGCCACCGCAAAGGCTCAATGGCAAAAGGCCACAGTCTATGTCCCTCCCACATAGTGCAGCAAGGAACTGGAACCCGTGTAAAACCCCTTGGGCTGGATGTTTGACATAAAATGTACATTGTAAATATAACCTGTAACTGAGGTGCCTCATAACACTTGCAAGACTGGATCTTATGGGCCACCCGAGGTGGGGAGCCCATACAATGGCAACAGGGGCGGAGGGCTTGTCTCCTCCCCATCGCCAAGCAATTTTGTCGGGGGCAGGATTGGCTGACAATGACCTTCCTGCCCTTTGGCCAATTGAGGCCCTGAAGTGGCCTATTAATAGTCACTTTAAGGGCCTCTTCCCCCTGCCGCAGGGATTTAATCAGCGGCAGGGGATGCCTCTGCCATGTGGGGGAGGTCACCTAGTAATGTGAGGCTCCCTCCCGGTCTTGATGGTGGGGGGTGGGGTGGTGGTCCTCCTCGATGGGCAATCTGTGGGCCACGACAGACCCTTGCCGAGAAAAACTCCACCTCCCTTGACCGTCATCCCCTGTGCTACACACCTCACTTACCTGAGGTCTGGGGTCTCCAGTGCTTGGACAGTGTCCAAGGCCTCTGCAGTACCAGCAGTGGCCACTGCTCCCGGTGCTGCGGAATCTGCTGAATTGCCGGCCCTGTGATTGGCTGGCAGTTCTTGGAGACGGGATCTGCATCTTTAAAGGGACCGGGATCCTGGCGCTGGCCACTTAAGTGTCGGAACAACGCAAGATTGCGCTGGTGGGGGGGTAGCTCGGAAAGGCTGAGGTGGGGCTCCCCCTGCCTTTTGGGCCTGGCGCTGGGAGCCCCGCCGCGCCACAAAATACAGCCCACAGAATGCCACATAATATAATGAAAGAAATGGAATTGTATTGCATTTTATGTCATGTCAAATTTGAGCTGTTATGTAATGTACTTTTACAAATTTTATGAATTAAGTATATTTTTTGGTAGTTTTTTTTTAAATCTAGCTGTCCTGAGCAGAATCAGGCAAAGCCACTGAGCTTGTATTCTCAGTCTACATTGGTCTGTAACCAAACACCTTCCTCTGCTCAAAGCTGCTTTGAGTCCTTTGATGACTAAGGCAAGTGGATTACGCATTGTAAAAAGAATGCTGCAAAATTATTGGACAGGTGAATGGAAAATGTGCAAATTAAACAGGAGAGCAAACATTTAATCCTGTGCCTTGATAATGGCCCTTATTGATGTAGGTGATGTACGTCGTTTGTTTACAACTTACTGCTGCATTACCACAAATGGTGGTCTATCACAGTCTCTAAAATAGATTTGACCTTATATTCAGTTGCATTGAGCTGAAAAGAAAAATAATCGGGTAATACACACTGACAGACACAATATTGGATCTCTGATCTCTGAAATAAAGTCTTGATTACAGCAGGCCCCAGGAGGAGTCTCCAACTTGGAGTGGATATATGGGGAAGATGTTTATGGCAGCCACTAACTACCTCCCTACCCAGGTATCGGGCATAATGAATCAGGATCGAGCATTTGCCACTGTACGTCTCAACTTCTCTGGGCAAAGGAGCATCTGTATGCTTACTATGTGAGTAGAGATGACAGAAACATTACTAGTGTAAATAGATAGCTATTTGCTAAGCTAGTAGTTTATGTTGCTGTAACTTAACATTTTAAGTCCAAGGTAATTACTACATGTAGTTTCATCCATCCAGGGGCTAAGTGCTTAATAGCTTCAGTTCCTTTTATATTTCACTTGTCACTAAAAAATCCTAATACATTTTCCTGCCATTTCCACTAAGATCCCACTTGAAATTGGGTAACATCGTGGAGGGAAATACCCGTCCCCGAGGCGTAGTGACGCTGGGCCTGAAAATCTTTGAGTTCCACTGGGCTCCTGCCATATCTCGATCATGCTGGGTTGTCAAAGTTTCTGAGTCTTTCTGACATACATTGAGTTGTGAAAAGTCCACCCACGCTTCTGGCAAAGATAGTCAGGGCGGAGAGCTGAGGACAGGACTCTCTACGCTAGGAGCTTTCATTAGACTAGGTCAGTTGGGATCGGGCCTATCTCTGTAGGCTGGTATGCTGAGTGACTGAACTCCAGCCTTCCAGGTCTAGGTAGTTGAAAGTGTCCAGGACAGGGAAGCAGCAAGGGGGCATTTTATAGTCTCCGCCCTTGCACAAGGGGCTGAGAGGGAAATTGTTGGAGACAGAAGTGGTTGGGCCTGGGAAATCCTTCTTTTCCCCCAATCCCCTCCTCCTTCTACTCCCCAAAACGACAGGCAGAGAGAGGTACACCTCAAGTGTCACTTGCTTTTGCCTGCCTCATGCAAATTGGTGGCCCTCTGACTGCGAAATCGATCCTATCTTGAGGAATTTCAGGGTGATATATTTTTGCTATAGGGAGGAGGAAAATGTCTCAGGGGCTAATTGGTTTTCTATGTGGTGAAGATTAAATGTATTCAGGTTTTCTTTCTCTGCTGTTAACTTAAATGGACAAGAGAATTTTTTTGGCTACTTGAACATCTGAACAAACAGAAAACCATCAATAGGTTTGAATCTGTAAGCTAAGCTACTGAGAAACCCACAACAGGTAGAGTATCAGTTTGCCTGATATGGAATGCATGCTCTCTTCTCTGTAGGGGCTCACTCCACTCCAGAGAGTTTGGACACAGGTTTGCACAGCCAAGGCTTAGGGACCCCTGCAGTTTGTGGGTTCAAATTCCACTCTAGGACTGCCTGTTTTGCTGTTCAGATGGATGTTGAGGATCCCATGGCATAGTTTGAAAAGCAGTAAGTTTTCTTGGTATCAGCCACATCACCAAAAAATGGTTACTCATTACTGTTTGTGAGATCTTGCTGTGTGCAAAATGAGGAAAACTAAGGAAAGAGTAGGACCGATTAGAGACCAAGGAGGTAACTTGTGTGTGAAGGCAAAAGGCATCTGTCTTCACAAAAGTGGGAGCCGATGCGGACATTGTGGTTAAGGAAGGGTGCGAAATATTGGATGGTATAAACATAGTGAGACAGGGAATATTAAGGGGTTGAGTATCTTTGGTAGTTGATAAATTGCCAGGCCCGAATGAAATGCATCCCAGGCCGCTAAGAAGAAAATAGCAGAGGCTCTGACCATCATTTTCCAATCCTCCTGGCTACAGGCATGGTGCTGGGGGACTGGAGGACTGCTAATGTTGTACCATTGGTTAAAAAGGAAGGGATAGTCTGAGTGATTGCAAGCCAGCCATTCTAACCTCGATGGTGGGCAAATCATTGGAAAAAATTCTGAGAGACAGTATAAATCATCATTTAGGAAGGCATGAATTAAGGACAGTCAGCATGGATTTTTAAAGGAAGGTCATGTCTGACTAACCTGACTTGAATTTTTGAAGGCGGTAACAATGAGGGTCAATGAGGTAGTTAATGTAGTCTACATGGATTTTCACAAGGCTTTTGACAAGGTCCCACATGCAGACTAGTCAGAAAAGCAAGAACTCATGGAATCCAAGGACAAATAGCAAGTTGGATCCAAAATTGGTGCAGTGGCAGGAAGCAAAGGGTAATGTTTGACAGGTGTTTTTATGACTGGAAGGCTGTTTCCAGGGAAGTTCTGCAGGGCTCAGTACTAGGTCCCTTGCTTTTCATGGTAAATATAATTTAGACATAAATGTAGGGGCCGTGATTAAGAAGTTTGCAGATGATACAAAAATTGGCCATGTGGTTGATATTGAGAAGAAAGCTGTAGACTGCAGGACGATGTCTGGTCAGGTGGACATAAAAATGGTAAATGGAATTCAATCCGGAGAAGTGTGAGGTAATTCATTTGAGGCGGGAAAACAAGGCAAAGGAATACACAATAAATGGTAGGATACTGAGAAGTGTAGAGGATCAGGGGAAACTTAGAGTGCATGTCCACAGATGCCTGAAGGTAGCAGGACAGATAGATAAGAGGTTAAGAAGGCATACGGGATATTTGCTTTATTCGCCGAGGCATAGAATACAAGAACAGGGAGGTTATGCTAGAAGTATATAAAACACTAGTTAGGCCACAGCTGGAGTACTGCATGTAGTTCTAGTCACTATAGGAAAAATGTGATAGCACTAGAGAGGGTACAGAGGAGGATGTTGCCTGGACTGGAGAATTTTAGTGATGAGAAATGATTGCATAGGCTAGGGTTGTTTTCTTTGGAATAGAGGAGGTTGAGGAGAGATATAATTGAGGTGTACAAAATTATGAGGGGTGGATCTATTTCTCTTAGCAGAGAGATCAATAACCATGGAACATAGATATAAAGTAATTGGCAGAAGAGGAATTGAGGAGAAATTTTTTCACCCAGAGTGTGGTGGGGGTCTAAAACTCACTGCTTCTGTCTCCACAGATGCTGCCAGACCTGCTGAGTATTTCCAGCATTTCTTGTTTTTATGTCTAGAACTCACTGCCTGAAAGAGTGGTAGAGGCAGAAACCCTCATCTACAGGGCTTCGGCCAAGAGCTGGAAAGTAGGGTTAGGCTCGGTTGCTCTTTCTTGGTTGACACAGACATGATGGGCTGAGTGACCTCCTTCTGTCCTGTAAATTTTCTCTGCTTCTGAGTGCTGCATTTAGTCTTCATAATGACAATGGTTGCACTTTAAAGTGATTCATTAGCCTTTGGGATATTTCTGTGATGTGATAAGGTGTTATAAATGCAGGTCCTTCTTTCTCAAAAACAGCTGGATGAAAAATTGTACATGGTTCTAAATCTGAATTTATATTATTACCAGTCGATCTCTTGTGTTGCACACGTGAGGAAGATCAAATGTAGGCTTCAGCTGAAGTGGCTTTAGAGGGGGGGAGATAATTGGATTGGTCATCAAAATGTTATTCATTCCCTATATTAAAGTCCTCAGGACTGCTCCCATTCTGCTAAATGCAACTTTGCTGGAAGTGTGGTGGAAACCCTGATTACACACACAAACTGGATTTCTGCCACACCCCTAGCCAAGTTACATTGGCAGAGTGAGAACAGCCCTGAGGAAATTCCTGACCATGCATTCTATCCTTATTTTTATATATTTTCATTTTATAGTATTACTCGTATAGTAAAGCTTGGGCCGCAGAGAAGTAGAATTAGTTGGAGCAATTAACATCAATAAAACAGGTTTACTGATCATTTATTTCATCTGCTATATTTTTTTAAAAATTCTGTGTGCAAATTGGTTGCCACATTGGCCAAATTGGGACATTCTGAGGACATGAAAGGTACTATATAAATACAAGCTCTCCCTTTTTATTCATTCAGGAAGATTTTCTTTCAAGTACTTTTTATAGTGAAATTATAGACATGTTCTTTGGAAAGCATTTATAATCCATTAGGAGTAGGGCCGTGAGAAAACGATCCCGGGCTGTATTTTAGGCCATGCCTAGTCGTTAAATAGTGATGAATACATTGCTGAGCTCTTTTGGAGTTTAGTAAATGCATTGTTTTCATGAACAGGATTCAGAAGTTACCTCGACTTCTTGTTGCTGCCTCAGATGGATTCCTCTACATTTACAACTTGGACCCTCATGATGGTGGAGAGTGTGTTCTCATGAAGAAACACAGGTAAATGTTCATTCCACATTTACCAATGAGTTTTTAGAAATTTAAGGACTGCTTAGCACCTGAAGAATCTGACTGCAGCATGCACAGCGCAATCTGCGGTCATTCATAATACCATTTTGCAAAAGGGGCCTAAAAGCAGCATCAAGAACAGAATGCATTTGCAGGCACAGCAGTGCAAATGTGATCATGCCTTAATCTCTGTTGTACTTTTTATCGGTGTTTGAAAGTCTAATCAATTATTTATTTCATATGGATCCAAGAAAGAGTACAAGCTGATTGCTCAGTAGCTTGTGGATTGTATTTCTATTTATCACCTTACAGGCAGCACCAGTGAAGCCTCATTGCATGTAGTCCACAGCAACCTCATGGCTTCCAATAAGGCTTCTGAAGAGAATATTTGTCGTGGAGCTGATGGGAGTAGTTTGTACTGTTAACCTGCATCATTACATTGATTTAGCTGTGGGTTTGGATGCCCTGTCTTACTGATGGGAATGTCAATCTTTCTTTAGAAATTTCTCTCCTCGTGATACATTGCTACTTCATTAACCTCCTATTATGTGTGGAGGTTGCAAACTGAGCAGGAAAATAAAATTTGCCAACTAGGTAGAGTCGTCGTCTTCCTTCAAAGGACCATTCTGCATACACCTTGATCTTCCCTCCTCCCCGAAGTTGACCCCACTGACTTTGCAGAATTGTTCCTTTATTTTCTGGCTAGTTGAAGGAACCGGTGCTTTGGGAAGAATCGGACCTTCTATAGGATGCAAGGGGCCATGTAAGGGTCACCCTTCTTTATGACATTATAGTGACCTTAAGTCATAAAGAAAGGGGTCACCCTTCACATGATTGTTTTTCCCCCAGGTACAAAGTCCAGTGCCAACTCTCTCCAATGGTGTGTGGAAGGTGAGAACTGTGCAGGAAGAATTCTCTTCAAGGTAGGTAGCCTTAGCTTGTTGGTTGGCAGTAGCATTGTGATTTCATACTGTCAAGGTTTTCACATCACTCAAATGCAGGGTAAGAACAAATAATACAAATTGTCATGTATTTTTGTCAGGAACCAAGAAATTTTCAGAATTTACCAGATTTTTTTAATGTGATCTTGATATGAAGAACTAGATCAATGGCCAATGTACTGCAGTTATGCTGTTTGAAAACTTTGAAGGGGGATTATATTCTTCTATATTGCACTTTCATTGTAAATATTATAAAGGGAGACATCTGTAAGTGAACATACTAATTTTCCTGCCTTGGGATTTGCATAATTGTGTTTTATGCTCTATAACTGCTGGCTAGAGGGAATAGGCAATTTGCACCATCAGTAGAACTGTGCTCATAGTTACGATCTTGCTCTAATGACCTTATGAATGGGAACAAAGTAATCTTCACTCAAAATTTCATTGCAGTAGAATTTCATGACATCAAAACTGGCGTAGAATTGCACAAAATGTCTGTTTCTAATCAATACTTTTAAGATATAATAGATGACAGGTTTGTCTGTTGATTTCTACCCCAGGGCAGGTCTTGACTCAAGGCTCATACATGTGGTTATTGAGCCACTTAAGAGGAAAATGTCGTTGAGGTAGTTATTCCTTGGCTTCTCGGTCTATATGATTTGGAGTTCCTTCTCCTAGTTGGTCTGCAACTAAGTCTAAAGAGCCCCATCTACTCTTTTCAATGGAGATGGGGGTGCGGGGGGCACCCACACCCGTCAGATGCAAGTACCCCCACTGGATCTCAGGAGCCAGTGCACAAGTCTCCTCTAGCCATTGCTATCTGGAGTGGGGCCTGAATCCAACCCTACTAACTCAGAGACTGAATATTACCATGATCACCACATCCAAACTCGAGTACCCCACTGGTGTCAACCCAGCATTTAGAGACCATATTGTAATTTTCACATTTTGGGCTATCTGGAGTGAGGCTCCAACCCTTTTCCACCTAATTCAGAGGCAGGAATGCTAAAGGCTTACTCTAGATGATAAGTACCAAGTTGTAAACCTTTAGGGGCTTCTTAAATTCAGTGGAACCATCTTTAAAAGGAAAAAATTAAGTATTTCTTCAGTTAAACCCAAATGTTTTGTTTAGTACTGGTGAATTGATGTCAATATTACTTCATTTCCTATCTGTATCAATGGAAAATGAAAGCTCCTAATTTGTAGTGTGATGATACATAATGATATCACAGCATGCCAGAATATCAAGGCAGGCTCTGTTTGAGCAAACTGATGCTGAAACTGTTTGAGTGTTTCTGAAAATGCAATATTTCTCCTGTCATTAATGTTTTACGGTCAGTGGTAGAAAGGTATTTGAAAATAACTTCGGTTCAGTGATCTTCCTACCCTCCTCTGAGGACCAACCACACTGATGGTGTAGTCAAGATGTGTACCTCATTGGCGGTGAAGATGTAAACCTATACCCGACGTGGCAACAACATAATTTAATACTCTGAAAATGTAACACCTGCTATATAGAAGCTCAGATTTTGACCATTTGTATTGCTGCACTTTTTGTTCGGCTTTAGGCTGCATAATGAAGATGACAACAGCGACACTGCCAAATCTGACCTGACACCTTCCACCTCACCAACCTATGCAGCAACCGTTGCCAAAACCAGCTCAGTGCCTTCATCGTCAACAACACCAGGTATCAACTCAATCTCAGGCACCTGTAATGCTCTTTATTAACTGACCAGATTATCATGCCCTGTGTCTCAAGTAGAACAGTAGACAAGGGACCTCTGTGAGCTGTATAATACATCACATAAGGGAGCTCTATGGGCTGTACAATGCATTACACATAGAAACTTAATAGGTTGCAGTGTATGTTACAAGGAAACTAAGCCTGGTGTGGTACTTTACGCTGGAGATTATGGACTATAGAGTGTATAGGCTATCAAATACATTATATCGGGAAGTGTGTGTGCTGACCTCTACATGATGTAATAAAGCTGAACAATGTTGAGAGATGGGCTAATTAGTGCAAAATTCTCAACATGTTTTGATTTAAATTATAGTAAGTATCCTTTGAGACTCATTGTTAACCAATGTTCCCTTCCAGGATATTCTGAGGATGGGGGTGCTTTGCACGGAGAGATCATTCCTGAGCATGAGTTTGCTGCTGGACCATTGCATCTGGATGATGAGACTGAATTCCCTCCTGTGAGCATACAGAATAACTAAAGCCTGAGCCAACGCTTTGTCACTCACAAGGGCAAGTGCTAATCTGAAACTAAGAAGAAAGTATTCCAGTAGCAAACGCACCTTCATTCTACAGAGAAGCTGACCCGTCATTTTGATTAACACTTTAAAGAGTGCAAAAATATTGCTGCGTGGCATCCAAAAGTTACATAAGTTGTCCTTTGTCCTTTGCTTAGATTGTTTATTTTCCTTATTAGTATTTTGTAGTACATAGCATTATGATTAGACAGTTTGGAATAAGCAAAGAAAAACTGTGTTTCTCCATAAACTGATGGTGCACTTCAATAGCCAGAGGACTGAAACCTCAGAGTACTGAGATGTACCATCAGTATATAGGTTTCCAGCACCTCTGCAAACAATGCAGGAAATACATAGGATGATGCTGTTGTTAAAATGATGAAGGTTTGAGTCACTGTTATGTACACAGGCATCTTGGAAATCTTGTGATTGGTTTTCATTTCACAGCATTCATGCACAGTAGGAATAAAGGGGAGATCAGTCACACACCCCGTGTCCGCTTATGCACACCCTTGCCCCCTCACCCCGAAAAGGCCCTTTCAGATTTTGTAAGGAGAAATGTAAAAGATAATTAATACCTCCTTGAGGTTTTTTGTATTCGTTTCATGGGATGTGGGCATTGCTAGCAAGGCCAGCATTTATTGCCCATCCCTAATTGCCCTTGAGAAGGTGGTAGCGAGCTGCCTTCTTGAACCACTGCAGTCCATCTGGTGCGGGTGCACCCTCAGTGCTGTTAGTGAGGAAGTTCCAGGATTTTGATCTAGCAACAGTGAAGGAACAGCGATATATTTCCAAGTCAGAATGGTGTGTGACTTGGAGGGGAATTTGTAATCAATAGTTTAGAGGTTGAACGATAGCCTTAAATATTAGTAGAAAAAATGGTCTAAGATTTGTTTGGACTATTTTTGCTTGTGTTTAACAATTTTCAGTGTTACATTGACATCTTGCACAATGTGTTGATCTCCACTCCAAAATTTTCAGTTAGTTCTTTCAGTAACTGGGATATTTTAATGCGGAAAGAATACAGTTTTCAAAGTGTTTATCATTGAATTACTTATGCAAGTGAAGTGAAGGACTGAACTTAGGATACAAATGTCTGGTATTTTGAAAATTGAAGCTTTCATAATTTTGACTCCCCTACTTTTATATGAAGCAAGTTAAACATCAGAAAACATTTCTGTGATAGAAATTGAACACTCATTTGAGGTTAGATTTGAGTATTTGTTAATCCTTTCACCAGAATCCATTTATTTTTGAAACACTATTATTCTCCCAATTGACCAGTCCTGTTCATGGTATTTCTAAGGTTGGTTATTGAAACATAACAGTTCTTTTCCCCATAGATTCTCACAGCTTCTTTGCTTTCACTAGAGATGTGACCTTGCAACCAGGGCCTCTAAAAATGTCATGTATCAGCAGTCCAACTGTATAAATTTAGAAAATGTGCCAACTCCAGGCATTTCATGCAATTTATGTAAGCAGTTTAAAACTTTAGTACAGAAATAATTGCTAATAATTTTTTTTCCCAAAGTTAAACTTCATTTAAAAAAAATTGGATGGGATTTAATGGTAGGACCGAAATCTTCCTTTAAAGGCCTCGGCTAAAAGACCTTGTATGTTAATACAGGGGCTGTTACATTGATATTTCAGCATCCACATTCTACAGTAACACTGACGTAGTTTTGACATTATCTGTAGCAATAAAAAGTGAGTTCATACATGTGGTAGATCTGCATGAATATGCCAATGATAAGTCAGCACTTAATGCTGAACCTTGTGCTGTCTATTTTCTTAATCAAAAAATTAGATTGTGAGCTTTATTGTGTTCTCCATTTCCATTCTTCTATCCACATAATTTCCTGATGATGTGTCTGAACTTTTATCCACATCACATGCATGTTAGTACTTTTATAACTGTTGACAGTGTCTGGCACCATTAATTCAGATACACAGAGGCTTTACAGTGGTGGCAATGAATACACAACAGTTAATGAGTGACATAGTTGCAGTCAGGAAATTAGTTGAAAGTTTTTGTTTAATGACCTTCATTTACTACCTATTCTGCCTATGTCATCAATCTTCAGTTGAGTATCAGCACTTTTTAATAGTTTTGTGAAAACAGTCTCTGTTTTGGTGCTCACAACCATAGACAAGGATCAGGGGTTGATGAGGTCAGAATTGCAGTCTCTCAGTTGGTTGCGGTGGCACATTGCCAGGTTTCTGATTGAAGTTGTCCCATTGTATTCAGTGGGTCCCAAGGTAACTAGGATGGAAATGTATTTCAGCTGTTTTTGTCAGCAATCAGGTTTTCACCAGCAACTGTTCAGGATCATTTTTTGGTGTACTTTTTAACATTTCAGTCTGGGTCTCTTGAGTGCTGCTCAAACCTGGTTAGATTTGTCTTTGGATACTGGGCCTTATAGGCTAGCTGGGCTCTATGTTGTAAAGTCCGATTGCACAGGAGTGCAGACAAGGAGGGTTGACCCCCTCCATTTAGCTTCCAGAGTGAGGTAGTTGACCAGATGCAAATTTGTAGTCCCACATTTTCTGAGCATTGGGTTATTTGTACTGAGAATTGCAACTGATGGATGAACTTCACAACTGTTTCCCGTTGCTCCCCATTAATCTAATAACACTTTAAACTAACATTGAATCAATTCAACTTGGTGCAGCTGCACACAAATATTGTTTCAGCTGGGATCCCTTTGAACATTTAACTCTCTTTTGAGGATTGTAACATGATCCCGTACACAGTGTCAAAATCATTTAGTCTCTATTTGTAATGATGCTTTTATAGTATAGCAAAGTGGTGGGGGAAGAGCTGCATTACGCTGCATCATTAAAGCAACATTAGAATTTATAGGAACAAGTTTTTCTTGACAGACTAATCTCTTCTCCAGAAACACTTCTAATTATTTTCCTTGTAACTTATTCCATAATTTTATTTCTCTTTGAGTGAAAAAACTTATCTTTTTACATCTAACATCTATACTTTTTGCTTTTATCTATACCTTTAACCTGACTCCCTGATATTCACACCCTTCATTGTCATAATAAGTAGTTTAATGTTCTACAGTGTTCTTATGCACCCCATTATCACTTCGATATCTCTTTCGTACAGAATATGGTTCGTCAGCAGTTCCTTAACAATTTGAAATGTCCCCAGAACATTGCAGATACAAAATATTTAGAATGCTTCTCACAAGTAACTGAATGCTGGAACTCTCTGATACCGGTGATGAGTTTCAGAAGCACACAGTTCTTTGTGCAACCTAAGTAGAATCATATAATAAAGGCAAAATACTGCAGATGCTGGAAATCTGAAATAAAAATAAGAAATGCTGGACATACTCAGCAGGTCTGGCAGTATCTATGGAGAGAGAAGCAGAGTTGACGTTCCAAGTCAGTGACCCTTCATTAGATGAAGGTCATGACCTGAAATGTTAACTCTGCTTCTCTCTCCACAGATGCTGCCAGACCTGCTGAGTATTTCCAGCATTTCTTGTTTTTATATTAGTAGAATTGTAAATGGCTCTTCAAGTTAATTCTGCAAAACTAATGCAGATTATTAAAATAATGATTTTAATCTTGATTTGTGAGTGGGATTTTCTGTGAACAGCTCCAGTGCAATGGAGGTGGTGTATAGTTGGGGAAAATGAATGTGTCCGTTCTGTATGAGGGAACCAGTTATGCCTGGCTCAGGCAAATGACAACAGCTATTAGTGGGGCTTGTGGCTGCTTGTCTGTCTCCGATAAATTAAAGACCAAAAAAGGTTGCAGCATAGAACTGAACTTATCCTCCATCACAGCTTAGAATGTGGTGGAGGTAGCTTCAACTGTGGCTTTTAAAAGGGAATTGGATAATTCTCCAGTGCTACGGGGAAAAGGCAGGGGCGTGGGACTAGTTGAGTAGCTCTTAGAGAGCCGGCACAGACGTGACAGGATGAATGGCCTCTTTCTGTGTTGTTAACCATTCTATGATCTATGAACAGCATTTTTCAGCAAGTGTAAAAGCAGCAAAAAAAAAATTGTTGCTCAAAAAAAAGGTCACCTCCTTTTCTGTTTTAGCCAGAGACCCTGTAGCTCGGTGTCACACATGACACCACCTGGTTGCTACTTGATCTATCCCCCAATGGTATTGGGCATTGTGTATGGGAAAAATTGGCTATCCACCGAAGCTCCTCGGTCTCATCATCTCCTTTCATGACAACATGCACTGCACTGTACAGTTTGATGGCTCCACTTCTGACAGTTTTGGAGTGGAGAGTGGTGTGAAACAGGGTGTCCTAGTCCCCACTCAGTTTGGCGGCATCTTCTCCAGGCTCCTGGCCTTTGCCTTCCCTTCAAGTATGAAAGGAGTCTACTTGCACACTAGGTCAGACGGCAAGCTCTACAATCTATCATGGTTGAAAACGAAGACAAAAACACACATGTCTTGAATTGGGAACTCCTCTACGCTAATGATGCTGCGCTAGTCACTCACCTGGAAACTTAACTACGAAAACTCATGGACCGTCTCATGCCTATAACTTGTTCTCCTTGACTATAAGCATCAAGAAACTGTGGTCATGGGACAAGGTGTTGCATCTTTGCCCTGACCACACTAAATAACACCCCACTGGAAGTGGTTAGCAAATTCTGCTACCTGGGTCCACGGTGACAGACAATCTGTCCGTTGATGCAGAGCTCGATACACGCATAGGGAAAGCAGTTACCACCTTTGGCCGACTTGCGAAACGCGCATGGGATCACACCAAGATGACCCTTAGGACCAAGCTGATAGTTTATAATGCCTATATTCTCAGCACCTTGCTGTATGGCTGTGAAACATGGGTGACTTACAGCTACCAGGAAAAGAAGCTCGATAATTTCCATCTTCGCTGTCTGCGGTGCATTATGGGTATATCCTGCCAGCAAAAAATCATAAATCCGGCAGTCCTCTCAAAGCCAGAGCTCCCAGGTATGTTGGCACTAATCAAACAGAGGCAGCTTTGGTTGATCAGACACGTCCGCAGAATACCCAAGAACCTTCTGTACGGTGAGGTGGCAGGGGCCAAAGGACCAGTGGAGCGCCCAAAGCTCCACTTCAAGGATGTTTGCAAGCATGACGTGAAGGCCCTAAATGGAGACTATCAAAGTATATTTTGGAAATTTAAAAAAAAAAAAGGTGCCTATCACACTAGGGAGTCATTGGAAGTTGTGGAGCGATGGTGGCGTAGTGGTAATGTCACTAGACTAGTAATCTGGAGGCCTAATGCCAATGCCCTGGGACATGGATTCAGAGCCCACCATGGCAGCTGTTGGAATTTAAATTCAATTAATAAATTCAATTAGTTAATAAAAAATCTGGAATTGAAAGCTAGTCTCAGTAATGGTGCCAGGAAACTATCATTGATTGTCTTAAAAACCTGTCTTGTTGACTCATGGCCTTTAGGGAAGGAAATCTGCTGTCCTTATCTAGTCTAGCCTACATGTGACTCCAGACCTACAGCAATGTGGTTGACTCTTCACTGGCCTCTGAAGTGGCATAGCAAGCTACTCAATTCAAAGGCAGTTAGGGACGGGCAACAACTGCTGGCCTTGCCAGTGATGCCTACATCCCACGACGACCAGTTGCTACAGCAGCTTGGCAACAGGTGCCAATGTGAAAAACAACTCAGTGTCATTTGGCAGCTTCATGTTCAGCACTTGTAGCAGAATCTGTCTTTCAAAGATTGGCCTTCACAGCCATCAGCAAAGGTGCGCCAAGAGATGTCACCTCTCCTAAATGGATTGTTTGCTGCATGTCCATCATCTTTCATAAATGGAAGGATGCCAACCAAGAATAGCACTTATCCACGCTGGATGACTATCTGTGTTCAGTAGGTGCTTTTAGACTATTAGTGTTGCTGATGGAGGGACGAAAAGAAGCAGCAAATGTAAAAGTGCCTGCAATGCGTTAGGAGTTCTGCAGGTAGATTCTTTGAAAGAGAGGGGAAAATCGGCAATTAGTGAGATAGCTCTTAGAAGCACTACCACACACAATACCTTGAAGCCACTCAACACTTCATCCACTTCCAATTTTGCCTGGATGCATTTAGCATGATGTTGTATATGTTACGACTGAGGCGGGAGAAGTGCACTGTTTGTTCTAGTTCCAATTCTCCAGAGGTCACAACATATATTTAAATTTTTCCCATTTACCGATATGGTCAATCATAGACTCTATTTTTATCCTAGAATAAAATGTACCAAATGTTTCTTTAATAAATAACAATTAGCAGTTTATTATAAAACAATTCTTAACCAGTTACAAAGCAAAGCATAGACACACAGATCTAAATATAAAAGTTCCCTTTTTACCTTAGCCCCTCTCACACACACACACACATATTATATATATATATATATATCGGTTATTTGAAAAAATAGAGATTTACTCTTTAGAGCTCTGTTACAAAAATAACAAAAAAATTACGTTGGCCAAAATACTTGCTAATTATTGAAGAAAAAAGAGAAGACATGAAAAGATATCAGATGTCCTTTTTTTGTTTGGTGTCCCAAATATGTGAAGACGACTGTCACTGGAATCTTCCTAGAACAGTTCTTGTCAGGCAACGTTCAAGATCAGTTTGGGCCGGCTTTCCAGGAAAAGTGCAGCAATAGGGGTTTCAGGCAGTTTCTTACACTTGCTTCTCAGCTTCTCAAGAGATGGAAAACTGGCAGGTTTTTTCAAAGAGCTGGAACATACTGAGGTGGAGTTTGCTCCCTTGGCAAGTCTTCTCCAACTGTCTTTTCAAACCATGGTCCATATCCCAACTCGCTGTCCAAAGCGAAACCAAAAACAATATCCAAGAGTCAAGCGTCCTGGCCCCTATAAATTTTGACCTGTCCCTTCTTTGTAAACATCTTTTCCCAAGTCAGAAAAAAAGCCCTGCTGGGTAATTATCTGAAAACAGATGCCTTCCAGTAACTGTTTACAATCCAGACCTCTCAGTGACCCTTGTAAAAAAAAAAAAATCCATGGGCTCCTTTTCAGTTTTAAAACACAATCCTCAAAATTTAACACACAAATTGAAGCACTCTTAACAATATTAGACTTAACACCTCATTCTTCAAGATTCTTGACACAGCTGTTGACCCTTTGTGATTTTGGAATTTCAGAATAACTTTAATACATCCTTTGTTGTTCTCCAAATAACTACTGTGTCTGTTTAGTAGCTTGTCAAACCTACCTTCCCTCCTTCCCACAAAGTTGAATACTGTAGCACATTTAGGACACAAGACATTTCTCTGCCACTTGAAAGGAAATAATTGCTTTTTTTGCATATTTATGACTAAACGATGCTCCTTATCTTCACAAATCAGGATAGAAAGGAATTACTGAGATGACTGACAGGAATGCCTCAATATTGGCTACAATCCTGGTATGAGTTATGCTTTTCATAATATATGATGGATCATTTTATTAAAGCATACAATGTCCCAATGCATTGCTGAATTAGCCACGCATAAGTTCAAGAATTTAAAATATGCAACTAGTTCACTAAATATCACACTTTTCAAAACTTACATGACAATATCTAATACATCACTAGTTTGGCAATATCATACAACTCTCAACATTCAGTTTTGGGCCATTACATATGAATACTGTAGCTCCTCTGATGACTACGAATAACAGATCGGAATGTCCCAGTCTCACTTCCTACTGTTCTGAATTATCTGATCTTAGTTATGATGCATGCTAAGGGTGCTACAGTTCTCCTTAGGGATCTTGGGTTAGAGAGGGAAAAGTTGTCTAAAATTCCTATTTATGTTTATTATCCGGTGTTTCCTGCTGGAAGGAAGTCAGTATATATGGATTAGGTTTAGCTGTAATGTTTCCCATGATTTGAATATCCTCTGACACTCATTATTGAAGCTCACACATGAACAGCGAAGTGCTGGGGACACTTGATTCAATGTCTTCAGGGGAGAAGAGGAAAGAAAAACATTTGCGTGAATGTAGTGGAATTACTCATACAGACATTAATCCATTAAAAAAAATTGATTTTAGATTTATGTAGCTAATGTCTTGGTCCCTAGCTAGTTCATTCATCAGTTTTCCCATTTCATTCACAAAATATTCTTTGTTTTCCAAAAACAATGAGACTTATAAGAGTACAACATTGATTTCTTTCTAGAGTATATGTTCCATGGGTCTCAGTCCATATATACACAATGTTCCTGCCCCAGGCCATTGACTTTAAAATGCTTGTGCTAATTTATGAATCACTCCATGGCCTTAGTCAACCCGCCTCTGCAACTTCCTCTGGCCCTATGCCCCATCCCACACCATCTGCCTTTCCAATTCTGGACTAGTGTGCATTCCACAACCTCTGCTCAACCAGTAACAAAGACTGCAATCATCATGTTCCTAAACTCTGGGATTTCCTTCATAAACATCTCTGCCTTGCTAGCTATCTTCACACTTCAAAAGCCTCCAAAGAAACTACCTCTTCAACCATGTCTATGATCACCTCAATCTAACATTTGTCTTAATTGCTATTCAGTGTCCCATCCTCCTTGTGAAGCATCATTGGACATTTTTCTACATTAGAGGTGCTTATAAATGCAACTGGTCATTACTCTCTACCCTTTTTGGACGAACCTAATGGAGAATGAACATGCATTCCATTCCACTCACATCTTCTAACCTCTTCCAATTCCACTTCCTTCTGTGTTGGTTTCTGGGGGGGGAAAAGATTATGCTGCAGTCACTTACAGCTGTTCTTTCTAAATCCCTTTTGCTGCTTAGGCTTTAGCCTCCATTTGCCACAATATTTCTTATCGGTTGTCATTCTGCTCAGACATGTCTTATCTTTTATTTCCTTTTTTGTGAACAAACATTTATTTCCTCCCTGTCCCAGTCGACCCCACCCTGTATTGACTTATCTTCAAGCCCTCAAGTCCAAGGGGAACATTTTTGAGTGTAACCATCCATCACCAGATCTGGCTGGACTACATCAGGTAGAATCAAGCCTCACTCTTATCAGCCACTAGTTCACGTCACCCTGGAATCCAAAGATAATTACGACCTTCTTTTCTCCACTGCCAACCACCTCCTTAAGACGTTCTTCCTTGCCCCTTCCAATCTTGCCTCCAAAAACAAGTATGAGGAGCTCATGGATTTCTTGTCCATCCATACAGCTGCCTCTGCTGCTTGCCCACATCCCCACTAAGCCAGATCTTCCTCCAAGCTCACAAATGCCACACCCCCACCCCCGCCCCACTGTAGCTCTGCTCACATTTTTCTCTAGTTTCTTTCCCATCTCCCCTCATTCCCTGTCCGAACTCATCGTGTTATGAGGCCCACATCCTATGCCTCTGACCACATTTCCACTAAGCTACTGACCACCCAACCTCTCTCTGACACCTATGCTGGGTAACACTGTAAATGGTTCCCCCTTTCTCAGTTATTGTACACCTCCCTTTCAAAATCCATGTCGTCAACCCACTTATCAAAATACCCAAACTCCATTCTTCAGTCCTTGCAAACTACTGTCCCATCGCCACATCAACAACTTATATCACCTTTAATGTAATAAAGCATCCCAAGGTGCTTCATAGGAACATTATAAAACAAAATATGACCCCGAGCTACATAGGGAGATATTAGGTCAGGAAAAGGGGTAGGTTTTAAGAAGTGTCTTAAGGAGGAAAGATATGCAATCTGCCTTTACTCTCCAAAGTTCTTGAGCGTGTTGTTGCCTCCCAAATCCATGCATATCTTTTTTCTGGGCTTCCGGCCCCATCATAAAGACCACCCATTTCCACCTCTATGACAAACCCACCTCTGCCATTCCTTTAGGCCATCTGCTGCTGAAATCCTCATTTATGCCTTCATCACATCCAGACACAACTATCCAATGCTTTCCTGGGTGACCTCCCATTACCCACCTCCGATACTTCAGTTCATTCAAAATTCTGCTGCCCATATCACCCTACATAAAGTCCTGCTATTACTTGTGGATTTATATTGGCTCCCGGGCACTGATATCTCCAATTTAAAATTCTCATTCTTCAGTTTAAATCCCTGCATGGTATTGCTCTTTCCTCTCTATCATCCACCAGTCCTACAACCCCTCCTTACCCTAAACTCTCCATTCCTCTGGCACTGGCCTTTTATGCATCTCCTCATCCCATTGCCCCATCATTAGCAGCCTTGCTTCAGCTGTTCTACCTCCCTAAAATCCTTCACCTTTTCCAACTTTCCTTCTTTTAAGATCCTCCCTAAAACCCACCTCCTTAACCAAGCTTTTGGCCACCTCCCCTAATATCTCCCTTTTTGGGTCAATGCCCATTTTCGTCCAATTATGCCTCTGTGAAGTGCTTTGGGATGTTTTTCTATGTTAAATGCATGTTGTTAATAATGAACTGAGATAATGTTACCTTAGAACTGCACCCAGTTTATAATGTTTGTGCTATTCAGAATTGATCTGAGACCTGATGTGAATTGTTTTTGAGAGGATGTTAAAGTAATTTTGTCTTAGTGTATTGCGTTTTATCCAAATAAACAGGAAGTAAAAGCAAATCAAAGCAGAAATTAGATGTGGCACAATCAAGGAACCATTGGTGAATAATGATTTACACCAAAAATATTCTCAAAATTGAGAGAGACCGGTTTGTAAAAAAAAAAAATTGAATTGTTGCAAGCTTACCTGTATTTGAGAGAGCTTTAAAATAAAATTATAGTTGCTAAGAACTTTAAGCATAGTTCTACAAATATGGCCTGATTTAAAAGGCCCCTGACCACCCACCCCGGGGCCGGCAGGAATGGTGTGGGTATGAGATTAAGATGGCAGAGGTTTTGGGTCACATACTTGCCCTCCCCCATCTTCCCATGACTGAATTCAGACAAGTTAAGGTTACCCACCTCGGAGGAATGGGGGCCTGATTTAAATGACAGACACGTCCTGATGGCGTCATCTGGATGCACACACCATTTTAGCAGGATCCAGGCCACAGGGAACCCACAAAGATACTTGATCACCTCTGCCCAGGCTGCACTCTTCCCCTTCCTACGTCAATGGCCTGGACTTCCACCCAACGGCAGTGACGTTATTCCTGCTGGCTTCAGGCAGGAGTCAGTATCTGAGCATGCTCATGTGGCCAGGAGTTAAAATCTCCCGGGTCTCATGTTCCTTGAAGGGGTTGCTGGACAGATCACTGACTGCTTTGGCCCCTGCCACCCCAGGTTTAAAATCGAGGTTAATAATTATTCCAGAGCTTTCTTGTCCAATAATTAGTGTCCTGAGATATTGTAGAGGAAATTAAGAATTGTTTCTCTAACCTCAAACTCACATGTAAATAAGTAGCTGTGGAACGAAAAATATTACCACTGGTATTACATCACAAATCAAAATAAAACCATAAAGCACTTGGACTGAATTCACTGGGCATCAAAAAGTTTTTATGGATAAATGTTTAGATATGAGTAGCACTGCTTCTGAGGCAACTGGGATTTGCTTGTATATTTATCATTCAGGACACAGGAGTAATCTATCATTAGCATCACTACCTGTTTCAAAGGCTTCATGCTAGATATGTGAGTGTTTGAGTGGGAAAACCTTTTGGATTACCACAGTGGTAAACAGCAAATTAGATGCTGGGTTTTAATTTGCACTAGTGGTGCATTGATGAATCCATTGGTCTAAAATTCTTTTGTGCTATTTAATTGTTGCCATTAACCCATTTCTGTTAAGCAGATTAAAATAGAGCACAAAGTGATGTTAATTAGTGTGTGAATGGAGGAAATTAGATCTGAATGTATCTAAAGAATAATCAAACAAAACAAAGTATAAATGTAATTTTGAATATGAATTACTGATTCAAATGTATTGTACTAGAGAATGTGATATATTGGTATAATACAGAATATTTTCAACAGCAAAATACTGCATATGCTGGAAATCTGAAATAAAAATAGAAAATACTGGAAATACTCAGCAGGTCTGACAGCATCTGTGGAGAGAGAAACAGAGTTAACGTTTCAGGTCTGTGACCTTTCATTAGAACTCATGACAAAAGGTCACAAACCTGAAATGTTAACAGAATATTTTCACTTCAGTCATTCATTTAAAATATCTTGGATTGTTATGTATCGCAATCATCATGATTTGCATTAGTGCTACTTTATTTGAAGACTTGTGGGGTGGGGAGACAAAGGGATGGATTTTGTTGAGCTCACGACGTTGGGCTCCATGGGTGGGGAGGGGGGGGTGGCCGGAAGATTGCAGTGGCCCGGCATGGAGCCCACCGCCAGGAATGCTGGGCCCAATCTTCCTGGTGGTGGAGAAGCTCCATGGCGGCACATCTGCTGCTCTGCAACGGGTCCCGGTTTTCAATATTCAAATCAGCTATTTAAATGGAAGCCGGAGTGAACTTACCAGTAGTTCCTGATCTTCCGAGCGGCATTCCCACGCCTTCACTTTCTCGTCCAGGGATAGCTGGCGCCGCTGAGGTGGGGGTCAACTCTGCGTTGTCAGTGTTGGGGGGGGAGTGGAGGGGAGAGTTGAACTCTGCACTTAGGTCAGTTGGGGGGGTGAAAGGGGTCAACTCTGCACTTAGTGCAGTTGGGATGGAAAAGGGGTCATCTGAGTTCTGGTGTAGTTGGAGGGCAGGTAGGTCAAACTTTATTTTTTGTTGCAATTTGTGTGGTTGGGGGGGGTGGGGTGTGGAAGCAGCAACAGGGTCAACTTTGATCTGTCAATGCAGGCCTGGCAGCCCTTTAAAAATGGTGCCCGCACAGAAGCAGGCTGTTGACGGTGTCACCGGGGTTGCTCCTGCCACATGATTGGAGGGGCTGCCACGCTGCATATTATAATGAGCTGCCGAGCTGAAGATTGCGGCGGTGCACGGTCCGTGCGTGTGGGCTGCCATTTTTGTTTGGCCCAGCGGAGCGAAAACAAAATTCAGCCCAATCAGTGTTTTAGATCACATTAACGATCTGGTTTTGGTGAAAGATTTGCCTGACTGAAAGTTTTTTCCCCTTCAAAGAATAGAGATAATATGCTGTTAATAGCCAACAAGATTTCCCCTCACTGTTCTAGCACTTCTCGTCTTTCCAGGCATGTACACTGTACAGCTGAGAGCATAGGTGGGTGACCTACTCTCCAGGCCTGTGTTGTGTTGGAGCCAGCTGCTGTAAGGTGGATTAGAGAAGTTCGGTGATTCCTTGCTCTCATTTGTTTGGGGAATTGTCTTGCCTTTGCTTAGTGCTTTCCCTTAGATTACAGTTGATATCAAGAGCTCAACAGGATAGGACTAGAGTGCGTACCACCATTCCAAGTTCTGCGTATTAGTGGTGTAATGCATTGTGCCACCAGATATTTAGTGTGGCATTGCATTGGTTCTCTGGATACAGTGACGTGTGCTTGAAAACATCCTGGAATATATCGCCCACTGTGGTTCATCTCGTAATGTTTAATTTATACTGAACCATGCTCAATAAATTACATCATAGGCATAAAGACAGCTTGGACACCTGTAGAGTAAATGCGAGTAAAATATGATAGCATGACATTTGTAATAAACACAAATAGTAGTATGTTGAAATTCTGCTGCGTACCTTTTTTTAACGCATTGGTTAACACGGTGTCAAATTTTTGTGTGATATTTAACAAAATTGTTCTGCGTAAGTGTGTTAGCTAGGGTGATAAAATGGTACTGAGGAGAATTTTCATATTTTGATTCAAATTTTAGTGATTGCAACAATAAGGTGTTCACTACCAATTCATAGCAACCAGGGCACCGTGCATGCTGTAGCTTTCTACTGTGCATGTGCAACAGCCTATTTATAACATACCCGATCATTCCCTTATAGAAATTAAGGATTTGTTTTGGTTTTGGTAGATTTATTCATGCCGAGGAAGCCACAGTGAAAAGAAGAAGAAGTTATAAGACTGAAAAAAACAGGATTAGTATCGCGAGCGAAGATAGTGATTATAAACAACACGATTTGAAGAACGGAGGGTCTGAAATCGGTACGTGTGAGATGGAATAATTTTTAATACAGTGTTTAAATTTTTTAAAACAGCGAAAAAAATCCCAATTATTCAACCTTGTGTGTCTGCCACCAGCTTTAGTTGTTTTCAGGGAAGCAAAATGGGTATCATGAGGAAAAATGCATGACCAAACTAATCAAAATTAGCATTGCCACACTGAACAGAAAAATGACCTATTTCCTTGGTGTGGATTTTAATCCTATTATTTTGAAAGGTTTTATTATAATAGTACTTACTTTTGAAAATGTTGTCCACCTTGTATTTTATTATATATATATATATATATATATATATATATATCTTCAAACATATATAAATGTAGCAATTTATCACCTTGGGCAAGCCTTGCAGGCTGCTTCAAGTGCCTGTCCAAGTATTTTAACACATCAGAGTATTTTGAAATTACACAAAACTATAATGTTCACCAAATAATGTAGCAGTAGAAATAAAATGTTGCAATAGTTGTTGTCTGTTGTTATTTAATCAGCTTTATGCAATATTATGCTTTGTGGATGTGTTTACATTTCAGCCATTACAAATAAATATTTTATAAGATGTTGTATTTTATATTTTAGCTTATTTTAACCAAGCAAATGGAGCCTTCCAGCTCCAGAAGATGAGCTAAATTGAGACTGTGATATATTTGATTCAGTTACAGGCAGCTGGAAAAGTATAAATATACAAAGTTTGGAAAATAAAATTGACAAAGTAGTAAAACATAAGGTGTGACATTAATAGCATGAAGGTAAGATGACGGATTTGCTCTACCCCATGACACCCCTCCCTCCGCTGCCTTTCAGATCAGAACAATATTAATAATCTACTATGGAAGAGGATCAAGGTGTGCGCTAGTGAAATCAGCTGCCCATTATACACACAACCTGATTTTTCTTTATATTGATGTCAGTAGGTAACTGATCCACCATCACACATTTTGTGCCCCCGCTGAAGATGAATTTTACCCCCTACATTTGAGAGGCTTCTTCTTTGCCTTTCTAACATTTTGAGAATGGATAGGGTAGATTTTAACTTTTGGGTAGCCAACACAGACTGAAGCCATTCAATTAGAACAGGCGAGTGACCGGTTTAAAGAAGCGCCCTGATGCAATCAGGCATCCTTGTCAGCATAATACCTGTGGAACAGCAGCAACCTGGATTGGTTAGAAATTGTTTTAAAAATAACCTTTTTTGGTCATTTACAGCTGTATCGCCAGTAAAACTACCAGTCTTGTTCAAAAGTGACAATCCAGAACTATGTATGTTGTAGAACCTTTATTTACATATTAAAAAGTAGCCTGGCATTTCAATCACCAAGCAGTAAGATGCATTAGTTTTAATTTTCCAAAATTCCCTAGATTCAGGGAAGGTTCCGCTGGACTGGAAAATAGCAAATGTAACTCCTTTATTCAAAAAAGGAGGGAGACAGAAAGCAGGAAAATACAGGCCAGTTAGCTTAACATCTGTCTTAGGGAAAATGTTAGAAGCTATTATTAAAGACGTTAGAGCAGGGCATTTAGAAAAATTGATGGTAATCAGGCATTATCAATATGGTTCTGTTAAAGGGAAATCATGTTTAACTAATTTATTGGAGTTCTTTGAGGGAGATACATGTGCTATGGATGAAGGGGAACTGGTGGATGTATTATACTTAGATTTCCAGAAGGCATTTGATAAGGTGCCACATCAAAGGTTATTGCAAAATAAAAAACTCATGGTGTAGGGGGTAACATATTGGCATGGATACAAGATTGGCTAGCTAACAGGAAATAGAGAGTAGGCATAAATGGGTCATTTTCTGGTTGACAGGATGTAACGAGTGACGTGCCACAAGGATCTGTGCTGGGGCCTCAACTTTTTACAATTTGTATAAATGACTTCGATGAAGAGACCGAAGGTATGGTTGCTAAATTTGCTGATGACACAAAGATAGGTAGGAATGTAGGTTGTGAAGAGAACATAAGGAGGCTACAAAGGGATATAAATAGGTTAAGTGAGTGGGCAAAAATCTGGCAGTTGGAGTATAATGTGGGAAAATGTGAAGTTGTCCAATTTTGCAGGAAGAATAAAAAAGAAACATATTATCTAAATGATGAGAGATTGTGGAGCTCTGAGATGCAGAGGGATCTGGGTGTCCTAGTGCATGAATCGCAAAAGGTTAGTATGCAGGTACAGCACGTAATTAGGAAAGCTCATGGTGTAGAGAGTAACATATTGGCATGGATAGAAGATTTGCTAGCTAACAGGAAATAGAGAGTAGGCATAAATGGGTCATTTTCTGGTTGACGAGATGTTATCGTTTATCGCGAGGGGAATTGAATACAAAAGTAGGGAGGTCATGCTTCAGCTATACAGGGTAGTGGTGAGACCACATCTGGAGTACAGTGTATTTTATTTAAGGAAGGATGTAAATGCGTTGGAAGCAGTTCAAAGGTTTACTAGACTGATGCATGGAATGGACAGACTATATTCTGAGGAAAGATTGGACAGGCTAGGCTTGTATCTGCTGAAATTTAGAAGAGTAAGAGGCAACTTGATTGAAACATATAAGATCCTGAGGGGTCTTGACAGGGTGGATGTGGAAAGGATGTTTCCCCTTATGGGAGAATCCAGAACCGGTGTCACTGTTTAAAAATAAGGGGTCGCCCATTGAAGACCGATGAGGAGAAATTTTTTCTGAGGGCCGTGAGTCTTTAGAACTCTCTTCCTCAAAAGACAGTGGAAGCAGAGTCTCTGAATATGTTTAAGGCAGAGGTAGATAGATTCTTGATCAGCAAGGGGGGTGAAAGGTTATCAGGTGTAGATAGTAATGTGGAGAGATCAGTTCCGCCATGAACCTATTGAATGGCGGAGCAGGCTCGAGGGGTCGAGTGGCCTACTCCTGCTCCTAATTCATATGTTTGTATGTAAGTCCCTTTCATTATGGTGGTGGCTGGGTTGCAGTAAGTCTACCGATTCCATTATGAAACCATTACCATTTCATTCATACCATTTAAAATCAGCCCCGATGTTACAGTATAGCCTCAGAAGCCCTATAACTATACAAGCCCATTAACGAATGGGGCATGTTTTGGAGATCCTTATGTAGAATATACAGCATAGCACAGAAACAAGACATTTCAGCCCACCCAGTCCATGCTATTTATACTGCATTCGAGCCTCCCGCCATCCTTCCTCTTCTAACTCTATCAGCATAATTCTCTATTCCCTTCTTGCTTTTCTAGCTTCCCTTTAGATGCATTTATACTTTATGCCTCAACTACTCTGTGTGGTTGTGAGTTCCACATTCTCACCACTCTTTGAATGAAGATGTTTCTTCTACATACCCTATTTGATTTCTTGGTGACTTTCTTATATCGATAGCATCTAATTTTGTTTTTCCCCAGAGTAGAAACACTCGCTATGTGTCTACACTATCAAAACCAGACCTTTATTAGGCTACCTTTCAGACTTCTCATTTCAAGAGAAAGAGACCCAGCCTGTTCATCCTTTAGTGAAGGATTAACCTTACAGTTCTGGATGTGGAAATGGCAGGCCCACAGTGGGTAGCAAAAGATTTGCTATGTTATGGCTTGCAGTCTCCAGCAAGTAGAAGTCTGCTGTCTTAAAAATCACCTCACTGGACCCAAAATAAAAATTGCTACATGATGGAATCTTACTTGTGATTAAGGTTTAAAAACATTTTATAAATGTTTTGTAACATCAACTTGCCTCTGGCATTGTAAGAAATTAAATGCATAGTTGGCATTTACAGAACTGGAGCTATAACAATGGACTTTAATGTGTACAGCTGTCACATGCAGCAGCTAGATAGTTTCGGTCTTTATGGTAAGTCATGAATGCTAAAATTCTGCTTTAGCCTCATGATTCATTTGTGCAATAAGTTCTATTTTAGGTTGATGACACTAGAAAGGAAATTATCAACATGAAAAATCTGTAGTAGGGACCAATAACTGGGATAGCGTGTTTTATTCCATGTACTTAAAAGTCACTCACGTGAGTATGAATACAAATACAAAATATGCATAGTTAAACTTTTCCATTTGGGCATTCACAAACTGTTGCACTATTCAGTTTTTATTCTCAACATCTGTGACCAATGCAAACAGTTAAGCCATATAGGACATAACCAAGAGTGGCTCAGTAGCACCACTACTGATCGTGCTGGCTGAGCCTTGAATGGCATATCTGCCAGACTGGGGCCTGGTGCTGAGAGAACTAACAAGAGGGAAAAATGGACTTGACCCCGACCTCACCATTCTATCTGTCACAGATGCATCTGTCCGTGACCGTATTGGTAGGAGTGACCACCATACAGTCCTTGTGGGGTTCCGTCTTCACACCAAGGATACCCTTCATCATGGTGTGTGGCACTACCACCATGCTAACTGGAATAGATTCAGAACAGATCCAGCAGCTCAAAGCATCCATGAAGTGCTGTGGGCCATCAGCAGCAGCAGAACTGTATTTATCCAGAATCTGTAACCTCATGGCCTGGCATATCCCTCACTCTACCATCAAGCTAGGGGCTCAACTCTGGTTTAGTGAGGAGTGCAGGACAACATGCCAAAAGCAGCATCAGGCATACCCAAAAATGAGGTGCCAATCTGGTGAAGCTACAATACAAGACTACTTGTGTGCCAAACAGCAGAAGCAGCATGTAATAGGCAGTACTAAGCAATCCCACAGCCATTGAATCAGATCAAAGCTCTGCAGTTCTGCTACATCCAGTTATGAATGGTGGTGGACAATTAAACAACTAACCAGAGCAGGAGGCTCCACAAACATCTCCAACCTCAAAGCTGAGAGAGCCCAGCATGTCGGTGCAAAAGTCAAGGCCGAAGCATTTGCAACATCTTCGGCCAGAAGGGCCGAGTGGATGATCCATTTCAGCCTCCTCCTGCGATCCTCAGCATCACAGATGCCAGTCTTCAGACAATTGGATTCACTCCACATGGTATCAAGAAACAATTGACACCATTGGATACAGCAAAGGCTACGAGCCCTGACAACATCCCAGCTGGAGTACTGAAAATTTGTGCTCCAGAACTAGCTGCATCCCCAACCATGCTGTTGCAATACAGCGACAAAACTGGCATCTACCCAACAATGTGGAAAATTGCCCAAGTATCTCCTGTCCACAAAAAGCAGGACAAATCCAATCTGGCCAATTACTGCCCCATCAGCCTATTCTCAATCATCAGCAAAGTTATGGAAGGTGTCATTTACAGTGCTATCAAGTGCCACGTACTCAGCAATAACTTACTGGCTGATACTCAGTTTGGGTTCTGTCAGCCCCTCTCAGCTCCAGACCTCATTACTGCCTTGATTCAAACATGGACAAAAGAGCTGAATTCCAGAGGTGAGGTAAGAGTGATTGCCCATGACATCAAGTCAACATTTGATGGAGTGTGGAATCAAGGAGCCTTAGCAAAATTCAAGTCAATAGGAATTGGGGAAAACTCTCCACCAGTACAAAGGAAAATAGTTGTGGTTGTTGGAAGCCAATCATCTCAGCCCCAGGACATCCCTTCTGGAATTTCTCAGGGTAGTGTCCTCAGCCCAACCAGCTCCAGCTTCTTCATCAATGACCTTCCCTCCATCGTAAGGTCAGAAGTGGTGAAGTTCACTGATAATTGTTCGACGTTCATTACCATTCGCAACTTCTCAGATACTGAAGCAGTCCGTGCCCACATGCAACAAGACCTAGACAACAATCAGGCTTGAGCTGATGTGTGGCAAGTAACATTAGTGCCACACAAGTGCCAGGCAATGACTATCTCCAACAAGAGAGAACCTAACCATTTCCCCTTGACGTTCAACAGCATTACTGTCGCTGAATCTCCCTTGGGGGTTACTATTGACCAGAACTTTAACTGAACCAGCCATATAAATAATATGGCTACACGAGCAGGTCAGAGAATGGGAATTCTACAGTGAGTAACTCACTACCTGACTCTTCAAAGCTTGTCCACCAACTACAAGGCATAAGTCAGGAGTGTGATGGAATACTCCCACTTGCCTGGATGAGTGCAGCTCCAACTACACTCTCGAAGCTCGACACCATCCAGGACAAAGCAGCCCGCTTAATCAACACCTCATACATACACCCCTCAAACATTCACCCCCTCCACCACCAGTGCACAGTGGCAGCAGTGTGTACCATCTACAAGATGCACTGCAGCAAATTGCCAAGCCTCCTTTGATAGCACCTACCAAACCCATGACCTCTACCACCTAGAAGAACAAGGGGAGCAGATGCATGAAAGCACCACCACTTGAACGTTCTCCTCCAAGCCCCACACCATCCTGACTTAGAACTATATCGCTGTTCCTTCACTGTCATTGGGTCAAAAACCTGGTATTCCCCTCCTAACAGAACTCTGTGTGTACATCACATGGAGCAGATCAGGAAGGCAACTCACAAAAAAAAAACCACCACCTTCTCAAGGGCAATTACAGATGGGTAATAAATGCTAGCCTTGCCACTCACATCCCATGAACAGCAGGCATGCATTACCATAGTTCTGCAAGAAACTACAGTGGAATATTGAAGGCTTTTCTTCAAGTGGAAGCAAACAATGCAGTGCTTCTATTTAATAAATATAATTTTAAACCAGTAGTGACTTACCCAGTTAGCTTATTATATAGCCTATGTACTTAAAATTGATCATTATTGTTTATGCAGTCGAAGTTATGCATGTAGCATGGGTTTCAGAGCAACATAGATTGTTGTGGTATGAGCTGTGTTTTAACAAAGATAGACACAACTTGGATCACCCCCTCCCTCCTCCAATAGCCTCAATGGCAGATTCAACACACATTGTGATATTGCACAGCAATTAGCAGGAAGGCTGTCAGTTTAAAGCCCTGGTTAGAGAGCACTCAACCAGGATAGCAGTAGGGACATTCTAATTGACTTGGGTGCTCCAAAAAATTCTGATTTTCTTTTACAATTCTTTCATGCAAAGTGGGTATCACTGGTAAGGCCAGCATTTGTTGCCGTAATTGCCCTTGAAACTGAGTGGCTTCCTAGGCCACTTTAGAGGGCAGTTAAGAGTCAACCACATTGCTGTGGATCCAGAGTCACAAGTAGGCCAGACCAGACCAGGCAAGGATGGCAGATTTCCTTCCCTAAAGGGGCGTTAGTGAACCAGATGGGTTAATACAACAATCAGTGATAGTTTAATGGCAGCATTACTGAGACTATCTTTCAATTCCAGATTTCTTTTCATTAATTGAATTTATTAATTAATTGAATTTAAATTCCACGCGCTGCCATGGTGGGATTTGGACCCGTGTCCCCAGGGCTTTAGCCTGGGCCTCTGGATTATTAGTCGAGTGACATTACCACTATGCCACCATCTCCCCAGTTGCCATTAGTCAACTCCTGATGGAGGTGTGTCGGGTTAGGACGGCAGCAGGCTCAGCTCTGATCTTCCTCGGACAGTATGTATATCCTGCTGAGGGTTGCACGTGACTGATAGGCACGTAAGTTAGCAGAGGTAGTCCAGCACCCATGGATATGTGCGAACCACTGTCTTCAGGAGCGAGAGAAAATTGGATGAATAAAGAAAAGTGGAAGCTATTTAATGCTGAAGGTAATTTTGCTGTTGGAATTTTATTACAGTACATGATGTAACTCATAGTCAGAAACTGTTTTAAAATAGTAGCTTATTGACTAACTTACTTAAGGCTGCAGTTTTATCTCAGCATCTAATCAATTAAAGCAAAATTCAGGAACGGTTTTGCCCAACAGGAGAAGGCTTGCAATTCAGCAATACTCAAGAGGATGGACTGTTAAAAAAGGCAAGATGGGACCACACCCAGATTCCACTCCAGGCATCATGTGATGATGACCTTACACAGCAACATATTCATATAATGTCGTCGACTGTCCTTTGATTCGAGGATGACCTCTACTCGAGGTCATGCGTTTCTGCCATTGGTCTTCAGGTGACAGAACAGGCCAATTCTCGACCCGCATATCTTTGGGCACGTGGTTTAGGACGTCCCACGAGGTAGTGGGATCTGGAGTGTAGGATTTTCATTCCTTTTTTTTCCTTCCCTGCTACTGCTCTGCCTCATCATTAAGGAATTTGGACTCAAAGCATGATGCAGCTTGATGGACAAGTTGTCGCCATTTTGAATGATTGGTAAAATGTTCCTCCCAGTCATCAATGTCGATTCTGCCGCGCTTCAAAGAGAGCTTCAGAATGTCTTTGAAGCGTTTTCTTTGTCCTCCCCTCGAATGCTGGCCAAAAGACTTGCAGGTTGATAGGTAAATTGGCCATTATAAATTGCCCGTAGTATCGGTAGGTGGTAGGGAAATATAGGGACAGGTGGGGATGTGGTAGGAATATGGGATTAGTGTAGGATTAATATAAATGGGTGGTTGATGGTCGGCGCAGACTCGGTGGGCCGAAGGGCCTGTTTCAGTGCTGTATCTCTAAACTAAACTAAACTATATCTTTCCTTAGATAAGGAGACCAAAATTGCACACAATCCTCCATATAGTTGCAGTAAGTCATCCTTACTCCTATACTCAAATCCTCTTGTAATAAAGGCGAACATACCTTTTGCCTTCTTAATTGCTTTTGTACCTGCATGTTAGCTTTCAATGACTCATGAACAAAGGCAGTCAAGTGCCTTTGAAGTTCAACACTTCCCAGCCTCTCACCACATGATCTTGGTCAGATTTCAGTGATGTGTCGAACCACAATGACAGCCTTCGCAATTAGTGAGACGCATAGTCTTCCTTCGCCTGTTCTGCCGTTGAGGACTTTTGGACCACACTTTGTCTGGCACCTCCCCCCCCACCCTCCCCCACCCCGCTGTCCCGACCTTGCCGCCATGGGTGTCCCTATCAGGAGCAAGGAGCTCCCGACGGCATCACTCAAGGGATTGTTGGAACACACAAGTCTCTCCACCACGCCAAGGTGGCAATCCATGGAGGGATCAGATGATGTCAGCTGGCCTCATGCAGCACTAACAGAATAGCTTAGCCTGAAGGGTCCATATAGGACTTAATCATGACCTCAGGCTGCCTCAAAGTATTTTACAACCAATGAATTACTTTTCAAATGTAGTCACTGTAATTATGAAGGCAAACACAACGGCAAATTGTGCACTGCAAGATCCCACAAACAGTAAATCCGTTACAGAACATAATCTGTTTTTGGTGGTTATGGTTGAGGGAGGAATGTTGGCCAGGACAATGGGAGAGTTCCCTGCTTGGCTTCAAATAGCATCATAGGATCTTTTACATCCACTTATACAGACTGAGGGAGCCTCAGTTTAACATTCCATCTGAAAACTGACACAACAGGGCTGATGCCCCAATGACGAGGAGCAGAACTCACAGGAAGCATTGGCTGGAAATCATGGTCTCATACCTCCTGATCTTCCAGGGACTAACCTCAAATTTAATAATCAAAATGAGGGGCTGCACACACACACACCATTTCCCAACCAGTACCCCCTGTAAGTGCCACTTCTCGCCAGGAATAGCCAATCAACATTCAGCCCTAATCAGTGCAATTATGACAGCAGATTCATTGTACTAGTGTTAACTCATGCCAATGCCATGGAAGCAAAACGTACAACTGCAGCAAATATGTTAGCCAATGTAAAATTCGGAACCAACAAAATTAAAAAGAGACTTGGCCAAGGTTTTGCATTCAGTGACTAGTTTGATCTTCCTCCTAGTGAAAAAGTTACCAGAAACATCATTATCAGTCAACACAAACAAAAAGCTAATTGTTTGAATAGTAAGAATTGTTGCAATTGATACATAGGTGTGTCAATGTCTAACCAGCCTCAAACGAAAAGTTTGCTGAAAAAATGTACCCTTTTTTCAAATTTTATAATGACAGTGCACCCACCTTGACTAGAGTCCAGATCAACTGCAGGCAAAAGGTAATGTAACAGTTAGCTTTAGGAAAAGCTGGCTGCTGCCATTAAGTCCAGCACCTTTCCCTAATGGTTACATTATAGTATCTTGCGCTGTGCCTTTGCAATTTGGCTGCCTAGTTAAAATAGATTTAGTACAACAGCTCTCAAACTTTTTGGGACCAATCAAAAGAATTCTCATAGTTTCCTACCTAATTAGCTATGGATACTAATTCCAGTGAGTATACAAAAATAATGCTGCAAAGCTTATTCGTTCATCAAAAATGGTAAATGTTTTCCTTGGTTTGGTATCTAGAGGTATATAACACAAAAGCAAGAAAGCAATGTTGAATTTGTACAGGACCTTAGGCTCCATTTGGACTACACCTCTGAGATCCCATTATTGGAAGGATAGAAGAGTAACTGATAACATAAAGTGTAGATTCACAGATATGTTACCAGGAATCAGAGCTCCAATTATAGTAAGAATGGAGAAGTTAAGGTTGTTTTAAATAAAACTGAAAAGGTTAAGGGGTGATCTAATACAGGTCTTCAAGACTACAAAGGGTTCTAATAAATTATAGATTAATGCATTGTTTTCACAGGTTGCTGAGATGATCACAACAGGGCACAATTTTAAGATAATCACAAAAAGAATTAAAAGATAAATTAGAAAAAAGATTTGCACACAGGCTGATTAGAATAGCAAGCAGCAGATTGGGATTAAACTAGGTGGCTCATATGCAGGAAAATGCCAGCCCAGACCTGATGGATCAAACAGCTTGTTTCTGCACTTTAACATCCTATGATCTTGTCTTTCTCTGATATCTCCACTAATGCCTTCACGAAGCTCATCTTGTCCGTGTATCTTCTGCTCCCTTGACCCTATCCCCAATAAGCTACTGACCATCCGTCATCCTATCGTTACCTGCAAGCTAGCTGACTTTGTAAATACTTCGCTCTCCTCAGATATTGTTACTTTCCCTTTCAAAGCCACTTTCATTACCCTCTCCTCAAAAGCCACACTTTTGACCTCTCTGTCCTTGCAAAATTACTGCCCCATCTCCAACTTCCCTTTCCTCTCTAAAGTCTTTGAATTTGTTTGAATTTCTCCAGCTTTCCACTCCTGCCACAACACCAAAATGGCCTTAATCAAAGTCACAAATGACAGCTTTTGTGACTGTAACTGTAACCATAGCACATTATGCTTCTTTGCCCTCTTTGCAGCTTTTGATATGGTCGACCATATTGCTTTAATGTGTCTCTCAAATCATAGTGGGAGTTTAAGTGGTCTCTTTATTGCTAGTGTGTTGCTATGATACAACTGTAAATCATTACAACTGGAAAATATTCATAATCATAAGTAAGGCTCCTGTTAATCATTGCACTAACATAGTCTTGTGCTGGGTTTGAAGAAACTGCACCCAAATGGCATTCAGTTTTGGTTTGTGATACTTTAATAACGTCTTTTGCATTTTCTGAAAGCATTGGATATAATTCAGTTAGAATAATAACAAAATAAAAAAAATTAAGCTGCCCGATGAATGCACTAGTTTCCACTATTATTGTAAAAAAAAGGTAAATTTTTCAGTAAATGTATCTTTATAATATTCTTACATTACATGAGTTGACAGAATATTTATCTTTATCGTCATTATTTGCTGGTTAGGTAGAAGTACATATTTTATTTTAAAAACAACATAGAATGAACGTGCTTTTCCGTGATACAAAATAAAATGGCAAAATTTACAAACTGTTTTGCTGTTTTACTGCAGTTGTCTTACAATACTGATCAGGGAGAACCTCATGGTCATGGCCTGTATTGCCAAATAAATGCATGTGATGTGTAGGTAGATGCTTTAAGAATGATGTGTGGCTCAGCTTTGATTTTTGATGCAGCTTCTACAAACAGAGGTATGGGTGAAATTGCTCAGCTAGTCTCAAATACTTCTGAAGAAGGGTCACTGTCCTGAAACCTTAACTCTGCTTCTCTCTCCACAGATGCTGCCAGACCTGCTGAGTATTTCCAGCATTTCTTGTTTTTATTTCAAATACTTCCCTGCTCTGTGATCCTGTATTGATGATTGCATGAAAATGTATTCAAGTGGCCATGCAAAGTATACAAGAATTGATCTCAGCTGGGATAACAAGAAGGGCCTGGTAATTGGCCTCAGTGCCATGAGGCTGGGAAGGGGGTGGGGGATGGGGATGCAAAGAAAGTCATCCAGCATTCTCCTGATCAGTATCCATTATGTCCTTCTGTAAACTGTGAGTGTATGGATGAAATATAATGTATGTAGTTTGACAGATAGGATTATGTTTTCCATCAACTATTGGGTGTAAACAAACCAACTACTAGAAAGCCTTGGCTTACACCTTGTCCACCTAAGTATTAAAAGTTAGATTTTAGTTGCCTGATTACTGACAAGAAATAATTTGATCATCAAAGGAAACAGTGCTTTATAATACGTACATTCTTGGGGTCTACAGTTTGTGTTTTGCTATTGGCATGTGCAATAAAAGTTCCGTAGGGAATCATCCCACACACTTTGCCAGGATTTCTCGGATCACATTACATGTTGCTGTGTGAATTGTGGAAATTTTCTTTAGTTTTAGGGGTCTGATCAACAACAACTTGTATTTATATAGCACCTTTACCATAGCAAAATGACTCAAGGAGCATTATCAAGCAAATTTTGACTCTGAGCCACATAAGGAGATACAAGACCAGATAACCAAAAGCTTTGTCAAACAGGTAGGTTATAAGGAGCATCTTAAAGGAGATCGAGGTATAGAGGTTTAAGGAGGGAATTCCAGAACGTAGGACCTAGGCAGCTGAAAGCACAGCCACCAATGGTGGAATAATTAAAATCAGGGATGCTCAAGTGGTCAGAGATCTCGGAGAATTGTGGGACTGGAAGGGGGTTAGAGAGATAAGGAAGGGCAAGCCCATAGAGGAATTTGAAAACAAGAATGAGAATGTTTAAATCGAGGCATTGCTGGACTGGTGGCCCTGAAATTCCACAGGGTTTTATTGGTCTTCTGGTGTAACTTTGGCAGGAAATCAATGGAACCCCCAAGGATGCAGAGTTATGTCAGATCTCAGCCATTTCTGCCACTTTCTGCATTAACCTGTAAAGGGCAGAACTTCCATCTACCCTTTACAAGGAAATTATTTAGGCAGGAGCAGAACTAGGTGTGAGGATTCCCTAAGTTGAGAGTTCCCGGTTTTGGCCATGATGGGGAGCCAGGCTTTCAGTAGCAATCAGTATGCAGAGAAAGATGAGGTGTATTGGACTCCACAAGGGCACATTTGGGACCCATCAGTGTGGTCCAAGCCTGGCAAGTGGCCTGAACCAAAGAATACAATTCAATTTTCAGTTGAAAGGAAAGTTCCTGGCTTCACATTCTTGCTTGGGGTATTTGCAGACTCTATCGACGGAAGTATGGGTGAAATGACTCAACCAACTGGGGAAATGGTATGATTTGGGTGGAGAATCTAACCACTTCCCCTTGGCATTCAACAGCATTAACATCTCTACATCCCCCAATAGCAACATCTTGGTGGTCATCATTGACCAGAAACTTAACTAGATCAGCCACATAAATACTGAAGTTACAAGGAAAGGTTAGAGGCTGGATATTCTGTGGCTAGTGACTCACTTCCTGACTCCCAGAATCCACCATCTACAAGGCACAAGTCCAGGAGTGTGATGGAATACTCCTCAGAGTCCATTTGATTGGCTCCCTATCTACCACCTTAAACATTCATTTCCTCCACCACAGGTACACAGTGGCAGCAGTGTGTACCATCTACAAGATGCACTGCAGCAACTCACCAAGGCTCCTTCAACAACCTTGATCTCTAAGAGAATAAGGACAGCAGACGCATGGGAACACCACCATCTGCAAGTTCCCATCCAAGTTACACACTATATTGACTTGGAAATATATCACCATTCCTTCACTGTTGTTGGGTCAAAATCCTGGAACTTCCTCCCTAACAGCACCGTGAGTGTACCTAGACCAGATGGACTGCAGCAGTTCAAGAAGGCAGTTCACCACCACCTTCTCAGGGGCAAACAGGGATGAGCAATAAATACTGGCCTTGGCAGCAATGCCTACAACCCATGAGCAAATAAAAAGAAAGTGGTTGGCCATCAGGAAAGTTGGGACAGCTGAGCACCAGAGTGCCTCAGGTGACATTTGCACCAAAGGGCCCCAGTCAAATTAGGTGCCCTCCAACTGCCTGCAAATTTGGGCGGGGTTCAGTTTGGACAGCAGCACCTGCCGGAGAATTTTTTTCACCACTGTGTACAGGTAAGCAAATTTACATGTAACAACAAACACTTAATTGCAGCATATGACTCACAGGGGAATAGGTGTAATGTCCATCACATCATACTGTCTCCTTTGAAGTTGGAAGAGGCACATCCCCAGATCACTGCATGCAGGTTAAAACTACTTGATCATATTTCTTACAGATTAAGTTAGATGCAGAAACATCCACCAAGGTCACAGCTTTTGAAATTTAGGGGTGAGTATCTATAAATCCGTTTATTGTGCTGTTTCAGTACCTTGCTATGTCTTTTTACTTTGGCATATTAATTAATCTATAAGTGAATCAATATGTATTGATGCAGTAATGTGCATTTTCCACATTTGGAGGTGATAGGATGATATGGTGGGCATCCCAAGTATTCTATCAGTATGAGTGATATGCTGTGTGACTAATGGTTCACTGCTAAAAAAAATGAGCATGCTAACTTGTACATAGGGAACAAAGGGATTCAAGAACCGAGGAAGCACATTATTTAGAGATACAGCACTGAAACAGGTCCTTCGGCCCACCGAGTCTGTGCCGACCATCAACCACCCATTTACACTAATCCTACACTAATCCCATATTCCTACCACATCACCATCTGTCCCTCTATTTCCCTACCACCTACCTATACTAGGGGCAATTACTAATGGCCAATTTACCTACCAACCTGCAAGTCTTTTGGCTGTGGGAGGAAACCGGAGCACCCAGAGAAAACCCACACAGACACAGGGAGAACTTGCAAACTCCACACAGGCAGTACCCAGAATTGAACCCGGGTCACTGGAGCTGTGAGGCTGCGGTGCTAACCACTGCACCACTGTTGTGTGAAGCAGAAACACAAACTTGGACTGGTTGAGCCGAATGTCCTATTTCTGGGTTGTAATTTCTATGTAATTCCATATAATAGCAGTGAATAGAGATGCAGATTTTGTTAGATAGGGGACTCAGTCTGTTTATGGAAACTGTATTCTAGCTATGAACATGAGAACAAGTGTGAGGAAAAGCTTAAAGTGTTAATGTCTGTACATTTAATGTAACTTTTACAAAAGGTCGCACGCTTTTGAAAATAAATTTCAGAGCCTGAAAAAGGGGGAAAAATACCAACATTTGTAAATGGGAAAGGAAGCTAGAATGGGCATTCTTCTGTACGTATTGTTATGATCACCTGACTCATGGTTTGTATTAATATTTTAGAGGTCACTTTTAGTTTTGGGAAATTACATGTGTAGTTGTAAGAATTTCAAAAGGTTGCAGACCACCCAGGATTTAAAGTTTGAAAATCTCTCCATGAGTGCTTACTCCATGAGTTAGAGAGGTGCGAGCCATAAAGCCGCAGGTGGCCTCAGTTAGTTGGACAGTTGGAACCAGAAAGTCTAGGAGAGTTTGTTCTGTCATTGTTAGCAATATCAATGATTCATGTAGGTATCATGAATCAAAGAGATTTGGAGTTGGAAATAATTAGTTTAAATTGCTATCTGGGACATCCCACATGTACCACTATGCTATGGGGATAGATGATGCAAGGGGTGTCTATTGGTTTTTTGATCTGTGTGCTGGCTGACATAGTCAGTCAGTTGGCTTTTAGACAAGCGATTGGTTTTTCGAAAAACAAGCTGGCTTTTGGAAAGCTGTTGGCTTTTGAATGTCAGTTGGACTCAGGAGCAAAGAGGCCATCAGGAACCAGGGGTGTTTCTGTTTTGAGGTAGGCCCGTGCTCAAACTGGGAAGTCCCGATTCGGGAGATGATCTCATACCTCAGAAGACAGCTGAGAAACTACGGAAATTGAAGTGAATTTCTAAGAGCTGTGGTAGACTTTGGATTGGTCCCAGGAGAAGTGAACAAACCCCCACAACCCAGTAACATACAGGGAAATTCTTGGGGTGGAGGTAACAGTCGTATAGGAGTAAAAGCAAAATACTGCGGATGCCGGAAATCTGAAATAAAAACAAGAAATGCTGGAACCACTCAGCAGGTCTGGCAGCATCTGTGGAAAGAGAAGCAGAGTTAACGTTTCGGGTCAGTGACCCTTCATCGGAACTGACAAATATTAGAAAAGTCACAGGTTATAAGCAAGTGAGGTGGGGGTGGGGCAAGAGATAACAAAGGAGGTCTAGATTGGACCAGGCCACATAGCTGACCAAAAGGTTACGGAGCAAAGGCAAACAATATGTTAATGGTGTGTTGAAAGACAAAGCATTAGTACAGTTTAGCTGTTAATACACTGAATATTGAACAGCAGCAAGTGCAAACCTGAAAAAAAACCAGTGGGTAAGCAAACTGAACAAACTAAGATGAAATGAACTAAATGCAAAAAAAAATTGTAAAAAATGTAAAAAAGAATGTAAAAAAAAAAGGAAGAAAAAAAATAACTAAAAATGAAAGTAAAATGGGGGGCTGTCATGCTCTGAAATTATTGAACTCAATGTTCAGTCCGGCAGGCTGTAGTGTGCCAAATCGGTAGATGAGATGCTGTTCCTCGAGCTTGCGTTGATGTTCACTGGAACACTGCAGCAATCCCAGGACAGAGATGTGAGCATGAGAGCAGGGGGGAGTGTTGAAATGGCAAGCAACCGGAAGCTCAGGGTCCTGCTTGCGGACTGAGCGGAGATGTTCCGCAAAGCGGTCACCCAGCCTGCGCTTGGTCTCCCCAATGTAGAGGAGACCACACTGTGAGCAGCGAATACAGTATACTACATTGAAAGAAGTACAAGTAAATCGCTGCTTCACCTGAAAGGAGTGTTTGGGGCCTGGGATAGTGAGGAGAGAGGAGGTAAATGGGCAGTCGTATAGGAGTGTTCTGTTGAGATTTAGGGTTTGCAGTATACGTCTTCATGTTCTGTTAAGATTTTAAGTTTAAAATATGTGTTTCCAAATTGTAGTGTTAGGTTAGCAGTGTTTTGCTTTGTTTAACTCTTGTACAGTAAAAACTTTTGTTTAAAATGTGAAATCTTGTGGCATAATTCTTTCAGAAATAACATTTTTTAAATGTTAATGGTTCGTAATGGGATCGTAACAAGATGTCATTATTAAATAGAGACAAAAATGTGAATATAATGGGCTAGACTTTAAAGGATTCCTGATGCTGGGAACGGTGGTGGGGGGTGGAATGAAGATTGCAATGGATGAGGCCTGCCACTGACCCCAATGCTGGCAGGGGCCATCCCAATCTCAGTGGCGGCGCAGCTACCCCGCCACTCAGTGACAAGACCTACATTTATAATATGCAAATAGCTACTTACCTATCATTAACATGCAGGCCGCAGTGATTCTGCCAGCAGGTTGGGATCTTCATTCCGGCGGCTGGCAATGTCACACCTTCGAATCCCCGTTCAGGGAAATGAGGTGCGATACCTGGGGGGAGGGGTGAGGAGGTGATTTTCTCAGTGCAGGAGGTGGGGAGCGGGGTCAGAATCTTCGGATTGGCCGAGGGGGTGATATGTTTAATGCCATTGGGGTGTTGGGAGAGGGCATGGAAATTTTTTTTATTCATTTTTATAAACGCTACATTAACTGTGTCTTTAAAAATTTAAATAATTATTTAGGGCTATAAGCCCTTTAAAAATGGCGCCGGCGCCTGCACATTGGCACCAGATGCCATTGCTGAGGACAGCTCTCCCACCCCTCCACATCATCGGGGCGGGGGCCGCCTTGGCCATGCTAATACTTCTTCTTTGGCCTCCTTATCTCGAGAGACAATGGATAAGCGCCTGGAGGTGGTCAGTGGTTTGTGAAGCAGCGCCTGGAGTGGCTATAAAGGCCAATTCTAGAGTGACAGGCTCTTCCACAGGTGCTGCAGAGAAATTTGTTTGTCGGGGCTGTTACACAGTTGGCTCTTCCCTTGCGGCTCTGTCTTTTTTCCTGCCAACTACTAAGTCTCTTCGACTCGCCACACTTTAGCCCCGTCTTTATGGCTGCCCGCCATGCTAATGAGCCACCGCATTCAGAATCGCGGCTCCATGACGTGGGCCCCCGTGTGTGCGGGCCGCAAATTTTTCCATCCGCCGCCTATTTTTGCATCGGGCTTTTAAAATGCAGCCCAACATGTCCTTCTACTACAGACAAAAATTCAAAACGCCAAAGGTAAAAGCAGAAAGCTCTCTAAGTTTACATATTGCGTGATGGTGCTGTGGACTCACTGCTGTGAGAGTGAGTGGGAAATTCCCAAATGTAGAAAAATCTAATAACAAGGAAACTGGAAATGTCATTCCACTCATCTGTACAGTCACTTTACAAAAATAACCTATGCATCATAATTGTATTCTGCAGCTTTACAGACATAATATTAAATACTCACCCTAAAAGGTTTTTTAAAAAATAATTCTCTTCTGAGGGTATGGACTCTCAATGACGAATGGTCTCATGGGTATTGGCAGCTTTCTAGTACCTCATTTTCCATGTAAATTGTGAGTGGCAGAAAGCTGTTTGACCATGGAGACCATCACTATTGAACCAACATGCAGGAATTCTGACTGCTATTTCCTTTCATTTGCCTTGGATACTGGCGCCAGTTGCAGTCCCTCTTTTACTTCCTGTTTGAGATCAGCAATCGCAGCAAAGAATCAAACCTGTGATCTGGTCTGCATGCCTCAGATGATACCTGACAATGCTTAAAGCCATCAGGGATCCTGAGAAAAATCATTTATCATAACATTGTAATCTTAGCGAATATAATTGATCATGTAAATGCCATGTAAAAGAATGTAGGATTGCTTATGCTATGTGCAGAAATGAGCAATTGTGTAACAAGATCCATTGACCTTTCCTGGCAGGCATGACAGTCAGCCTAGTGTAACTGTTACACTTATTGTACACTTGCTGCCTAGGAAATGGAGCAGACTGTAGATAGGCAAGAACACACATCTGCAGTATGTTCACTTATCCCAGCCACCTAGAAAATGGCAATATTGTCACAGCTGCAGTAGTGTTATTCCATTTCTGTTAACTATTCTCTTAAACTCTCCTGATGGCTTAGCAAGTTTTCCAGAGAATAGTTGAGCTGGGTATGGCTCCAGGTTTGATTTCCAGTATATGCTGAAGTTAGAGAATGACAGCTAGGGTGCCAGGAGGACTGCTGTTATTCCCTTATTTATTGCCCATCCCTAATTGCCCTTGAGAAGTGGTGGTGAGCCGCTGCCTTGAACTGCTGCAGTCCATGTGGTGTAGGTACACCCACAGTGCTGTTAGGGAGGGAGTTTGTGGATATTTACCCAGCGATGATGAACAAATGGTGATATAATTCCAAGTAATGATAGTGTGTGACTTGGAGGGGAACTTGGAGGTGGTGGTGTTTCCATGCACTTGCTGTCTTTGACTTTCCAGGTAGTAGAGGTCATGGGTTTGGAAGGCACTACCAAAGAAGCCTTGGCGAGTTGATGCAGTGCATCTTATAGATGATACACGCTGCAGCAATGGTGCACCAGTGATGGAGCAAGTGAATGTTTAAGGTGGAGGATGGGGTGCCGATCAAGCAGACTGCTTTGTCCTGGATGGTGTTGAGCTTCTTGAGTGTTGTTGGAGCTGCACTCTTCCAAGCCAGTGGACAGTATTCCATCACACTCCTGGACTTGTGCCTTGTAGATGGTGGACATTGGGAGTCAGAAAGTGAATCACTGTAGAATTCCCAGTCTCTGACTGCTTGAGTAGCCACAGTATTTATGTGGATAGTCCAGTTAAGTTTCTGGTCACTGGTGACTCCCAGGATGTTGATGGTGGGGATTGGTAATGCCATTTAATGTCAACTCTCTCTTGTTGGAGATTGTCATTGCCTGGCACTTGTGCGATGCAAATATTACTTGCCACTTATCAGCCTAACCTAAATGTTGTCCAGGTCTTGCTGCATGCGGGCATGAACTGCTTTTGTGCAACCATCAGCAAATATCCCCACTTTTGATGGGAAGAAGGTCATTGATAAAGCATCTGAGGATGGTTGGACCTACTGCTCTGAGGAACTCCTGCAGCAGTGTCCTAGGGCCTTCAAAAACCACAATCCCTTCCATCACTTTGCTCATGATCGAGAATAGACTGAAGGGGTGGTAATTGGCAGGATTGAATTTGTCCTTTTTTTGTGGACAGGACATACCTGGACAATATTCCACTTTGTCAAGTAGATGCCGGTATTGTAGCTGAACTGGAACAGCTTGACTAGGGGCATGACTAGTTCTGGATCACAAGTCTTTCGCACTACAGCCAGGATGTTGTCGGGGCCCATAGCCAAGCTATATCCAGTGTGCTCAGCTGTTTCTTGCCATCATATGGAGTGAATCAAATGGCTGCAGACTGGCTCCTGTGATGGTGGGGACCTCAGGAGGAGGCCGAGATGGATCATCCACTTGTCACTTCTGGCTGAAGATGGTTGCAAACACTTCAACCTTGTCTTTTGCACTCATCTACTGGGCTCCCCCATCACTGACAATGGGGATGTTCATGAAGCCTCCCTCACCTATTGTTGTTTAATTGTCCAGCTCCATTCACAACTGGATGTGGCAGGACAGCAGATATTCGATCAGATTGGTTGGCTCTGTCTATTACATGCTACTTCTGCTGTTTAGCATGCTTGAACATCCTGTTCTGCAGCTTCACCAATTTGGCACCTAATTTTTAGGTATGCCTGGTGCTGCTCCTGGCATGCTCTTCGACACCATACATTGAACCAGGGTTGGCCCCCTGACTTATTGGTAATGGTAGAGTAGGGTACATGCTGACCCTTGAGTTTACAGATTGTGGTAAACTTTAATTCTGCTGCTGCAGATGGCCCACGGTGATCCATGGATGCCCAGTTTTGAGCTGTTAGATCTGTTATGAATCTATCCCATTTCGGTGGTAGTGCCACAAAACATGATGGATGAAATCCCCAGTGTGAAAGCAGGACTTCATCTCCACAAGGACTGTGCAGTGGTCACTCCTGCCAATCCAAATGCATCTGCGACAGGGAGATCGCTGAGGACAAGGTTAAATAGATTTTTTGCTTCTTTTAGTTCTCTCATCACCTGCTACAGGCCCAGTCTGGCAGCTTTGTCCTTCCAGCTCAGTCAGTAGTGGTCCATCAAGCCACTTACCTTCCAGCAGCGGAGTGGACCTGTGGGGGAGAATGCCGACAGCGGAGTTGATAAATTGAGCCCGAGGATCACGGCCCTGCCAATTACCTTCCGGGAGAGGAGCAGAGAACAGTCCAGACGCGCAGCAGTTTGAAAACAAAGTGAGCAGTGACGTCACAGGAAAGCTGCAAGGTGATTGGTTGATGAGTAACTGTTGTTAGGGAATAACTCTAAATAGTTGGGTTAGTAACTAAAAGTAAAGGGAAAGGTCTACAGTTTTTTAATATAGTAAGTTTTTTTTTTTAGGGAATCAAGGACCCTAGTGTAAATAATCTAATTTTTGGGTAATTTAAGGGGATAAATTAAGGGTAAGTCATGGCAGGGCAGCTCGGCAACATGGAGTGCTCCTCCTGTGCAATGTGGGAAGTCAGGGACACTTCCAGTGTCCAGGTCGAACACGTGTGCAGGAAATGTCTCCAGAAGTCCTCCCTCCTGCACCATCTCCTCAGCCATGCAGCTACTCAATATCTGCGTTTCGGATCTGGAGTGGCGGCTGGAGACACTGTGGAGCATCCGCGAGGCTGAGATCATCGTGGATAGCTCGTACAGGGAGGTGGTCACACCACAGGTAATGACTGCTCAGGCAGAAAAGGAATGGGTGACCACCAGGCAGAGTAGAAGAACTACGCAGGAAGTGCAAGAGTCCCCAGGGTCCATCTCCCTTTCTGACAGATTTTCCGCTTTGAATACTGTTGGGGGTGATAGCTTCTCAGGGGAATGCAGCAAAAGCCAAGTCTGTGGCACCACAGGTGGCTCAGCTGCATAGGAGGGTAGGAAAAGGAGTGGAAGAGCTATAGAGATAGGGGATTCTATCGTAAGAGGTACAGATAGGCATTGCTGTGGCCACAAACATGACTCCAGGATGGTTTGTTGCCTCCCTAGTGCTAGGGTCAAGGATGTCATGGAGCGGCTGCAGGACATTCTGAAGGAAGAGGGTGAACAGTCAGAGGTCGTGGTACACATTGGTACCAACAACATAGGTAGAAAGAGGGATGAGGTCCTGCAACGAGAATTTAGGGAGCTAGGTAGCAGATTAAAAAGCAGGACTTCAAAGGTTGTAATCTCTGGGTTAGTCCTGGTGCCACATGCTTGTGAGTATAGGAATAGGAGGATAGAGCAGATGAATGTATGGCTGAGGAGATGGTGCAGGAGGGAGGGTTTTAGTTTCCTGGATCACTGGGTCTGTTTCTGGCAAAGGTGGAACTTGTACAAGTTGGACGGGTTGCACCTGAACTGGAACGGCACCAACATCCTGGCTGGGAGTTTGCTAGTGCTGTTGGGGAGGGTTTAAACTAATTTGGCAGGGGGATGAGATACAGAGTGGAGGTACAGTAAGGGGTAATGGACAGTCAAATATAAAAGAGAAACTGAGTCAGTCTGGAAGGCAGAGCAAATATAGACCTGTCAAGGCACAAGTGAAAAATGCAAGGCTGGATTGCATCTATTTTAATGCAAGGAGTCTTACTAGTAAGGCAGATGAATTGAGGGCGATGATTAGTACATGGGATTATGATATTATTGCTGTCACAGCGACATGTTAAGGGAGGGGCAGGACTGGCAGTTCAATATTCCAGGGTATAGAATCTACAGGCGAGACAGAGGAGGGGGTAAAAGAGGAGGTGGCATTGCACTGTTGATCAAGGAGTCAATTACTGCAGTAAGGAGGGATGACATCTTAGAAGGTTCCTCAAATGAGACCATATGGGTATAATTTAAAAACAAAAAGGGGGCAGTCACTTGGCTGGGAGTGTACCAGAAGCCTCCAAATAGTCAGGAAGAGATAGTGGAGCAGATATGTAGGCAAATCTCAGAGAGGTGTAAAAATAATAGGATAATAATAGTAGGGGATTTCAACTTCCCCAATATCAACTGGGATAGTCTTAGTGCAAAAGGCTTAAAGGGGGCGGATTTCTTAAAATGCATACAAGAGAGCTTTTTGAGCCAGTACGTAGAAAGTCCAACAAGAGAAGGGGCAGTACTGGACCTAATCCTAGGGAATGAAGCCTGACAAATGGTAGAAGTGTCAGTGGGGGAGCATTTCGGGGATAGTGAGCATTTCTCTGTAAGATTAAAGGTAGTTGTGGAAAAGGACAAAGATGGACCAGAAATAAAGGTACTGAATTGGGGGAAGGCCGATTTCAATATGATAAAACAGGGTCTGGCCAAAGTGGACTTGGGATAAGTTATTTGTAGGAAAGTCTACATCAGACCAATGGGAGTCATTCAAAGAGGAAATAGCGAGAGTTCAGAGCCAACATGTACTTGTTAAGGTGAAGGGTAGGACCAACAAGTCCAGGGAACCCTGGATGTCAAGGGATATAGAGGATTGGATCAGGAAAAAAAAAGCTTATGGCAGATTCAGAGTGCTGAAAACAGTGGAGACACTAGAGGAGTATAGAAAGTGTAGGGGGGTACTTAAAAAAGTAATTAGGAGAGCGAAGAGGGGTCATGAAAAAACACTAGCGGGCAAGATAAAGGAAAATCCTAAGGCGTTTTATAAGTATATTAAGGGCAAGAGGATAACCAGGGAAAGAGTAGGGCCCATTAAGGACCAAAGTGGCAATCTGTGTGTGGAGCCGGAGGACGTAAGTGAGGTTTTAAATGATTACTTTTCATCTGTGTTCACTATGGAGAAGGACGATGTAGGTGTAGAGTTCAGGGAGGGGGATTGTGATATACTTGAACAAATTAGTATTGAAAGGGAAGAAGTGTTAGCTGTTTTAGCGGGCTTAAAAGTGGATAAATCCCCAGGCCCAGATGAGATGTATCCTAGGCTGTTATGTGAGGCAAGGGAGGAGATAGCAGGGGCTCTGCCATAAATTTTTAAATCCTCTCTTGCCACAGGAGAGGTACTAGAGGATTGGAGGACAGCGAATGTGGTACCTTTATTCAAGAAGGGTAGCAGGGATAAACCAGGTAATTACAGGCCGGTGATTTTAACATCAGTGGTAGGGAAACTATTGGAAAAAATTCTGAGTGACAGGATTAATCTATACTTGGAGAGGCAGGGATTAATCAGGAATAGTCAGCATGGCTTTGTCATGGGCAAATCGTGTCCAACTAACTTGATTGAATTTTTTGAGGCGGTGACGAGATGTGAAGATGAGGGTAGAGCAGTTGATGTAGTCTACATGGACTTCAGTAAGGCTTTTGATAAGGTCCCACGTGGAAGATTGATTAAGAATGTAAGAGCCCATGGGATCCAGGGCAATTTGGCAAATCGGATCCAAAATTGGCTTAGTGGCAGGAGGCAGAGGGTGATGGTCGGGGGTTGTTTTTGCGATTGGAAACCTGTGACCAGTGGTGTACCACAGGGATCTGTGCTGGGACCCTTGCTGTTTGTAGTGTACATTAATGATTTAGATATGAATATAGGAGGTATGATCAGTAAGTTCGCAGATGACACAAAAATTGGTGGTGTTGTAAATAGTGAGAAGGAAAGCCTTAGATTACAGGACGATATAGATGCACGGAGCAGTGGCAAATGGAATTTAATCCTGTGAAGTGTGAGGTGATGCATTTTGGGAGGACTAACAAGGCAAGGGAATACACAATGGAAGGTAGGACCCTAGGAAGTACAGAGGATCAGCGGGACCTTGGTGTACTTGTCCATAGATCAACAAAGGCAGCAGCACAGGTAGATAAGGTGGTTAGGAAGGCATATGGGATACCTGCCTTTATTAGCCGAGGCGTAGAATATAAGAGCAGGGAGGTTATGATGGAGCTCTATGAAACGCTAGTTAGGTCACAGCTGGAGTACTGTGTACAGTTCTGGGCACCACACTATAGGATGGATGTGAATGCACTGGAGCGGGTGCAGAGGAGATTCACCAGGATGTTGCCTGGGCTGGAGCATTTCAGCTGTGAAGAGAGACTGAAAAGGCTAGGGTTGTTTTCCTTAGAACAGAGAAGGCTGAGGGGGAACATGATTGAGGGATACAAAATTATGAGGGGCATAGATAGGGTAGATAGGAAGAAACTTTTTCCATTAGTGGAGGGGTCAATAACCAGGGGGCATAGATCTAAGGTAAGGGGCAGGAGGTTTAGAGGGGATTTGAGGAAAAAAATTTTGCTCAGAGGGTGGTTGGTATCTGGAACGCACTGCCTGAAGAGGTGGTAGAGGCAGGAACCCTCAACGTTTAAGAAGTATTCAGATGAGCATGCCATAGCATACAAGGCTATAGGCCAAGTGCTAGAAAATGGGATTAGAATAGGTAGGTGCTTGATGGCCGGCAGACACGATGGGCCAAAGGGCCTGTTTCTGTGTTGTATAACTCGATGACTCTATGACTCAGAGCCACTGTTGATGATGGACATTGAAGTCCCCCACTCAGAGTACATTCTGCAGCCTTGCTGCCCTCAGTGCTTCTTCCAAGAGGTGTTCAATATAGAGGAGTACTGATTCATCAGTGGAGGAGGGCGGTAGGTGGGAATCAGCAGAATCCTTACTCGTTTGAACTGATGCCATGAGACGTCATGGGGTCTGGAGTCAATGTTGAGGACTCCCAGAACCACTCCCTCCTGGCTGTATACCACTCTGTCAGTGGGACAGGACAAACCTGGAGATAATGATGGAGTCTGGGACTTTGGCTGTGAGGTATGATTCTAGGAGTATGACTATGTCAGGCTGTTGTTTGACTAGTTTGTGTGACTGCTCTCCCAATTTTGGCACAAGCCCCCAGATGTTTGTGAGGAGGGCTTTGCAGGTTTGACTAGGCAGGGTATGCCTCAATCCGATGCCTAGATCAAAGCTGGGTGATCTGTCTGGTTTTGTTATTATTATGCTTTTTCCTCACAGTTGAGTGGCTTGCTAGGCCATTTCAGAGGGGAGTTATGAATCAACTACATTGCTGTGGGTCTGGAGCTACATATAGGCCAGACTGGGTGAGGAGAGCAGATTTCCTTCCCCAGATGGGTTTTTAATGACAATCCAGTAGTTTCATGCTCACCACTACTGAGACTAGCTTTTTATTCCATATTTATGTAATTACCTAAATTTAAATCCGCCAGCTGCCAAGATGGGATGTGAACTCATTGTTATATGTTGGTTCTGTACGCTGCCACTGTATTTAATCTAGCCAGAGAGATTCTTAGTCTGCAGTAATTAAACAGTAATCTTTATTACAGTATAATGTTTTACATTCCACACTAGTCTATGTGACTCCTCCAAAGGCACACTGTATTTGTTCTTGAGTCTGTCTCGCAAGATCTCTTCCATCATCATGTTTGGAGGTATTCTTTACATTCTCTCAAGATTAACCCTTTCAGACCCTTATACTACACTCCTGTCTCCTGATCATTAGTCCAGCCCTCTGGATTACTAGTCCCGTAATATAACCACTATGCTACAGTACCTGCAATTTATAGTATTTTGAATTAAACTTTTGTATACCATTTACTATCTCATATACCGCTGTAAGATCACCTCTCAGACATTTTCTTTCCAAGCTAAAAAGGCCAAGTATGTCCAGTTCTCTCTCATAATTTGGTTCCCTGCCAGTGGGGATCAGTCTCATGCCTTTTCTCTGCACTGCCTCCAGCACTTTGATGTTTCTTGGTGCACAGTACTTAATGCTCAGTCTAATCAGAGGACTCTACATTTGGATCTAGATTTCCCATTTTTTGGTTATGAAGTTGAACATTCTATTGGCTTTGATTACTGCTGTGTATCGGGCAAGCATGTTCAGCTTTGAGTCTACTAAGAATCCTAGGCCTTTTTCAACTTCACCCCAACTCGTTCAACAGCATTCATTCAGGACGTGTGTCGGCCATTTTCCTTTCTGTGTGTGATATTTTATCCTGGTCCGCATTAAATGCCATCCACCATTGTTCAGCCCATTCACATATTTGGTTTAGCTCTTTCTATAATATGTGGGCTGCCTCCTTTGTCACACTGCTCCTCTGAGTTTGGTATAAACTGAAAATCGACCAGTTGGCTTTGAGTTTCTGAATCCAAGTCATCAATGTGAATTAGAAACTGTTGTGGTCCAGCCACTGAGTCCTGGGGCATTCTACTCAGTGGTTCACCCTATCTTGGCATCATCTCCTGCATCCAGAACCTGTTGTTTGCCATTCGTAAGCCAATTTCTTATCCAGAACCTGGTTTTGACCAGCACCCCACACAGCTTTGAGCTTAATTAATAACCTTTTATGTGGAACGTTATCAAATGCACCATCTTAAGGTTTACCACAGTTGACTTTGAGTTGTCGCTTCCTCAAGGAAATCAAGGAGCTTGGTCAGGCAGGATCTTCCCTTATGAATAGGTAGAGTAATATTTCCTATAATGCATGTTATTCCCTTTCATTATTTTAAACAGATCACCCCTTAACCTCTTCAGTTAACCTTTATAGTCACATTAGGGAAAAACATTTCCAAATACACTTGTTACTCAAAAAGATCAAAACCTTTTTGTACAGTAGCTTTGACTGTGAACATTAATGGTTCTTACTGGAGGTTGATGCACATAATGACCAAACATAACTCAACTGCCTAATGTTAGCCTTAAAGAACAGTCCTCCCTATTGACAACAACGGACAAGCAGATCTATCAGCTGCTGTCATTTTCGCCCAGCTTATTTTGGGTCGGGCACTGTGAGTTTGGTGTGGGATGGGAACTTGTCCACGGGGCTGTAGTTAAAAGGATGTGATTAGAAAAGTTTTTTCAGCCTTTTTGAATGTTGTATGGGGCTGAGAGAATTAATACAGAGGAAATAGATCTGTGCACCAGTGATGGAGTGACACAGCACCCACCTTATGATGACTGGTTCAGTGGCAGTGTTGCTGCAAGAGATCAGAGTGAGGAGGGTTAAATTGTTTGGCACTCCAAAGCAATGCAGTGAGGCATCGCTGTAAGGAAAGGACAGTCAAAATGAGTGCTACATATTGTTCCTGCAGGACCTGGGAATAGATGTAGAAGATGGCATATTTAAAGGAAGTTGCCAAGAGAAGTCTATCTCACAGTATCAGGCCAAAGAATGCATGTCACAGAGTATGGCCTGCAAACATCTTCCATATTTACTGCTCGTCAGTGTCACGTTCTCACAGAGCCTTATAGCCTACAAATTATGGGCAGTGTGTGCTGCTGGGAGATGAGGCTCTCGCCAGAAGTGCAGATTGTTGCGACTAGGTGAGAAAGGGGTCTAGGGGTTCCTTCTCAGCCTTTTCCTGGTTTGATCGTAACAGGGTTTAATTTTTTAAACACAGTGTTTTCAGCTTCCCCTCAGTGAATCCTTGTTCACTGCTCTCCAACTGTAATGGCAAAGAAATCAACCAAACAGGTTTTCTTAGATTTAAACAAGAAAGGTGTAAGTTTATTAACCTTAAAACTCTAATTCGGTTAAAACTACTAAAAATACGCAACGCGACCACATTAGCATGCACACATGATTAACACACATGCAGACAGAGACAGAAAAGGAGAAAGAATCAAGGGGAAAGGTTTGAAGCAATAGCTGGAGTTCATTTACTGTCTTTTGAGTTCGATGTAAAGTCTTTGGTTGCAGTGAAATCTTGCCATCTCATTGGGGCCCAATAAACACTTTCAAACTTGGTTCGATGGTTTTCTGTCTTGAAATCCAGTTGCAGTCTCTTCTTTTTGTGACAGAGAGAGGGAGATGCTCTCTCGTCAAGTTCAGTTGCAGCCTGACTTCAAACTGTTCTGTGAACACAATTCAAACCAAACCTGGACCAGCAGGCCAGTCATGTGACTAACTTTTTTTTTAAACAACCTGCCTGGCAAGGTTTTGTGGATTCTTTCAATCTTAGATCTTAGTGGACTTCCTCAGTAAAGGGCTGGAATGCTGAACTTCACACACTCAATGTCTTTTGATCAAAATCCATTTGGTTAATTGAATCAGGGAGCAGTTCCATTGCCTTCTCCAGGCAACTGTCTCTTGAAATGCAAATGTCCTTTTAGAATGCAGGTGCAGCCATGTTTTCAGTCTAGTAAGAGTTTAAAATTAACGTTCCATATGACAAAATTAATATGCCTCATTCTTGGCAGGTGTGATTTTCATTACAAGACTCAAAATTATCCTTTTGGTGTTAACACAGTGTCCAACATTAGATGTGGTTCCACAATTGGACGACATTTGTTAAATAATCCTCAGTGTGCTAAGAATTATGCTGACAACCAATTTAAGATCGTCAGTAGGACTCGCAGTGTGGCACATTTGCATGTACTGGAAGCGACATATATCAATACACAGGGCCCTGTTCTTTGCAGACAGAAAGAATACGTACAAAGATAGCGCCTGTTTCAGCTAAACAAAATAAATGACAGCCATTCACTGGTTTATTCCTCGGGGAAATGCCTTGATCAATCAGAGTCAAACTGCCTGGTTTAAATTTCAAACAAAGCTTGGCAGTTAACTGTCAGTCACTGTAAACTGGTGCATTTTCCATGGCAATGCCTTTACCAATCAGAGTTCACTTGCCAACCAATCAGCACTCTCTTCTCACACAGTATAAAGTTGTTGTTTTCCCTTACATTGATATTCTTTCAGATTGTCCTGATCAATGCAAGATGAAAAGCTTCGACTACATGTCTATTTTCAGCAATATTCAAGTTCTGCACTACCAAATGACTATTTGTTCTCTAAATGCTGGGTTGACATCCAGCATCCGGATTGAGCGTACACTGGCTCAGTCGTAATATTCCCTCCTTTGAGTCAGAAGGATTGGATTAGGACCCTATTCCAGACAGCCCTCGCAAGTGGAGAACAAAGAGCTGTCTCTGAATACTGGTTTGACATCCAATGTCCAATGATTGTGCACCGCCCCCTGCCAACTGTAAAAAGTAAATGGGGCTCTTTCGCCATGGTTGTAGCCCATCTAGAAGATGGTACTCCAAAGATAAAAGCTGTGAGCAAGGCAATGGGAAACTACCTCAACTACTGTTCACTAGTACGTGATTCAAGAATCTCATGTGTGAGCCTTGAGTTGGGACCTGCCCTAGTGCAGAACACAAAGGATGGATTACATGTGCTATCGAATGTTTGACGTATTGGATATCCTTCAAGTCACATCCTTATACAATAACAATTTCCTGTTGAGGTGCAATTGTCAATACGGCACATCAAATGTGCTCAGGGGATGTGAATGTACGTAGCTAGATTGCTTCAGAGCTCTCTCCCTTGTTTAACATAACTCAAAATTGCACTTCCATCAGACAAAATAAAAGTAACTTCCTGAAACGTGAATTCTCACATCAAACCTTCAAACATCTTGGCCAAACTAAAAGACCTTGATTCTAAATATTATGTTAATCCAGGATACTTTGACAGAGCAGGAAGTGAAAATGTTAGCGAGAGCCTCTCAGATTTTCCACACAGCATGGTGAGCTGTACTATGTGATCACATGTCACACTGCTGCTATCACCATCACTAGAGTTAAATTTCAGTTAAAACAGAGATTTCCAACATTTATCATTATTATTATTCATTTATAATATTGTTTGAACAACTAGCATTACCTATTGAGAAACGAGAGTGCCACACAGTTCCTGTGTGATGACATTTACAACTGCAAATCTTAAAGCATTCATCTCAAATTTTCCTGTCTATTTTAACAGAAGTATTAACCCACTTAAATTGAAAAAGTAACATAAAACACAGGAAGAAAGACAATTATTTGCAATGTATACAAAACCTTCCACACCAGAAAGCACTTAGTGATATAGATGTCAGAATATCTGTAGCATGTAGCACTTCAGCAATCCAACTTTAAAAACAATAACTTGTATATATAGCGCATTTAAAGTAATAAAAGGCGCTTTAAGGGAGCATAATATAACAAAGTATGACACCGAGCCACAAAAGGAGATTTTAAGTCAGATGACCAAAAGCTTGGTCAAAAGGTAGATTTTAAGGAGTGTCTTAAAGGAGGAAAGTGAAGTGGAGAGGTGTAGGGAGAGTATTCCAGAGCTTGGGGCCTAGGCAATTGAAGATGCAGCCACCAGTGGTGGAGCGATTAAAGATCAGGGATGCACAAGAGATCAGAATTATAAGAGCGCCGATATCTTCGAGGGTTGTGGGGCTAGAGGAGATTACTGAGATAAAGAAGGGCGAGGCCATGGAGGAATTTGAAAACAATTATGAGAGTTTTAAAAGCAAGATGATGCTTGACCAGGAGCCAATGTAGGTCAGGGAGCACTGGGGTGATAGGGGAAGGGGACTTGGTGCGAGTTAAGACATGGGCAGCAGAGTTTTGGATTTCCTCAAGTTTACGGACAGTAGAATGTGGGAGACTAGCCAGGAGTGCATTGGAAATCTAAAAAGGGAATGAAAGCTTGGATTCTGACCACAGTCTGTAATTTGCAACATTCTTCCAATATGCAAAACTGTTTTACCAAAGAGCAATTAAACTTTTATTAAACACGATCTTTGGGTCTTCAAAGGATACAGCTCCAACCTAGCAGCAGAATAATATATACTTTTTTTCATGAATCCTGTCATTGGATCACAATAATTGTGGATGAGAAAGGCCATTCAGCTCATCATAGAGACCCTAACATTTCCCCATTATAGAATCCAATTCTTTCTTGTTTGTCATTTATATAAATGACAAAGATGACGATGTGGGGGGTATGACCAGTAAGTTTGACACAAAGATTGGCCGAGTGGTTAACAGTGAGGTTGAGTGTCTTGGGTTACAGGAAGATATAGACGGGATGGTCAAATGGGCAGAAAAGTGGCAGATGGAATTTAACGCTGAAAAGTGTGAGGTGATACACTTTGGAAGGAGTAATGTGACACGGAAGTATTCAATGAATGGCCTGACACTGGGAAGTTCCGAGGAACAAAGGGATCTTGGCGTGTTTGTCCATAGATCCCTGAAGGCAGAAGGGCAGTGAAAAAGGCATATAGGACACTTGCCTTTATCAATCGAGGCATAGATTACAAAAGCAGGGAGGTCATGTTGGAGTTGTATAGAACTTTGGTAAGGCCACAGCTGGAGTACTGTGTGCAATTCTGGTCGCCACATTATAGGAAGGATGTGATTGCATTGGAGGGGGTGCCGAGGCGATTCACCGGGATGTTGCCTGGGATGGAACATTTAAGCTATGAAGAGAGGTTGGATAGGCTTGGGTTGTTTTCGCTGGAGCAGAGAAGATTGAGGGGTGACCTGATCGAGGTGTACAAGATTATGAGGGGCATGGACAGGGTGGATAGGGAGCAGCTGTTCCTCTTAGTTGAAGGGTCAGTTACTAGGGGACACAAGTTTAAGGTGTGGGGCAGGAGGTTTAAAGGGATTTGAGGAAGAACTTTTTTACCCAGAGGGTGGTGACAGTCTGGAATGCACTGCCTGGGAGGGTGGTAGAGGCAGGTTGCCTCACATCCTTTAAAAAGTACCTGGATGAGCACTTGGCACATCATGACATTCAAGGTTATGGGCCAAGTGCTGGCAAATGGGATTAGGTAGACAGGTCAGGTGTCTTTAATGCATCGGTACAGACTCGATGGGCCGAAGGGCCTCTTCTGCGCTGTATTATTCTGTGATTTTGTGAAGGCAGACAAGTGGCAGATGGAATTTAATGCATACAAGTGTGAGGTGATGCATTTTGGCAGAAGGAATAGGGAGAGGCAATATATAGGGCGGCACAGTGGCGCATTGGTTAGCACCGCAGCCTCACAGCTCCAGGGACCCGGGTTCGATTCTGGATACTGCCTGTGTGGAGTTTGCAAGTTCTCCCTGTGTCTGCGTGGGTTTTCGCCGGGTGCTCCGGTTTCCTACCACAGCCAAAGACCTGCAGGTTGATAGGTAAATTGGCCATTGTAAATTGCCCCTAGTGTAGGCAGGTGGTAGGGAATATGGGATTACTGTAGGGTTAGTATAAATGGGTGGTTGTTGGTCGGCACAGACTCAGTGGGCCGAAGGGCCTGTTTCAGTGCTGTATCTCTAAATAAATAAAATAAGTATACTTAATGGCGCAGTTCTAAAGAGTGTGCAGGAACAGAAGGACCTGGGGGTGCATGCGCATTGATCTTTGAAGGTAGCAAAATATAGAGTGAGTGGTTAGCAAAGCATATGGGATCCATGGCTTCATAAATGAAGGCGTTGAGTGCAAAAGCAGGGAACTTATTCTGAACCTTTATAAACCTCTGGTTGGGCCCCAATTAGAGTATTGCATCCAGTTCTGGTCACCACACTTTAGGAATGATGTGAGGGTCATTGAGAGTGAGAGGGTGCAGAGGAGATTTATCAGAATGGTTCCAGGGATGGGGGATTTCAGCTACAAGGTTAGGTTGGAAAAGCTGGGGCTGTTCTCCTTGGAGCAAAGGAGATTGAGGGGAGATTTGATCACAGTGTATAAGATTATGACAGGCTTAGATAAGGTAGACAAGGAAAAACTGTTCCCATTAACTGATGATACAAGGACAAGGGTACACAGGTTGAAGGTTTTGGGCAAGAGATGCAAGGGGACAGTGAGGAAGAACTTTTTAACGCAGCGAGTGGTAATGACCTGCTTACGAGGGTGGTGGAAGTAGTAACAATCAATGATTTCAAAACGAAATTGGATGGGCACTTGAAGGAAATAAACTTGCAGGGCGAAAGGGATTGAGTGGGGGAGTGTGACTGACTGGATTACTCTGCAGAGAGCCGGCATGGACTTGATGGGCCAAATAGCCTCCTTCTGTACCATAAATGACTCGATGACTCTAAGTCCAGAGTTTTTGCCTCCACTAATCTATGTGGAAGTCTATTGGGATGGATAGTCAATACCAAGGAGGACTGCAAGAAATTACAAGAAGACATTAATAAACTTGCAGAATGTGTATATATTTGGCAAATGCATTTCAACATAGATAAGTGTGAGTTATTACGTTTTGGTAAGAAAAATAAGGAGGTCACATTGCTTGGAAAATGAGAAAATACGATCTGCGGGTACAAATAACAAATCACTAAAAGGAGTGATGCAGGTTAATAAGGTCATAAAAAAGTATACCAAACAAAAAGTTTATTTCTAGAGGGATAGTATTGAAAGGTACATAAGTTATGCTAAACTTGTACCGAACCTTGGTTAGACCACACTTGGAGTACTGTGCACAGTTCTTGCCACAATATTATAAAAAGGATGTAGAGGCACTGGAGAGGGTGACAGAAAGATTTCCAAGGATGATACCAGAACTGCAAGTTATACACCTATCAGGAAAGAATGAACAGGCTGGGTCTCTTTTCTCTTGAAAAGGGAAGACTGAGGGGTGATCAAAGAGAGGTCTTTAAAATTATGACAGAGGAAGTGGGCAAACTTTTAAGGGCCTTGTGGTGATGGACTGGGAGATGGGGGAGACAGACAAAATGGCATGGGTGGCATCGGGCAGCCTGACATTGTCCTGCCCCCATTCCATTTTGTTCACGGCAAGCACTGTGGCAGCGCGACGTCCACTGGGAGGCCAATTGAACCATTTAAGGGCTGCCTCCCCCTCTGCTGGCATTTAGCCAACACCAGAGGGGCCCTCTGCTGTGTGGAAGCACCACCAGGTTCTCCTAGTGGGCTCAGGGAGGGAGACCCTCCTACTTGGCCACTCTGTGGCCCACAGAGGGGCCCCCCCAACAGCAAAGGCCATCCCCACAGTGTAACCCTGCCTGCCCTCAACAACCCTCCCCCCACCCCCGATCGCTGGGGCCTGCCTGCCCGATTGGTCACACCAAGCCACCACCCCACTCACCTTGTGTGGTGGTCAACGTCCATTGTTGCCATCTGCAGTGTCAGCACTGGCCATCGCTCCCTGTGGTGCTGCTGGAACTGAGGATCTTCCGGTCCTCTGATTGAGTTTTTGAGGCAGTGGGCTGTCCTTAAATGGGACTGCAGCCCCGATTGTGGGTAGTTAATTGCCTGCCCACCGCTGAATGTGGCTGGGGCCTGATAAATGACCCCCCCCGCACCCATATTCTGGCCTGTCGCCAGGACCTCCACTGCATCCAGCCCAATGTTTCCACTTGTGGGGAAAAGTAATATTAGAGGCCAGCAAGATAAGATAGTCATCAAGAAATCAAACAGGGAATTCAGAAGAAACTTCTTTACCCAGGGAGTAATGAGAATTCGGAACTCGGTACCACAGGGAGTAGTTGAGGCAAATAGTATAGATGCATGTAAGGGAAATCTAGATAAGCATAGGAGGAAGAAGGGAATAGAGTCATGCTGATAGAGTTAGATGAAAAAGCGAGAGAGGAGGTTCAAGTGGAACATAAACACGGAGTGATGGACTGAATGGCCTGTTTCTGTTTCTCCAACACCTCGATTTTAAAATTCTCTTTTCAATTTGATAGAGGTATTCAAAAGCATCAGGAGTCTGGATTGATTAGATAGGGAAAAATTGCCCCCACTTGTGAAAGGATCAAGAGAGGGCACAGATTTAAGGTAATTGGCAGAAGAAGTAATGGCGACATGAGGAAATACTTTTATACGCTACGAGTGGTTAAGACCTGGAATGCACTGCCAGAGAGTGTGGTGGAGGCCAGTTCAATTGAGGCATTCAAAAGGGAATTAGATAGTTATCTGAAAAGGAAGAATCTACAAGGTTATGGGAGAAGGCGGGGTAATGGCACTAAGTTAATTGCACATTCGGAGAGCTGGTGCAGACACAATGGGCTGATTGGCCTCCTTCTGTACCGTAACAATTCTGTGTTTCTGTGAAATCCTTGCATGCTTGGTCCCTCCCTATCTCTGTAATCTCTTCCAGCCCTAGAACCCTCTGAGGTAACTGCACTCATCTAATTCCAGCCTCTTCTGATTTTAATCTCTCCGCCACTAGTGGCCTGGCCGTCAGCTGCCCCTAGGCCCGAAGCTCTGGAATTTCCTCCCTAAACCTCCTTCCGCCTCTCTACCTCACTTTCCTCCTTTAAGCCACTCCTTAAAACTTACCTCTTTGACCAAGCTTTTGGTCATCTGCCCCAGTATCTTCTTATGTGGCCCAATGTCATATTTTGTTTTATAATGCCTCTGTGAAGTGCCTTGGGATGTTTTATGACATGAAAGGTGCTATATAAATACAAGTTGTTGTTGCTGTATATTCTATGTAATTCTATACTATTCTATGTGAAGGATTTCTTGATATCAATCCCAAAATGATCTTTTACTTGTTTGAACCCTTGTCCTACTCGCGTAGTTAAATTGAAAGTAATATTCCTGGTAAACTTTTTCTTTACCTTTAACCATCTTATATGCCTCTCTAAGATCATCTCTGAAATACCTGTTTCTGCAGTCTTTCCTCAAAACTCATAACCCTGAGGGATCTCTGCCTTGTTCGAACAGAGCACACTATCTCTACTGACTTACATTCGCTGTTTTGACTATGTCATTCAATATCTTATTGGTTTTGTTGATTGCTGAGCTGCATTGGTTGGACATGTTCAGCCAGTCTCCCAGATCTCTATCAAATTCATCCTTAGTAATTTCAACAACATTCATGGAGTATGCAGGTTGACAATTTTTCATCTCTATATACAAAACTTCATAAAATTAAAATACTGCCAAGGTTGGAAATCTGAAATAACAACAGAAAGTGCTGCAAATACTCAGCAGGTCTGGCAGGATCTGTGGAGAGAGAAACAGAGTTAACATTTCAGCTGTGTGACCTTTCATCAGAACAGGTTCAAAATGTAATAGGCAAGTGAAATGGGGGAGGGGTAAAGAAGAACAAATGGGAAAGTGCGTGATAGGGCGGAGGTCAGGAGAGAATAAATGAGTGAGATGTCATGGAATAAAAGGCAAAGGGAACTGCTAATAGTTGTAGTAAAAGACAAAGCATTGCTCCAGAGAGAGAGAGATTAATTAACAGCTCTGTCATAAAGCAAAACATGAAAAACAGGTTTAAGACAGGCACATGTTAATAAAGTAAAATAAATAAAAATATAAAAATGTCAGTCATGCTCTGAAAGTGTTGAACTCAATGTTGAGTCAGAAGGCTGTAGAGTGCCTAATTGGAAAATGCGGTGCTGTTCCTTGAGCTTGTGTTGAGCGTCACTGGAACACTGCAGCAGGCCAAGGACAGAAATGTGGGCATGAGAGCAGGGTGGTGAATTAAAATGGCAAGCAACCGGAAGCTCAGGGTCATGCTTGCGGACTGAGCGGAGGTGTTCCACAAAGTGGTCACCCAATTTACGTTTGCTGTCCCCAATGTAGAGGTGACTGCATTGTGAGCAGCGAATACAGTATACTAAATTGAAAGACGTACAAGTAAATTGCTGCTTCACCCTGGAAGGAGTGTTTGGGGCCTTGGATAGTGAGGAGAGAGGAGATGAAAGGGCAGGTATTACACCTCCTGCGATTGCATGGGAAGGTGCCATGAGAAAGGGACAAATGTCGGGAGTGATGGAGGAGTGGACCAGGGTGTCATGGAGGAAAAGATCCCTTCAGAACGTTGACAGGGAAAGGGTGGGGAAGATGTGTTTGGTGCTGGCATCACACTGGAGGTGGCAGAAACGGCGAGGATGATCCTTTGGATGTGGAGGCTGGTCAGGTGGAAAGTAAGGATAAGAGAACCCTGTTGCAGTTCTGGTTGGGAGAGAAGGGGTGAGGTGAGGGCAGAAGTGCAGGAAAAGGGTTGGACATGGTCGAGGGCCCTGTCAACCACAGTGAGAGGGAATCCTCGATTGAGGAAAAAGGAAGCCATATCAGAATCGCTGTTATGGAAGGTTGCATCATCAGAACAGCTGCATCGGAGATGGAGAAACTGGGAGAATGGAATGGAGTCCTTACAGGAGGCAGAGTGCAAGGAAGTGTAGTCCAGGTAGTTGTTGAAGGCGGTGAGCTTATAATGACATGCTATCTTCAGAGATGGAGACAGAGAAGTTAAGGAAGGGACGGGAAGTGTCAGAGATGGGCCGTGTGAAGGTGAGATAAGTGTGGAAATTGGAAGCACAGTTGATGAATTTTCCAGTTTGGGGCGAGAGCAGGAAATAGCACCAATACAGTCATCAATGTACCAGAAAAAGAGTTGAGGGAGGGGGCCAGAGTAGGACTGGTACAAGGAATGTTCGACATACTCCACAAAAAGACAAGAATAACTAGGACCCATGTGGGTACCCATAACAACACCTTTTATTTGGAGGAAGTGAGTGAAATTGAAGGAGAAGTTGTTCAATGTGAGAATAAGTTCAGCCAAGCAGAGGTGGGTGGTGGAGGATGGGGACTGGTTGGACTTCTGTTCAAGGAAAAAGCGGAGAGTCCTCAGACTGTCCTGGTGGGGAATGGAGGTGTAGAGAGATTGGACGTCCATAGTGAAGAGGAGGTTAGGGCCAGGAAATTTGAAACTGTCAAAATCATGTAGGGCGTCAGAAGATTCATGGATGTAGGTGGGAAGACTCTGGACTAGGGGAGAAAAAATAGAATCAAGATAGTAAGAAATAGGTTCAGTGGAGCAGGAACAGGCTGGAACTATGGATCTACCAAGGCAGTCCTGTTTGTGGATTTTGGGAAGGAGGTAGAAGCAGGCTGTCCCTGGTTGCAGGACTATGAGGTGGGAAGCTGTAGAGGGAAGATCTCCAGAGGTGATGAAGTCAGTGACAGTCCTGGAGAACTGGGTCCTATGTAATTTCTTACCTCCTTGCCGCTTCCTGCTTTCGACTTCTCTGTCCCTATCTCTGGGCATCGGCTGTCCATTAGTATTTATTATTAGCTCATTGACTTCCACACCTACCTGGATTACACTTTCTCGCACCCTGCCTCCTGTATGGACCCCATTCCATTCTCCCAGTTTCTCCATCTGTGACGCATCTGTTCTGGTGATGCAACCTTCCATAACAGCACTTTTGATTTGTCCTCCTTTCTCCTCAACCAAGGATTCCCACCCCACTGCGGTTGACAGGGCCCTTGACCGTGTCTGACCCATTTCCCGCACTTCTGCCCTCATCTCACCCCTTCCCCTCCTCCCAGAACCGCAACAGGTTTCCCCTTGTACTCATTTTCCACCCAACCAGCCTCCACATCCAAAGGATCATCCTCCACTATTTTCGCCACATCCAGCGTGATGCCACCACTGAAAACATCTTCCCCTCTCCTCCCGTCAGCATTCCAAAGGAACCATTCCCTCCGCGACACCCTGGTCGACTTCTCCCATCACCCTCGACACCTCGTCTCCTTCCCACGGCACCTTCCAATGCAATCACAGGAGGTGTAATACCTGCCCTTTTACCCCCTCTCCTCACCATTCAAGACCCCAAACACTTCTTCCAGATGAAGCAGTGATTTACTTGTACTTCTTTCAATTTAGTATATTGTATTCGTTGCTCACAATGCAGTCGCCTCTACATTGGAGAGATCAAACGCAGTTTTGCAGAACACCTCCGCTCAGTCCACAAGCATGACCCCGAGCTTCCAATTGCTCGCCATTTTAATTCACTACCCTACTCTCACACTCACATTTCTATCCTTGGCCTGCTGCAATGTTCCAATGACGCTCAACGCAAGCTCGAGGAACAGCACCTCATCTTCCAATTAGGCACTCTACAGCCTTCTGGACTCAACATTGAGTTCAACAATTTCAAAGCATGACTGCCATTTTTTTTATTTGTATATTATTATTTACTTTATTTTATTTTATTATCACGTGCTTGTCTTAAACTTGTTTTTCATGTTTTTGCCTCCGGACAAGCTGTTCATTATTCTGCCATTAACACTGTCTTTGGACCAATGCTTTGTTTTTTATGACAACCATTAGCGCTCCCTTTGCCTTTTATTCCGTTACATCTCTGTCATTTAACCGCTCTGCCCTCTGTCCTATCATACACCATTTTTTGTTATTTTCCCCCCTCCCCCTTTCACTTGCTCAAAGCCTTTTCTCACCTTTGCCAGTTCTGGCGAAAAATCACAGAACTAAAACGTTAACTCTGTTTCCCTTTCCACAGATGCTGCCAGATGTACAAAACTTTATTAAATTTCAACTGTCATTGTTCTGCCTAGTTTACTATGTTACATAGCTCATTCTGCCAAGCAGCCTCTCCCAGTTTCACACAAATTTGGGATCAACTGCAAATTTGGTCACTTTGCATTCAACTTCTGAATCTGGGTCATTTACAAACATTTTAAAAAGTAGCAGACCCAACACCGATCCCTGAGATAGCCCACTCACTATGACCACCCCAACTCTGACATAACTCCCGAAGTAAGTCCTCGTTTCCAACCAATCAGACAGTTTCTTATCTATTCCCAAGGTCTACCCTGAATCAAAAAGGTTTTTGATAAAGTTACAAATAAAACGCTATCAGTTGATTGCCCTTTATATGGAACTTTATCAAAAAGCATTTTTAGAGTCAAAGTACATATCATTGGACTTTTCAGTTGATTATCACTTCCTGAGAGAACTGGAGGAGGTTGTTCAGTGAGAACCCCTTCTGAATCCATGTTAACTATAGTTTACTAGATTGTTATTGTACAGATGATCTTTAAGTTTTCTCCTGATAATCAATTCCATTACTTTTCATGGAATTGAAGACTAATAGGTCTGTAGTTGTCTGTGTTTGCTTTGTCACCCTATTTGAATATGGACACCACATTAACTTATTTCCAATCTCCTGGTACATTTCCATTGGCGGCCCTAATCTCTGGAATTCCTTCCTGTTACAACTGGGTGTGAAAGAGGTCTAGGGTTCCCTTGCAACCTTCACCTGGTCTTATTGTGACAGGGTTTTATTTTTAAAAACACTGCATTCTTAGCTTCCCCTTGGTGAATCCTTGTTCACCGCTTTCCAAATATAAGGCAAAGAAACAAGTACAAACAGGCTTTCTTAGGTTTAAAGAAGAAAGGTGAAATTTTATTAAATTTAAACTTAAAACTCTAATTTGGCTAATGCCTACAGATACACGCCGCGCCTCATGCTGGCATGCATACACAATACACACGTGCAAATAGAGACAGAAAAGAGCAGAAGAAAAATAATGTGGAAAGGTTTGAGGCACTATCTGAAGAGTTTTTATGGGTCTTTGAGCTCACTGTGGAGTCCTTGTTTGTAAGTGGATCTTGTTTTTCATTGGGGCCCAGTATTCTTCTTAAACCTTGTTCACTGTGGGAGCCTTTTCTCCCTTGAGGTTCATGTGTCTTTTGTTGGTTTTTGGAGTTCCGCGAGAAAGAGATGGGCGAAGACAGCAGAGGAGGTCTTTTCAATCCAGTAGCAAAAAGCTTTCTGCCAGGTCAAACACTGTCCCTCCAATTTAAAACTCTCAGTTCAAACTCTGCAACAGCCATTTAGTCATGTGACTAACTGGTCTGACCACATCTGTTTGTGGATTGATTTGGAGCAGGGAGTAGCTCCTTTGCCTACAAGCACTGCCTGCTAATATACAAAAATGTCTTTCCAGCCAGGAGCCTGGCAACCCCTTGTAACAGGTCTTCTCTTCCCAGCAACAACTTGAAATTTAATGTCCATGTGGTGAAATTAACGTGCCTCATTCTTGGCAGGTGGGGCCTGCATGACACCTCCCTAAACCTCTCCTCTTTTAAGTCACTCTTTAAAATCTACCTCTTTGACCAAGCTTTTGTCATCTGCTCTAATATCTTCCTACGTGGCTCGATGTCTAATTTTGTTCCATTATACTCCTGTGAAGTGCCTTAAGAAGTTTTATGTCAAAGGCGCTATATAAATGCAAGATGTTAAAAGTGCTCCTCTTCTACCGGTGTCTTCAAACTTCCTCCCCTAATCTATATGCTTTAATTGTTTTCGCCAGGTAGATTAGGGGAGGAAGTTTGAAGACACCGGTAGAAGAGGAGCACTATTAACAACAATATGTTTCACTCCCAGATCATGTTAAATTTTAGGCTGTTTGATGACAACGCAACCACTAGGTGGCACTGTACTAGCACATGCGCAAATGCAGCCTCATCCACTTAAACATCAGTCTGCGACATTCAGGGCGCTGCCAGGATTAAAGATGGCGCTGCTCAATTTATCACAGAAAACCAATTTCAACCCATGGCAGCACACAATGGACATGTTTGATCCACTCACTTCCCGCTTCCCCCCACCCCCCCATCCCACTCTCCAACTGCTCACTCCCCGCTTCCCCCCCACCATTTCTCCAGACGCTAGCTCTAGGCTGCGTCGCTTCCTTCCTCTCAACCACCTGCTCCTACATCGCCCTGTCACCCCTTGCGGCCGCTTTGTTTCTTCGGGAGGAGTGAATAGCTGAGAGGAGGGAAGTGTCCCATGGCCTACAGTTAGCGTCTGGAGGGATGGGGGAGAAGCAATGGGCTGGAGGGCGGTTGGGGGGGGGGAGGGGGAAGTGGCCGGAGAGCGGGAGAGGGTGGGGGGAAGCGAGGAGCGAGCAGTCTGGATTGAGTGGCCGAGGGGGGATAGCGTTTTTCTGCGCATGCGCCTTAGTCCTGGCAAGGCAAGATGTAGGCTGTGCATGCATAGCATCTCAGAGTGCAGGAGACCGTTTCCACATGTGCGCAGCTTGGAGCGCTCTGATGACGTCAGTGGGCCGCTGCGTTGTCAGGAGTCACTTTGTAAATTTATTATTCTGTGGGTTGGTATCTTCCAGGGATGATGTGATTTCAATTTCACATATATTTACTTTTTTTTCTATACAAATAACAGATCAAATGAGTATTGCCACTTGTGGCTTCCTTCATACACTGGGTCAAGATTCCATCATGCATGACATTTAGTAACTACAGGGTAGAAATTGGCTTCTGCTCATTCCACTACAACAAATACTTGTATTTGTATAGCACCTTTAACGTGATGAAACGTCCCAAGACACGTTATACCATAAAGTAAAATTGGCACCTAGCTACATAAGATGCTACTGAGCAAGTGGCCAAAAGCATGGTCAAAGAGGTAGAGAGGTTTTGGGAAGGGCGGGGGACAATTCCAGAGCCTAGGGCCTAGGCAACTGAAGGCACAAACACCAGTAGTGGAGCAATTAAAATCAGGGATGCTCAAGAGGTCAGAATTAGATGAGCACAGATAGCTCGCAGGGTTGTGGGACTAGAGGAGATGGAGGGGAGGTCATTGAGGCACTCAAAAACAGGGATGCAAATTTTAAAATCTGAGGTCTTGCTTGACCATTAGCCAATCAAGGTCAGTGAGCACAGGGGTAATGGGTGAAGAGGAATTGGAACAGCTTGAGGAACACAGAGCGTGCAATGTAATATCTCCAAATTTGCAGATGACACAAAACTGGGTGGGAGGGTGAGTTGTGAGGAGGATGCAGAGAGGCTTCAGGGTGATTTGGACAAGTTGAGTGAGTGGGCTAATGCATGGCAGATGCAGGATAATGTGGATAAATGTGAGGTTATCCACTTTGGTAGCAAAAACAGGAAGGCAGATTATTATCTGAATGGCTATAAACTGAGAGAGGGGAATATGCAGCGAGACCTGGGTGTTCTTGTACACCAGTCGCTGAAGGTAAGCATGCAGGTGCAACAGGCGGTAAAAAAGACAAATGGTAAATTGGCCTTCATAGCGAGAGGATTCGAGTACAGGAGCAGGGATGGCTTGCTGCAATTATACAGGGCCTTGGTGAGGCCACACCTGGAATATTGTGTGCAGTTTTGGTCTCCTTATCTGAGGATGTTCTTTCTATAGAAGGAGTGCAGCGAAGGTTTATCAGACTAATTCCTGGGATGGTGGGACTGACGTATGAGGAGAGATTAAGTCGGTTAATATTATATTTGCTGGAGTTCAGAAGAGTGAGGGGGGAATCTCATAGAAACCTATAAAATTCTAACAGGACTTGACAGGGTAGATGCAGGAAGGATGTTCCCGATGGGAGTGGGGGGGGTGGGGAGTCCAGAACCAGGGGTCATAGTCTAAGGATACGAGGTAAACCTTTCAGGACGGAGATGAGGAGAAATTTCTTCACCCAGAGAGTGGTGAACTTGTGGAATTCGCTACCACAGAAAGCAGTTGAGGCCAAAACATTGTATGTTTTCACGAAGGAGTTAGATATAGCTCTTGGGTCTAAAGGGATCAAAGGGTATGGGGCGAAAGCGGGAACAGGCTACTGAGTTGGATGATGAGCCATGATCCTAATGAATGGTGGAACAGGCTCAAAGGGCCGAATGGCCTACTCCTGCTCCTATTTTCTATGTTAACAGAAACTGGAGGCCTGAGACTTGTCCGAAATTGGGCCACAGGCCTCACTTCAGAAATTTGCAGTGAACTGCTAGAACCCATTGCATTTTCAGAGGCAGCTCTCCTGTTGTGGCAGGACTACTTTGAAAATGTGAGCGGGGGGTGACTGGGAGAAGCAGCCTGCTGTTCCTCCTGGTTCCACATGAAGGAAAGTAAAAAAAAACTCACGTTTAGGTAGCAGTCACCAACAGTTTCTTTAAGAATTGGTTAGGCCACATGTTGACTAGATAATCCTGAGTAGAGATGGTCTGGATACAGTTCCACTAGGCACTGGCAACATTCTGGGAGGGACCCTTAAAAAAGGTGTTATGCTCCTCATTAACAAGTACAATGGGCCTAATGTCAATTTAAGGCAGACGTTTATGACACCTGAATATCGATCACTGACAATGTGGCATCAGACATATTTCAGGCATCCTTGGGACACAAAACATAGCTCTTTTTCTCCCCTGCTTTTCAACAGGAAATGGACACAACGAGGACCAAATTTTCCATTCTGACTCTAACCATAGGGTGATTGAAGTCTTGCATGGAATAATATTCCTGTTCTCACAAACTATTTACATCTTTACATCAATAAAACTGAAGTCCTCCTAATGCTAACCTGGCAGCTTCTTTTGCATTAGAGATGTCCAACTTGAGTTGTTAATTTTGTACCTTCCTGCCTCCCACAGAATCAACTTTTTTCTCCTTATAAAACATTGCACTGACTGACATACCATGAGTAAAGTACAGATGAGGTAAGTAGAATCTAATAATTCCCAGTGCTCCCTTCTGACTCTTTCCTCCAAATGATGTGATCATAAACATACAAAGTATTAATAAAATTAAAAATAGTAAAAATTCTCACCAAAGAAGCATACATTTAGAAGGATTTACATACATTTTCTGCCCATTCCAAACTACCAGTACCATCACCATGTTGCAAATGTCCTGCTGCTTCTTCTCAGTGATTTTTTTTCCTGCTTGATACTGGTGATTACCCATGACTGACACAAGACTAATGACTTCAGTAGCATCCTGGCCCTTGCTCCCCCATTGCAACCCATCTCAAGAATTTAGGATACTGGATTTTAGTTGACCTCAGCCACAACTGACTTAGGCAAAGAGTTATTGGAGATTTTTGAGAGGAATCTTGCATTGATGGACACAGCAGGATAACTGGGAGTAGGAGTCAAACATGAATGGTGAGAACTAGCAGTGCCATTTCTTTTGTTCCCCACTAGCACATCAGCTGTTTCTGCCAGCAGATTTTCAGATGCGAGTTTTCAATCAATAGCATTCCCCACCTTCATCCATGGCTCATGCTTTTGGTGCTTTCCACAAGAATATTTTGGTCTTTAGAATGCAGATCCTCAGCTCAGTCGGGCCATGAAATACAGGAGGGCAAGACAGTTCTGGTGCTATGTTTAAGGGTGTATGCAAAGTTGAGATTATTGATGAGGTCCAGGGGAGTCTGCAAGGGGGAGCAGTTGGAATGTATTTCCATGATAGGGCTATGACACTCCCAAGGTAGTTGATACTTTTGACATCTGCTCCTTGCTTCCCGATTGAGTTTCTGCCATATCTCTTACCTAGTTGGTCCACAACTGTCAATAAAACATGTTTGACCAATTAGAAAGCACGACAGATACATGTTCATATGTTTGCTGGACATAGCGCTTTAATTGACCTCAATGTATTTTATTATTTACAAAGTTATATATAATCCATTTAAATCTACCCAATATATAAAGGAATATTTGTTGATTTAAGAGATACTTACCACTTACAATTTTACTTGATAATTATAGCAGTCATTTCATATATATTATTAAAGTTTGAAACATCCCTGTCATTTTACCAAGCACCTTTTCCAAATAATAATTAAAATAAGGAAAGGGGATTCAGGTCCTGTTCTCACACCTACACACTACATGCTTTGGTTGACAGCATAGAATCACAGCTGGATCGTGTGAATAATCAGCCAAAGAGATGTTATCTGTCGAGATATCCAGGAGGATGTCGTTCAGTGTCACCTTTATTTGCGGCAGCACAGCGTTGTACTCAGGAGTAACAGGATCCAGAGGTAGAAGTTCAGTGCTATCGTTCAACAGGTTGAAAATGAGAGGTGGGTCATGTTGTTGTTCAGGCCCTTTTTCACCTTTGCAAGGTTTGGCACCACCTAAATCACAAGAAAACAACACATTATGAGTGTTCTTCCTCAATTCTATGCCCGGCTGGAACCTGACAACACATTCGAAAGCCATCTAGGTAGCACAATGGTTATGATGACAACTTCACAACTTTACTATCCCAGTCTCTAGGCTTCCTCAAAGAAAGCAGGCCAAATCAAGCATTTTATTGTCTAATTTTCATCAAGTACTGATTTCAGAAGTGGGCAGTTTCTTCTGTGCTGAAAAAAGTTGGCATATTGTCTTAACCTGGAATAAGTGTGGCCCCTGTTGGCTGAGCACAGTAGAACTGGGTTTTGAGACTGAGAGTGAGCATGGCTTGCTTTTTCATGCTCTCAGTGAACAAGACTGTATGGATGTTACAGTTCATGAAGCTGTATTAAAATCCAGATTTTAAAAAAGTATACTGGCTCAACCAGTTTAGCAAGCTGTATAGGTTGTTTGAATCATTGGCATGCACTGAATAGTGAATGGAAATAGCTGCAGTGAGGCTGTACCTCAAGCTCCCTTCCATCTCAGTGCGATAGCTTGTTGATTTTTAAACCTGTGAATTCACTTTTTTTTAAAAAACACAACACAAACAAAATGCAACCCCAAATCCTCTGTGAAGAGAAAATAATCAAAACTTCCAAAATATGACAGTATGTGAGGAACAAATTAGAATGTTACTTATATCAAAACTCTGCCATGACTTTGTTTATAATCAGCAGACTTGTATGCTACACGTACCACTGCATTATTGTTAATGATGTTTAGCTTGTTATAGCAAACTAAAGTTAATTCCAAGATCGATCACTAAATAAAAATGGTGCATTTGCTGAATGCTTGTGCTATTCTCCATACCTGTGAGGTAGAAAGCCTTGTACTGCTTCAGACGTATGGTCTGCAGATCCCCAAACTGTCCAGCTGCTCCACTGTTTGGATGAAAAAGTGCCTGAAGCATCATGAAGAGTCAGATCAGCAAATATTATCAATTTATACATAAAAACTAAATTATGAGCCAGATACAGTGGCCTGCTCTAGCTACCAATTACAGCATCAGGCTAAACAAAAGAAAATCTACAGCAAATATTAATTCAAAGCATTTACTGATTCAAGAACTCAAGGTCAGTATTGCATTTGCACATTATACATTCTATTGCACAATTGTTTATAAAAATGGGAATTTATTCAGTGCATTTGGATTTTGTCAGAGAATTAAAATTAAGAATTAACTTTAGTTTGCTAACTAGTGGTCCTTAAGGGGCTCACTGGAAGCTGCCAAAGAACAGCTAAGTTTTTTTTTAAATTTACCTCAATGTAGAGTATGAGTTCACAGAGGTCGGGGAAGAAACCATGATCAGTGGCCTTTGATCCTGTTCCAGGTGGGTTTTGAGTAAAATGGCTGTAACCAATTCTGGAGCTTCAGGCCAGGGAGGGTGTAACACCGTTCGGGTGGTGGTGAAAAATAAGGAAGGAGGTGCACTTGTTGACCATACCTTCTTCATTAAGAAAATTCTTATTGATTGCTGTGGATTCCAAGCTGCAGACATCCTTTGCCTGCAGGACTTCCCCAGCAGTGGATATTTCGATGTGACGTTCAAGAACGTGGTGGGATGCATCAAGTTCTTGAAGGTGTTCAAGGAGGAGGGAGACCAGGCACCACTGTCGATCCTCACAGAAGAGCCACTCTTCACGCTGCTGTCACCTTGTGACCGGGTGGTGACAATTCACCTCTATAACCCCCATGTTCCTGTCATGGATGTACTCACCTTCCTCACCAGGTACGTCGAGGTGGCCGGCAGCAGCACTGATGTCAAAGACCCATTTGGGATTTGGACCAGCAAGTGGCAGCTCAAGGTGACCTTGAAGGTCAAAACCAACGGAGCCATCATCCATCCTCCCTCCAGCTTCGGTATCGGGAGAAGTCGAGGCTTCTTGGTCCATGCGGGGCAGCCCAGAGTTTGTCACACCTGTGGCAAATCTGGTCACATGGCAGCTAACTGCAGCACAGTCGTCTGCAAGAACTGCAAGAAGGAAGGCCATCAGACCAAGAATTGTAAGCAGAGTAAGTGCTGCAACCTATGCGGTGAGGTAGGCCACCGCTACAAACCTGCCCCAAACGCTGTCTCAGTTATGCTGCCTCCTTCTGGAATGTGTCTTTGCAAAGCAGATGTGGAAAGAGATGCAGCGGTTTTTGTCGAGGTTCATCCCAAGCAACTCTGTAACACAGGAATCCATGCTCTACGGGCTGTTCCCAGGGACACACACCGAGATAAACAGCAACTGCCGCTGGAGGACCATCAATTCAGTGAAAGACGCTCTTTGGTCTGCCCGAAACTTTCAGGTCTTCTAGCGCAAAGAGTTGTCCACGACCGAGTGTTGCAGACTGGCACATTCCAAGGTCCAGGACTACATGATGATGGACGCACTAAAGCTTGCGGCAGCCGCTGCGAAGGCTGAATGGGGAAAGACCACTGTGTAAGGTCCTCCCACCATAGTGAACTGAGGGGATGGACCCATGGGAAACCCCTTGGGCTGTATACATTAAATATGGGTTTGCTGTAAAATGTATATGACATGCAAAATGGAATGGAAGGATTGTGAGGCAACTCACTCTTGTATTGAAGAAAACTGATTTCCTTTGCACTTTTTGGAATGTCAACGTGGTGCTATTTTGAACGGTGTTGTAATGCATATTTTTTTTACAGATTTTTATGAATAAAGTGTATTTTTGGGGAAGAAAAACAGAGGTAAGGATCATCCTCATATTCTACAGTGATCTGAGTGAAGAATCATCATGTCTGGCAGAGGTAAAGGAGGCAAAGGCGGAGCAAAGCGGCACCGCAAAGTGCTTCGTGATAATATCCGGGGAATCAGCAAACCAGCAATCACCGTGGCGGGGTCAAGCAGATCTTGGGTTTGATCTATAAGGAGACTCGCGGGGTGCTGAAGATTTTCCTGGAGAATGTGATCAGGGATGTGGTCACCTACACTGAGCACGCCTTGTGCAAGACGGTCACTGTCACAGATGTGGTGTATGCTCTGAAATGGCAGAGCCGCACTCTCTATGGATGCGGCGGCTGAACAACTCGAGCCTTCCTAGAAAACACAGAACAGAGGTAAGGGTCATCCTGATGGTCTGTGGCTGCATCAAGCTATGCACAGAGCCCTGTTACGCAAACACCAAGCGTCACTACGTGCTGAGGTTCTATCTGCCCCTGGTGTTAAGAAGGATGGGTCTGACTACGTTGCCACAGAACGGTACATTCAGTTGGACTGTTTCGCAGAACCTGTCCTTCGTGGAAAGGTTTGTGCAGAGAAATACCTTTGACCACAAGTCCATCAGGCAGTGGTCCACATGTAACATCCTCAAGACCCTGAGGGAAAAGGAGATGGTGGATTCTGTCGGATGGTTCCCAGAACAGACTGTCGAAGTCATTTGGCAGATCGTTCCTGCACGCCCAGAGTCTCACTGCCTCTGCAAGCTGCCCCTGGGGCAGCTGCGGTGGGGAAGAGACTGTCATCCGCCTCTTTCTGGAATGTGTCTTTGCAAAGTAGTTCTGGAAAGAGATGCATTGCTTTTTGTCGAGGTTCACCCCAAGAAGCTCCATAATGAAGGAATCTGTGCTCTACGACTGTTCCCAGGGACGCATACTGAGATAAACATCAACTGCTGCTGGAGGACCATCAATTCAGTGAAGGATGCACTTTGATTTGCCCAAAACTTGCTGGTCTTCAGCGTAAAGAGTTGTGCACGACCAAGTGTTGCAGACTGGCACATTACAAGGTCCAGGACTATGATCTGAGGGACACATTAAAGTTTGGGGCAGCTGCCGCAAAGGCTCAAGGGGAAAGGCCACTGTGTAAGGTCCTCCCGCCATTGTATAATGAGAGGCTGAAACTCATGTAAAACCCCTCAGGCTGTTTGCACCAGAGAGTAGTTTTGGTATGTAATGTAAATGTAGTGTAAATATTTCCTGGAATGGCAAGAGTAGTGAGGCACCTCATGTACTGTATTGAAAGAAACCGATCTTTAGGGCACTTTATGAAATGTCTAATTTGAATTGTTCTGTGATGTACATTTTACAAACTTTATGAATAAAGTATATTTTTGAAAAAAAAAAGGATCGAGGCTCTGAAATTCCTCGGGTAACGATTTTGAGGGTTATGCCAGGATGGTGTCCAACAGTGCCCTCCAACTCTGCTTGGGTTTAGTAGAAGGGCACCTCATTTGCATGGGGCAGACAGGTAAAGGCACCATTACAGATGTATCTCTGGCATGCGTCTGCCCCCACTCCCACAGAAACCACACTTTTTCTGCCCTGGAGGTGTTGCTTAGGTCCTCACAACCCCGGCAGTGTTCACCCTGGCTTCCTGAGTAAGGGGAACAATATATTTGATCTGTTTGGGTGTACAGTCTGCTTCCTTGGACTGGATACCACAAAAGGGGCTACATACACCATTATAGAGGTTATATGCCTCACCGCACTGTGTGTACAGGCCATCATACAAACGTCTGACCACCTGACTTGCAAGCCACTGAGAAAATTCCAGGAAATGGTGGAGATCTGGTATATCATCCATGGATTAGCTTCTGATATAATTAGCTTCTTACATCTTTTTCTGATAAAGCTTCAGGCTGAGAACTCTGCTCAGGGCATTTCTAAACCTCAATTTGTTCTTCCTCAATGGCCTCTCTCCTCATCTTGCTGTTTCCCATCAGCTTCTCTCTCCTTCAATCTATATTCACAGTTCACTGTTTATCTGGACTCCCCACTTATCTCTCTCCCTCTGCTGTTCCATCTCCTACCAAGAATAATTGCCTCTCTTAATTCTACTATTGAAAGCACATTTAAAAATCACTTTTTTCCATTTCCTCATGAGTCTTCTGCTCCATCAATTTCTCTTTCCCGCCTCTTCAACTACCTCAATTGCTACTCAGAGTATGTCTAACCTCCCCAAATGCTCTCCTTCATTATTAATGCTGCTCACATTCCCATTATCCTCACCTCCAACTGTTCCCACAACCTTTTCTCACACAATTATTCACATTTCCAAAACCCTCCTCAATCCTCTCATGCCTCATCCCTAATTCCTCACCAAATTCCCGAGCAATGAGTTCCTCATACGCAATACTTCACCAGTACCCTTAAACACACAATACATTACCAGTTAATTGCCACTGTTCTAAGTAAGTGTGAGCAACTCCCTAGGAGATCCGCTGGCATTTAATTAATTAAGTGGAGAAGTTAAAGAAAAGGTTAATTCCTCAGATGCCCTTGCTGCAGATGTGATATGTGCAAGTTTTGATTAGCAAATCCAGCAGCTAATGGTATACAATATATCTTATTTCAGACAAGGACAACATTGGTGAATAGTTAGGACATTTTATATGTTATTGCTATAAATAGAGCACATCATCATAATCAGAACTGGGAGGGAGATCTTTACATGCAATGTACTCTGTAAGAAAAACAAGCAAAACTTGATTCTAATAATAACATCCTGACATACCAATGGAATAGGACCTGGGCTGTTTCCGTGATGTGTCTGACAACACAAGGCAAAGACTATTTTTGCTTTGCTTTGTTTAATTACTTTATTTTAGGTAGATGGAATTTGTATCAGTTTGTGGTGAATTACAACAAATAAACCAGCTAAGTAATGGCAGGCTGTATAACACACATGCTCTTTAGGGTGTGTGTGAATTGTATTGATTACATTGTGAACGATTTTACAAGTCCTCATTACAATGACATGTATCTGCCGATATACTGATTATACCATATATCCTGACTTTTAAGAATAGTTTTGAAGGTTCAAAATTGAATTAAATGCAGTGAGCACACAGCAGTACAAAGAATCAAGGAATGTTTCTGGTAAATTACATCCTCAAGTTATGTGGTTGGATAGATTAAGCAACTACATATTTTTGAAAATGTCAGTCCTGAAATGTATTTCATGGTAGGGTTATATGGCAGTGAGTGCTTTTATGCACCCATCAATGCTGCTAAGTTTACAATGGGACATCTTACCTCATCGAAGTTTAAAAGAGATAATCCTGAGAAAGGAGAAGTGGAAGGTGGCAAGGGGAATATCAGAGTCGAGAAATGGGAGCCACGTTTTGATGCTTTCCTTATCTATGCAGATATTAAGTTACTCAGCATGAGTTCTTTTCATGAAAAAGCAAACACACAATTTCCTGCTACCTGCTGCACACCATCCTTGCCCAACATGTCTTTAGAAAGTCTGCCGAGATTTTCTGCAGCTGAAGGCACTTTCTATTCAAAATACTGGGATTTCAACTGATTTAGTCAGAGCCCCATTATAATTCCATCAAACTCCTTCAAAAAAATGCTGGTTAAGCTTCTGGTTAGGAATGGGCTGATGATTATAGCAGCAAGTACAGACATAGATAATCTTAAATTTCATAGGACATGTTGATTCTTGTGCTGATTGGATTTTCATCGCAGCAAGTCCCCAAGGACTGTGATTAGGCCTGCAGCTAGCTGTCCTTTTGTTTCTGACTTCCTGTGTGGAGTTGTGCTGGGTATGATTGGGCTATGATATTAATGCATTGAATTATAACATGATACAGCACAGGAGGAAGCCATCTGACCATTGCCTGAGCTGACCCTTCAAAAGGGCTATCCAGTTTGCTCTTTTCCCATAGCCCTACAATGTTTCCTCTTTTAGTATTTATCCAATTCCCTTTTCAAAGTTATTACTAAATCTGCTTCCACCAGGGTTGACTGCTGGACTGGAACAGCTCCAGTCGCCAGTAAGTAGAGGAGTTTCAGGGAAATCTTGGTGGGATCGGGGAGGCTAGGGAGTACCTCATGTTTGCATGGGGTTAGTTTTTTTTAATTCTTTCACGGGATGTGAGCGTGGCTGGCTAGGAAAGCATTTATTGCCCATCCCTAAATGCCCTCAAGAAGGTGGTGGTGAGCCACCTTCTTGAACCACTACAGTCCATGTGGTGTAGATACACCCACAGTGCTGTTGGGAAGGGAGTTCAAGAATTTTGACCCAGCGACAGTGAAGGAATGGCAATATAGTTCCAAGTCCGGAAGATGTGTGGGTTGGAGTGGAACTTGCCCTTGTCCTTCCAGGTGTTAGAGGTCTCAGGTTTGGAAGGTTCTGTCGAAGGAGGCGTGGTGAGTTGCTGGTGTGGAAATTTGAAGCTGGGGAGGCTCAAGGAATCCTTGAGGAGCTTGGGGGTGGCGGGGGGGGGGGGGGGGGGGGGGGGCGGGTGTTGCGCAGGGCAGGGTTGGGGGGGGGGGGTCAGAATCCTGTTCTTCCTGACCTATAAGAAGTTCACAAAGAGAAGGAAATTTTAAAAGCGAACATTCTCCTCATCCCAGTCCTAAATGGCCAATCCCTTATCCTAAAGCTATGACCCCTAGTTCCAGACTGTCCAACCAGCAAGAGTTAATTTAACGTTCCGAAGAAGGGTCACTGACCCGAAACGTTAACTCTGCTTCTCTTTCTACAGATGCTGCCAGACCTGCTGAGTGAATCCAGCATTTCTTGTTTTTGTTTCAGATTTCCAGCATCCGCAGTATTTTGCTTTTATTATAGCAAGAGTTAATTTACCTGAGATAGCCATCAAATTGTTATAGCCATATTCTTAATGGTGCTAAATTGAAACATATCATGCAGCTCATATGTTCGTGGAAATTAATGCAATTAAGCAAAAGTGTGTTTGATAGTGGGCTTTTCAAAATCTTCAAATTCTATGTCAATTGCAAATGTATAATATTAAAAATAGTAAACGGCCACAACATTCAGTCAGTACCTTGCCTGCAAATGCGGGTCACACTATGTGAACTATTAAGTATAGTCCAACTGAACTAACGTTACGTGCTAGCTCTTTCCTGTCAACTGGAAGCAGAAAACGATGTACAAAGAAAAAGAAAAAACTTGTATTCATATAGTACCTTTCATGACCTGAGGATGTTTCAAAGCGCTTTACAACCAATGCAGTATTTTCAAAATATGATCATTGTTGTAATGCAGAAAATGCAGCAGTCAATTTGTGCGCAGCAATGGGATAAATGACCAGATCATCAGTTTTCGGTATTGGTTGAAATATAAATGTTGGCCAGGGCACCGGGAGAACTCCCTGCTCTTCTTCGAATAGTGCTTTGGGGTCTCTTACATCCACCTGAAAGATAGACGGGGTCTTGGTTTCAGGTTTCCAAAAGATGGCACATCCAACACTGCAGCACTCCCTCAGTGCTGCACTGAAGTATCAGCCTAGATTATGAGCTAAAGTTTCTGCAGTGGGGCTTGAACAACAACTTGCTGAATCAGAAATAAAACAGGCACAACAAAGTTAATTTTCTACCCCATTATTTCTTCACAATAGTTTAATCTTTTCTTGATATATATTAATGACCTACACTTGGGTAAACTTGGATGGTCCCTGAACTGTGAGGAGGATGGTGATAAACTTCACAAATGCAGATGAAATTTCATGCAGAGAAGTGTGAAGTGATTCATTTTGGCAGGAAGAACAAAGAGAGGCAATATAACATAAAGGTACGATTCTAAAGGGGGTGCAGGAGCAGAAGGACCTGGGGTCTATGTGCACAAATTATTGAATGTGGCAGGGCATGTTGCGAAAGCAGTAAATAAAGCATACAGGATCCTGGACTTTATAAATAGGGGCATAGATGTTCGCTCATGGTTCCATAATGTTCAGCACTATTCGCGACTCCTCAGATACTGAAGCAGTCCGTGCAGAAATGCAGCAAGACCTGGACAATATCCAGGCTTGGGCTGATAAGTGGCAAGTTACATTTGCGCCACACAAGTGCCAGGCAATGACCATCTCAAACAAGAGAAAATCTAACCATTTCCCTTTGACATTACCATCGTTGAATCCCCTAATATCAACATCCTGGAGGATACCATAGACCAAAAACTGAACTGCAGTAGCCATACAAATACTGTGGCTACAAAAGCAGGTCAGAGGCTAGGAATCCTACGGCGAGTAACTCACCTCCTGACTCCCCAAAGCCTGTCCACCATCTACAAGGCACAAGTCAGGAGTGTGATGGAATACTCTCCACTTGCCTGGATGGGTGCAGCTCCGACAATGCTCAAGAAGCTCGCCACCATCCAAGACAAAGCAGCCTGCTTGATTGGCACCCCACCCACGAACATTCATTCCCTCTACCACCAACACACAGTGGCAGCAGTGTGTACCATCTACAAGATGCACCACAGCAACGCACCAAGGCTCCTTCGACAGCACCTTCCAAACCCGCGACCTCTACCACCTAGAAAGACAAGGACAGCAAATGCATGGGAACACCACCACCTGCAAGTTCCACTCCAAGCCACACACCATCCTGACTTGGAACTATATTGCCGTTCCTTCACTGTCGCTGGGTCAAAATCCTGGAACTCCCTTCCTAACAGTACTGTAGGTGTACCTACCCAACATGGACTGCAGCGGTTCAAGAAGGCAGCTCACCACCACCTTCTCAAGGGCAATTAGGGATGGGCAATAAATGCTGGCCTAGCCAGCGACGCCCACAACCCAGGAACGAATAATAAAAATACAGTATAAAAGCAAGGAGGTTACGATAAACCTGTTTAAAACACTGGTTCAGCCTCAACTGGAGTACTGTGTCCAGTTCTGGGCACCACACTTTAGGAAGGATGTGAAGGCATTAGAGAGGGTGCAGAAAAGATTCATAAGAATGGTTCCAGGGATAAGGGACTTCGGTTCTATGGATAGAGTGGAGAAGCTGGGGCTGTTTTCCTTGGAGAGAGAAAATTAAGAGATTTGATAGAGATGTTCAAAATCATGAAGGATCTGGCCACAGTAGATACAGAGAAATGGTTCCAATTGGCAGAAGGATCAAGAACCAGAGAGCACTGATTTAAGGTGATTGGCAAAAGAAGCAATGGCGACATGAGGAAAAACTTTTTTACGCAGCGAGTGGTTAGGATCTGGAATGCAAGGCCTGACAGTGTGGAGGAGGCAGATTTAATCGTGGCTTTCAAAAGGGAATTAGATAATTATTTGAAGAGGACAAATTTGCAGGGCTACAGGGAAAAGGCAGGGGAGTGGGACTAGGTGAATTGCTCTTGCAAAGAACTGGCACATACACGATGGTCAAATGGCCTCATTATGTGATTCTGTAATCATCCCAATTGCTGGTAAAAATATACACTTTGAATAATTTAATGACATGATGTCCTCGTGCACATAGAAAATAGATTTTACAACATTTCATGATCAGGTAAAGGTCAAGATTGTCTATGTTTGCTTCAGCAATGTGTTAAGCACATTTATTTTAGACTGTCCCTAAGCGCAAGTCAAAACTGATGAGCTATATCACAGAAGCACAGAGCCAGAGGGTGGCACTGGTAGATTTTCCAGGTGAAATTCTTTAGAGAATAAGGGTACTGGAATAACAACTGATCAAAAATTAACTGATAGTGTACACAGTGTGTTCTTGTGAGCTGTAAGGGTACAACAGTCAAATCATTTAATACAAATGTGCAGCAAGTTTCGACAACTTGTCCCTTGTAATTGATTTTTTTAGATTAAAGAGATCATTTGCCAGAATTCTTGGCTGATTTTAAATAGTTTATACACAAATAATTAAAACATAATGAAGTTAACATTGACCTTCAAATCCTGATTTAAATTCCATTAAACGGCCTTTGATAGGTTTGTGATGAACTCTTCAGCATTCTGTACTCTCACTATCATCGTTTGGAATTACCTTATGATAGCATTTTTCTTTCTAATATTCACCTGATTTTATTGCAGGTTCTCATTACCATTGCTTCTGGTTCTTAGATGTGCATGAGCAACTGAACATGAACTGTCTCATCACTCGACCACGACTTGCACAACTGCAAAAGCCAGGAATCAAATAACTAAATTTTTTGCCATTTTTCATACAATGGTTTCACAATTCTCATCATTAAAGAGGGTGCCAATATTTTATAATTGTGTGCACGCCACAATTCTCAATTGCATCTTCAGTATATCTAAAAATGTCATAATTTAGCAATTACAAATTCTGTCCCCATACAGGGAAGCAGGACACATCTGGGGCTGGATATTAAAAGAAGCTCAGGGTCAGGATTGGAGATGGGCGAACCTGCAATTTCGCACCGCTGGTCATCGTGTCAGTTCGGCGCCACAATCCCAAACCCGAGACATTTTAGGAGAGGCCAAGTCGGAGTCGGACAGCTGCCTGCTTGCAAGTGGCGGGTAGCCAACTGAGGACAATTAGGGCCAATTACTGGGGCTATTAAGGCCCTATTCCCGCATCAACTGGGATTTCCAGTCGGCAATACAGTTAACAGCCATCGGCCTGGACCACGGCCAGGCAACCATGGCAGGCTCGCATCAGGAAAGGGTGGGTGGGGGGGGGTGGTGTAAGCTTCATCCTCCGAGGCCGTCCCCACCTGCACCAGTCAAGGCCGCCGAGCCACAGCTGTGGCTGCTGGCCGACCCATGGAGGGCTGCTCCTCAACGATCCTGGCCAGGCAGCTGTGGCGGTTTAAAATTTTATAAAAACTGACCTCTTCTTCACAGGGTGTTGAGGCTCCCTCTCTCCATCATAAATCGGCAGCTCCCACCTTGGCCGGTGGGGCTACCAATGTGTTAGCACTGGAAGGCCTCCCACTGGCCCTCCAGCCTCTGGAGCAGCCTGCTGTCCTTAATTGGACAGCAAACCCGCTCCCTGTCATTAGAACATAACGTAAGAAATAGGAGCAGGAGTAGGCCATTCAGCCCCTTGATCCTGCTCTGCCATTCAATAAGATCATGGCTGATCTAATTGTGGCCTTAACTCCACTTTCTGGCTGATCCCCCATAACCCTTGACTCCCTTGTGGATCAAAAATCTGTCTAACTCAAGCCTTGAATATATTCAATGACCCAGCCTCCACTGCTGGCTGGGGAAGAGAATTCCAAACACTGATGACCCTCTGAGAAACGAAATTCCACCCCATCTCCGTCTTAAAAGGGAGACCCCTTATTTTGAAACTGTGCCCCCTAGTTCTAGATTCCCCCACAAGGGGAAATATCCTGTTAGCATTTATTGATTGATTAACCTAGTCCTTTAAAAATCCAGTTGGGTGTGTCTGGAACACACCGTGCAGGGTCAGGACCGAGAGCTGGTCCCAACTTCTGGTGCCCGGCCCTGGACTGAAAATCCAGCCCCTGAAATTAGATTTGCATAAAATCAGAAGCCATGCCTTGAAGTACACAGATTCAACAAGCTTCGGTAACTTTGCCTGGTACAGTCTCTTAAGTTTCTATGTCCCCCTTTAAGTATTTCAAAATAGAGTCACAGAAGCATAAGGCAGGATTTTCCTTCCGGGAGCGGGAACCAGATATCGGGACCATTTCCACGTCCCGAACTCACCCCCGGGGGGAAAACAGTCACCAACCCTGATTTTGATCGGGGGCCTCCCAATAAATGGCCTGGAGACAGGTTTGGCAGCCAATTTGTGGCCGCAGGGGAGGGAATGGAGGCTGGATTGTGCAAATGTGCACCCAATTTAAGCAGAGCACTGTAGCCATTACTGTGGCTGTCATTTCATTGCATGACCTGCTGTTGGAAAGATGCTTCAGGAAAGGCAGAGGCCTGGAACCTGGGGCTGGGCAGCCTCTTGGAGACCAGAAGGTCCTCTTTGAGGCCGTGAAGGAGAAGAGGGAGGCCCACTTCCCAGATAGTGGTAGGAGAAGACCACCTTCCCAGACCAAACAGGCCTGGATGGAGGTAGCTGACACAGTCAGCAGACTGAGTGTGGTATGCAGAAATTGGGTCCAGTGCAGGAACAGGTTCAATGATCTTATTTGCTCTGGCACGGTGAATGCAACGCCAAACCCTCAGGACATGTCTCTGGGTGTTCACCCTCCAGCAGACACACGAACTGAGGAGCCTGCTGGTCCCGAACATGGGAGGAATGTGTGCCCAGGGCACTTACTGACCCCTCAGAATGGCTCAGAGACATAGTGCTGCTGAGTACCTGCCAGCACTGAAACATGCAGCTTCTAATGAATAGGATCAGTTGGCATTGGCCTTAGCTTGCTCTATTTTGTCCTTGCAGGAGAAACAGCTCATAATGCCCTCAAGAGGGTCCAGACAGGAGGACAGGTTCCATACCTGCACGTTATAACCACTGTGGAGGAAGAAGCCATGGACATTGCCAGGGTCGCTGACCACAAGGAAGTTGGGCAAGGTGAAATGGGCATTTGCGATGGAAATGGTGATTAGAGTGTGCAATGCGTTCATTAAGGGGACATAATGCACTCCACCCTGTCCAACAGCATACCAAAGATTGAGCTCTGCAGAGGCTTCTGCTCTCCAAGGCAAGTTCTCACGATCTCTTCTCGTGTCTCCCACAGGTGCAGAAGTTGAGGCAATTAGACCAACTCATAGAGTCATAGAGTTATACAGCACAGAAACAGGCCCACTTTGTCGGTGCCGGCCATAAAGCACCTAACTATTCTAATCCCATTTTCTAGCACCTGGCCCTTGGCCTTGTATGTTATGGTGTTTCAGGTGGCAGGATCATATCTCCAACACAGAAGTCCTTGAGGTGGCCAACATCCCCAACATATACACACTACTGAGTCAGCGGCGCTTGAGATGGCTTGGCCATGTGAGCCGCATGGAAGATGGCAGGATCCCCAAGGACACATTATACAGCGAGCTCGTCACTGGTATCAGACCCACCGGCCGTCCATGTGTCCGCTTTAAAGACGTCTGCAAACGCAACATAAAGTCCTGTGACATTGATCACAAGTCATAGAGTTATACAGCACGGAAACAGGCCCTTCAGTCCACCGTGTCTATGCCGGCCATCAAGCACCTCTCCATTCTAATCCCATTTTCCAGCACTTGGCCTGTAGCCTTGTATGCTATGGCATTTCAAGTGCTCATCTAAATACTTCTTAAATGTGGTGAGGGTTCCTGTCTCTACCACCTCTTCAGGCAGTGTGTTCCAGATTCCAACCACCCTCCGAGTGAAACTTTTTTCCTCAAATCCCCTCTAAACCTCCTGCCCCTTACCTTAAATCTATGCCCCCTGGTTATTGACCCCTCCGCTAAGGGGAAAGTTTCTTCTTATCTAACCTATCAATGCCCCTCATAATTTTGTATACCTCAATCAGGTCCCCCCTCAGCCTTCTCTGCTCTAAGGAAAACAATCCTCGCCTTTTCAGTCTCTCTTCATAGCTGAAATGCTCCAGCCCAGGCAACATCCAGGTGTATCTCCTCTGCACCCTCTCCAGTGCAATCACATCCTTCCTATAGTGTGGCGACCAAAACAGTATACAGTACTCCAGCTGTGGCCTAACTAGCGTTTTATACAGCTCCATCATAACCTGCATGCTCTTATATTCTATGCCTCGGCTAATAAAGGCAAGTATCCCATATGCCTTCGTAACCACCTTACCTACCTGTGCTGCTGCCTTCAGTGATCTATTGACAAGTACACCAAGGTCCCGCTGACCCTCTATACTTCCTAGGGTCCTACCATCCATTGTATATTCCCTTGCCTTGTTAGACCTCCCAAAATGCATCACCTCACACTTCACAGGATTAAATTCCATTTGCCAATGCTCCACCCATCTATATCGTCCTGTAATCTAAGGCTTTCCTCCTCACTATTTACGACACCACCAATTTTTGTGTCATCTGCGAACTTACTGATCATACCTCCTATATTCATATCTAAATCATTAATGTACACTACAAACAGCAAGGGTCCCAGCACCAATCCCTGTGGTACACCACTGGTCACAGGCTTCCACTCGCAAAAACAACCCTCGACCATCACCCTCTGCCTCCGGTCACTATTTTGGATCCAATTTGCCAAATTGCCCTGGATCCCATGGGCTCTTACCTTCATAACCAATCTCCCATGTGGGACCCTACCAAAAGCCTTACTGAAGTCCATGTAGACTACATCAACTGCTTTGCCCTCATCTACACATCTAGTCACTGCCTCGAAAAATTCAATCAAGTTAGTTAGACATGATCTCCCCCTACAAAGCCATACTGACTATCCCTGATTAATCCCTGCCTCTCCAAGTGGATATTAATCCTGTCCCTCAGAACTTTTTCCAATAGTTTCCCAACCACTGATGTTAGACTCACCAGCCTGTAATTACCTGGTTTATCCCTGCTACCCTTCTTGAATAATGGTACCACATTTGCTGTACTCCAATCTTCTGGTACCTCTCCTGTGGCCAGAGAGGATTTGAAAATTTGTGTCATCTGGGCATGGGGATTTATCCACTTTTAAGCCCACTAAAACAGCTAATACTTCCTCCCTTTCAATGCTAATATGTTCAAGCATATCACAATCCCCCTCCCTGATCTCTACACCATCACCAAGCCAAGCGCAGCCACAGCAGAGCTCTTACCAAGCACCACCACACCTTATAAGCGCACCATCCACCAGTGCAGATACAGATCTGTTGGTGGGTCCTTGCGCACGGTTAGCTAGGGTGGCACTGGGTGATGAATATGGCACTAGTATGATGAAGGCGATGCCGGAGGCAGAGGCAGATGTGGGCAGTCCTTGGAGGCGGAGGGAGGACACAGTGCTGTACGGAAGCTGGGCCTCAGCAGTCACAGAAAAAAAGGCTACGTCTAGACCAGCAGCAACAGATGAGCTCCCACATATCAGAGTTGCCTGAGGCAATACATGGTCATGGGCTGAGAATGGAGGAGACCATCCAGCTCATGTGTGCCATCATGGCTAAGCGCATGAGCTCCTCCATAGACAGCCATATGCAGCAGCATTTGGACTGTAGGCAGGAACTGTGCACTGATTGTTCACAGGATGTCACACTATGTAGCCTTGACCTGTCAGTGGCGCTGATGGCACAGGGATGTCTGAAGACGATGCCAGTTGTGCCCCAGCTGGTGGCTTCCTCCAGCTATCTGAAGTGCCAGCCAAGTGCTGAGGCTGAGGGTGCTACCCTTCATGGATTACCATCATCCTCAGTGGCCTCCTTGGCCCCTCTGACTGAGAAAGCATCAATGTAGCAGGGGCTAAATTCAAATTCTTCCTGACCCAAACGTTCCCTGGAATGCTCTCTCTTACTCCCTTTCCCCTTTTTCCAGTTTTCTTATTGCTATTGCATTTTCTTTTTCTTGTTCAAGTTCCAGTTTTTTCATTTCTAACTGAATCTGAGCCAATTCCACTGCATTACTCTCTGACTTACTATCTTCTTCCAATTCCAGATGTTGGACTATTAGGTCAATTATCACTGCTTTTTTGGCACCTGATTTCAATTCTAACCCCAATTTTGCTGCCAATTCTTTTGGTTTATTCTTAGTTAAAGTTATCAAGTCACTGAGGGACACATTCTCCTTTCCCAGAAACTCTGCAGCAACTACTAATGCCATTCCAATGGTATAGCCTGTACTTTATTACACAAGAAACCTGGTTCCTTTTATTTTTTTCATAATTGGAAAGTGAAAGAGAAGAGAGGGAACTTAGGTTTAGAGAGCTGGAACTAAGACAAAGGGGTGGTCTTGATTCCAGGGAAAATTTGGGTCAGGAAGATTTTAGCCCAGGACCCAGCGAAAAGCTGTTTAAATTTATACAAACTCTTCCTAAGTTTGAGGAAAGGGACCCAAGAACACAAGAAGTAGGAGCAGAAGTAGGCCATTCAACCCCTCGAGCCTGCCCCACCATTCAATAAGATCATGGCTGATCTGTCCCAGGCCTCAACTCCTCTTTCGGGCCTGCTCTGCATAACCCTCAACTCCCCGAGATTTCAAAAATCTATCTACCTCCTCCTTAAATACAATTAGTGACCTAGCCTCCACAACTCTCTGAGGTACAGAATTCCAGACATTCACCACCCTCTGATAGAAGAAATTCCTTCGCATCTCAGGTTTAAATGTGTGTCCCCTTATTCTGTAACTATGTTCCCAGTTTAAGATTTCCACACTAGTGGAAACATATTCTCAACATCTACCCTGACAAGCCCCCTTAGAATCTTATATGTTTCAATAAGATCACCTCTCATTCTTCTAAACTCCAATGAATAAAGGCCTAAACTGTTTAGCTGTTCTTGATCAGACAACCCCTTCATCCCAGGAATCAGCCTAATGAACCTTTTCTGAACTGCCTCCAGAGGCATTTTTCATATCTTTTGAAAAAATAGCCAAACAGATGAAATGGCCAAAGGAAAGTTGGACACTGCTTATGCAAAGCAGGTTGATAGGCAGAGCTCATGAATTTTATGCCATGCTTCCTGAAGAGGTTTCTGCAGATTAAAAGATAGCAAAGAAGGCTATTTTCGCTGCGTATGAGTTAGTCCCTGAAGCTTACTGTCAAAAGTTTTGGAACTTACGGAGATTGGCTGGGCAGACATATGTAGAATTTGAGAGGGTGAAGCAAATTAATTTTGACCATTGAATATGGACATTAAAGATGGAAACCACATATGCGAACCTTTGAGAATTGATTTTCTTGAAAGAGTTTAAAAATTCCATTCCATCAGTAGTGAGAACTCATGTAGATAACCTGAAAGTTTTGAAAGCTAGACAAGCAGTGGAAATTGCTGATGATTTTGAGCTTGTGAATAAGCCAAAACATTTTGTCCGTCACCCCCGTAGACCCGAGAATAGAAAGTGGGAGAGAGAAAGGAAGGCAAGTAGGCGGGGACAAGAAGGAACAGTTGGGAATGCCCCAGGATCACCTCCTCAGGCCAGAAAGGAATGTGCTGAGGGGAGAAGTGAGGTTCGCAAGCCGAAGTGTTATCAATGCCACAAAATGGGTCATCTTCGTTCAGAATGCTGGAAATTGTGAGGTAAACCCACAGGACTTGGGGTACGCAAAGCTAATGCAGGGGAAAAGACTCTTGACTGAGAGTATAACAAATCAGGCTAGAGCTTTAACGGCAGCTGTAAAACCAGATACAAAAACTAAAATGAGTGTGGAGTTTGATAAGATACCCAAAAGTTATAATAAATTTTTGTCAAAGGGGAAAGTAACTCCATATCCTTTAAGTGAGGCAGGAAAACCAATCATTATACTCAGGGCTACAGAAGCAACCCAAACACTCTCACTGGGGAATGATATAACGTTTCCACCAGATAGCGCATTGAATGCTAAAGTTTTAGTTAATGGAATTGGCGGGGAGTATATACCCGTACCTTTATATAAAGAACGCCTAGAGGGTGACTTAATATCTGGGATGGGAACTGTAGGAGTTGTCCACAGTTTGCCAGTGGAGGGAATTGATGTACTCCTAGGAAATAATTTCGCCAGATCAAAAATATCAGTTTCTCCTATAATTACAGAGGAACCAAGTGAAGTTAGAGAAATGGAACAATTACAGGAACAAGTTCCAGGAATATTTCCTGTGTGTGAGGTCACCCGAGCAATGGCGAAACAGGATCCTTTGTCGGAAGTAAAAGTGGCACCACAAACAGATAGCTGAGAATCTGAAACCTTATTTGGGGATTCAGATAATCCAAATGAGATGTTTAACAGACCTTCTATAATTGCAGCACTGCAAGCTGTTCCAGAGTTATACCAAATAGCACAGAAGGCTCTGACAGAAGCTAAGGCAAAAGGCGTTCCAGAAGGCTATTATATGGCAAACAGGGTTTTGAGGAGGAAATGGAGACCGCCTCAAAGACCTGCGGATGAAGACTAGACAGGTGTTGAACAGATAGTGGTACCACCTAAATATCACCAGGGATTATTATGATTGGCACACAACATTCCTTTTGCAGGACATAGGGGAATTCGGAAGACCAACTCATGTATAATCCAACATTATTACTGGCCAAGTCTTATAAAGGATGTGAGACAATTTTGTAGGACATGCCATAAATGACAAAAGGTGGGAAAACCACAACCTACCATAAAACCGGCACTAATTGTTCCCACACCAGTGATTGAGGAAACATTTAGCAGGGTATTGGTGGATTGTGTAGGACTCTTGCCAAAAACAAAAGCGCGACATCAATATATACTTACTATCATGGATATGGCTACTCGATTTCCTGAGGCCATTCCTTTGAGATCAATTACTGCTAAAATAGTAGTAGAAAAGTTAACCCAATTCTTTACGAGATATGGGTTTCCACTTGAAGTTCAATCGGATCAAGGTTCTATTTTCATGTCTAAGATATTTCAAGAAGTCATGGGCAATTTGGGCATTAGATAGTTGAAATCTTCAGCATATCACCCACAGTCACAGGGAGCTTTAGAGAGATACCACCAAACTCTCAAAACAATGACTAGAACATACTGTCACGAATATCCGCATGAATGGGATTAAGGACAAGACTTTCTTTCTTTTGCCACCAAAGACTCACTGAATGAGTCGACAGGCTTCAGTCCTTTCGAACTGGTTTACTGAAATGAAGTAAGAGGTCCTCTAAAACTCATAAAAGACAGAATTTTGGAACAAAAGAATGAATCTTCGATATTGGACTACGTATCTGTGTTCCGGGAAAGGCTCACAAAAGCTTGCGGTGTGGCTCAGGAACGCTTTAAAGCGTCTGAGGCCAATCTGAAAAAATGGAGACAAGAATGCAAAAACCTGCAATTTTCAACCAGGGGATGAAGTATTGGTATTGTTACCGTTACGGGGGAGCTATTAAAAGCATGGTTCAGTGGCCCATATAGAGTGATCAAAAGAATGGGTAAGGTATATTACTTGATTAATACCCCTGATCGCCGGTAAAAGAACTATTTGTATCACATCAATATGGTAAAGCAATATTATCGCAGGGAGGAGGGTAAGCCAATACAGGTATGTCAGGTAATTGGGACTGTTCAGAAGGAAAAGGATAGTGAGGATGAGGCAGAAGGAAACAATTCTCAGACTGAACTTCCAACTATCAGGTTAGCAAAAGCAGAATGGCTAGAAAAATTGGACAACATGCTATTGCACTTAAAGGCAAAACAGCATGAAGACCTAACCAAGATTTTCACAACATTTAAAAGAGTCTGTACGGATAAGCCGGGAGGTACAACCTTAGTCACACATGATGTGGATATAGGGGGAGCTGTTCCTTTAAAACAACATCCTTACTGCCTAAGTCCGGATAAACAGGCCCAAGTAAAAGCAGAAATCCAATACATGCTGGAAAACAACTTGATCGAACCTAGTCAAAGCAGCCGCAGTTCAGCAATAGGGGCGGTACAGTGGCGCAGTGGTTAGCACTGCAGCCTCGCAGCTCCAGCAACCCGGGTTCAATTCTGGGTACTGCCTGTGCAGAGTTTGCAAGTTCTCCCTGTGACCGTGTGGGTTTCCGCCGGGTGCTCTGGTTTCCTCCCACAGCCAAAGATTCGCAGGTTGATAGGTAAATTGGCCATTGTAAATTACCCCTAGCATAGGTAGGTGGTAGGGGAATTGAGGGAAGGTGGGGATGCGATAGGAATATGGGATTGATGTAGGATTAGGAGAAATGGGTGGTTGATGGTCGGCACAGACTCGGTGGGCCGAAGGGCCTGTTTCAGTGCTGTATCTCTATTAAAAAAAAGTTTTAGTACCTAAACCTGACAGATCAACCCAATTTTGTATCGACTACAGAAAAGTCAATGCAGTAACGAAGGCAGACTCCCACCAAATTCCACGTTTAGAAGACTGTATCGACAGATTGGGCAGTGCTAGGTTTCTTACCAAGATCAACTTGTTAAAGGGATGCTGGCAAGTTTCTTTGACTCCTCCAGCCAAAGAGATATCAGCTTTTGTAACACATGACAGTCTTTATCAGTGCCGGGTGATGCCATTCGGGCTAAAAAATGCCCCAGCCACTTTTCAAAGATTAATGAAGCAGTTGATAGCCAGTGTTCCCAACTGTGTAGTGCATCTCAATGATGTACTAATATACATTAACACTTGGTAAGAACACCAGCTAAGAATTCTGCTTAAAAAGTTACAAGCAGTGGACTTAATGATAAATCTGGAAAAAAGCGAATTCGGAAAAGCAAGAGTAACGTACCTCGGACACACGGGCAAGGACAAGTATTGCCAAAAACAGTAAAGGTACAAGCCTTAGTAGAGTTCCCTATTCCTAAATCTTCTTTCTTTTGGGCCTCCTTATCTCGAGAGACAATGGATACGCGCCTGGAGGTGGTCAGTGGTTTGTGAAGCAGCGCCTGGAGTGGCTATAAAGGCCAATTCTGGAGTGACAGGCTCTTCCACAGGTGCTGCAGAGAAATTTGTTTGTTGGGGCTGTTGCACAGTTGGCTCTCCCCTTGCGCCTCTGTCTTTTTTCCTGCCAACTACTAAGTCTCTTCGACTCGCCACAATTTAGCCCTGTCTTTATGGCTGCCCGCCAGCTCTGGCGAATGCTGGCAACTGACTCCCACGACTTGTGATCAATGTCACACGATTTCATGTCGCGTTTGCAGACGTCTTTATAACGGAGACATGGACGGCCGGTGGGTCTGATACCAGTGGCGAGCTCGCTGTACAATGTGTCTTTGGGGATCCTGCCATCTTCCATGCGGCTCACATGGCCAAGCCATCTCAAGCGCCGCTGACTCAGTAGTGTGTATAAGCTGGGGATGTTGGCCGCTTTAAGGACTTCTGTGTTGGAGATATAGTCCTGCCACCTGATGCCAAGTATTCTCCGAAGGCAGCGAAGATGGAATGAATTGAGACGTCGCTCTTGGCTGGCATACGTTGTCCAGGCCTCGCTGCCGTAGAGCAAGGTACTGAGGACACAGGCCTGATACACTCGGACTTTTGTGTTCCGTGTCAGTGCGCCATTTTCCCACACTCTCTTGGCCAGTCTGAACATAGCAGTGGAAGCCTTACCCATGCGCTTGTTGATTTCTGCATCTAGAGACAGGTTACTGGTGATAGTTGAGCCTAGGTAGGTGAACTCTTGAACCACTTCCAGAGCGTGGTCGCCAATATTGATGGATGGAGCATTTCTGACATCCTGCCCCATGATGTTCGTTTTCTTGAGGCTGATGGTTAGGCCAAATTCATTGCAGGCAGACGCAAACCTGTCGATGAGACTCTGCAGGCATTCTTCAGTGTGAGATGTTAAAGCAGCATCGTCAGCAAAGAGGAGTTCTCTGATGAGGACTTTCCGTACTTTGGACTTCGCTCTTAGACGGGCAAGGTTGAACAACCTGCCCCCTGATCTTGTGTGGAGGAAAATTCCTTCTTCAGAGGATTTGAACGCATGTGAAAGCAGCAGGGAGAAGAAAATCCCAAAAAGTGTGGGTGCGAGAACACAGCCCTGTTTCACACCACTCAGGATAGGAAAGGGCTCTGATGAGGAGCCACCATGTTGAATTGTGCCTTTCATATTGTCATGGAATGAGGTGATGATACTTAGTAGCTTTGGTGGACATCCGATCTTTTCTAGTAGTCTGAAGAGACCACGTCTGCTGACGAGGTCAAAGGCTTTGGTGAGATCAATGAAAGCAATGTAGAGGGGCATCTGTTGTTCACGGCATTTCTCCTGTATCTAAACAGGAAATAATAAGATTTTTAGGGATGTGTGATTTTTACAGGAAATTTGTATGGAATTTTAGTACTGTGTTAACCGATTTGCTACAAAGAAAGAAAAATAAAGTATGGTCAGTTGAATACAAGGCAGCTTTTGAAAAGCTAAGGCAATCTTAATGAATGAACCAGTCCTGGCTGCTCCAAATTTTGCTAAATCCTTTAAAATAGCAATTGATGCTAGCGACCTGGGGGTTGGTGCAGTCCTATTGCAGGATGACGAATTGGGCATAGAGAAGCCAGTGGCGTACTGTTCAAGAAAACTAAATTGCCATAAAAAAGTATTCCACTGTGGAAAAAGAAACATTAGGACTTGTTGTTGCAGCCTTATCATTTGAAAATTGTACCTATTTCAGGGAAAAAAAATGTTATCACCAACGCTTTGTCACGAATTTAACCATGTTGTTATATGGATGGCGATGGTACAAAGAAAATGCTGTAAGTTATCAGTAGAGTGAATGGGTGCATGACTGTGGAAAATGTTAGTGTGTTTTTTCCCAGTTTCTATATTTTTTTTGCATTGTAATGAAACGCATTTTAAGAATGGCATTTCATTTCACTAAGGGCGGAGGTGACACAACTATTTTTTTCTGCTCCTTTGATTAACAGTGTGCCTTTAAGACTGTTTAAAAATAGTGTGCCTTTAAAAACTATGAGGCACAGTGCGTTAGCTGCACCTGCTCCTCGGCCACAGCAGGAGAGAGGTCACATGGTGTACTGTAACAACTTAACTGTGTGTAAAAAACGGCTGAAACCACTTTAGACAGACACCAGCGAAGCGTGTTTACTGAAGGAAAGAGCTGTCTTTTTCTCTCAGCAAAAATTCTACAAGGAGCTACAGGCTGAGTTAATTGCCTAAGGAGGAAAAAACCCTTTGAAGAGACCATTTGTATTACTGAAGTAAAATTTCGACTGAGAGATCGTCAGTTTTAAAATTCAAGTCGACTTATTGCTGTGCTCATCGTTGAAAGAACTGTTTGATGCCTACTGCAGCCGAAGTGTGTTGATTGCCTACCTACTAAAAGACTATTTCATCAAATCCGTGTGGAGACTTTGAGTGGCATTTGATTATTTTTACATGAAAATACCTCACCCATCAGGAACTTAACCCATAAAGACTTATATGCCAGTTATTTATCTATTCTCAAGAAACAGCTAATTTTTTTAAACAATTTTTTTTTAAAAACCGGTTATACGTTTTTGACTGTATGTGTGTGAATGGGGGGAATTAGGTTAAAATAAGAAGTTACAAGGTCTTCAGACACAGGTTTATTTTAATAGTGTTTAAGATTTAGTTTGAATAAATAGTTAATTTGTTGTTGTCTAAAGATACCTAGTTTGGTCTGTTTTATTCTGGGGGCTACTAGAGTGTTTAATTTGGCTGTTTTCCGATTGGTTGGGTAAACTTTAATAACGTGCTGTGACCTGTGGAGTGATGGGACTGAACTGACAGTGCATTGCTACCACCTCGGTCATAACACTCTTCATCCAAGGAGCCCTGGCTTTGGTTCCCCTACCTTTCCCGTACCTGAAACAACCCGTCTTTAAAGATCATCCATTGTTCCATTAGTTTTTCCTGTCAGTCTTTGGTTCCATTTTACCCTGGCTAGATCCCTTCCCATCCCATTCAAGTTAGTCCTCTTCCAATTTAAAAATTCTATGTTAGATTCTTCCTTGCTCTTCTCAATTACTAATCTAAACCTCATGATACTATGATTACTCTTAGCCAAGTGTTCCCCCACAGGCACTTGGTCCTCTTACTCTGCAGCACCAGATCCAGCAATGCTTCCTTCCTAGTTGAACCAAGAACATTCTGGTCAAGAAAGTTCTCCTGAACACATTTCAGAAATTCCACCCCTCCTTACCCTTTACTCTAACATTATTCCAATTGATATTTGGGTGATTAAAGCCCCCCAATATCACCTTTTTTAATCCAAAAATATACTTTATTCATAAAAATCTGTAAAAAAAAACCTTACAAACAGTTCAAACCAGCGCCAAGTTGACATTCCAAAAAGTGCAAAGGAAATCAGTTTTCTTCAAAACAGGAGTGAGTTGCCTCACAACCCTTCCATTCCATTTTACATGCCATGCACAATTAAAGCAAATCCATATTTGGTGTATACAGCCTGAGGGGTTTCCCATGGGTCCAGCCCCTCAGTTCACTATGCCGGGAGAGCCTTACACAGTCGTCTTTCCCCATTGAGCCTTTGCGCCGGCTGCCCCAAACTTCAGTGCACCCCTCAGCATGTGGTCCTGGACCTTGGAATGTGCCAGTCTGCAACACTCGGTCGTAGACAACTCTTTGTTGTCAGCAAGTTCCGGGCAGACCAAAGAGCGTCTTTCACTGAATTGATGGTCCTCCAGCAATTGATGCTCATCTCTGTGTGTGTCCCTGGGAACAGCCCATAGAGCACACACTCCTTTGTTAGAGTTGCTTGGGATGAACCTCGACAAAAACCACTGCATCTCTTTCCACACCTGCTTTGCAAAGGCACATTCCAGAAGGTGGTGGGCAACAGTGTCTTCCCAACCACAGCTACCTTGGGGGCAGCGTGCGGAGGTGGTGAGATTCCAGGCGTGCGGGAAGAATCTGATGGGGAGGGCCCTTCACTCCCCCAGCCAAGCTACGTCTTGGCGCTTGTTTGAAAGTTCTGGTGATGACGCATTCTGCCAAATGAATTTGGCACTCTGTTCAGTGAACCATCCGACAGGATCCACCATCTCCTTTTCCCGTAGGGCCTTGAGGACATTTCGTGCAGACCACTGCCTGATGGATTGGTGGTCAAAGGTGTTCTTCTGCACAAACTTTTCCACAAAAGATAGGTGGTATGGCACGGTCCAACTGGATGGAGTGTTAAGCGGCAACGTGGCCAGACCCATCCTTCGCAACACTGGGGACAGATAGAACCTCAGCGCATAGTGACACTTGCGGTGTTTGCGTACTGGGGCTCTACACACAGCCACACACAAAGGTGGCCATCAGGATGAGGGCAACATTGGGTATGTTTTTCCCGCCTTTATCCAGAGGTTTGAACATCGTGTCCCTCCGGACCCGATCCATTTTGGATCTCCAGATAAAGTGGAAAATGGCTCGGGTGACCACCACGGCGCAGGAGTGAGGTATGGGCTAGCCTGCACCACATACAGCAACCATGTGATTGACTAGCACCTGATGAGCAAGTTCTTACCCACAATAGAGAGAGAACGCTGCTCTCACATGTTCATTTTATGGTGTACCATGGTTACTTGCCCTTTCCAGGTTTTGGCACACACACCGGCCCTTCTGAACCATATCCCCAGCACCTTCAGGTAGTCTAACCAGATGGTGAAGGGGACAAGGGATTGGTCGGTCCAGTTCCCAAAAAACATGGCCTCGCTCTTGCCGCGATTTACTTTGGCTCCTGAGGCCAGTTCAAACTGGTCGCAGATGCTCATCAGTCTGCGAACAGACAACATATCCGAGCAGAAGACGGCAACGTCATCCATGTACAGGAAGGCTTTGACCCGAGTGCCTCCGCTCCCTGGGATTGTCATTCCTTTTATGCCCGCATCCTTCTTAATGGACTCAGTAAAAGGTTCGATACAGCAGACAAACAAGGCAGGAGAGACAGGACAGCCCTGTCTGACTCCAGATTTGATCGGGAAACTTTCTAATTCCCACCCATTGATTGAGACAGCGCTATTGATGTTTGTGTACAGCAGTTTGATCCAATTGCAGATTCCCTCCCCAAACCCCATTTTGGAGAGCATGTTCATCATGTAGGTGTGCGATATCCTGTCAAAAGCCTTCTCTTGGTCCAAGCTGCTGAGGCAGGTGTCCACTGCCCTGTCCTGTACATATGCAATTGTATCCATGAGTAGCGCGAGGCTATCAGAGAACTTCCTGCTGGGTACAGTAAAGGTCTGGTCAGGGTGAATCACCAACTCCAGAGCAGACTTGACCCGACTGGCGTACGTTTGATGACTTTGGACAGAATCTTATAGTCTACATTAAACAGTGAGATGGGCCGCCAATTTCTGATTTCCGCCCTCTCTCCCTTCCGCTTGTAGATGAGGGTGATGATGCCTTTCCTCATGGATTCTGACATGCTGCCGGCCAGAAGTTTACTCTCGTACACTTCCAGAAGATCTGGGCCGATCCAGTCCCACAGAGCCGAATACAATTCAACCAGTAAGCCGTCGCTCCTGGGAGTTTTACTCATCTCAAAGAACCTGATGACCTTGGTCAGCTCGACCAGTTAGCGGTTTGTCTGGTCTCTCCCACATGCTGTCATCTAAGACCTCCATGATAGATGACAGGAAGGACTGGGAGGCTATGCTGTCCATGGGCTTCACATAGTGCAGCCCAGCATAAAAGGATTTGATAATCCTCAGTATGTCAAACTGTGAAGACATTACCGAGCCATCCTCTTCCTTCAGGCTGCAGATCACAGAGCTCTCTCTGTGTAACTTTTGGAAGAAGAAATGCGAGCACATCTCATCCTGCTCAATCGAGCAGACCCTGGACCGGAAGATGATCTTGGAGGCCTCTGTGGCAAAGAGCGAGGCCTGCTGGCTCTTCACCTCTTAGATATCCTCCTTGACCTCGACCGCCATTGACGGCAGCCGGAGCAGATTTTGCATTCTTTTCTGGAGTTGGGACATTTCCCTCTGTCTCTCTCTTGCCCCTTGAACACCTTTGAGGATAAAGAACCTCTTGATGTTTGCCTTGATCGTTTCCCACCAATGCACCAGAGACTCAGAGGGTTTCACGGTTCTCTAACCTTTGTAATCCATTTTGAGTTCCTCAATGTTCTCTGGGTTAGCAGTGTAACATTTAGCTTCCATGTCCCCCTGCCAACTCGCTGGTCATCCTGTAAGTGACAGTTGGCCAGTAAGAGGCAGTAGTCAGAGAAGATCACCAGCTTGACGTCAATGGATCTGACCGTGAAAGCACGGGACACAAACAGGAAGTCAATCCTGGAACGGGCAGACCCGTCCGGTCTTGACCAGGTGTATCTAAGCTGCGGTCTGTCTGCAGGTTTGCTGAAGATGTCGTGCAGCTTGGCATCTTTTACCGTTTCCATTAGAAATTTGCTGTCGTCACTGCCGTATCGTCCAGCTGTATCAATGATGCAGTTGAAGTCACGCCAAGAATGACCGGCCTGGATGTTGCCAGCAGCAGTGGGAGCTGCTGGAGGACGGTCCATCGCTCGCTGCATTGAACCGGGGCGTACACGTTGATTAAACGGAGTGGAGCATTATTGTATGTTACATCTGCTACGAGGAGGCGACCGCTCACCGCCTCCTTAACTTCGGAGATGGTGAAGTTGCCTCCCCGCAGCAGAGTATCCAGGCTGGAGGAATGGGAATCATTCCACCCGACCAGATCGATGACCTGTGGGACCACCATCGCAACCATTGCCTGCAAGTGCTGAGGGGGGGGGGGGGAATTCCACACTCCTGCAGAAACAGCAGGTGGGCTTTGACCTTGGCAAGGTAACCCAAGGTCGAAACACATCGCGTAGTGGATTTAACGCTACGCATGTTAATCGAAGCAGTCTTTACACCCATTTTAAAGTTGGGTGTTGTTTACCATACCAGGTGTCCTTGCTAGTCCCAGTCCTTGGGTATGTTCCTGCATACCCATTGTGTACACAAGCTGTTTCACATTTGTTGGGATCAGAAACCCCTCCTGGTTACTCATGGGGGTGTTCTGCTGGAGTGACTTGTGGGGGGGGGGGGGGGGGGGGGGCGGTTCTTGCAAGCAGCAAGGTTTGGGCTGTCCTCTGTGGGTTGTGTCTTTCCCCTCTGTCGCACCTCGAAGACATCAGTGCTCCCGGCTTCCCGGAGCTGGAGTGCGGCAGACGCTTCACTGCTCTCTGTCTCCCGGAGCTGGGGTGCGCAGAGCATCTCGCTGGGTTCAGCGCTTTGCGGTTGGGGCACACTGAGCCCATAACAGCTTCCAGTGCCCTGGAGCTGGGGGGCTTGCTCTTCCAGCTCCTTTGAGTTCTGGTGCTTCTTTTGCGGGTGCTATCTTTCTGTCCCTTCCTCATCCAATGAGGAGGAGCTGCTGTTGTCTGTCTCAGACGGTAGCCTCCTCTTGCCACTGATTTGGGTGGTGACGTGTTCCATTTTTGGAGGCTTCTTCTTTGTGGTTTTCCTTATTACCACTTGCCACTGACCAGTTTATCCATCTGCTGCTTCCTCTATTGATTCTGTCTGTAGAGGGGTTTCCAGGCACGGGGTAGGTGTTAGGTTGCTGGTTGCAGCTGCCTTCCCTTTCTTCGCCTTCTCAGATAGACTTTCCTCGCTGCGGGGAGGACTGCTTGTCTCCCTCCCAGCACCAGACATGTTCATCATTCCTTCTTCCGGCCTTTCCTTGGACCTTGCCGCCTGTGCATAACTGAGGCAGTGTTTGTAGAGGTGGCCTACCCCACGGTACAGGTTGCAGCACTTACTCTGTTTACAATCCTTGGTCTGATGGCCTTCCTTCTTGCAGACAACTGTTTTATTTATTTAGAGATATAGCACTGAAACAGGCCCTTTGGCTCACCGAGTCTAGCCAACCAACAACCACCCATTTATACTAATCCTACATTAACCCCATATTCCCTACCACATCCCCACCATCTACCTACACTAGGGGGAATTTACAAAGGCCAATTTACCTATCAACCTGCAAGGCTGTGAGAGGAAACCGGAGCACCCAGTGGAAACCCACACGGTCACAGGGAGAACTTGCAAACTCCACACAGAGATCCAGAACTGAACCCGGGTCGCTGGAGCTGTGAGGCTGCGGTGATAACCACTGCGCCACTGTGCCGCAGTTGGCCGCCATATGACCAGATTTGCCACAGGTACGCCAAACTCTGGGCTGCCCCGCATAGACCAAGAAGGCTCGACTTCCCCTGATAGCGAAGCTGGAGGGGGGGATGGATGATGGCTCCGTTGGCATTGACCTTCAAGGTCACCTTGACCTGCCGCTTGCTGGTCCAAATTCCAAATGGGTCCTTGACATCAGTACTGCTGCCGGCCCCCTCGACGTACCTGGCAAGGTAAGGGAGTACATGCACGACAGGAATAGGGGGGTTGTAGAGGTAGATTGCGAGGGGGAGCTGGGGAGGGGGCTGCTAGGGAAGGGGGTGCGAAGGGAAGATGGTGTGAGGGGTTGGGGGAAGGGGATGCGAGGGGGTGGGGGAAGGGGGAGCAGGTAATAAAACATTTCATCAGCTCTTGTTTGCAGTGAAATGCTGCAAGTAACTAGAGTCAAGGCTACAAACTGGATTTAGGCAGGTTTAGTAAAAGTTTTTAAAAGTAAGAAGTTGAGGAGCCGCCTAAATCCTGGGGTTGCCTCTGGGCACTGGAAAACGGATCTTGGATCTTGGGGTCATCCATCGCTACTCTGGTGGATGGGCTCCCCGAACACAGCCATGTGATCTTCCTGTCCTTCGACAATACCGATGCCGGATTTAAGATGAAAGAGCGAGGTCGCTGCTCCCGAGCCGGCGGGAAACTCAGTTGCCCGTCCAGTGTTGAGTGTGAAGGGCGGCGCGGCCGTGCCGGACTCCAGGTCTAAATATCTTAAGTTTTTTTCTTATTGCTGCTATTCATCTTAAGATATATCTACCTTGTCTAGTTTATTAAAGTTGCAGCAATTTCGTGTATGATCTACGTCAGCACTGTGAAATTTGGCTAATGAGTAGAATTCACCTCGTCCCTTGCGTCTTCTGTTTAAGTTGAATGCTTCCACTATGCCTTCTGCGGAAGTACTTCCCCACCTACCATTTCAAAGTTGGGGTTGATCTGTATCAACCCCCTTCCCTCCAGCCTTTCCCACCGCACCCCACCCCCTCGCACCCCCTCCCCTCCCGCATCCCCTTCCCCCCACCGGTATCCACCTACACCTGAGCAGAGGCCCTAACAACCCCACTGCCTTGAGGGCGTCTCGGGAGAGACCAAGGCTAAGGGAGTAAACCCTAACAGAAAATCTGGAGCGGAACCCCGAAGGCGGTCATGTGTCACCTTTGGCATGTTTGCGGCAGTTCCTGCAGCCATACCGGTGCCAAATGTCGTGCTCTGCACTCCTTTGGACCCCACCAGGAAGGTCGAGAGGGGGTTTTTGACGCTTGGGCAACTCACAACCTCCATATATCCGCCCAAGCATGCGCCATGGAGAGGTCACTCCATAGTTGCCTCACAGCGACCAAAACAACACGGAAGGCAGCAGTTACAGGTTATAGGTCCAGCTCAATTGGCATAGAGATTGGGCGCCACAGGTTGCCTTTGTCGGTGGGAGAGGTCATTGCATCTCACTGGATCACACTGACACGGAACACAAAAGTCCGAGTGTATCAAGCCTGTGTCCTCAGTACCTTGCTCTACGGCAGAGAGGCCTGGACAACGTATGTCAGCCAAGAGTGACGTCTCAATTCATTCCAACTTCGCTGCCTCCGGAGAATCCTTGGCATCAGGTGGTTGGACCGTATCTCCAACACAGAAGTCCTCGAGGCGGCCAACATCCCCAGCATATACACACTACTGAGCCAGCGGCGCTCGAGATGGCTTGGCCATGTGAGCCACATGGAAAATGGCAGGATCCCCAAGGACATATTGTACAGTGAACTCGTCACTGGTATCAGACCCACCGGCCATCCATGTCTCCGCATTAAAGACGTCTGCAAACGCGACATGAAATCCTGTGACATTGATCACAAGTCGTGGGAGTCAATTGCCAGCGATCGCCGGAGCTGGCAGGCAGCCATAAAGGCGGGGCTTAAGTGTGGCGAGTCGAAGAGACTTAGCAGTTGGCAGGAAAAAAGACAGAAGCGCAAGGGGAGAGCCAACTGTGTAACAGCCCATTTTATCTGTAGCACCTGTGAAAGAGTCTGTCAGTCTAGAATTGGCCTTTATAGCCACTCGAGGCGCTGCTTCACAATCCACTGACCGCCTCCAGGCGTTTACCCATTGTCTCCCGAGACAAGGAGGCCAAAGAAGAAGAAGAAGAAAAAGAGGTAGATTGTCACCACCTGGTCACGTTGTGACGGCAGCGTGAAGAGTGGCTCCACTGTGAGGATCGACAGCGGTGTCTGGTTTCCCCTTTCCTTGAACACCTTCCGGAACTTGATGCTTCCCGTCATATTCTTGAAAGTCACTTCAAAATATCCTCTGCTGGGGAAGTCCTGCAGAAGATGTCTGCAGCTTGGAATCCATGGCAATCAATAAGAATTTTCTGAATGAAGAAGGTGCGAACAATAGGTGCGCCTCCTTCATTACCCCTCACCACCACCCGAACGGTTTTACGAACTCCCTGGCCTGAAGCTCTAGAATTGGTTACAGCCATTTTACTCAAAACCTACCTGGAGCAGGATCAAAGGCCACTGATCATGGTCTCTCCCTTGCCAGGTAAGAAAGCCCCCCAAATCACTACTCTATATTTTTTACATATCTCTGTGATTTTCTCTGCAGATTTGCTCCTCTCACTATTTGGAGCCCTATCGAATAACCTCAGTAACGTGATCCTACCCTTTTTGCTTCTCAATTCTAACCAAATGGATGCTGTCCTTGTCCCCTCAAGAATATCCATTTTCCAACACTACAGTATCTTTCCAAATCAGTACTCTCATCCCACCTCCCTTTTTTCCTTCCCTATCTTTTCTGAACACTTTGTATCTGTGAATATTAAATGCTCAGTCCTCACCATTTTTAAGCCAGCCAGAACGAGAGAAAAGGAGGCCATCCTTTAACGATTATAAACTGCAGTTTGTTTTGACATGAACTATGCACATTTGTGACAATGTGTCTATGAGAAGTGAAACCTTACACTTGAAATTGTCTCAATGTTTATTTTGAATTGTGTTCCGAGTGTTAGGGATGGCTGCATTTTTATTTATCTGTCAGTATTTAGAACTGGTAAAAATGGTCAAAACAAAGATTCCATTTTATTTTATTCATTCATAGGATGTGGGCGTCGCTGGCCAGGCCAGCATTTATTGCCCATCCATAATTGCACTTGAGAAGGTGGTGGTGAGCTGCCTTCTTGAACCGCTGCAGTCCATGTGGGGTAGGTACAGCCACAGTGCTGTTAGGAAGGGAGTTCCAGGATCTTGACCCAGCGACGGTGAAGGGATGGCGATATAGTTCCAAGTCAGGATGGTGTGTGACTTGGAGGGGAATTGCATGTGGTGGTGTTCCCATGCATTTGGTGCCCTTGTCCTTCTAGTTGGTAGAGGTCGGGGGTGTGGAAGGTGCTGTCTAAGGAGCCTTGCTGCGTTGCTGCAGTGCATCTTGTAGATAGTACACATTGCTGCCACTGTGCGTCGGTGGTGGAGGGAGTGAATGCTTGTAGATGGGGTGCCAATCAAGCAGGCTGCTTTGTCCTGGATGGTGTCGAGCTTCTTCAGTGTTGTTGGAGCTGCACCCATCCAGGCAAGTGGAGAATATTCTATCTCATGCCTGACTTGTGCCTTGTAGATGGTGGACAGGCTTTAGGGGTTTTAGGAGGTGAGTTACTCGCCACAGGGTTCCTAGCCTCTGACCTGCTCTTGTAGCCACGCTATTTATATGGCTACTCCAGTTCAGTTTCTGGTCAATGGTAGCCCCTAGGATGTTGATTGTGGGGGATTCAGCGATGGTAATGCCACTGAATGTCAAGGGGAGATGGTTAGATTCTCTCTTGTTGGAGATGGCACTTGTGTGGCGCAAATGTTACTTGCCACTTATCAGCCCAAGCCTGGATATTGTCCAAATCTTGCTGCATTTCTACACAGACTGCTTCAGTATCTGAGGAGTCACGCATGGTGCTGAACATTGTGCAATCATCAGCGAACATCCCCACTTCTGACCTTATGATTGAAGGAAGGTCATTGATGAAGCAGCTGAAGATGGTTGGGCCTAGGACATTGCTTTAGTTTATATAAAAGACATCAGATAAATGCAATTATTAATACATCATATAGAAAATTAGACTTTTGGTCTTCTGAGAAAATCCCTATTTTCTACATTGCCTTATTTAATCTTATAATTGGCATTATCAACTTGGCCTCCGTAAAAGCTCTGTGGCTGAATAAAAGTCCTATCTGACTCCTGCACCTTATTGCCTGTGCAATGGGAGAGTGAAAGAGAGAGATGTCTTTGGGAATTAAAGAACGGAAAAGTAAAACAGCTCCAGAAATAAAAAAAAGTTGTATGCAAATAGTTGGTTTTGTAGCAGAAAGCATAAGTGTCTTCTGTCTGTGACATTTTAATTCATTTTTAAGGACGTAATTTTTCTCCCTATTGTCTTCACAGGCAAGAAACCATCTGCTACCGAGAGGACAAACAGTTGACCTGCCTTCACTAAAGCCGCGTTGAACTGGCCACAAGGAGGCACGCGTGAACAGCCTGCTGGATAACTATTGACCTTATTTTCCCTTGCTTCCAATAGCAGGATGGTTAGCCTCCATTCCAAGTCAACAATGTGCAGAATTAAGGTACATTCTATCACTATGTTACAGATAAATTCTTGGCTAACTCTGTACTTGATATTATTTCTGCTCAAGACATAGATAATGTGACTTCTGGCCTATTGGGATTCTGTACTAAAGATATTAATTTTACATGGTAAACATCATTCCACTTTTGACCCAATAACATTTTTTGATGTTAAGTACAGAAGAAAAAAAGAGTTTTTTGGGAAGCTGTTTTATTTCACTGCAAAATTCTTCTATCGTATTTCAAATTCATGTCTGCTATTGTTTCTTCCCTTCTACAATTGTTATTATCCATGCTGCTTTTGTGTAGCTCAAAAGTGCTCTGTAACTTACAAGCTATAAGCCACAAAATAGCATTGGTAAGGACTTGTACAATTCTGACTTCCATGGTAATCATTTCTAAAAGCAGATTAAACCAATTTCAGGAGTCTAAGACATAGCCTAAAAATTGGAGCCACGCCCTTTAGCGGTGAATTTAGGAAACACTTCTACTCGCAAAAGGTGGTAGCAATTTAGAACTCTCTTTTGCCAACAGCAATTGACGCTCAATCAGGTGTTAATTTTAAATCTGAGACTGATAGATTTTAGATTTTTATTCACTAAAGGCATTATGAGATATGGAGCAAAGGCTCCATAGTTAAGTCGCAGATTAGCCATGATCTCACTGAATGGCGGAACAGGAGCTAAATGGTCTACTCTTGTTCCTATCTGCAACGTCTGTTTAAAGAGTAGTCCGCTGACACTAAACAGAATGAGAACAATACTTCACTGGGTAACATATTTAAACAGAACTGTTAATTTAATGACTAGCCCATTGCAGGAAACAGAACAATCTGATAAAATGTGCTTATATTATTGAGGTTGGAAATTCTATTGTGACACACTGCATTGGACACTGAAAAGTGAAGTACAGCTACTTTGTTGAGATATCGGAGGGCTGCCACCAACCACTGATCTACATCGGAACAGGAATGTCATCTTCAGGGAAACTCAATAATGGGGAAGTAGAAGACAGAAACAGAAACCTGTAGCAGCATAATTGCATAAAACAGTAAAAAAAAAGGATGCAATTAAGAAAAAGAATAAACTCCTTGAGTTGTGGATTAATGACAACTAAAAACTAGATTTTGACTCCAAACTGGTTTCATTTGGAAACTCAATCAGTATTTTGAAAAAGGGGAGACACTGACCTCCATTGTGGTCTCACAACCACCACAATTTTCAGTGGCAAGGGGTGATAGTAAGACCAAAGTTGTAGAAGTCGACTTCCTGTCCAAGGCTCAAACTGAAAGTCGGGAGAGATGTATTACGGGCGGCTAAATTGATATTGCCCATTCTACATTGTCACCCAAAGTCAATTTCTCTCCCCCTCCCAAACATGAAATACACCAGGAAAGTAGTCCAACCGAAAACTAACAGAATATATTTTAGTGAGGAAAATAGAAATGGAAACTTAAACTTAGGAGTTTCTGAATAAAAAATACTCAAGCACTGAAGTCTGAGTTTGGCTCATTTGACAGTGCTTTCACCTCTTAGTCAGAATGTCGTGGGTTTAAACCCCAATACAAGATTGAAGCACATAATCTAAATTGGCATTATGCTGTAGTACTGAAGGAAGTGTTGCAATGGTGGAAATGTCATCAGTTGAGATGTTAAACAGGTTTTGCCAGCCTATTCTGGTGACTCAGTCAAATATATAAGATTGCATGCATTTGAGGAGCAGGGAATTCTCCTGGGTCCTGTACAAAATTCCTCCCTCAAACTAACACCACCAAAAACAGATTAAATTAACATTCGTTTTATATTTGTGGGCCTTTTGGTATGCACAAATTGCCTGCAGCATTTGCTTATATAATACTACAAAAGTAATTAATTTGTTTTAAAATGGTTTTGGATGCGATAATGCATTGTTAAAAACTTTATTTGGTTTATGTTAAAATATCGAACATTACCTTGTGACCATAGTCTGACTGGCCAAACAGCATCTCTGTTATATCCAAACTATCATAGCGTCTGTTTGGAGGTAGGCTTGCATTTGCCAGTGAAATCAGGGTAGAAAATATATCTAAAGTACTGCAAAAAAATATATATTTTTAGGATAAAACATTATGCAAGATGAGAGACAAAGATATTTAATGATAATTCTGGAAAAGGTATTTTTGCTGACTGGAAGATGGCACTGATGTTCAGCAACCTTCCCTTGATGAAACTAGTGAGCATGCTGAGTTCTTTTTAACAATTGAGTTTTGTAAAGACTGTGTGTTGAACTGCATCTGTAATCAATACTATATTTGAACTTAGGTCTAAGAGATAAAAGGCCTTGCTGTCATATCTCTACTGAATGAATGAATCTTGAGTGAATTGAAAGGTAAATACAAAGTTTTAAAAAAAAGTTCAAACTTCAGGGAATTCTGACGTCAAGAACTGCAGAAATTTAGCAGATATCCAGGAGGGAATACAAGCAAATATTTGCTTTGATTTTTTTTGCCACCTTTCTCCTGAAACCACTGGCTCTTGCTGCAATAAGGTTTCATGAGTACTGGCACCTTTCTGGTCTTGTTTAAGTAGGTATTGTTCCTGTGCAAGGCTAGACAATGAGTGTCAACAGACTAATCAACCAAATTATATACATACTATGGAATAATTTAGTGAATCATTCAAATTCAGTTCACATTAATGTCTTTCTGTGTCTAGATTTACTGCTAGTTCAGCAGACAGAAGACATCTGTAAAGATCATTACTAGGCCAACATATTAAACAATACATTTTGGATAATCCTCCTGCTGTGCACCAAGGACAGTGCAACTTCTGTAACACAGACAGAGTAAACTACAGCACTGTTGTTCTAATATATAAGCAAAATATTGCAGATGCTGGAAATCTGAAATAAAAACAAAGTGCTGGAAATGCTCAGCAGGTCAGGCAGCATCTCTGGAGAGAGAAACAGAGTTAATGTTTCAGGTCTGTGACCATTCATCAGAACTGGCAAAGGTTGGAAAAGAATTAGGTTTTAGAACTGTTGTTCTACCTGTGTTGGCCGTGGCTCAATTGGTAGTAATCATGTCTGAGTCAGAAGGTTGTGGATTCAAGCACAACATCAGAGACCTGAGCACAAAAATGTAGGCTGACACTCCAGTGCAGTACTGAGGGAGTGCTGCACTGTGGGAGGTGTTGGACTTTCGGATGAGACAAAACCAAGACTGCATCTGTTCTCTTCATCTTCTTGACCTGGCTGCAGCCTTTGACATGGTTGACTGCACCCTCCACCTGAAATTCTCCACCATTGCCCAGTTGGGTGGGACTGCATTCATCTGGTTCCATTCTTATCCATCTAATCAAATATCTAGCTAGATTATCCGCTTCGATGGGTTTTCTTCTCGTTCCCACATGTTACCTCTGGTATCCCCCAATGATGGTCCCCTCCTATTTCTCATCTACCTGTTGCATTGGAATTTTATTCCAATGGCGTGGGTCACAGTGGCAGAATTGAAAGTGGTGCCATTTCTGTTTTCTTGTTAAGTGATTAAGGAACATGCAGCGTGGGGGCTGTCCAGTTAAGCAGTGCGAGGCGTGGGGGTCATCCAATCTGGGGCCTGAGACAGTAACACGGATGGTGACGTCAGCATCAGATGATGCTGTGGCAGGTGCTGGTGCCATTTTTAAAGGGCAACCAGCCTTGCATTTACAGCTGCCTGAGCGAAGTGTTCCTTCCTGTTCCTCTCGTCTCGAGTTCTCTTGTGCCTTGGGTTGCCCTACTACTGCTGCCTTCAACTATCCTGCTACTGCTCTCCTCACTGCAAACTCAAAGCAACCAAGGAGCTCACCTGAAAGCATCATCAATAATGGCAGATCAGGTGGCTCCATGTTTCAGCGATGCCTCCCTGCAGGTTTTCCTCCAGGCTGCAAGAGCAAGGTGGGAAGTCCTCTTCCCCAGGGACAGGAGGAGGAGAGAGCCCTGTCTGACAAAACAAGCCTGGACAGAGATTGCAGAGCAGGTCAGCAGCTGTGGGACAACCACAGAACCTGGATCCAGTGTTGAAAAGTGCGTCAATTACCTCATTCAGTCCACGAGGTGAGCATTCCATGCCTCTTTTCCCTCAGGGGCTCGTATGTGTTAACGCGAGAGGGTCGTCGAACCTGACAGTGTCATGCTGGCGCCACTACCTCCAACAATGTGTCACGTTGTCCTATCTTCGATGGTCTCCAATGGGAGATAACGCTGTTCCCGATGTCTTGCTTGAGATCACTGTTCCTGTTGAACAGTGCTGCTACTTCGATGCATTCTGCTGCCTCCACGCTGTGGTCTTCAAATGCACATTGCTGTTGCTGCTGCCACAATGTCATAGATGGTGCATTCGGAACTCGAAAGCCTTCAGAAACCATATGCTGCCACCATATCAGGTTATTGCTTTCTTCAGCAATAAGGTACGAGACAATCTTGAGTTGAAAGGTAATTAAATTGTGGGTTCTTTATTGTGAAATAACAAATTTCCAAGAGAGCTCAATCATACACGTGTGACTAGGTGACTAACACATTTCCAACTGCTTTACCACACGTTGGATGGCATCACTTCCTGCGATGATGTGTGAGGTATTCAAAATGTTAAAGTGATATCACAACCTCCCCCTTTCCTTAAATGGAAATACACAAAAGATAAACTGTATATAATGAAGCACAACAGTTCTAAACAATACCGACAGATGCATTGTCTTTTATGTCCATTAGTCAAGTATCACTGAAGCATACAGGTGGTCTACTGACTTGACCTAATCTTGTCACTGTGTAGCTTGGTTGAGAACTAGATTTGTCAACTTTTCTCTCTTGACCTATATGGGCTGAATCTTCTGTGCCTGCCACAGAGGTTGACAGCGGGCAACAAAAATGGTGGCCTGCCGTGCAGCCGCATGTCGCGGAGCTGCTGCAATCTTCCGTGCAGCAGCTCATTTGAATGGCTGGGGTAGGCTGCCATCCCGATCACGTGGAGGATGTGGGCTGTCTGTCCCCGGCAATGGCATCAGCTGCCGGTGTGCAGGCGCCGACGCCATTTTTAAAGGGTTTTGAGCCCTTCTGTTAGTTTTAAAGATTTAAAGGTACAGTTAATTTTAAAAAATTAACTTTGCTCCCTCCCACCCCAATAACCATCAAATTAATTACTTGTCCTCTCCCCCCCCCCCCCCCCCAAAACACTTACCTTATCCACCTGACCTTCCACACCACAAAGTGCATAAACTTTAACCTAAAACCCTTCCCACCATCCGTACACCAATGATGTAACTTTGACACCGTTTCGCACCCCCACCCCTGCACTGAGAAACTTACCTCCTCTCCACTCCCCACCAGTGTGGTGCCTCGATTCCCCGGACGGGGATCCGAAGGCATGGGAATGTGGGCCAGCGGCGTGAAGATCGCACCAGGACAGACGGCAGCAATCTAAGTATAAATAATTAATCAATTTTAATTTATTTAAATACTTAAATGGCTGTCCCGTCACTGAGTGGTGGGAGGGCTGCCACGAGGCTTTGCCACCGCTGGCAATATCGGGCCGGGCCCTCCCGGCATCAGGGTGCATGACGGCCCTCTCCTGGAGGCATTTTCAGGCCCCCCCCCCACCCCCGCCATGGATCCCGACGCCTGGGGGAGAACTAAATTCAGCCCGATGTGTGTTCTGACAGTGATCGTGTGCTTAAGCATTACACTTGTCATTTTTCTTCTCTATATTCTGTGGATTCGAATGTGAACGTGTTCTCGAAGAAATAGGGCTGTCAGGCACATGTTTTTAGATCCCTCAGCTGACATCTGTTTTGTCTTAGTACTGCTCCATTAGGGATGGTTACTTCATAAGATCTTGGCTTGTTGCAGAGTTTTGACACTTCCACAGGGAACCATGTCTTCTCACAGATGGATCACTCTGACCTTCGGTCCAATTTGTAACAGCGGTTGTTCCACACCTGCATGCCTATCATGCACAGCTTTTATCTTCTCTTTATTTTTCAACAGTTTGTTCTGTATTGACGAAAATTTCATGAGATGATGACTTGGAAAGGTCATTTCAACTAGTCTTCCAAATATAATTTCTGCAGGTGACAGTAATCCTGTGCCAATTGGTATTGCCTTCAAGTGCAACATGGCTACATATAGATCTTGTTTGGTCTCTCCACACTTCACAATCAGTGATTTGACTTTGCGTACCATTTTTTCTGCTAGGCCATTTGACCTAGGGTAATGCAGTGATGATGTAACATGGTTTACATTCCATTTCTTACACATCTTTGAATGGTTTGGCAGTGAATTGCGGTCCATTGTCTGATATTATCTTGTCCAGAGGGCCGAATAAGTTGAAGATTGCGCTGATAGTGTTCGCAACTGATAGGCTTGACGTCTCCCTCAATTGATGGTTTATGGGGAACTCGGAGAAGTAATCGGTGAGCAACAAATAATCATCGCATGGAAACGTTACAGCACAGAAGGAGACCATTCAACCCATCATGTCTACGCCGACTGAAAAAACTAGCCGCCCAATCTAATCCCACCTTCCAGCACCTGATCCGTAGCCTTGCAGGTTACAGCACTTCAGGTGCATGTCCAGCTGCCTTTTAAAAGAGTTGAGGGTTTCTGCCTCCACCACCAATCCGGGCAGTGAATTCTAGACACCCACCACCCTCTGGGTGAAAATGTTTTTCCTCATGTCCCCTTTAATCCTTCTACCAATCACCTTAAGTCTGTGCTCCCTGGTAACTGACCTCTCTGCTAGGGGAAACAGGTCCTTCCTGTTTACACTATCTAGGCCCCTCATAATTTTGTATGCCTCAATTAAGTCACCCCTCAGCCTCCTCTGTTCCCAGGAAAACAACCCTAGCCGATCCAATCTTTCTTCATAGCTTCAACTTTCAAGCCCTAGCAACATTCTTGCAAATCTCCTCTGTAGTCTCTCCAGAACAATTATGTCCTTCCTATAATGTGGTGACCAGAACTGTATGAAATACTCCAACTGTGGCCTAACCAGCATTTTATACAGTTCCAGCATTAGTTTAGTTTAGAGATACAGCACTGAAACAGGCCCTTCGGCCCACCGAGTCTGTGCCGACCATCAACCACCCATTTATACTAATCCTACACTAATCCCATATTCCTACCATATCCCCACCTGTCCCTATATTTCCCTACCACCTACCTATACTAGGGGCAATTTATAATGGCCAATTTACCTACCAACCTGCAAGTCTTTTGGCTTGTGGGAGGAAACCAGAGCACCCGGAGAAAACCCACGCAGACACAGGGAGAACTTGCAAACTCCACACAGGCAGTACCCAGAATTGAACCCGGGTCACTGGAGCTGTGAGGCTGCGGTGCTAACCACTGCGCCACTGTGCCACCCTGTTTTACATCCGTTTTTATATCCCATACCTCAGTCAATAAAGGAAAGCATTCCATATGCCCTCTTCACCACTCTATCTACCTGTCCTGCCACCTTCAGGGACTTGTGGACATGCACTCCAAGGTCTCTCACTTCTTCTACCCCTCTCAATATCTTCTCGTTTATTGTGTATTCCCTTGCTTTGTTTGCCTTCTCCAAATGCATTACCTCACACTTCTCCGGATTGAATTCCATTTGCCACTTTTCTGCCCACTCAACCAAACCATTGATATCATTCTGGAGTCTACAGCTATCCTCTTCACTATCAACTACACGGTCAAGTTGTGTGTCATATGCAAATTTCCCAATTATGCCTCCCATATTCAAGTCCAAGTCATTACAATATACCACAAACAGCAAGAGACCCAAGACTAAACCGTGTGGAACACCAGTGCAAACCAATTTCCATTTGCAAAAACATCCATCGACCACAATTCTTTATTTCCTGTCACAGAGCCAATTTTGGATCTAAGTTGCCACATTCCCCTTTATCCCATGGGCTTTTATTTTCCTAACCAGTCTGCCATGTGGGACCTTGTCAAATGCCTTAGTAAAATCCATAATAGACCACATCTACTGCACTACCCTCATCAATCCTCCTTGTTACTTCCTCAAAAAATTCAATCAAGTTAATAAGACATGACCTTCCCTTACAAATCCATGCTTTTCTAAGTGGCAGTTCATCCTATTTATAAAGGAGAGATCAGTGGCTACCCTTGACCAAGGATGTGACGGGATTTCATGCAGATGGAGCTGCTCTTTATGTTGGCTTGGTCGATGTCACTATTAATTCTTGGCCAGGAGACTGTTTCGCGTGCAAGTCTTCTGAACTTCTCTAAGCACATATGACCTAGGTGCAACTGTGAAAGAACTTCAATGCGAAGTGTCTGTGGGACTAACACCTGCCTTGCTTTGAAGATGATGCCACGAGACACCCCCAACTCATTTTGGCATGGCCAAAAGATTCTGAGTTCTGCAGGAACTTCTTGTTTTGTGTCTGGCTATCCTTTGACAATGAGTTGCCATACCTCTTTCAAAACTGGATCTTTAAAAGTTTCTTCCTGTAGCTCCTCACTCTTCCTTTGCCCGAAATGCATTTAATCCATCTGGTATACATCTTCCAGCTCAATGTCGACTTCGCCAACCTGGACGTCTAATGGAATCTTTTCATACTTTCTGGGATTGGGCAATCTGCTAAGGGTGTCAGAGGTCACCATAAGATTCCCAGGCTTATATTTGATCTCGCAGTCATACCCTTGCACCTTGATTAATAGCCGTTGAAATGGCACGCTGGTGAGAGGTTTCTGCCATATTGTTGCCAGTGGTTTGTGATCCATCTCAACTATGAAATGCTTGCCAAAAAGATAAATATGAAACTTGGTGATCCTGAATACCACTGCTAGTGTTTACCTTTCTATGTTGGAATAGTTGGCCTGTGTGGGCAATAGGCTTTTCGAACCAAAAGTGATTCGATGACCTTCTTGCAACAAGCATGCTCCAAGACCTTTTAACGAAGCATCTACTTCAAGAATGGTATCCTTATTTGGGTCATGCTACTGTAAACATGCCTCTGTTGACAATGAATGCTTCAGCGAATTAAATGCATGCTGGTGGTCCTCATGCCGCAGATACAGACTTTTTGAGGAGTTCTCTTAGAGACAAAGACTTCTCAGCAAAATTTGAGATGTAGGGAGCTAGAAAATTAAATGGGCCAAGACATCTCTGCAAGTCGTCCTTGTGGACCAGGCATGGACTGAAAATCCTCTACCTGGCTGGGATCAGACTTATGCCTGTATTGGAGTAGATCAAGCCAAAAAAATTGATGTGGCTTGTGTTACGACCCGGTGAGAAACAGGCATCGTAACAGAGTTTTATTTTTAACCACACCGTATTTGTGGTTCCCCCTTGGTGAATCCTTGTTCACTGCTTTCTAATTATAAGGCAAAGAAACCAGCACAAACAGGTTTTCTTAGGTTTAAAGAAGTTGAAATTTATTAAACTTAAACTCTAATTTGGTTGACGCCGAGGGATACACAACGCGCTCATGCTAGCATGCATACGCGATACACACATGCAAATAGAGGCAGAAAAGAGCTGAAGAAAAATAAAGTGGAAATGTTTGAGGCAATATCTGAAGAGTTTTTGTTACGGTTCTTCGAGCTCACTGTAGAGTCCCCGATTGTAGGTAGTTCTTGCTTGTCGTTGGGGCCCAGTATTCTTCTTAAACCTTGTTTGCTGTAGGAGACTTTTCTCTCTTGGGGTTCATGTGTCTTCTGTGTATTCACAGGCTTGTGAGAAAGAGATGGCAGCAGACAGGAGTGATCTTCTCAGTCCAGGAGCAAACAGTCTTTGAGTTCAAACTGTTTGTACAATTCCGAAAAACCCAAGTTGCCAAGCAGGTTAGTCATATGACTAACTGGTCTGACCACATCTTGGCTCTGTCAATGTCTGATGCTCAAAGTCCATTGTGGATTTAATTAAGGGGAGTAACCTCTCTTGTCCCTATTGGTATGTAAATGTCTTCCAGCTAAATGTCTGGCAGCCCTTGTAACAGGCTTTCTCTTCTTCCCAGCAACAATTTGAAATTTAATGTCTATGTGGCAAAATTATTATGCCTCATTCTTGGCAGGTGGGTGTCTAGCATGACACTTGTGTTAATGACACACTTCTTGCTGTTGAATACAAAGCTGCCTTTTTTGGCTGTTTGTATTAGGATGTGTAGATTCCTGTCGTGCTCCTCTTTTGTGCTGCCCATAGCTACTATATCATCTGCAATAGAGATACACCACTGCACATTTTCCATGATATGATCCATTTGTTGCTGAAATAAATCTTGGCTTACTGATAAACCAAACAGTAAGCGAAAAAAAAAAACTTCCAAACAGAGTTCTGAAAGTTGTCAACTCCTGTGAACTTTCAGAGATGGACTGACCAGTATCCATGTTTTGCATCTAGTTTCAAAAATAATCTGGCTTCAGCAAACTTTGGGTTTAATGCCTCCAAAGTGGGGATTTTATGAGGACATCGTTTTAATGCCTGGTTCAGCCTTCTACGGTCTAAACATACCCTAAAATTGTCTTTTTTGATCACAGCTGTTATAGAGCTGCACCATTCCGTGTGCTGCTGAACACACTGAATAATTCTTTGCCTCTCCATAGTATTCAGCTCAGCTTTGAGCTTGTCCTTAATGTGGAAGCTACATTTTCTTTGTGGATCTATAGGAGTGGTGTCATCTCTTGCATGTACAGTAGCATCTCCTTTAAAATGTCACACGGTCTCAAAACGATCTGGGCACATTTGTTGCAAGTCCTGGATGACTCAATGGGGTCACATCCATTTTGGTTGTGTGTCCTTGCTGATCTCATGGATCATCACAATTCAAAGCTTGATACATGCCGGTAGCCCTGCAACTGCTGGATCACTGATATCGACTATGTAGCGTATTTGTTGTGACCAGTTAGAGTTTCCATACCTGCTCTCTAAAGTTAGTGTTCTCATACAGTTGATTGGGGACCTGTTGTATACAGTAAGTCTTGCCTATGTAGGTTGTACCATGGTTTCCCTTCTTTCCAGGTACATATTCTTCAATATTCTGTGGCAAAATATTTGTACTTGTTCCTGTATCAACCTTGAGTCACAGCTTGTGCTGGCCACTCTTCTTTGGGCTTTTGATATCGATGGTGGCGAATGCTTCCTGCTGTGTAACTGCATCTATCTGGTGTGCAACTGTTACTGTGTGAAAGGCTTGCTCACCTCCAGTGCCCTCTGTATCACTCACTTCCTTGTCTATCCCGTGGACATGGCTGCCTTTAGATTGGCCTCTTATGAATGCATCCCTGTTTCTCTCACAAGATGGTGTCTGTTTCTTGTCAGGTCGTGGCCTGCTGTGACTTCTGGCCAATTTTTCATTACCAGACCTCCTGCACAGCCTTACCCAGTGCCCTGTTCTACAAGACACTTTCCAGTTATCGATGTAAGCTGGACAGTTTCTTTCAGGTTGTTTTTCTTCAGGTTTGCACTTGCTGATGTTCTATATTCAGTATATTCACACCTAATCTGTACTAATGCTTTGTCTTTCAAAACACCATTAACATATTGTTTGCCTTTGCTCTGTGACCTTTTGGTCAGCTATGTGGCCTGGTCCAATCTGCACCTTCTCCTTTGTTATCTCTTGCCCAACCCCCACCTCACTTGTTTATAATCTGTGACTTTTCTAATATTTGTCAGTTCCGAAGAAGGGTCACTGACCCGAAACGTTAACTCTGCTTCTCTTTCCACAGATGCTGCCAGACCTGCTGAGTGAATCCAGCATTTCTTGTTTTTGTTTCAGATTTCCAGCATCCGCAGTATTTTGCTTTTATTATTATGGACAGTTTCTTTGTTGGTGCATCAGACTACACTTGTCACATATATTGCCTTGCTGAGGTGACCTGGTTACCTCGCCTATGGTTGTTGTTTCAAGTGCCCTTATGCACTGCCTGCTTTCAGCTATGGCCTCAAACTTCCTGCCTTCTTTCAGGAGACTTTCAATGTCATATCCTTTTTCTTTGTCCAATAGCTCTTTCTGAAAAGCGTCTATTATGGTAGACACAATCACCAATTCCATTATCACAGGCTTTTCCTTTCTCACGGCATCTGCTAACAAATTGATTGATGGCCTCCTTGGACTGCTGTCTGTCTGCCATCAATACCAGGCAGTGGATTCTAAATTTAATCTTGACCTTTAGCTGATCCTCTAGTGCATCACCCCTGTGCTTGCTGTCCATCATTGGCTTCCGTTAAAGCAGCACCTCAATTTTAAAGTTCTCATCCTTGTTTTCAAATCCCTCCATGGCCTGGTCCCTCTCTATCTCTGTAATCGCCTCTAGTCCCACAACCCTCCTAGATACCCACACTCCCCTAATTCTGGCTTTCTGAGCATCCCTGATCTTAATTGCACCATTGATGCCAGTGTCTTCCGCTGTCTAGGCACTAAGCTCTGGAATTCCCTCTCTAAACCTCTCCGCCTCTCTAACTCTCTTTCCCCCTTTAAGATGCTCCTTAAAGCTTATCGTTTTGACCAAGCTATTGCCCATCTGCTCTAATATCAACTCATGTGGCTCGGTGTCAACTTTTGCTTTATAACAATCCTGTGAAGCACCTTGGGATATTTTCTTAGGTCAAAGGCACTATATAAATACAAGTTGTTGTTGTTGTAAAGCATTTTGGGAATTCCTAAAGTTGCTACAGAAATGGAAATCTTTCTTTTTCTTACCTAAGCAGTGAGCTACTTGTGCTATTAGCTGGGATTTTTTCTGGCCAATACGCTATTGCTGGCACTCGATGGCCACCTTCCCATGTAGTCTTTTTTGCTGAACTTCCACCTAAATCAAAAACAAAATTTATAAAAACTGTATTAACCAATATCACAGTTAGTGGACCAATATACTCCTGTATAACTTTTAGATTTACCAGGGTTGTACATTCCTTTCCTGAAAATCTGCAATTTGTTTCTCAGCAATTTTCTCTCTTCCTCCCCGAAGAAAACAGATCAGTTGCCAAGCAATTGTAAATTGGGGCTACAACCTCACTGATGCGTATGGCTTAACTACTCACCATGCATACTAACTCACCCACTGATAGGGAGTGTTCCGCACAGTCCCCAAAGCTCCTTCATGACACTGTTCCATTTGACTTACTCCTGCCATTAGGGCAGGCGTTGAGAGGGAACAGGAAGTTACAGTTCAATGTGTCACACAGTATCACTAAAGGGAAGCACTGAGCTGCTAAACATTAGACTTAAGTGCACACAGCATTAGTTTTAAGGTATAAAAATTTGGTGACACTGAAGTTCAGGTGTGTCCTGAGAGTTTGCTGTTGTGTTGAATAATATATCAACAAGTGACAGGAATGGGATCCTTGGTAGTGGAGCCAGAGCTAAGGGCAACAACCTCTGCTGAAGGGACTGACTCTCCCATTGGAGTAAAGCTCCTGGTTTGTATGGCGCAACAACTCACAGAGTTAGCTAAGTGACGGATGAATAAGGAATGTTGCTCAATCCTCAGGCTCCACTCATGAGATGAATGGAGCTTCATGGTACTATGCTAGTAGACGTTCTCTACAAAATATCTGATTCTAGGCTCCTTCTAATCAGCCATTTTAAAATATAAAACATAGAAATCAAGGGCTGAATTTTCAGGACCGATAGGAGCAGGCACTGAGGCAGCGGGCGTGGAATTTTGTGCTACCGGCCCAGCTTCATCTCACCCCTGGACCATTTTCCGATTCAACCTGTTACGATCAGGTGAGAAAGGTGTCTAGGGGTCTTTCTCAGCCTTCACCTGGTCTTGTTGTAACAGGGTTTTGTTTTTAAACACACTGTGTTTTGAGCTCCCCCTTGGTGAATCCTTGTTCACTGCTTTCCAATTATAAGGCAAAGAAATGAGCAGAAACAGGCTTTCTTAGATTTAAAGAAGAAAAGTGAAATTTATTAAAATTTAAACTCTAATTCAGTTAATGATTACGGATACACGCCATGCCCTACGCCGGCATGCATACGCAATACGCACATGCAATTAGGAACAGAAAAGCGAAGAAAAATAGAGAGGTTTGAGCAAATCTCTGAAGAGGGGTTTCTGTATCTGTGCTTCGAGCTCACTGTAGTCCTTGCTTGTAGGTAAATCTTGTTTTCACTGGGGCCCAGTATTCTTCTTAAACCTTGCTCACTGTAGGGGACTTTTCTCTCTAGGGGTTCATATGTCTCCAATGGATTCCAAAGCTGGTGAGAGTGAGATGAGAGCAGACAGGAGAAAGGTCTTTTCAGTCCAGGAGCAAACAGCTTTCTTGTCTTCAAAACGTCTGTGGCAAGTTCAAATTCAAAAAACTCAGGCTGCCCAGCAGGTTAGTCATGTGATTTGGGGGTGTGCCCACATCCGTTTGTGTATTCGGCCATCTTAGCAGTCAACCTGGACCACGATCTCCTCCACTCTCAACGTCTGGTAATCAAAAGTCCATTGTGGATTAAATTAGAGCAGGGAGTGGCCCCTTTGTCCTTTCTAAGTACTGTCTGTTACTATGCAAATATCTTTCCAGTCAAGGGCTTGGCAACCCCTTGCAATAGGCCTTATTTTCTTTCCAACAACAATTTTTTCAATTTAATGTCCATGTGGCGAAATATATGTGCCTCATTCTTGGCAGATGGGGGCCTGCATGACAAACCAATTAAAGGCCTATTGTCAGAACAAAGCAGCTGCCTGGAGGCAACCTCCCAGCAGCAGACTGAGGTGGGGGGCAACACTCAAGGCAGGCTTAGAGGCCCTCCTTGCCTGCCTGGATTCTGTTGCAGCTGCAGACCACCCTGTGAAGGGACTCCCCCTCCACAATGATGGCCCAGCTGCTGAGGGCATTTTAAATTTTAAAAAGTTGGTGAGATGGCACCTCCATCTTGGGGCTCCCTCTCCCTCACTTCCTTGAAAAGGCATCCTGCTGCTGCTTCCAAGCTGCAGGGTCTCCTATGGGCTCTCCAGCTTCAAGAGCCCACCCATTGTCCTTAATCTGACGGCGAGCCTGCCCCCTGGCCATTAATTGGCCAAGTCGGGGAAAATCACAGGTGAATGACTGTTCTTCACATATTGTGGGATTTTGACCTCCATTTGAGCCTATCAGTGCCGTCTTGAAGCCCATGGTGAAAATCCTGCCCCAAGAAACAACAAACATCTGGATGTGTAGATATATTTCTGAATTAACATTTAAGATTATGCGACTTTTCACCTAACTCTACCTCACCTTCGTGAATAGCAGATTCTTCTTTCGTCAGTTGATTATCTGGTTATTACCTTTGTGTGTTTGCCATGCTCCCATAAATGGGCCAACAGTTCCAGAAAACTCGCATTTCTCAGACCAAGGACCATTGTCACCTGAATGGGAAACAGATTTAAAAAGTGATCATTAAAAGGTTTGTAGAATTGATAATGCTCAGTCACTAAAAGGTATTTGTAATAATACAGGTGGCTCAGAGGCAAAACACTGTGGTAAGATGCAAGCTTCTGTCTGTGATTTTTCATACAGTGAGTTGCCAATTGTAATCAAGCTTTCAATGGAAGATACAGAAGGAAGCTGGAAAAATAGAACGATCTTTACATCTCATTCTGTTATGGATTTGGTTACCTGCCAGTATGACTGGTGCCAAACTTATATGTGAATTCTTCCTATACCAATCACTGCCATTGTCTACTTTCACTACTGTTTTAATGATACTGTGACTCCAAATTTAAAAAATAAACATGACCACAGATGGAGGCATCTATTGATATAAACAAGACAGGAATAGCAAATCTGTTTGCACAGTTCCGAATGCTGAATCTGAATTATGGTGCTAGATCACCGTGTAGCAAACTGTAACATATTAAATGTTGTTTGCATCTTAATGAGAAAGATATGCTATTTGAAATATCTCACAAATTTGTTCTTATTAGAGGCTCATCATATTCTGGTTTGCATTCTTCTGTGTATATAATAGATCTTTAGCTATTTATTTATTTATTGATACAGCACTGAAACAGGCCCTTCGGCCCACCGAGTCTGTACCGACCATCAACCACCCATTTATACTAATCCTACACTAATCCCATATTCTTACCACGTCCCCACCTGTCCCTATATTCCCCTACCACCTACCTATACTAGGGGCAATTTATAATGGCCAATTCACCTATCAACCTGCAAGTCTTTGGCATGTGGGAGGAAACCGGAGCACCCGGCGAAAACCCACGCAGACACAGGGAGAACTTGCAAACTCCACACAGGCAGTACCCAGAATTGAACCCAGGTCGCTGGAGCTGTGGTGCTAACCACTGCGCCACTGTGCCGCCCCCTATGACCAGGCTAGATGCTTGCCACAAGTGTATATTTGTAACATGAGTAAGTGGTTGTAACACAGACGCTGGTCACTGTAGCTAAACAGAGAATCAACTTCCCCTTGGCTAGATTGTCACTCAGAATAGCTGTAAACAGCTATCATATGACTCCCCAAATGAGGTAAAGGCAGCATTTCCATAGCCATATAAATTTCAAAGTTCATCTCCATATTAAATATTTTAAATCAAATTTTGGTATATTACCCATTGGCAGGGTGTTCTGTCATTCCAAAGAACTGCACTAGGGAGAGTTAGGAAGTTTCTTGCACTTAAAGCTCCCACTTAGTAAATTCAAAATCTCAAACAGGCCGTATTTGGCGACCAGGTGCATTTTCACAGGGAGAGAGGAGAAATTGAAGTATCAGACATACTAAACCTCTTCTACATTCCTTATGGAATGTCACTGGCAGAAGCCTGTAAGCAGTTTCCTAGGCCACTATGTCGGCAGGAAAAATGCTAAATGAGGGAAACTATTGGTGCAGTAATAGAAGAAAATAAATTATAATAAAAGACCACTCCTTGTGTGTTTTAGGTGACATATTTTATTATTGTACATGTCTTCTTTGGCCTCCTTGTCTCGGAAGACAATGGGTAAGCGCCTGGAGGTGGTCAGTGGTTTGTGGAGCAGCGCCTGGAGTGGCTATAAAGGCCAATACTAGAGTGACAGACTCTTCCACAGGTGCTGCAGATAAAATTGGTTGTCAGAGCTGTTTCGCAGTTGGCTCTCCCCTTGCGCTTCTGTCTTTTTTTCCTGCATTTATACATGTGATTGTACATGTGGTTGAACAATATCCTACCACTGCCAGAAACTGACTTTACAAAATAGTTGAATTATGGAATTGCTAACAGACAAAAATTAAAAAAAACATACCCTATTTCTTCCTGTAACTATCTCTCACTTGTCTCCCACTTCCTAATCCTCCCTGTCGCACTTGCTCTGTTTTTGTTGACCTTCTATTTTTTCTGCCTCCCTTTATCTCCATATCCTTCTCTCACTTCTGTCTCTATAACGGGAGAAATTCCTGTTTTTGTGCAAATGATCAAAGTTCTGCAAGATGCTCGCTGCACAGTGGGCTTCCTGTGCAACTGCAACGACTAATTAAAGGGCTACATTCTTCTCTGTAAGACAAGAGGGGTTGAGAGCAGTCATATGCCTACAGGATGGAAGGTTCTTTCGCAGGGACACCAAGATTCACTGTGTGTGACATCATCCTGGTTGAAGTGAGAGGAAGGGGTAGTATCTGTTTTTGCAACAAAGTCCTCCCAGAACAGAAGCAGTCCAAGCAAGTCTGGCAGGCCATAGCTGAGGGAGTAAATACTGTCACCAATACCCATGGAAACTATTTGAAAATGCAGAAGATGGCACACCTGAGCAAAGGTGACAATATACAGCTTCCTACAGCTGCCTCCATTACACATAACACAGGGGTAATGTATGCAGTTTCACTTCCCTCAAAGAGCTGGCAGTGGATGATGGAACTTACTGTGTGCACTGCCAATAATTTTCTTACTATTGATTTAAATGGTTGGAAAATTGTGGGCAGCATTCACCTGTGGCTAGCTGAGATTCCCCATTTGCAATGTGGACTCAAAACTACTCCTAGAATCTTTCCTCATAAACTATTATTCTTTCACCGCTGCCCCATAGAAAGCACTCAGACAACTCAACAGTTAGCTGAATGATTACAATGCATGGACATCCTGTCGCAAAGCATGAACTGAAGCTGAAAGTGTTGTCACACCGAAATATTACAGGGACTTTGCACAGAAATTTCTGCTGACACAATCTAGCTGCATTTTGCGTTTTCATTTTTTTAAAATTCGTTCATGGGTTGTGGGTGTTGCTGGCTAGGCCAGCATTTATTGCCCATTCCTAATTGCCCTTGAGCTGAGTGGCTTGCTAGGTCATTTCAGAGGGCACTTAAGACTCAACCACGTTGCTGTGGGTATGAAGTCACATGTGGGCCAGACCTGGTAAGGATGGCAGACTTCCTTCCCTAAAGGACATTAGTGAACCAGATGGGTTTTTTTACAACAATCGACAATGGCTTCATGGTCACCACTAGTCTAGCATTTAATAACAGATTTATTAATTGAATTCGAATTTCACCATCTGCCATGGTGGGATTTGAACCCATGTCCCCAGAGAATTAGCCTGGGTCACTGCATTGCTAGTCCAGTGACATTACCACTATGCCACCCAAAAGAAGGTTAACGAAAGGTAAAGAGGGTGACTGTCATACTTCCAGGAATAGTCATTCCAAACTGTTTAAATTGCACATCTGAATCATTTCTGAAATCTTTCAAAAAAACGATGCAAGTCAATGAAGTTCTCATATTATCTATAATACTCAATTAGCATTTCTAATGCCAACAAATGTAAACTTTTGTGATTTGCAAAACTTATGATCTGAAATTTTTAATGCTGTTTGTATGAATTAGGGACCAAGAATGGGTCAAGCAAGTTTCCCTGAGGGATCCCTGCATGGGTATTGTCACGAGATGATTTAACATACATTCATTTATTATAATGTAATGCTTGCATCATCTGTGGAAACCAGAAACTCAGTTCAACGAATATGCTGCCAGAAGTGGCCAGCCTGAAGGAACTGGGCTCCCCTGTCCTTTTTGTTGAGAAAACCAAGTAAGGGGCCAAGAACCATATTGCAGGACACAAGAAAGGTTGAAAACAGAACACCAATTAAAGGATGTAGGAATATTGAGAGCTACTGCTCCAATTTGGTGTTGGATAATGACAAACATTACTTGTTTTTGAGTTGGGGAACTATAACATAAGAAGTAAACCAGTTTGCTTTGAAGATAAGTTAGTGAACAGACAGCAGTTTATTGTGATTGGGATGTTGCAACAGCTTCTCGTTCACTACGAGGTCTATGAGCTTTGACTCAAATGACAGTCGGGCTGTTGATCTGTAGTTATCAAGATCTGACTTTTATCTCTTGTAGATAAACATAAAGTTTGTTTTTTTCCATCTAAACAGGACAATATTGGTTGTTAGCAGCATTTATATAGATGGCCCACAGAATAGCTAGCTTCCTTGGCAGGCTTTTGAGAAACTGACATCTTAGCTATGGGGCCATGGCTCTTTTGGGATCCAGATATTGAAGGAAATGTACTTTTTGTGTCTCATTTCGATGTACAAGTTGGTTCTGCAGTTCATTAGGCTTTTGGAATCTCTCCTCAAGTTTCAGATACCTTTTCCACAAAAAGTCATTGCATTTTGTAGGAGAAGGGATATGGAACTGAACCTGATATTGGAAACATATTAAATTTAATTGCAATATTGAAGTATTTAGCATTTAAAAAGTACTTGAAATGTTTGAAAATTATACTTTTAATAAGAAACCCATGATTGCCTGATTATGAAAATGTTTGCTGTTACTTACTTAGCTTCAGCATTCATTTCAAGAGTAAAAAAAAATAAATGCAAAATACTGCAGATGCTGGAAATCTGTAAAAGAAAAACCAGAACGTGCTAGAAATACTCAGCAGGTCTGGCAGCATCTGTGGAGAGAGAAACAGAGTATTTCCAGCACTTTCTGTTTTTATTTAAAAAATGAGTTTTGATGAAAGGTTATTCACCTGAAACGTTAACTCTGTTTCTCTCTCCACAGGTGCTGCCAGACCTGCTAGGTATTTCCAGCACTTTTTGTTTTTATCTCAGATTCCCAACATTCACAGTATTTTTGCGCTTAAAAAAGGGGTAGTGAATGAGGCAGGTTTAAAAAAGAAAAAATATTTTTTTCAACAAGTCATTTGGTGCTAGTTGGTTTTCCACATTTTCATGTATACAGCATTAAAGTGTAAATTGGCATTGGACACAAAGTCAGGTATAATTTCATCCAAACTGTATTTGCCTGGCTCAGAATGATGGAATAGGTTGAATATACAAGAGCAGATATTCCAAGATGCCAGCCAAGACTGCAATTTGGAAATTACTTACAATGCATTCTTGAATATGACTGTTGGAGATGCGAAGTAGAGTACATGCTTTTTCTGCAAAGCAGTACAGAAACTATTGGAGGGCAACTTGTATAAATTTTAGTGAACAGTTAAGAGTACAATATAGGCAGGAGAAGCAGACCACCAATGTTCCTGCCCTACTGATGAATGGGGAATGGTATAGAAAACACAAGACAAAATAGAGAAACTTGCCAGTACCTTGAGTGAAAAACAAGATCAATATTAACTTTATTGGCTACCACTGTAAGATTTTAAAGTATCAGAATTATAATTCCATACCAGCAAACCACACAAGTGTGTTTTTATGAAAATCTGTATTAACGGCTTCCAGTATCTGCCCAATTACGTGGTCCAGCTCGCGTAGACCGTCTCCATATGGACCACGTTTGGAGGTGTTAGCAAATCGAGAATCGTACTGTAAAGGAACATGCATATGGGCTGGGGCAAAGTACAAGAAGAATGGATGTAAACTCTCCCTAAGAAAAACAGAACGGAAAAGTCAACAGGATCATGAGATAATAAAGATTTTTTTTAAAAAGGGCAATCTGATAATGTAGCAACTAAGGCCTTGATGACGTAGACAATCTGATTACACAGCAGGTTTGCCCAATGCTCAAATCAGCTTTATTACCTTTCAAACATCAGGTCAAATTAAGCTCAGACTGATGGTACAAAAACCTCTGATATCTTTTAATGGTCATTAGTTCCAGTATTTCTAAAATAAATGTGCTTCGGGGAGTCTCAAACAACTTCTTTGGTACGAAACAGAGATCAGATAACTCATTATAGATCTGGGATCAACTTCTGGAGCTTCCATTCTATATAACTCTTAAACAAGTTAATCCAATGAGTAGCTTAAATGTACAGACTATTCAGAAATATATATAACACTAAACAAGTTAATCCAATGAGTAGCTTAACTGTACAGACTATACAGAGAGACCAGATTTGATACCTGATTTCAATCAGGGCAGCAGCAAGGGCACTGTAATTTATCTCCGTGATCTTTGGGCTAGGAAGGGGAATATCACCTCAGGAAGTGTCCCCTCCCTTGACAATGAATGGAATATGGGCAATACTGAGAAAGAAGCTGCCCAGAAAAAAAGAATGATATTTAATCTAAAAGGGTCTCTGAGCCATTCTTTTCCAAATCCTCATTCCCAAAAGACCATAAGAAATAGGAGGAGTAGACCATATGGCCCATCAAGTTTGCTCTGCGATTCAATATGATCATGGCTAATCTTAGTCTTCAACTCCACTTTCCTGCTGATCCCCATATCCCTAATTCCCTGAGAGACCAAAAATCTGTCCATCTGAGTCTTCAATATATTCAATGATGGCACATCCACAACTCTCTGAGGTAGAGAATTCCAAAGATTCACAACCTTTTCAGCGAAGAAATTTCTCCTCATCTCAGTCCTAAATGATCGTCCCCTTATCCTGAAACTGTGCTCCCTTGTTCTAGATTCCCCAGCCAGGAGAAACAACACCTTAGCAAGTACCCTATCAAGCACCTTCATAATCTTGAATGTTTCAACAAGGTCACCTCTCATTCTTCTAAACTCCAGAGAATACAGACCAACTTACTCAGCCTCTCATCATAGGACAAGCTATTGACAATCTTTGCTGCACCGTCTCCAATGCAAGTATATCCTTCCTTAAACATGCAGACCAAAATTGCACACAGTATTTCAGGTGTGGTCTTATCAAAGCCCATACAATTGTAGCAATAATTCTTTATTCCTGTACTCCAATCCCCTTGTGATAAAAGACAACATGCCATTTGCTTTCTCAATTGCTTGCCGTACCTGTATGCTAATTCTTTGTGTTCCTTGTACAAGTACGCCCAAGTCTCCAGATCTGAACATCAGCATTTACAAGTTTCACGCCTTTTAAAAAATATTCTACTTTTCTACTCTTACTACCAAAATGAATAACCTCATACTTGTCTACATTATACTCCATCTGCCACCTTGTTGTCCACTCACTTAATCTGTCTATATCTCTTTGCAGCCTCTTAGTGTCCTCCTCACAGCTTGCATTACCGCCCAGCTTTGTATCATCAGCAAACTTAGATATATTACTATCTATATGTTTGCAAAGTCATTCCCTAAGTCCCTCAGTAACGTGGCCTTAAACTGGGTTAAATTATTAGTGAAGAAAAAGTGGGCAATTAATTACACTGCAATGCTATATGCAATTTTTACTCTGCACATTTAATAAGATCTTGAGTTTAATTTTTGCTTTGTGCACTTGCAAGCATTCAATCCTCCCTACGACACTGGACAGAACAGTTATTGCTGCAGTGTCCTGAATTGCCATCTTCTAAAAGGAAAATATGTTCACACACAACATACACAAAAGAGCACCAGCACCCTGACAAGTCTGGACATCAGGTGCGGGCAGGCTCAATTTTGGCTCTGTTGCCCATCCTTTCGCCATGTTAAAACTGAGTCTCGAAAAGCAATCACTTAGTTGGGGTGCAACTGACACCTGTTGAACTCTACCCCTAGAAGGGATAAAATTTAGAATAAAATAGATCTGCAAAATGGTTCTGTAAGGCAGATAAAATTTTGTAATCAAATTAAAACTTCTCCACCACGCACTCACTTTCTCCTTTTTCCTCATTGCTTGTGCCACATACCACCTCTGCTCTACTGGGCAGGCAGCTGACTTGAAACCAGCATTCGATCACCGCTACTGGAAGTGCCAGTGCATGCCTCAAGACAACCATAGCAGTATGCTGGTCCTGCATAGCACTGGACTACCTACACCAGTAGTATATCAGTATCATCACGATCTGAGATTACATTCATACACAGGGTAACTGCGCTTTTTATTTTCTTTTTGTATTAATGAACAGCAGCTAGGGGTGATTATTACACTTGGGTTAGGTTATTTGCATGAAATTGCAGTATTAGGTGTTGTCATCTTCTCTCCTCAATGAGCTACTGGCTCCCACTCACCTTGCCTTCTGGATAAATTGTATAGCCTGTTCTGCATATCTCTCTGACAAGCTGCTGAGATTGACCGGTTGCTCTACAATCCTTTGGTTTTCAAGGAGAGGCAGTGCTACATCTATAGTACACGGGTTGTGCTTGCAGCTAGACAGAAAGCAGAAAACACATGCTGGTTTAGATAAAAATATGAACAATTCAGGCAAGAGATTCAAAAAGATTTAAAATAAAAAACATTTACCACATAAACTTTGATAGTTACAAGGAAGAATTGTTTTTCAAAATGCCGTACAACGACGGCTTAGTCCCTTCGCTGACAAAGGTATCATCTCCATCTCCACCCTCCCTTCCCTCTCTAAAGTCCTTGAACATGTTGTCACCTCTCAAACCCCTGCCCATTTTTCCCAGAACCCCACGACTGAAACCCTCCAATCAAGTTTCTGCCCCATCCACGGTATCTAAACAGCTTTTATCATAGTCACAAATAACATCCTATGTGACTGTGACAAAGGTGAACTATCTGTCCTCATCCTTCTTTACCTGCCAGCAGCCTTTGACACAGTTGATCATGCCATCCTCCTCCAATGCCTCTCCACTGTCGTCCAGCTGGGTGGGATTGCACTCGCCTGGTTCTACTCTTATCTATCATAGCCACAGAATTACCTGCAGTGGCTTCTCTTCCTGCTCCTACATTGTTACCTCTGGTGTCCCCCAAGGATCTATCATTGTTCACCTCCAAGTTCTCATCAACATGCTGCCCTCAGCAACACTGAAACACCATCAGTCTCCACGTGTTTGCAGACAACACCCAGCTCTATCTCTCCACTACTTCCCTCGATCACTCCATTGAGTCTAATTTGTCAAGCTGCTTGTCAGATGTACTGTACTGAATGAGCAAAGATTTCCTCCAACTAAATATTGGAAAGATCGAAGCCATTATCTTTGGTCAATCTAAATGAGACATACAAGATTCTGAAAGGGCTTGATATGATAGAAGCTGAGGGATCGTTTCCACTGGTCAGGGAATCTAGAACACGGGGACACAGTCTCAGGATAAGAGGCCAATCATTCAGGACTGAGATGAGGAGAAATTACTACACTCAAAGGGTTGTGAATCTTTAGAATTCTCTCCCCCAGAGGATTGTGGATGCGCCATCATTGAATACATTTAAGGCTGGGATAGATAGATTTTTGGTCTTGCGGGGAATCAAGGGATATGGGGAGCGGGCAGGAAAGTGGAGTTGAAGCCCAAGATCAGCCATGATCGTATTGAATGGCGGAGCAGGCTTGATGGGCCATATGGTCTACTTCAGCTCCTATTTCTTGTGTTCATGTGTCCCTGCCACAAACTCCTTTCCATAGCCACTGACTCCGTGGGCAAGTTTTTCACTCAATCAAAATCCATCCACTTGTACAGAATTAGAATCAGACCCTATCTTTCTCCCAGGCAACTGTCTATAGCTGAATCAGACTATTTGCAACCTGAGTGTCATATTTGGCCTTCAGATGAGCTTTGGAGTACAGATCCACGCCATCACTAAGTCCGCCTATTTCCACCTCTGTAACATCGCCCAACTCCGCAGTGCTTTTGTTCTCCTGCTGGAACCCTTATCCCAACCCTTTGTTACCTCTAGACCTGATTATTCCAAGGCGCCCCTGGCTGGCCTCTCACATTCTACCCTCTGTAAACTTGAGGTCTTCCAAAACTCTCCTGTCCGTGTCCTAACTCGCACCAAGCCCTGTTCCCCCATCATCCCTGTGCTCACTGACCTATACTGGTTCCCAGTTAAGCAACACCTCGATTTTAAAATTCTCATCCTTGTTTTCAAATCCCTCCATGGCCTCATGCCTCCCTATCTCTGTAATCTTCTTCAGCCCCACAACCCTGTGAGATATCTACATTTCTCTAACCCTAGCTCTTGAACATGCCTGATTTTAACATTTGTGGTTGCACCTGCAGCTGCCAAGGCCCTAAGTTTTGCACTTCCTTCCCTAAACCTCTCCGTCTCTCCACCTCTTTCCACTTTTAAGCTGTTCCTTAAAACCTACCTCTTTGATCAAGCTTTGGATCATCTGCCCTAATATCTCTTTATGTGGACCGGTGTCCAATTTTATTTTATAATGCTCCTGTGAAGCCTTGGCATATTTTACAAAACTAAAAGGGCTATATAAATATAAGCTGTTATATAGATCAGAATATGTAGGATCATAGCTTCAAAATTTGCTTTCTCCTTAGAGGTAGCCAGTAAGAAACCACCTGACGCTTTCTACACATCAACTGGCACTCTGGTTGGTTTATGCATGTTGGGAGAAGGCTGACAATAATGATCACATGAACTCAATATTTCACTTTAACTTTTGTGGCTCTTGTAAGGCCCTACCTACTTCCCTGTAACTCCATTCTGAACATTTAAAAGTTATATTACTTCCTCATGGAATTGGCCAGAATCTTGCTAGCAGAATGGCACTCCAGTTTTGCATTTTCTTTGCAATCATGGACTTTATCAATTATATGGGAAAATTACACTGCAGTATAATGCAAAAACCCCATCTAAATATGACATTACACCAGCATGCTTCGCTGATAAACTAAATGAATTACACAAAATTCTAATGAACAAAATAAGGTTATAAGCAAATCAAAAAATCAATTTTTCACAATAACATGATTAATTTGTTGTACTGAATGTTTTTTGTTGGTTTTTTAGCCCCTTAATTTAAAGATTTTAATTGAAGGCCTCATCCTTTCCCAAAGCCTCAGCTTGGAATTGATACTTTTTTCCAGAGCAGTAACACTGATAGATGAAGAGAGCTCCTTCAGTCTGAGCATGAACAAAGTAAGCAATTTCTTAGTCATGTTTAAACTAGCCAAATTAGGAAATGTTTTTCTCTCAGTATCTCATCAAAATCTACTTGATTGGTTTTTAAAATGATTTGAGGAAATATTTCAAAAGCTTTAAATTTAGGGAAGCAGTAAGACTGTGTCAATGTATGTTATGTGAAATAGAGAGGAACAAATAATACAGTCTATGCTGATTACACAACTAATGCAGCTTTGGTTGGTGTTTTAATTATACAATGTAAACTGCAGAGTGTATCAAGACGAAAGACATACACAGTGGGCCCGATTTTAACTCACTCAAAACTCATTCAGAGTTAACATTGTGCCCAGTGTCTTCCTTCATCCTGTTTTTGCAAAACAATTGAGTTGAATTTTGAAAGAGTAAGCATTTAATGATCACCTGCATTTTACTGATAGAAAGTGTAAACTTTGTAATTACTAATATTTGAGACAATACACTACAGTGTGTAAAATTTTAGAAACTCAGTTTGGCAAGACATATCACAACATCTTAATTTTCCTCATCTCCTTCCCTACTCTTTTCAACCTAGTACTGTTCTACTCACCTTAGTTTTTCTCTACATATATTTTAGAAACATATATAAAAGTTTGAATGAATATAATTAGAATCACTGTCAAGTTAAACTATTGCTTTGGGACGTATTTTTTAAAATTATAATATACACCGATATACTTTCTGCAGTTCCTCTACAATAACATGCATTTACATAAATATGTCAGCCTTGGCTCAATGATAGCACTCTCACCTTTGAGTCAGAAGGTTGTCTCACTCCAGAGATTTAAGCATATAATCCAGGCTGACCCTTCAGTGCAGTACTGAGGCAGTGTTACACTGTCAGAGGTGCTGTCTTTCAGATAAGATGTTAAACTGAATCCCTATCTTCCCTGTCAGGTGGACACATAAGATCCCATGGCACTATTCGAAGAAGAGCAGGGGAGCTCTCCCAGTATCCTGGTCCAATATTTATCCCTCAACTAACATCACTAAAACAGATTATCTGATTATTATTCACTCGCAGAAGTGATGTTTCTTGTCTTCCATTGAACTGGATCAGATGCATTGATGTAGGTAATTTTGTAGGTGCAGAGAGTCCTGAAAATGCCCTTACAGTGCACATTCCATCAATGAAAAGGCAGTATATTGGAAGATACTCTAGAAAATGTCAGTGTGATTTTCCATATACTGTTTTTTTTTAAATACATAGTTGCGCCATGGATAAGCCAAGTAGATACACTGTTCTACAATAACAATGCAGAGGCAGCATATATCACTCAGTCACTACCAACGGGAAATTCAGATCAGTAGTGCCTGTTATTTGGGCATTACAGGTGGCGTTTTAAGTCCAAGATAGTGTCCTCAGTGCGTGCTGGACACCATATTGGTGAGGGGGGTTAATGTGCAGACAGTGAATGTCTGCTGGAAGTATGCAGAGCAAGTAAATCATCGTGCCAATCACAGAGCAATGCTGATTTGATGCCAGTGGTGCCACTTTGATGCTCGATGCTTCAGCTAACACCCTCTCTTAACCTCGCACAGCTGAACATGCATTCAGCAGCAGGAAGGCCCCCACCAGTGCTATCTAAAAGAATCATCAACTTTTTACAGGTTAGTTCTTGGTTGATTTCTTCTGGCTATTGCTTTGATTCTACAACTGTTTGGTGCTTTCTATAGTTGCTTAAAGTTGCCAAAGTCTACAGGGAGTGGTGTGGTAGATGCTGAAAGGGTGTTTGCTGACTTCAAGGCTTCTGCACAAACCAGCTGCTTCCAGACATGGTTGCACTGGTAACCATTCCTCTTGGAATACAGCATCCCTTGGAAAATGAACAGAGGCTACGGAAAACAGGACAAGCTGCTGGAGAAACAAGTAGGAGAAGGGGAATAAGAGCTCTCAGCAAGAGGCTATATCTGCCCTGGGTGTTCAGGGAGCATTACTCCTACATGAACCTTAGCAAGGAACATTATGTGCTTCCTCTTGGCTTCCCCACGGTGCAGATTGGTTCTAAATGATTGGCTCCTTTTCCTGACACTGTGCCCCAGTGTTTTAGATTCCCCGACCAGCGGAAACAATCTCTCAGTGTCTATCCTATCGAGCCCCTTCAAAATCTTGCGTGTTTCAATGAGATCATCTCCCATTCTTCTAAACTGCAGACATCAGAGGCCCAATTTACTTAGCCTCTCATCATAGGACAACCCCATCATCCCAGGGACCAATTTAGTGAACCTTTGCTGTACTGCCTCCAATGCAAGTATATCTCTTCTTAAATGTGGAGACCAGAACTACACACAGTACTCCAAATGTTGTCCTCACCAAAACCCTGTACAATTGGAGCAAGAAAGACAGGAGGCAACCTAGACAGTGCCTTTTGTCCGGGCTGTCCATGAGGAACTCATCCGAATGCAACGCCAGTAACTGCAATCTGAATTCCCCATTCACCAACAGTTCCACACCTTACCTTCCCTCTGTTACTGACCATCACAGTGTCTGCTTGGTCACAATGCAAAAATAAAAGTAATCACAAACTAAACATTCTAAACCAAGTTTATAACTCAAATCCTTCCATATTGCATACAAAAGTCAACTAATCACCCTTGTGCATTCCCTTAGTGCCAGTCTTCCATGTGCCTTTGCCTGTCCTAGTGCTCCTCCGCAGTGCTACCCCAGTGGCTGCAGCATGGCTGGTGAAAGGCTGCTGACTTTCAATGGAGGAGATTGATCGCTCTTGGCCTTGGAGGACAACTTCAAGCAGCTTTGGGCTGGTTGGTTTACAGCCAACAGAAAGGGCACAGTTAGGAGGAGGAATGCTGTCTTCCTGAGAGGACAGCAAGTTTGTGCTCCATGGAGCCACATCTCAGCAATCCTAGTAATCTATTCGAGGACAGATTGCTGGACTGCTGTGATACCCTGCAAGCCCCTTGCAAACTGCAATTCACAGTTATGAAGATAGCAGTCTTAACTTGCATGACTTGAGTCTCAGCTTCCTCTGCACCACTCAGATTTCTCGTGAAAGCTGCATGTGCTGCAATAGAACCTGATACATCAGCCTTTAGATGCTGCATCATGGTTGGGTCCACAACTATGCTACGGAGTTGGCCACCATTTCTGTGCTGGAAGGGATGGATTCAAGCACAAAGCCCTGTACCAAGCTGGTGCTGGGCTCCTCCAAGCTCCTTGACACTGATTGCAGCCTTTCTGGCTGGCTTCCCAACGCACCAAGCATTTTGTTGTGTATACCCATCAGCATGAAATGCTCATCTAAGTTATCTGCAGCAGAGCTCATGTTCCAGTGAGCTAGCACCTGCGCTATCCTTCTCCTGCAGGCCACTCATGTGCAGTGTCTCACCACATGTAGATCTCACTTCTATGCTATCCTCAAAATTATGCAGTGTTCAGTATATGCATTGGTGGCTGCAAGTGTGAAATCCAGTGACATTGCTGTGTTTTCATCATCATTGTCTTTTTCATGTTCCTCCACTGCCTGACCAGGTTGCACTTCTTGGGTATCGGAAAGGAGAAAGGCACAAGGGTAAGGTTGTGGTGAGGGAAATTGAGGAGGAAAGTAAGAGTTTCATGCTTATACCAGCTGCAGTCTGTAAATCAGGAGGTGGGATGTGAGGAGGATTGGGTGGTAGAAACCAATCTTCGATGGCTCCAATGCTTCTGCTGGCCATGACCTTAGCTACATACATCCCAATAAAAGCCAGCATGGTCTCCTCCATGGGGGTCAGGATATGCAGGCCTGCCTGTCCCCCTTCAACTAATTCCTGCTGCCTCTGGTTATGCATCACCGTGTTCTGCAAGAGAAAGGGAAGTTTGCCAGTTAAGTGTCATGCAATCTGTTTGGTTGTTTTGGCTGTTATGGTTGAATAGCTGGCAGTGTATTCAAGCTGTGAGATGTGGGTGTGAGAGGCTTGCAGCAGTGCTAAGCGTGTGAGGGTGTGATGTAGCATACGAATGTCAGTTATGAGCCCTGATTGATAGACATTGTTGGTAGGTGAGTGATGGGGCTGTGGTGAATTGAGCACTGTCTGAGGCTAGCAGTGCAGTTGATAGATATGGCATTTGGAGATGCATTCACTGACCTTGACCGTGCGTGTGAGGCCACTAAACTTCTTGCACGACTGCATCAAGGTCTTCAGGGCTTGACTCCTAGCATTGACCCCCCGTGGCTATCTGATCCCATTACCTTCTAAGCATGTGTCTGGAGGGCCTCCTGTGGATACAGGATATCTCTCCCCCTTTCCACCTCCTCCACCAAGGTCTCCAGCGCAGCATCCAGAAACCTTGGAGCCCGCTTTATCCAGTGTTGTGCCATTCTTGTCTTTCCCAGGTCAGATTCACCTCCCATGGACTGCTAGCACCTGCTCTAGCACAATGCACCCAACCCCCTTGAAGAGATGCAGGCTAGCTTTATGTAGTGCAGACTAGCTTTAATTGGTGCAAGCCTTTCAAGATAGAGGCCCCCTGGTCAGGTGGCCAGCCATTCAACAGTGTGGTTAGTACTGGCTGAACACTGAAATCATTTAAAACAGCAAGCAGCAAGAAGTTGGCATGCTGCCTGCATTGCGGTCAACGGGCACCGGTTAATTGTGCATCGCGATCCTTGCAACTAAGATTTCATGAGCTATCAAATTTAGTCCCCTACATGTTGATGTATCACATTGGGGGTGAATTTCCTCACAGATTCTCCCACTCCACTGCTGTGACATCTTACATGTGCAATCCTTGGAACTGAAGAAAAAAACCTGCTTATAAGAAACTTTGCTCCTATCAAGAACTTAGTAAATAGTCACTTATAAACCACGTCAACCTCTGATTAACAGCTTCTGATGTCAGCAGATCACTCAACTGAATAATAGCCTTGCAATTTGTCTCAAACTTCACTATCCAGATTCTCTGAAAGATAAACTATTTCTCATGGAAATAAAATCTTCATCCAATTTAAAAGGCTCCATTGGAATTTTACGCCCGATGGCTTATTGTGTGCTTAGTTAGCGAATCTCAGCCAGGGCATCAGCAGAGGCACAAGTGGCCACAGCACCATAAGTGGGGAGGAATTAGTTAATGTTTCTGCTACTTGGGTGATGACCAGGTCAGAAGGTTGTGAAGCTCCCCCATAAAAAAGACTTGCATTTATATAGTGCCTTTCGCAGCCATTGGATGTCCCAAAGTGCTTTACAGCCAATGAAATACTTTGAAGTTTAGCCATTGTTGTAATGGTAGCCACCCACCCCCCCACCCCACTCCCTCCAAAACCTGGTTTGGCTTCACCAATTACCTATATAATTGTAGTAAGACTCCTTTACTCTTATAATCCAATTCCTTTATAACAAAAGCCATTTGGCTTTCTAAATGCTTGCTGTACCTGCCTGCTAACGTTTGGTAATTTATGTACAAGGACACCCAGGTCCCTCTGAATGCAAACATTTCCCAGTCTCTCACCATTCAAAAAATATTTTTTTTAATTTTTCCTACTCAAGTGGATAACTTCACACTTCACCACATTGTATTCCCTCTTGCCCACTCACCCAACCCATCTATATGCCTCTACAGCCTCTTTGTGACCTCCATTTTGCTTGCTTTCCCACCTAACTTTGTTTTGTCAGCAAACTTGGATACATCACACTCAGTCCCCTCATTTAAGTCACTAATATAGATTCTAATATAGATTGAGGCCTAACTACTGATCCTTGCAATCCACTGCTAGTTAACCTGAAAATAAACCATTTATTCTTACATGGTTTTCTGTCCATTAACCACTCATCAATGCATGCCAATACGTTACCCCTAATCCTATCAGTCCTAATTTTGTGGAATAACCTCTTGCATGGCACTTTATCAAATGCTTTTTGAAAATCCAAATACTCTACATCCACTGGTTCCCCCTTATCCATCTTACTAGTTACATCCCCAAAAAATTCTAACAGATTTGTCAAACATAATTTCCCTTTCATAAAACCATGTTGACTCTGCTTAATCATACTATGATTTTCACTCACATCACAATGTTTTTTTTAAAAGACTATACCGGGTATTAGCCAATCATTTCTGCCAGGTTTATGTGAAGACAAAGGCAGACTGAAAGGATAGCGCCCTCAAAATGAAAGCTGCCCTGCTCAGCACTGGCTAATAATATTCTTATGGCATGTCTGGACAAAGCACAATGCAGACATGGGGCCCATTACCATGTTGGAAGTAGTGCTTTATACAGATTAGGAGGTATTTTACAGAACAGCCCTACCAGAGTCTCCATAACTTCACACTACAAAGAGGCCTAATAATGGAGAAGATCATCTGGCAAACAAAGCTCAAAGCTGCAGCCAGACGCAGGTACTAATCAGGAGAATGCTGTTGCAGCCAGAAAGACTAATGCACAAACATGCTTATCTAATAACTGACAGCTGTAGCTGAAGTTTCTGCTATTCACACCTCCTCTAGAACCATCTTTTGTTTCTTTACTTGTCCCATTGCTATCTCCTTTTGCCTTGCACCATCACCCCTATTGTCATTTAATCTCTGCTGCCTTTCACCCATCACAGACCTTCCCTTTTGTCCCTATCATGATACTCCCCTTTCTCTGCCTCTGTGCTTGTTTAAAACCTGTTCCACCTCTAACCTCTTCCAGTTCTGATGAACGGTCATCTACCTGAAAAGTTAACTCTGTTTCTCCCTCCACAGATGCTGCCTGGCCTGCTGAGCATTTCCACCATTTCTGTTTTTATTTCAGATTTCCAGCATTTGCAATATTTTCTTCTGTAACCATTTAGATAAATGTCTGAGTTGTCCTTTTAAAGAACCCTGTTGTCCTATGGTCGTAAGAAGGTGGCTCCAAGTACCACCCCCAATACTGTACTTACTCAACTAACATCAAAGCCTACCTTTGTGGTATTGCGACCTTCTTCTGCCCTATAAAAATGAAACTCTGAACAAATTTCAATACAGTGCAACCAATTTCTTATTCCAGTTTGTTCTGTATGAGTGATGTTTTCCCATGGCACTTTTCCTTACTGCTGATGTGTTCAAATTGCAACCCTTAAGCTGTGACTTTGTCTAAGTGATTCTTCAGTGTAAGGTGCTGGCTACCTGCTGGTTTTCAGTGGGAGCCAGTTGGGATTCAGATGGTCCTGAACCTCCTTGTACTATAGTTATAGATGGCCTTGCAATTGATTCATGTTCTTCCCTTGTGATGGTTTGCTGGTCCTACCACTTTCTGTTACATCTATCATGGTGGGGGTGGGGAGACATGGGGGTGGTCTTAAGTCAGCCAGACTCAGCATTGCCTTTTCTAACCAAGCTCTTGTGGTGGTCATTACCTAAGCACAACCCCTTGCCTGTTTGGAAGCAAACCTGAGTTTGAGGAAACTTGTATTTAGTACAATAATGGCATAAATGAACCCAGTTCTGATAAAGGGTCACAGACCTGAAATGTTAACTCTGTTCCTTGTTCCACAAAAGCTGCCAGACCTGTTATTTCCAGCACTTTCAGTTCTTATTTCAGATTTTCAGCATCCGCAGTATTTTGCTTTTATTACCAGGGATAAACCTGTTCTGATGAAAGGTCATGGACCTGAAATCTGTTTCTCTCTCCACAGATGCTGCCTGACCTGAATATTTCCAGCATTTTCTGTTTTTATTTCAGATTTCCAGCATCGACAGTACTTTGCTTTAGTATTACTAGAGACACTGACTTATCAGCTCTTGGAATCTGTAAGCACAAGCCTAGAATCTGGCAGTACAGGGGTGGATCGAAGGATTTAGCATTTTTTGAGGGGGTTTGTGGGTTGTGAGTCTGAGGATTCCAGAACACCGCAGAGGAAGATTCTAGGAAAACTGGGGTAGATCCTGGGATTTTGGATCAATGGGAAGGGTTTCTGGATTCTTTGGGCACTGTGGAGGGAGGTCACAAGGTCTGGGAGCATTAGTGGTAATTCTGGGAACAGAGAACACAGGGAATGAGCGCTATGTGATTGTTAGCAGTGAGAAAAGAAAGTTTAGAAAGGCAGGACTGGAGATGAGAGCATTGGGAGGACCGAAGTATAGCATTAATGGGGGTTATGGGGAGCTAGTAGCACTGGAGGAGAAGCATAATAGTCTTGTGCAGTAGAGTGTATAGCACAATGAGACCCAAAACTGCTGTAGGCCATTTTTCAATTACTATGTGCAATTGCCTATGTCTTTCTGCCCGTCAGGCTCTTCTTCTGACCTATCTCTGCCCCTTTTACACACTCAGTTACTCTCATCACAAGCTTCTTCATTGTCAGCCAGTTCCTACTTTAAAGCATTTAAGAGTAAATTCTCTGCTTCTTAAAATGAATGGGAGTAAAGTCATGCGCTGGACATGCACAATTTCTCGATATGCACTTCTGGCCAAGCTGACCCTTAGGACCAAGCTGATGGTTTATAAGGCCCGTGTTCTCGGCACTTTGCTGTATGGCTGTGAAACATGGGTGACTTACAGCTACCAGGAAAATAAGCTGAATAATTTCCATCTTCACTGTCTGTGGCACATTATTGGTATATCCTGGCAGGACAAAATCACAAATCCGTCAGTCCTCTCAAAGGCAGAGCTCCCAAGTGTGTTGGCACTAATCAAACACAGGCGGCTTTGGTGGATTGGACATGTCCGCATACTCAAGGACCATCTGTATGCTGAGGTAGTCGGGGGCCAGACGACCAGTGGGGTGCCCAAAGCTCCGCTTCAAGAATGCTTACACGAGTGACATGAAGGCCCTAAATGTCGACTATCGCACGTAGAAGTCACTAGCTGGTGAAAAAGGGAAATGGCAATACATCTTGTAGACTGATATGCACTACCACAACAACCAGTTGCTACAGCAGCTTGGCATTAGGTGTCAACGCTGAAAACAACTCCTCACAGCATCACTTGGCAGCTTCACGTGTGGCACTTGTGGCAGAACCTGCCTCTCAATGATTGGCCTTCACAGCCAAAAGCAAAGGTGCACCAAGAGAAGACACTCCACCTACATGGATTGTTTGCCGCATGTCCATCATCTTTTGTAGATGGAAGGATGCCAATCAACTCTTGGCATGTTCGAGGTAAAGGCCTGCTACCCGACCTGAACCCGACGGAACCAGACGACATGTGTCGGGTTCGGGTCGGGTCAGGCACCTTTTCCGGGTCCGGCTTTTGGGCTCGGGTTGGGTCGGGCTGGATACACACGGTAAGTGCTCTGCTGGTAAGTACTGAAATTAAAAAACTTACCTGAGCTGGGAGTCCGGGACGAAACTGAGTCTGTGCAGTGAGCGAGTGACGTCAATATGATGTCATCACGCATGCGCTGCAATTTCCGAGTCGGAAGGTAAGTAAAGGGATGGTCGGGTCGAGTCGGGTTCAGGGCAAAATCGGAGAGACTCGGGCCAGATCGGGCTCGGGTCCGCTTTGGTTCGGGTTGGGTTCTTTTTCCCGACCAAAGCAGGCCTTCAGTTCCAGGAGCATAGAAGTGGAAAAAATAGTGCACTGTTAGTGAGTTTTACTGATTTATAAGTATCTATAAAGCAAAAATTAAATCATTAAATGTTGAATAAGTTCATCATTCATGCAGGTTCCAAGTTTTTGCATAAAGAATACCTTATTCCTTTGTGGCAGACAAAATACATAATGATCAGCACTTCCAGAATCTGGGAAACGATGATCACACTGCATTGATAATCTGCTAATTCTCCTACAGCCTTGTGGCATAGATACAGACAAGAAAAGCAGGAGTGTCTAGATTATTTTTTGTTGTGCACTTGCCTTCTTCCTTCAGCCATACTGTGTCCTTGTTAGTCAATATTCCCCAGGCAGATGCATGATTTACACAACAAGCAATAAGATGAGGAATCAGAGTTGCTGGATATTTTATTTTAGATAAACCATCACTCAAAACAACAATTAAGCCTCTGTTTGTAAAAGTGTCAAAATCTCATTTGATGTTATCAACTTTTTTATCACACACAAAAAAGGCTTTTTTTTTCAGCCACGCAGCCATACTAAATAATATTTCCTGTTGTTGGTGGTTTCTGGAAGCAGAGAAACTAAAAGAAGTGTTCCAGAGTCACAACTGGAAAGTTATACATTTCCCACAGCCTAATCTATGTTTTAATAATGCTAAACTGCCAGGCATGGTTGCAGAAACACTGTTTAAAAGAGAGATCTGCAGATAGGACAATTTTCTGTTAACTGCATTACCTTTCCATAACAGAATCTGTAGGGCATGGTAGACATGAAGGAATGTTGTACCCAGGATCATCTGTGCAACCCATGTCATTACTGTAAGGTATTCCAAAATAGTAATCAAAGCCTGTAACAAACCAGAGTAGTCACCAAAGTTAACCTTACCTTATAATTCTTCAAAAATATTGCTGTCTAGACTTCTTATACATTTATTTTGGTAGTTTTGTATTGAGTGCACATCGAAAAGTATATCCTTGGATTGGTAGCAGCTATAGAAAAACAGAGTTTACATTTCAGGTCAATGACCTATTGTCAACAGCTTCTCTTTCTTTTGTTTTTTTTCTCCACAGATGCTGTCTGACCTGCTGAGTATTTCCAGCATTTTCTATTTTTATTTCAGATTTCTAGTATTGCAGTATTTTGCTTTTGTATCCTTGGATTGCTGTACTTGGCTTAGTCAAAGGTTGAGAACAGGCTGCTGTAAGGAACAGTTTTTTGTGTTTATTTGCATATCATTAAACTTATTGTCTCAGAAATTAGCATTTGCAAACCAGCAATGGGAAGGTTAATAGTAGAAAACTGAATAAGCACAAGGTCAAAAAGACTATGGTTTACCAGAGCTGTCAATACTGGGCTATGCCTAGGTGCTAGGTCTTTAGTCACAAGTCAGTTCCATGTTGCAGATGGCCTAGCATCAAAATCATAAGGCTGAATTTTCGCCATTGTTGAGGGAAACAGGAGCCTGGTCTGTTTTTGGGTCAGAAACCTGCCTCTGGTGGGAAACTGATTAAAGTTTAGATTTTTACGGGGGCATGAGCCCTTAATTGATATGAAGATGGTTTCTGGTTCAGTTAGAGCCAGATAAGGTGGGAATGCAGGTGAGTCAGATGAGGTGTGGGACTCATTTAGACACCCCACGACAGACATCACCGAGGCTACTCGTTGTGCTGAGGGAGAGATCTGCAGTTTGTGCCTAAGCCTTCCACTGCACCAGAGGGAAGATGTCACAGGGGAACTGGAGGCCTGGCACCCGGGGCAGGGCAGGCACTCGCTTCATCGATGCTGACCTAGATCTAATGCTGGAGGCTGTGAGAGAGAGGAGGGAGGTTATCTTCCTGGGGGGTGGCAGAAGGAGGCCACCTCATCATGCAGCAGGGGCACCTCTCTGTTATCTCCCTCCACCTCCAATTCCACCTCCTCTCTTACCTCCTGCTCCTCCACAATGAGCTTTCTCCTTCCAGGGCCTCATTGTCCTGAAGGTGCACACCTCTCTGGAGGGTCATGTTATGGAGAGTGCAGCAGACCACCATAATGACCGAGACCCTTGCAGGACATTCTGGTGCCTGGACCTGACAGTCATCCGCAGAAGCCCAATAGCCTACTCAATGGTTGTCCTGCTGAGCAGATGGCATTGGTTGTATCACCTCTGTGCCTCTGACGGGGGTAGAGAGAGATCAGTAACCATCTATTCAAGGAATTTCCCTTGTCCCCTAGGATCCATCCACACACTTTGGGGGTTGGAGTAAAGATCTGAGGCAGCCTGGACTGGCGGAGGATAAAGGAGTCATGGTAGCTGCCAGGAAAGCAAGTGCACACATGGAGGAAGCTCTTGTTGTGGAAGCCCTTCCTGTTGATGGATCTCACTGGCCTGTCACTGGCTGCCTTGATGGCCACATGGGTACAATTGATGATGCCCTGGACCTGGGGGAATCCAGCGATGGAGGCGAAATCCAATGCTCACTGTCCGTGCGAGGCATTGCTCTGGCAAAGAGGGCATCAGTGACCAGTGTGCAGCCATTTTCGAGATGCCACTAAGGTCCACAGCTGATTCTTGGAAGGAGCCAGAAGTGAAAAGTTCAAAGCTTTGACTTTAATGGTCACTGGCAGGGCATAGCAACCAGTGCTAAGAAGTACAAGGTCTTCGGCGACGAGGGCACAGATGTCTGTGACCATCCGCCTGTAGAGTCGCAATCTCCTGCAACACTGGTTTTTGGTCATCTCCAAGTAGCTCTGTCTTCGGTGGGCAATCCTACAATCCTATGTTAAGGGTAGGCCTCTGTTGCCTTCCTGCCCTTCTTTCCTCTACCGTATCCTCCTGATGCCGGGGTTCTGCCTTTTGTGCAGAGGGTGTTGCCCCCCAATACTACTGGGCCCAAAATCTGACAGTCGTGCCCCCAATCCCAGTGGGAGCCCTCCTTCTGGGCTTGGCAGCCTTGCTCTTCTGCCCCACAATGCCAGGGAGGTGCTGACCCCATTGAAAGCCTGAGCACAGAATGCCGACTCCCCCTGCCACCTCTACAGTGCCAACGGTACCCCTTTACCAACAGCCCAGTCTCCCTTTGCTCTGCTGACTATCTTACGGGGCCGGCTGATGCCCTAGGGCAGCCATGACTGACTCCTCACTCTTCAGCTGCCTGTCTTCAGCTGGTCAGTTTCTGAAGGCACAGATAAGTTGCCTGCTTCTTTAAAAATTAGGACTTCAACCCCTAACAAGCTCTAAACGAGTTTAACTGGACTCAATTGGAAGGAGCAGAATTCCAAGATAGGCAGTGGCATAGTGGTAATGTCACTGGACTAGTAATCCAGAATTACTAGGGGAAATGGGTTTGAAACCCACTACGGCAGATGGCAAAATTCGAATTCAATTAATAAATCTGGAATTTAAAAAAAATAGTCTAATGGTAACCATGAAACCACTGTCAATTGTTGTAAAAACTCACCTGGTTCACTAATGTCCTTTAGGGAAGGAAATCTGCTGTCCTTACCTGGTCTGGCCTACATGTGACTCCAGACCCACAGCAATGTGGTTGATTTTTAAAATGCCCTCTGAAATGGCCTAGAAAGCCACTCAGTTAAAGGGCAATTAGGGATGAGTAATGAACGCTGGCCTAGCCAGCAACGAATAAAAAAGAAATTCCTGTCCCACCCTCCCCCCACCCCAGTGAGTATTGCCAGTGCTGGGATTGCGCCTTGAAAATGTCACGCCAGCGCTGTATTAGCAGGGACCCCCTCCCCACTGCCTCCATTCCCGACTTCGGGGGGCCTTAAAATTCAGCCCATTGTCATAGATTCACAGCCCGTGACTTAATCTGAGTTTATCAGGTTATTAATAATATAACTACTCCAGGTTTTTCAGCCAATCACATATCAGAATTCACCAAGAATGCTTGGCCTCAGACCTGGAAATAATGTGGTACAGAAGCAGCTGGTAAGAAGCCCGACCAAAAACATATTTACCCAAGGTTAAAATAAACTATAGTGGCCTTTTATAATACTTTGATGGCTAAAAAGAATTGACTATCTATTTTGGAATATTACAAAGCACACTGGCAGTGGGAGGTTAATAAACAGCGCTCCCTGCATGTGTTGCAAAAGCATGCATCGAATCCTTCCATTTCCAACATCGCAATGTGAGTGGGTAGTGCTCATGGCCACTTGCAGCACATAGGAAATAAAGCATCTTTCAGCACAGAATAAAAATTGCATTAATATATTTATTTTCTCCCCGATTCTCATCTCTCTTACTTTTGTTTTCCCTTTTTATACAGCCAATCTGACAGTGAGATTTTAAAATGCCACAATCTAATTTCCTCTTGTTTTCACTCACTTCTAGGGAAAGCAAGAGAGTGATACTGAGGTTGGCCTATTGAAGCACCCAAAGTTAAAAGAAAACTATGGGCCAGAAATTCCTGGGTCACTCCAGAGCTCGGTGGCGTGGAACTCTGAGTTGCCATGAACATGGAACCCACCACAAACGATGGGACAAGGTCATTTAAATATTTGAGGCAGACAGTCCACACCTGTGTGGATACAACAGTCAGCCAGAAAATCAGAGTGTCCTGTGTTGTTCTGATGGCAGAGTGTCACGACTTGCATAGACAAAGAGGAAGTGGCAATATTATTTTACTTTTCCTGAAGGAAACTTGCATTAATTTGGTAACTGATCCATATGGTGGAACTGAAAAGAGGCAATGAGATAATCAGATGTCTTCAATGAATAAAATGTGAATGGTGGTACAGTATTTAAATGTTAAACTAACAACTTGTATTTAAATAGATGAAATGTCCCAAGGCATTTCACAGAGGCATGACGAAAAAACTAGTGCCAAGGCAAAGAGGAGTTATAAGGCAGGTGTCCAATGGGGAAATGTTCACCTAATCGATCCAGTGGGAAACTGACATGACTAGATCTGGTACCTGTGTTACACTCCGCCCAATATTATTTTCCACTGAAGTCAATGGGTTAGGTTAAAATCACCCCCAAAATTTTGATCACAGAGGCAGTTTTTAAGGAAGATCTTAAAGGAAAAATAAAAGAGATGGAAGCATTGGTGTCGAATCCCATTCCAGTATGATTTTCACCTTTCCAATCTCTTCCCATCTGTGGATCATAATACAGGCTCAACATTGCCACCATTACCGTGGCGGTCATTTTCAAGAGTGGTCAATAGACAGGGACACGGAGAAATCTCAGGGCACTTGGCCACATCTTCCCGTTTCATTTAAGTGTGGTTAGCAAGCTTCCGGTGAGCAGATCAGGGTCACAATGGGGTCATGGTAACAAATCGTGACAACCAGCTTTCAGAGCAGTTTTGGCAGAGTGCCTCTCCATCACATTTGCCAAATTGCCTCTATGCCACTTAAAAGTAAGAAGTTTCCTTAAGGAAAATCCAGCTATATCGTTTCATTTCTGTATTAATAATAGGGTAGAGATTTTCTTTGCTCATTTAAAAAGAACCAGGTTTTATTCAGCAGCATGCTTGATGAACTAGGGGTGGGCAATAATTGCTGGCTTTGCCAGTGATCGTCACCATTCGAAACTGAATTTTTAAAAAGTTCCAAGCTCCTTACTGGAACTTAGTGGCTGTTTGCCTACTTGTACAAATTTAACATCAGTTAAATTAGATTCAAATTTCCTGGCCTCTGTGTAGCTGCCTCATTAGTCACCATGGCTTCTCATAACACAAGAAAGTTGAATATGATTTAACTGCAAAATTGATTCAAATTTTCCGTGCTCTGTGGAGCTGCTCTATTCGTCACCACCACATCCCAAGAAATTTAAATCAAATCATTTTAATGCATGCACTGCCATTAACAACTTCCTTATTTTAAATGTATTATGTGACTCAGTTCTACGCCCTCTGTGTTGCATGCATGTTGGCACCTAAGCACATTTCCCTAGTGGCTGAAGGCAATCGGCACAATGATGCTTAAACTGTTCCCTTGGATTTTCTTATTGCTTATTCTACATCCTTTGCTAAAAATTATGAAAAGCTATGTTCTGTAATGTGTATGTAAGATAGCTGTTGGCAGCTTGTGTTTGAAATGTAACCAGTTAAATATTATCAATGATTTTTCAAACAAAAAATTGAAGGATATTCTGTAAAACTGCAATGGTAAATACCACAATCATGAGTATTACACAATAATCCATTTACCAGTTTTATTCTTTGAACTTATACAGCATAGAAATTATATAGATCAGTCCTCAAAAACTCTGATTCATACATAATCTCTGACAGAAAGTTCTTTCTTACCGCGAAAATTAGGGTGGTAACTGCCATGATGTCCAAGATGCCATTTACCTGAGTACAAGAAATAAGTGTATATGAAGGTTTTATTTACAAATTTCAAATCCAATATTTGAACTTTGACTACTGAACCATTTCAGTTTTCAATATATGGATATATTTTTGAATAACATATGCAAACAATTACCTATTTTTCGAGATTATTTCAAAATAGAATAGATATATACACAAAAGCGTGAATTAAAACAAAGTGCAGTGGAATTCTTTTATGACAAAATCTTATTTTCCATCACAACATTTCCTACACCAAGTATGAGCTAATTAACCATTGCTGCAATTTTAATGTCAAAACTTAACCTCCCTGCTGTGTTGCAATAATGCCAACTGAGCTTACAACTGCAAAATTCATGACACTGATCCCAAATGAAAGTTTGAATTATAAGCCTGTTCTAAACACTGAATGCTGTAGCTGAGCTGGAATTAATTGTTTTTAAGTTTTAGTTAGAGGATTCATTTATTGTGCAAAAGATTTGTTCACATTTGTGTTATTATTTATTACTGGAGATATCAGTATCTATTCATAATGCACATTCCTCTACTCTACTGGGTCAAAGAGTAAACAGATGGAACACGAGCACCATGATAAACGGCTAGTATCTTATAGAATAAGTGCTAATTCAGTTATATGGCAAGTAAATAGAGACAATGGAACTTTATCACTACATAAAATTATGGTGAGTCTTCCTCCGCTAATGCTACAACTTTTATTATTAGTATCTCCAAGAGTAAAGTTAGGGTGGCACAGTGGTTAGCACCGCAGCCTCACAGCTCCTGCGACCCGGGTTCAATTCTGGGTACTGCCTGTGCGGAGTTTGCAAGTTCTCCCTGTGACCGCGTGGGTTTCCTCCGGGTGCTCCAGTTTCCTCCCACAGCCAAAAGACTTGCAGGTTGATAGGTAAATTGGCCATTATAAATTGCCCCTAGTATAGGTAGGTGGTAGGGGAATATAGGGACAGGTGAGGATGTGGTAGGAATATGGGATTAGTGTAGGATTAGTATAAATGGGTGGTTAATGGTCGGCACAGACTCGGTGGGCCGAAGGGCCTGTTTCAGTGCTGTATCTCTAAATCTAAATCTAATGTTCATTGGGCTGAAATGTACCAGCCCTCTGGAGATGGGCTCGTAAAATGGCGGTGGAAGGCGTCAGGAGGGAAGCCCGATATCTTTCTACTGCCACGAGATATTCCCAGAAGCAATAGCAGCAGCTCAGCTGCCCACCAACCATAGGCGGGCCGCCAATTAATTCAATTAACTGGCCAATTAATCGCCATTCTACCATGACATTGGGATTTTAACCTGTCAGCATGGGCCCAACCCACTGCATGGGGAGACCACCAGGTACATCGAGGTGGCCTCCCAGCGGCTTCCTGGGCGGTGGTGGGGCAGGGGGGAGGTGGGGGGTGCCATCCTCTTTGTCTGTTCCATGTGTCTTGGGACAACCACATGAATAGTAAGTGTCTCTAGGTGCCTGAGCTCTACCTCAGGATTTCTGAGTTTGAGGGGCAACTGGAGTCACTGCGGAGCATCAGGGAGGATGAGAGCTTCCTGGATCCTACATTCCAGCAGGTAGTCACCCCACAGACATTAGAGTCATAGAGAGATACAGTACTGAAACAGGCCCTTCAGCCCACCGAGCTCAGTAGAGTAGATGGGTAGCAATCCAGAAGAATAGGAAGAGTTAGGAAGTGTAGGTACCTTCGGGTGTGTGCTACTTTCAAACTGATACTCAGCTTTGGAGACTGCTGGAAATGACAACACCTTTAAGGAGTGCAGTCCAGACCATGGCACCAATGGCCAAGGGACTGCACAAGAGGAAGCAGCAAAGAGTAGAAATGCAGTCATTATAGGAGATTTCATAGTTAGGAGGACAGACAGTCATTTCTGTAACTGTCATCATGATTTCTGCATGGTATGTTTGCCTCCTGGGTGCCAGGGTAAAGGACATCATGGAGAGGGTGCAGAATATTTTGCAGGGGCAAGGGACTGAGCTAGAAGTTGTGCTACACATCAGTACCAATGACACAGAGAAGGCAGGTATTGAGATCCTATGGTCAGATTTTCAGGAGTTAAGGAGTAAGTTAAAAAGTAGGACCTCGAAGGTACTAATCTCTGGATTACTCCCAACGCCGTGCACTAGCAAGAGTACAAATAGGAAGAGAGCGAGGAACAGTGCACAGCTTGAGGCATGGTGCAGGAGGGAGGGCTTCAGATTCTTGGGACATTGGGGCCAATTCTGGGGCAGGCAGTACCTATTCAAAAGCAATGGGTTGCACCACAACTGGAATGGTACCAACTGGCATAAGGACAAAAAACAATGAGTTGTGGTAAATGGTTGTTTTTCAGACTGGAGGATGGTGGACAGTGGTGTTCACCAAGGGTCAGTACCAGGACAACTATATATATATATAAAACTAAATAATAGAGACATTACGGCATTAAGGAAGGAAGTCATTCAGCCCATTAACTTGAATGTTGGAATACAGAGTAAAATTTCTAAATTTGACAATGATACCAAACTTGGATGTGTAGCCAACAGTCAGGATGATGCCAACAGACAGCAACAGGACATAGATAGGCTAGCAGAATTGGAAGACAAGTAGCAGATGGAATTTTTATTTTTATTTATTTAGAGATACAGCACTGAAACAGGCCCTTTGGCCCACCAAGTCTGTGCCAACCATCAACCACCCATTTATACTAATCCTACACTAATCCCATATCCCTACCACATCCCCAACTGTCCCTATATTCCCCTACCCCCTACCTATACTAGGGGCAATTTATAATGGCCAATTTACCTATCAACCTGCAAGTCTTTGGCTGTGGGAGGAAACCGGAGCACCCGGCGAAAACCCACGCGGTCACAGGGAGAACTTGCAAACTCCGCACAGGCAGTACCCAGAATCGAACCCGGGTCGCTGGAGCTGTGAGGCTGCGGTGCTAACCACTGCACCACCAATTTAATACAGAGAAGTGTGAGGTAAGGCATTTGGCAGAAGGGATAGGAGAGGCAATCTCAAGTTAATGTCACAGTTCTAAAGAGTGTGCAGGGATAGAGGGATCTGGGGCACGCGCATAGATCTTTGAAGGTGGCAAGACATATTGAGAGAGTAATTAGCAAAGCATATGGGATCTTGGGCTTCATAAATAGAGATATTGAGTATAAAAGCAGGGAAGTTATGCTGAATCTTTATAAAGCTCTGGTTAGGCCAGATGCCTATTGCATCCAGTTCTGGTCACCACACTTTAGTAGGAAGGTTGTGAGGGTCCTTGAGAGGGTGCAGAGGAGATTTACCAAAATGGTTCCAGGGATGCGGGATTTTAGTTACAAGGTTAGGTTGGAGAAGGTGGGATTATTCTCCTTGGAGCAAAGGAGATTGAGGGGAGATTTGACAGAGGTGTACAAGATTATGTCAGGCTTAGATAAAGTAGACAGAGAAAAACTGTTGTCATTAACTGATCGCACAAGGACTAGGGGACATAGATTTAAGGTTTTGGGCAAGCAATGCACGGGGGATGTGAGGAAGAACTTTTTTTTACACAGCAAGTGGTAATGACCTGGAACTCACTGCCTGCAAGGGTGGTGGAAGTGGAGATGATGAATGATTTCAAAAGGAAATTGGATGGGCACTTGAGGGAAATAAACTTGCAGGGCTATGGGGATACAGCAGGAGAATGGGACTGACTGAATTGCTCCACAGAAAATTGACATGGACTTGATGGGCTGAATAGCCTCCTTCTGTGCCATAATGACTCTACATATCAGCACCATGCAAATCCTACCCCTAAATCAGTCAGATATGAACATACAGTCAACAATAGTATATCACAATGCTGTCAGTGAATAGAATCATAGAAGGTTTATGGCACAGAAAGAGGCCAGTAAGCCCATTGTGTCTGTGCCAGCTGAAAAACGATCCACCCAGTCTAATCCCACCTTCCAGCATTTGGTCCGTAGCCCTGCAGATTAATTAAATTAAATTCCTTAAGAAATAAAACAATCAGTGCTTTGGAATACACATGAAATCTTTACTTTCTTACTGTAAACAAACTGGACTCAAGCACTTGATAAACAGCTTATTGCTTTGCATTCTGAAAGCCATGTGACCAAATTCCTAAAGTTGTCCCACAGAAAGGAAGATAGTTCTGTTAAAAACAACAGCTGGAAGGTAAAGATGTAATTTATCAGCCATATAGACTAACAAGGTCCGAAATCCTTTCTGGGTCTGTGCTGTTACCTGATCTCAGCTGGGCCACAATGTGAACTTTACAATTGGTTTCAGAGCTTCTGGGTGAGAGAAGGTGAAAGATCCCAGTTTTACTGGAAGTCTGCACTTGTGGACGTTTGTGGATTAATTAAATGCACATTTGGGACATCTTGAGATGTACTCGAAGTATATGCTGCATAATCACCTCATCGTGTATCCCTTTTCAGTGAAGCAAATGGGATACAGAGCTCTTTCTCTTATCTGATTGTGAACAACGTATAGATAACTAATTTAGTTGCACTCAGCAGTACAGCTGTCAAAGTTGCCAGATTTGCTAAGTTCAGTAAGTGGGTAAGACAGTTTTTACTGGATCCGGCTGGGTGGCAGTCTTCGGATTTCAGTAAGAGAGCCAGCCTCAGCATATTGATCTGCATCCTGACATTATGACTTGACATCATGACGTCAGTGGAATATGCGCTGTTTATTGGTCACCCTGCACTTTAAACAGCTAAGTTATCCTTGCCTGGTCACCCTGCACTTTAAACAGCTAAGTTATCCTTGCCTTTGCAGTGTAATTGGTGCATGTGCTTCTGAAGCAGTCTGCAGGTAACCAGAAGGAAGCATTCAATTTCTAATAAAAATGATTGTAAAATAAATCCATGGGCATTTCTAACAGCACAATGACAACCCTTCCTACATGTGCATCAGCGAGATTCACAGTCAAACATGTGGAGACCACGAGATTATGATCATCGCTGGTCTATGTAGAGACCGTCTGCATTTCTTACACAAACATGGGAAAGCAGTGCAATGAGGTCATTCTCCGGCTACCCAGGGCCGACAAAATATCAAAGTATGACAGAGCTCAGGGCAGCACACCCCACATACCTTGGTGCTTAAAACTTTTCCCTCAAATCAAGTAAAACCTACTTTTGTCTTGTGGTTCTGCCATCATTAAGTAAGAGATAACACAATAATCTTAATTAGTAGTAAACAAGAGGTAGAAGGATGGTCATTTGATTGTTTGTGGTAGGAAGAGAGTTTAAACACATCATGTTGTCAATAGGTATTGCTAGTAGTCATTTGCGCAGCGCCTGGCTGTTCTTTGTGCGCGCTTCTGGCTGCTTTAAGTGCTACGGATGTTAACTTGCTGGGGGCTTTCTTGTAGTTCAACAGTGCAATGCGCTTAGCGGCTATGACAGGTTCCAGCTCTTCAAAGTGAGATTGAAACCAGTCTGCATTTCGCTTCATACGTTTGCCATAGGTGGTCATTGCTGAGTCATAGATGGCATCTCTGATGTGGGCCCACTTGGTCTCTGCATCCCCTGTAGGAGTATTTTGAAGGGCTTTTTCAAGTGAATTTAGAAACTTATGTAACCGCTGTGGATGAGAAATTCTGCTTGTGTTGATGCGTGGGCCGCCCTTCTGCTTGGAGTGATGCGGCTTCTTTGGTTTGAGTCTAACCTTGCTGCACACCAGGGAGTGGTCGGTGTCGCAGTCCACACTGTGGAAGCTGCGTGTGATCTGTACACTGTTTAAAGTGGCTCGCCTTGTGGCGATGAGGTCCAGCTGGTGCCAACGACGTGATCTTGGGTGCCTCCAAGAAACCTGGTGGCAGGATTTAGTGTGAAAGAACGAGTTGGTGATGCAGAGGTTATGATAGGTACACAACTCAAGCAGTCTCTGTTCATTCTCATTCATCCTTCCAACGCCATAGCGCCCAAGGCAGGAGGGCCATGAGTCATGGTCGGCTCCAACCCAGGCAACACCTATGCAGTCATATTCAGCTGGCCTCTGACACCGGAAACATCAAAGGAATGTATGCTGGCATTAAGAGAGCTTTTGGGCCAACCATCAAGAATATCGCCTCCCTCAAATCTAAATCAGGGGACACAATCACTGACCAACAAATGGATCGCTGGGTGGAGCACTATCTAGAACTGTACTCCAGGGAAAATGTTGTGATTGAGACCGCCCTCAATGCAGCCCAGTCTCTGCCAGTCATGGATGAGCTGGACATACAGCCAACAAAATCGGAACTCAGTGATGCCACTGATTCTCTAGCCAGTGGAAAAGCCCCTGGGAAGGATGGCATTACCCCTGAAATAATCAAGAGTGCCAAACCTGCTATACTCTCAGCACTGTACAAACTGCTTTGCCTGTGCTGGGACGAGAGAGCAGTACCACAGGACATGCGCGATGCCAATATCATCACCCTCTATAAGAACAAGGGTGACCGCGGTGACTGCAACAACTACCGTGGAATCTTCCTGTTCAGCATAGTGGGGAAAGTCTTCGCTCGAGTCGCTTTAAACAGGCTCCAGAAGCTGGCTGAGCATGTCTACCCTGAGGCACAGTGTGGCTTTCGAGCAGAGAGATCCAGCATTGACATGCTGTTCTTCCTTCGCCAGCTACAGGAGCAATGCCGTGAACAACAGATGTCCCTCTACGTTGCTTTCATTGATCTCACCAAAGCCTTTGACCTCGTCAGCAGACGTGGTCTCTTCAGAATACGAGAAAAGATCAGATGTCCACCAAAGCTACTAAGTATCATCACCTCATTCCATGACAATATGAAAGGCACAATTCAGCATAGTGGCGCCTCATCAGACCCCTTTCCTATCCTGAGTGGCGTGAAACAGGGCTGTTTTCCCGCACCCACACTGTTTGGGATCTTCTCCCTGCTGCTCTCACATTTGTTCAAGTCTTCAGAAGAAGGAATTTTCCTCCACAAAAGATCAGGTGGCAGTTTGTTCAATCTTGCCCGTCTAAGAGCGAAGACCAAAGTACGCAAAGTCCTCATTAGGGAACTCCTCTTTGCTGACGATGCTGCATTAACATCTCACACTGAAGAGTTTCTGCAGAGACTCATCGACAGGATTGTGGCTGCCTGCAACGAATTTGGCCTAACCATCAGCCTCAAGAAAACGATCATCATGGGGCAGGACGTCAGAAATGCTCCATCCATCAATATTGGCGACCGCGCTCTGGAAGTGGTTCAAGAGTTCACCTACCTAGGCTCAACTATCACCAGTAACCTGTCTCTCAATGCAGAAATCAACAAGCGCATGGGAAACTGCGATTTCCAGACTGGCCAAGAGTGTGTGGGAAAATGGCACACTGACACGGAACACAAAAGTCCGAGTGTATCAAGCCTGTGTCCTGGACAACGTATGTCAGCCAAGACAGATGTCTCAATTCATTCCATCTTCACTGCCTCCGGAGAATTCTTGGCATCGGGTGGCAGGACCGTATCTCCAACACAGAAGTCCTCGAGGCGGCCAACATCCCCAGCATATACACCCTACTGAGCCAGCGGCACTTGAGATGGCATGTGAGCCACATGGAAGATGGCAGGATCCCCAAGGACACATTGTGCAGCGAGCTCGTCACTGATATCAGACCCACCGGCTGTCCATGTCTCCGCTTTAAAGACGTCTGCAAACGCGACATGACGTCCTGTGACATTGATCACAAGTCATGGGATCACCAGAGCTGGCGGGCAGCCATAAAGGCGGGGCTAAAGTGTGGCAAGTCAAAGAGACTTAGCTGTTGGCAGGAAAAAAGACAGAAGTGCAAGGGGAGAGCCAACTGTGTAACAGCCCCGACAACCAATTTTATCTGCAGCACCTGTGGAAGAGTCTGTCACTCTAGAATTGGCCTTTATAGCCACTCCAGGTGCTGCTTCACAAACCACTGACCACCTCCAGGCGCTTACCCATTGTCTCTCGAGACAAGGAGGCCAAAGAAGAAGATGTCAATAATCCTGTTAAAGATGGGACAACCATTTCCCAGTTTGTGTAAATTTAAAAGTACGTTTCAGCATGGAAATGGTTTGAATTGTAACCATCAAGCTGAGCTACACCAGGGTACATCATTTTGAAACACTAACATATAAACTGGTGAATGAATAACTTGTTTTCTTAACTCATCAAATGCCAATACTCGAACTTTAGGGGAAACTAATCAGAAATGAATAAAAATGCAATGCTGCTGTCGATCAAAAAACTAGTTATGTGGGGTAGGGCAGAGGCCACAAAGTTAGTTGCTCCAAGAAAGCAAAGAATAAAACAAGAATGAATTGGGAGGTGAAAGAATAAACAAATTTGGCTGCAAGCTGACATGGTACTTTGCTTTACAATGTAGGTGAGGTTAGAGGCCAAATTCCTACTCACAACAGCAAGTGTTCTTCATTTGGCTAAATAAGGAAAAGCACAGGCACTGAAAGTCAGGAAGAATTTACAATTATTCATTAGCACTTTCTGATGAAAGAAGATACAAGATGGTTTACTGGGAGGATTGTTGATTAGCTAACAATGTCATTGCTTGTTGTTAAACCCATAATGTAATTCTAACACTTTCACATGCTAAACTAATATGCAGCAAGTGTTTTGGCCTGCAATATAAATGAAAGCAACTTCTTGCATTATTCCTCTTTAAATTATTTACTGCTGTTACATCTGCAATATCGCAAAAATTGGGGTAGCGTTCCAAATCCAAGGTAAAAATAAGTAACATTTGTCTCTCTCTTCCAGTGCACTTGGCTTTTTATCTGTGGTGATTGTGGGCAAGATGTAACATCCATTAGTGCCACCACTTGCAATTGTACAGAAGAATAGGGGAGTCATTATATAGGGAAGGAAAGAAAGAACTAAAACTGTAAATACCAATTACTGCTGTAGAATAATTGGCTTCCTTTAGAACTTCCGCCAGTGTAGTTTCATTCAGCGGCAGGCCAGCAATTGAGCTTACAGCAAAATTATGGGTAACACCATTTCGTAACCCCAGACGGCCCGTCAATAAAGAAGCCCGAGACGGGGAACAAGTAGAGGCAGCTGAATGGAAATCCTCAAATCTGAAATAAGAAACAAGGAGCAAAACCTAAAATCTATTATAAATATGCTGTCATATAACAAGCTGGAAAACTGGCCTGTACTTTTTTCTTGCTGATACTTCACGATTTTTATAGCTGGTGGTAACTCAGTTCAACAATCAGACACAAAGCAGTGGAATTACTACCCCTTTGATGAAGTGAACCAGAGATTGAGTTTCAGAACCAGAGCTACCAACATTGAGATGTGAGATTTTCAGTCACACATCAGCCACTCACCTGAGCCACTGTCTTGCACAAAATGTGGAACCATGATTCAAAGAGACAAGTTAAAGGCATCACACTAATTGCAGAGAATAGATGACCTGTCCATGCCTTAATTCTATTCCTACTGATGTAGCCGCTTCAAGTTTTTAATGCTCTTCAGGAAAGGGCATGCAAAATGCTACTCTCAGGATGGCCACACGAAGCCATTCTACCAGCTCCCTCCAAATTCTCCACCCGTGGCGGAACGGTCAAAGGGACAAATGCTGCCTGCAGCTGATCCACCTTAGGACATAGCCGTTATGAGATTAGAGTCACCTCAAAATTAAGCAGCTGCTACAGCAATGCAACAGCCAGCCTTCACCTGCCATTCAGGTAGCATCTCTGAGAAGCATAAGAATGGGTTTAAGAACTCATATATCACACAGTGGCACCAAGGTGAAAAGAAACAGTAGGCACATATGCATTATATGTTATTCAATTAGAATTATGGTGACACTAAAGTTGATGTTAAGTGCAGACATTGCTTTTGGGAAGGTTTGGAAATGGCTGTCATGTGGCTTCAGTGGGAGATGTGTGAATTAATGTGCACAGAGGTTTTGTACATGATAGCATACTTGTGGTGGGAAACAGCAGCTAACTAGGATTATTGCAATTCAAATGCATCAACGGAGGTGAGGTCAGGGTCAAAAGGGTTCAACTAATGTACTTTGAGGGCAGGAGCCCCCATAAGTTGGTGGTACAGGTGGTTTGGAGGGACGTGGCAGAGGCAGTGGAACCTCCACCACCCCAAGAACTGCCACACCATGCAGAAAGAGGTTCAATGACCTCTCAAGGGCAGTTAAGGTAAGTCAAGGCTCAGTTGCCAATTCAAATCCTCTGCTACTGATACCTTGCCTTCACATACCTCTTTATCTATTGTACAATTTCTCTGTCAGTACCTAGGTAACTCTCTTATGCAAAGGGAAACTCTGCAAACCCTCGAACACCATCTTTTCTTAAAACCACTTTGTCAACATATTCTTGTGCAAAAGCTATTTCTTTTTTGCAGTTAGGTCTAAGATACTTTATAGAAGCAGAATAGGAGAACCTTACACTGCATCTAACCATGGTCTTGGAGAGGGCTTACAGCTGACAATGAGTGTCTAAAATATAGTGTCCCATTTCCCAGCATTAACATGTCTCACATTGAGAACAACCCTCTCAATGACATGCATTAAAATTCACACTAATAAGACCTAAAACAGCATTAATTTCCAACATAAACCCAAAACATTACATATTATAAAGAGACACTTAAGATATCTACTGTGGTCTATTACTCTAACCATTTTGGCTGCAACATTATTCTTACCAAATATCTGCAAATAAGACTTTCTGATAGTATAATCACTGCAACAGAATGTACAGAGAAAAGTAGGAATCATATCAAATATCTCTGAGTTACGGAAAAACAATTGCGTTGTCAAAAGCTCTCCTTACTAAAGACAATACACAAATTAGAGATTACATGAGGTTAAGAGTTGAAAATTAGTAAAAAATAAATTAAAAAATCAGGAAGAATGTAAGATCAAATTGTTTCTTCGCAAATGGTACAAATATTATTATACCTCATTCCCTCCTTAGCCATCTTGTCCAGATTTGGTGTCTCCTTGGTCAATGGCCAGTTTGCACCAAGATCACCCCATCCAATGTCATCAGCCAGGATTATGATAAAGTTTGGCTTTCCTGAATTGGCACCGTGAACTGTTTTGAAGTCAATGTTGTAATAAAGAAATCCACTGATGAGTGCTGCAGTGAAGAAGATCATCGTGGAGAATACTTCCATTTTCTTAGAAATCTAGGTCAAGTCATCTGGTATTGCCTAAACTTCTTTGCCATCGAATCACAATCACCTCTTTGCTGTAACAATGCCAACATTTTCAGAATTAAATTTTCACAATAGTCAAACACATTTGTTTAAGCATGATTAAAATTTCAGCACAGAAGACTCATTCAACATCAAAGCTATTTACTCTAATACAAATTTTCCACTCTCCTTTAAGTGACTATCTAATTCTCTCCTAAATGCCGTAACTGACTCAGTTTGAATAACCACATGTGGTAATCCATTCAATATTCTAATAAACTTCTATGTAAAAGCATTTCTTCTAATCCCCTCCGTTTATGCTTCTAGTACTAATCCAAATTTATGTCTTCCTCGTTACCAATTCACTAACAGTGACATGATCCTTTTCACTAATTATTCTCTCAAACCCTTTCAACATTCCCTCTCAGTCTTCCCTATTCCAGCGAATACAACAATATAATTTTTCAAATCAATGATCATAACTATAACCTCTCATGCCTGGTAATATTTTAGTGAATCTACATTCCAACCATTCCATGGCTCCAAATTCTTTCAAAATGCAGTACCCAAAAAATGTACACAACACTTCAACTGGAGAGGGTACAGAGGAGATTTACCAGGATGCTGCCTGGTCTGGAGGGCATTAGCTATGAGCAGAGGTTGGAAAAACTCGGATTGTTTTCACTGGAACGATGGAGGTGGAGGGGCGACATGATAGAGGTTTACAAAGTTATGAGCGGCATGGACAGAGTGGATAGTCAGAAGCTTTTTCCCAGGGTGGAAGAGTCAGTTACTAGGGGACATAGGTTTAAGGTGCGAGGGGCAAAGTTTAGAGGGGATGTGTGAGGCAAGTTTTTTACACAGAGGGTGGTGAGTGCCTGGAACCTGCTGCCAGGGGAGGTGGTGGAAGCAGATACGATAGCGACGTTTAAGAGACATCTTGACAAATATAGGAATAGGAAGGGAATAGAGGGATATGGGCCCCGGAGGTGCAGAAGGTGTTAGTTTAGGCAGGCATCAAGATCGGCGCAGGCTTGGAGGGCCGAATGGCCTGTTCCTGTGCTGTTCTTTGAAGCCGAACCACATGTCTTTCACTGATTAATTATCATCTTCTTGATTATATATTTAATTCCTCCATATATAAAAGCACATTTATCCTTTTTCTACCTGCAATCCTGCTTTTAAGGATTTGTGTAATTGCATCCTAGATCGCTCTGTTCCCTAATCCATTCCATTTAGCTATGTACAAATCGTTTAAGCATGTGGAAAAAAGGCCCTGATACAGATATTTGGATATACCACTACTTAAATCCATGTACTCTCTTTTTGTTATTCTTCAGTCACCTTCTATCCATGTGCCCTTTAAGCATCGAACCTGCTCTTGTAGTCACAGTATTTATATTGCTGGCCCAGTTAAGTTTCTGGTCAATGGTGACCCCAGGATATACATGGTGGGAGATTGAACAACGGTATTGCCGTTGAACATCAAGACGCTCACTATTGGAGATGGTCAGTGCCTGGAACTTGCATGGCACGAATTTTGTTAGACACTTGGGTCGACTCAGTGTTCCATCTCTTACAGGCAGGAGCCTATCTGCAATATGCTAATCGCCAAGTTTTGAGGTACCTATGGGCAGAATGTGCAATGCACACATCACCTGTTGGTACCAGATGTTGAGTGGTCTAACCAGCAGTTCTTAAAGGGACCATGGCAGGCCTTTCAGAAAAAGGTGTTCTTTTTTTAATTGAAAAATTTTATTGAGGCCTGGGAGATTATGTATATTCCTCCTGGCCACCACAAAATCATTCAGCTTCTGCCGACTTGTTCGCAAATCCCAACTCCAGAGATGCCTCCCTCACTGCAGCTAAAGCATCCAGCTTGGCTCAATCTCTCAGCCACTGGAATTTGGACCCTGCTGATCGGTGAACTTTCAGTAAGAAAATGAAGCTGGGCCTTCTAAATGGCTCCTTCTGTTGCCCACCTACACTCAAATTTGATTTCCTATCCCACAAGTCTTTTGCTCGAAGCTGCACAATACTCAGAAACCACAATACAAGGTGAACATGCGTTCACTTGTTGAGAACTATGGGAGTACTTTTATACCAAAACTATAGGGCATATTTTCTAAAGGAACAGTGTTATGAATGGAACATATCTTTCATCAGCTTGTAATAGCACTGATGACTCCTCTGCATTAATTTATGCATGTTTATTGATGGTAACTGTTGTTTGCTTAACTTATTTTAAATAGTACATTGTGATATTGAGTGGCTTAACCCTGCTCAGGAAGTAGTAATGATGTTCTTATGAACTGATATGCTCACCAACTGTGTTGGTCCTTGATTGATTTTAGTTATGCCACCAGAGCTTTTACCTGGTGAGGGAGAAGGCACAGGATGCTCCAGCCTTTTGGAGTGTAATATGATCCATGTGTGGGATGCTTCTATGCCAACCAGCTGTTGGTAGTGGGCTTGGAAATGGGCCAGCTTTCAAAGAATTAGTGATTCAGGCAGTACATAATTTTCTCGGAATGAACTGATTTGGGAAAGGGGAGTCCTTCTCCTGCCAGCTCAGTCTGCATTAAATTTTAGCTGTCGGATTAAGACAGTTCTGTGCATCAATGCATCCACATCCAGTGTTATTGCACGATAGTACACAAGGCCCTTATCTCCTGTTTTCCAACATGATGTGGTCTCAATTTCAGCTGGGAAAATTAATGAAGAAAGGTTATGGAATATAGTGGAAAGAGGGAGGAAATGTGTGCACAAACGAGCCAAGTTTATAACATCCCCTGGCAGTTGTTTATATGGAAAAGGCCTAGGAACAGGTTCCCTCCTCATCAGTGTGCGCATGGGTGGTTGGTGCCTGCTAGCAGCAGGTCAGGAATCAGATTGTTTCAGCAGCGGGCCTTGCCCTGACTGTTTAGCTCAGCATTAGCATCCCGCTTCCGGGTTTCCTGACCACTTACAGTGTGGGTGTGATGGTGACCCGCACCTGTTGATGGAAGGATCTCCATTTAAAGGGACCCTGGCAGGAGTCAAAGTAGCTGCATCCAACATTGTTTCTGAAGGTTACAGGAAGAAGAAAGATGGAAGCAAGGGATAAGAAGGTTGCACATCATCGCCCCCCCCTCCCCCCCCAACAAGGTTCTCTGACTCTTCCCTGGAGGTGATGCTGGAGATGGTGAGGACACAAAGAGATGTGATCTTTCCTGCAGACAGAAGAAAGAGGCCAGCCACCCAAACTAAACAGGCGTGTCTAGAAGTCTCTGAGATAGTCAGCAGCAAGAGTGTAGTCCCGAGAACATGGATATAGTATCACAGGAGGTTCAGTGACCTCATAAGGGCAGGAAAGGTGAGTGGCATACCACTTTCAGATGTCAACCCCACTCTCTGACTTCCCAGCATTCTCTTCCACATCACTCCTCAGACAAACACACTCCATTCATTCCTCTCTCAAGACACCTTTTCACATCCCCTTCTGGACACCCAACCTCGCACTTACCGTCATCTTAATGCCATCTCACATCCCTCCCTCTCCGTCACCCTCCACAACTGTTACCATTCCATCCTCTCCACACATTCCAATTCTCAATCACTGCAGAAGAGAGTACACAACTCCAGGGAGAGGCAGAGAACCAGGGTGAGGCCCTACAGTCAGAGCAATCCTGACTATGCAGAGGAGGAAGCACTGAAGATCGGTACAGTCATTGGCATTGGTGATGGAGAGATGGGGTCTCCCACAGGCCTGACAACAGAATTATATATCACATTGCCACTTGGCACATAACGGTTACTTACGTTGAGTTGATGTCACCACTAGCTCCAGCAGTTCAAAACTGGGCATCCATGACGCGCTGTGGGCCATCAGTAGTAGAATTGTATTCCAACACAATCTGTAACCTTATGGCCCAGCATATCTCTCATTCTACTGTTACCATCAAGCCAGGAGATCCACTCTGGTTCACTGAGGAGTGTAGAAGAGTCAGCTATGTGGCCTTGTCCAATCTACACCATCTCCTTTGTTATCTCTTGCCCCACCCCCACCTCACTCACCTGTGACATTTCTAATATTTGTCAGTTCCGAAGAAGGGTCACTGACCCGAAACGTTAACTCTGCTTCTCTTTAGTGAACATCAACGCAAGCTCGAGGAACAGCATCTCATCTATCGATTAGGCACACTACAGCTTGCCGGACTGAACATTGAGCTCAATAATTTCAGAGCATGACAGCCCCCCATTTTACTTTCATTTTTAGTTATTTTTTCTTTTTTACATTTTTTACAATTTTTTTTTTGCATTTATTTCATTTCATCTTAGTTTGTTCAGTTTGCTTACCCACTTTTTTCATGTTTGCACTTGCTGCTGTTCAATATTCAGTCCGTTAACACCTTATCTGTACTAATGCTTTGTCTTTCAACACACTATTAACATATTGTTTGCCTTTGCTCCATGACCTTTTGGTCAGCTATGTGGCCTTGTCCAATCTACACCTTCTCCTTTGTTATCTCTTGCCCCACCCCCACCTCACTTGCTTATAACCTGTGACATTTCTAATACTTGTCAGTTCCGAAGAAGGGTCACTGACCCGAAACGTTAACTCTGCTTCTCTTTCCACAGATGCTGCCAGACCTGCTGAGTGGTTCCAGCATTTCTTGTTTTTATTTCAGATTTCCAGCATCCGCAGTATTTTGCTTTTATATTAGTGTAGAAGAGTATCTTAGGAGCAGCAAGAGATGTACCTAAAAATGAAGTGCTAACCTGGTGAAGATGGGTATTTAGAATAAAAATTGGTAGGTTCATGATTATTATTAATGATTCGAGCATTTTATTCCAGATTTATTAATTGAATTTAAATTCCTCTAGCTCCCATGGTGGGATCTGAACTCATGTCTCTGTAGCACTGGTCCAGGCCTCTGGATTACATGTCCAGTAACTTCACCACATGCTACCAATCAAGGATCAAAACTTTGCACTCCTGCCACACCCAGTCATGAATGACAGGGAACAATTAAACAAGAGGTTTGATCATCTCCACCTTCAATGATGGCAGAACCCAGAATACAAGTGCAAAAGATAAGACTGAAATGTTTGCAACCACTTTCAGCCAGAAGTACTGAATGGCTGATCCATCTTTACCTCCTCCTGTGGTTCTCACCATCACAGAAGCCAGTCTTCAGCCAATTAGATTTACTCCACGTGATATCAAGAAATAGCTGAACGCACTGGATACAAAAGCTATGGACACTGACAACATCCCGGCTGTGGTGCTAAAGATTTGTGCTCCAGACCAGTCACACCTCTAGCCAGGTTGTTTCAGTACCTGGCACTGTGTCTAGCAAAAGGAAGAAAAGCACATAGAACATATCATCACTGCACATGAATAAAAAAGTCTCTCTGGGGTACAGTGTTTGGGCCTTGACATTCCTGGTCACTTTATGGTTCTTGTTGTAGGATTGCTGTCTACATGTGGTCAGGTGGCAGAGTAGAGTCATAGCCATGTGTAGAGAGAGTAACACTTGTCACTGAGCAGCCATTCTCTGGTTCAATGTGGTGGCTCGAAGATGGTGGGAATGGCTGATTAGCAAAGGATGAAAGCATCTTGGCCGCTGCCAGGATAGCAGGCATTCACCAACGTGATGGTCTGTGCATGATCACACCAACTGCATGTTAAGGGAGTAGAACCCTTTGTAGTTGCGGTACATCTCTCTGTTGATATGTGGTGCCCGCAGAGTCTCACACATGCAGTTTCTGGTTCCCTCCATCACAGGGAATCCCGTTACCCTGGCAAAGCCACATACCCACTCTTCCTGCTTCTCTCCTAGAATACAGGGCCTCAATGACCTCCCTGATGCAGCGATGCATGGCAAACTGAGGGATGTTGGCGATATCACCAGCTCCAGCCTGGAATGATGCTGAAACTTAGAAATTGAAGGTAATGGGGATCTTGATGGACACTGGCAATGATGCCCTCACCCAGCTCTCCAGCTGCAGGTCCAGCTGGAGAAGGTGGCAGTTCTGAGACCACCTCCTTGGTGAAGCAAAGCCACCTCAAACACTGCGCCTGGCTGAGGTGGAGGTAGAAGAAGTGCTTTCTGAAAACCCTAGGTGGTATGGTCTTCTGTTGAGAGCCCTCCTCCTCCTTCCCCCTCTGCACACAGCTTTGCCCCTCTGCTACATCTGCTCCATCTCCTTGTCGTGCTGCAGCCCAAGAGGGACTGCAATTATAGCACCCACATGACTGGTAGCAAGCTTTCTGCTGAGTGGCCTCCAAATCCACTCAACTCTTTGTAATGGTTCGAAACCACTCCCTTCTGACTCAAGGAACTTGTGTGATCTCCTCCAACAACACAGTACTTCCACTAACTCTGAGCAGCAAAAGAAAGTTAAAAGCACCTCACCTGAAAGTCCCATGCTGATGCCTTTAAATAGTGCTAGTGGGAGGGTCTCCAGTGCAGCTGAACACATGTTCAGCTACCTATGTTTTAAAAAAAGGCACCAACAGGACCTGCGAGGTCCAAAATAGCAAGCCAGGTGTCAAATCAGGATTAGACTCTGAATGATGTCACGATCTGCCAACTCTGCATAATTCCAGTGAATGAATTGCACACCGTGCTATCGCCTTTCCTAACACAGCAATAAACACAGGTCACGCTGGAAGTGGACCCCCACCATTTCTATCAACTCTGGACTGCCATAGCACCAAAACCAGCAGCGCTGCAGAGCCCAAAGCCTCTGTGTTTTAAACACTAATAAGTAAACATTCAGCAAAGGTTACGCTGTTGAACTACTGTAAAATTTTGCAGCACAACATATACTGATGATGAAATATTTAAAGTGAGCAGGTTGCTAGTTGCCAGCTATACAAAAGCTTTAACTAAATAACACCAATAAGAAACAATTTACTATCTATAAAGTGTGTTTTTTCCCTCAGTCCCATTCTTTACGACTGCTTTTGCCAAAGTTAGCCAACTTTTTTGGAGTCATATTAGAAACTGTAACAGTCTTAGCTTGTGAATTGTGAACATTTTCTATTGCACTTTAATTCTAGTAACCACAAAATATGTTAACAGAATTCAACCTAGGGCCGAGCAAGAAAGCAGTATTGTGGGCATAGGCAACATAAATCAAATGCAACAATTGGTTATTCATCAGTCACAAGTGGGACCCAATGGAAATATATAATTAGTTGCATTTTATTTCAAATAAGAACGAGAAGGCAGTATTTAATTCAAGTTCTATTGGAGTTTATATTAAATTTTGAAACAAGTACAAAAACAAGTTACTACTATGAACACAAGCCCCAAAAAACCACAATCCGATATTTTAAAAAATCCAAACAACTCTGAAAAAAACAAAAACCAATAGTACATGGACTTGGAAACACTGCTACTTCACTACACGTGTTGTGGCTCAGCGTTGTGGAGAAGACTGAGCGGTTGGGAGTGCAGGTTTTTTTAGTGCGAATTGAGATATTAATATCAGCTTCAAACCCTAACCCAAATTCAGGAAAGCTCATCAAAGAGAAAGGTGAATGCTGAATATTCAACAAAGAATGTACTTCTGATTTTTTTTTTACAATGAGTGGAAAAGCTGTGCACTTATTTTGCAAAGTAAGTGTGACAGTGTTCAAAGAATACAATTTGAATCAGCATTTTGAGAGTAAACATGCATCAAAATACAAAAACTTGTCTGTTGAAGAAAAATCAGTGCTGTTTCCTGAATTTTATGCTTCTCTCAATGAACAGAACTTTCCGAAGATCAAGGCTCATGCCCAGAAGATGCTTGTGCTGTTTAGAGCAACATACATAGACAAGCAGACATTTTTTGTAATGAAGTTCAATGAGCGATGGCCACGTTGCAGCAATGCGCTACACTGCAACAACGGAGATGATTTTAGAATTTAGAACATTACAGCGCAGTACAGGCCCTTCAGCCCTCGATGTTGCGCCAACCTGTGAAACCATCTGACCTACACTATTCCATTTTCATCCATATGTCTATCCAATGACCACTTCAATGCCCTTAAAGTTGGCGAGTCTACTACTGTTGCAGGCAGGGCGTTCCACACCCCTACTACTGAGTAAAGAAACTACCTCTAACATCTGTCCTATATCTATCACCCCTCAACTTAAAGCTATGTCCCCTCGTGTTTGCCATCACCATCCGAGGAAAAAGACTCTCACTATCCACCCTATCTAACCCTCTGATTATCTTATATGTCTTTATTAAGTCACCTCTCCTCCTCCTTCTCTCCAACGAAAACAACCTCAAGTCCCTCAGCCTTTCCTCGTAAGACCTTCCCTCCATACCAGGCAACATCCTAGTAAATCTCCTCTGCACCCTTTCCAAAGCTTCCACATCCTTCCTATAATGCGGTGACCAGAACTGCACGCAATACTCCAGGTGCGGTCTCACCAGAGTTTTGTACAGCTGCAGCATGACCTCGTGGCTCCAAAACTCGATCCCCCTACTAATAAAAGCTAACACACCATATGCCTTCTTAACAGCCCTATTAAATCCCTGAAAGTTGCTACCCAGGTTATGTACCTGGACACCAAGATCTCCCTGTTCATCTACACTACCAAGAATCTTCCCATTAGCCCAGTACTCTGCATTCCTGTTACTCCTTCCAAAGTGAATCACCTCACACTTTTCTGCATTAAACTCCATTTGCCATCTCTCAGCCCAGCTCTGCAGCCTATCTATGCCCCTCTGTACCCTACAACATCCTTTGGCACTATCCACAACTCCACCGACCTTCGTGTTTTCCGCAAATTTACTAACCCACCCTTCTACACCCTCTTCCAGGTCATTTATAAAAATGACAAACAGCAGTGGCCCCAAAACAGATCCTTGCGGTACACCACTAGTAACTAAACTCCAGGATGAACATTTGCCATCAACCACCACCCTCTGTCTTCTTTCAGCTAGCCAATTTCTGATCCAAAGCTCTAAATCACCTTCAACCCCATACTTCCGTATTTTCTGCAATAGCCTACCGTGGGGAACCTTATCAAACGCCTTACTGAAATCCATATACACCACATCCACTGCTTTACCCTCATCCACCTGTTTGGTCACCTTCTCGAAAAACTCAATAAGGTTTGTGAGGCACAACCTACCCTTCACAAAACCGTGCTGACTATCGCTAATGAACTTATTTTCAAGATGATTATAAATCCTGTCTCTTATAACCTTTTCCAACATTTTACCCACAACCGAAGTAAGGCTCACAGGTCTATAATTACCAGGGCTGTCTCTACTCCCCTTCTTGAACAAGGGGACAACATTTGCTATCCTCCAGTCTTCCGGCACTATTCCTGTCGACAATGACGACATAAATATCAAGGACAAAGGCTCTGCAATCTCCTCCCTGGCTTCCCAGAGAATCCTAGGATAAATCCCATCTGGCCCAGGGGACTTATCTATTTTCACACTTTCCAAAATTGCTAACACCTCCTCCTTGTGAACCGCAATCCCATCTAGCCTAGTAGTCTGAATCTCAGTATTCTCCTCGACAACATTTTCTTTCTCTACTGAAAATACTGACGAAAAATATTCATTTAACGCTTCCCCTATCTCCTCTGATTCCACACACAACTTCCCACTACTATCCTTGATTGGCCCTAATTTTCCTTTGAACAAGCCCGAGGGAATTAAAGGTGCTAAAACTATACCAATAAAGATTATTTGGCCACAAGACCACCCATTATACTGTCGTTTTGGCCTGTTGCTCCGACAGCAAAACACTGTCGCCATTACTGATCTTAAAGAGAAAAACAGCATCAAAGGCTGAATTTCCACTTGGAATTCTTGCCCATCCAAAGAGATGGATGAATGAAGGGATGCAACTGTGGTTGCAGAAAGTGTGGTTGAAGTGCCCAGGTGGCCTCCTTAAAAAAAAACCCAGCCCTGTTAGCGCGAGACCAGTGCCTGGTACATTATAACAGAGGCCATAAAAAGGAGGGTTGCGGAAATTAAGATGCAGCTAGCTGTGATTCCAGGCAGTCTTACATGCCAATTACAGTTCCTAGACATTTTGATAAGCAAGCTATGTAAAGCATTCTTGCATGAGGAGTGGACTGAATGGATGCAAAGTCACAACATGACACCAACAGGGCGAATGAAATGGCCCACCAGGCTGCAAGTGAGAGAGTGGGTGAGAAAACTGTGGTAATTAGTGAAACGCGAGACAATTGTGGAGTCATTCAAGAAATGTGGCAAATAATCAAAGAAAGTTGACAGTTCACAACACCAGTGATGAGGAATTTATGGACTTCTACGATTAGAAATGATGTTGGGTTTCAATTCTCTGATTAATTTCATTCTTCCATTTATTTATTTATTTAGAGATACAGCACTGAAACAGGCCCTTCGGCCCACCGAGTCTGTGCCGACCATCAACCACCCATTTATACTAATCCTACACTAATCCCATATTCCTACCAAATCCCCACCTGTCCCTATATTCCCCTACCACCTACCTATACTAGGGGCAATTTATAATGACCAATTTACCCTTTCAACCTGCAAGTCTTTGGCTGTGGGAGGAAATCGGGGCACCCGGCGAAAACCCACACAGTCACAGGGAGAACTTGCAAACTCTGCACAGGCAGTACCCAGAATTGAACCCGGGTCGCTGGAGCTGTGAGGCTGCGGTGCTAACCACTGCGCCGCCCCTTGCGCCTTGAATGAGTTTGTTTACCTTTAACACAATTTTCAATATAAAGTGTAAGACTATATGCTGAGATATTATACAAATGACTCAAAAAATGAGGACAAAAAATATTTTTGAAATAAAATTATTTTATAGATGTTTGTCAGTATACAATTTGTTTCTTATCTATAATTATTAAATGCCATCTTCTGAAAGTTTATAACCGCCTAAAAATGTTATTTTAACAAAATTTTACAGTTGTTCAGTAACCAGTTTTAATTATAGCTTAATATCATCAATGGCCAAGAAAGATTTGGGTAAACTTGTATCATGTTCATTAGCATCTTAATAAGTGTTGTCATTTTTATGAAGTGTGGAAAAGGCATGAAGGAATTTTTATACAATCCATGCCATAACAAATTTTAATGGTAGTTGTTGTTAACACAATTCACTATATGTGTGTCACCCTCAACAGCTGACCAAAACTTGTTAAGTGGCCCTCCAGCCCAAATAATTACCCACCCCTGCTTTAATCCCATAGATTCTAATTTTACTAACAAGTCTATTATGTGGAACTTTGACAAACGCCTTTCAAAAGTTCAAATACAACCCTCATCAACCCTCTCCATTACTTTGTGAAAGAATGATGTTAAAAGATCAGCACTTTTGATTTAATGGTACTTCTTGACACTTTGCAAAGGGATTATTTGCTATGGCAGGCAGTTTTCTGTTAGTTGTGCTAATCTACTTAATTAGCATTTCTTTTTCTAATTTTTAAACTTTATCTTTGTAAATCATCTGCTCAATGAAGTGAGGGATGTTAGTGCTGGAGAATGCATTTCAGGTATTCAGGGACAGCATAAACACTTCTAGTTGACAGCATTCCATGTTTTTATGGGTCTAAAAAAATCTGCAAACGGTTCCAGAACCTTCACTCCTCATTCACTAAATGCATTGAGCCAGTTTTGAACATCTCGGTCCTTGCATTACAACAAAAAATAAACATTTTAAGTTCTGCATGCATTGCAGAAGCACACAATAAACTCTTGTGTTAAAAACAATGGTAAACTAGAAAATCTTATCATAACACAGCTTTTATTTTATTTGCATTCAGCTCTTTTATGGGTTTGTTTACTTTGATGATTTTCCCAGGTCTGCCCACAGCTGGAATGCAAAGGATCTGAAAAAATACATTATTACATCCATGTGATGACTTAATAATGCTGCTTGTATGCACTTTTTTTATTTTACAGTTATGGCAAGAGGTGGAATTCTGTTTAAAATATAATCAAAGCAGTATATTGAATACAACGTAAAAGCACCTCAAAGCTCCTTCTACTTTGCCTCAACAACGTGCCTCTGTTCCAATCCCATGAGAACAATTTATAATGCACCTTTCCCCATTTACATTTTTTCATCTGCCATATTATATATCTTGTACAAAAAGAAAAAAAACTAAGGCTTCTTGTGCATTTGCCCATTCTGTTGGCTTCACTGTTGGCAGCTGTGCCGCCTTCTGTTTTGCCCCCAAGCTCTGGAGTTGCTGCCCCAAACCACCCCTTTCCTCCTTTATGAACATCTTTAAAACCCATTCTTGACCAAGCTTTTAGTTAACCCTCCTATCTCCTTTTGCTTGGTATTGATTTTTGTCTGACTACATGACTGTGAAGTGCCTTGGGATGTTTCTCCACATTCTTTCTTAAAAGGTGGTATATAAATGAAGGTTGTTGTTGAAAATGCTGAAAACATGCAGGTTGTCAGCTTCTGTAAAGGAGAAAAGATTGGTTAATATTTTGGATGTGTACACTTCTTGAGAACACTTAAAAACAAGGAAACTTTTTAGAAGGGTAGAAGGGGAAAAAAAGGAATGGGGGAAGAAAGAAAGCCAATAGTTAGAAGAGATAAAGTCAGAAGAAATTGAAGGGAAAGAGTGATTTCTTCAATTCAAAAGCTGCTTGAGCTTCTGCTCCTTATTACCTGAAAAAAGTTTCTGTTAAAGTGTCAGATGAGACAAAGGATGATGTGGAACTTAGGTCGAGGACAGTTAAAAGAGGCTGAAAAAACATTTTTTTTTCCTTTTAGGTGGGAAGTTCTGCAAGGTCAAGCAACTATGGGATAAGAAGCAAATCACTCTTCATCTTCACTTTTTCCAGACTCTATTTCTCTATTTAACCTCATAAGTATCTGCTGTGTCTTTTTTTGGCCTCCTTCCTTTTTAAAAAGAATCTTTTCCCTCCGACAAAAGAAAATTCAGTTTATAGTTCACATCCAAAATGTTAATCTGTCTTTTCTCTTTACAGGTGCTGACTGACTTGCTGTATATTTCCAGCACTTTCGGTTTTGTTCCAATCATAGCGTCACTTATTTAAGTGAGGTTAACAACTTAATACCAAATTAGGGGCAGTTTTGTGCAGTGAGTCAAGGCCCATTACAAGTTTTATTGAGTGCTGAAACTGAAACTCTCAGTTAACAGATATGAGACTTTCAACTCCTCAATTAGGTTTAAAGGTGAAAAAGCAGTATCTAACTCACAGTACTAGCCAGTTCCCTCTTGATTTTTTTTTTTTTTTAGGTATTATACTGTACTTGCTTGAGCACAAAAATCTAGGCTGACACTCCAGTGCAGTACAGAGGGAATGCTGCACTGGTGGAAGTGCCGTCTTTAGGAGGAGATGTTAAAACGCAGCACTGTCTGCTCTCTAAGGCGGATGTAAAAGATCCCATGACACTATTTCAAATAAAAGCAGAGGAGTTATCCCTGAGGTCCTGGCCAATATTTATCCCTCAATTAAAATCAAAACAGATATTATCTGGTCATTACCGCTTTGCAGTTTGTGGGATCTTGCTGGATGCAACTTGACTGCTGCGTTTCCTACATTATACAACTGACAGGATGAGGAGGCTGCACAAATATCCTTATCCTCATCCTCAATGATGGGGGAGCCTAGCACATCAGTGCAAAAGACAAAGTTGAAGCATTTGCATCCATCTTCAGTCAGAAGTGCTGAGTGGATGATCCATCTCAGCCTCTTCCTGAGGTCCCCAGAATCACAGATGCCAGTCTTCTGCCAATCTGATTCACTCCACGTGACATCAAGAAACGACTGGGTACTGGATACAGCAAAGGCTATGGGTCTTGACAACATTCCATCAATAGTACTGAAGACTTGTGCTCCAGAACCAGTTGCCCCCCTAGCCAAGCTTTTTCAGTACAGCTACAACACTGGCATCTACCGGGCAATATGGAAAATTGGCCAGCTATGTTCTGTCCACAAAAAGCAGGACAAATCCAATCCAGCCAATTCCCGCCCTATCAGTCTACTCTTGATTATCAGCAAAGTGATGGAAGGGGTCATTGACAGCGCTATCAATCTGCTCAGTGATGCTTAGTTTGGGTTCTGCCAGGGCCACTCAGCTCCTGACCTCATTACAGCCTTGGTCCAAACATGGACAAAAGAGCTGAACTCCAGAGGTGAGGTGAGAGTGACTGCCCTTGACATCAAGGCAGCATCTGACCGAGTATGGCATCAAGAAGCCCTAGAAAAAATGGAGTCAATGGGAGTCAGGGGGAAAACTCTCTGCTGGTTGGAGTCATAACTAGCACAAAGGAAGATTGTTGTGGTTGTTTGAGGTCAATCATCTGAGTCCCAGGATACCACTGCAGGAGAACCTCAGGGTAGAAGCCTAAGCCCAACCATCTTCAACTGCTTCATCAATGACCTTCCCTCCATCATAAGGTCAGAAATGGGAATGCTCGCTGATGGTTGCACAAAGTTCAGCACCATTCGCGACTCCTCAGCTACTGAAGGAGTCCGTATTAAAGGGCTGTTCGGGTATAAAATTGAAGTCCGACCCAACCACAGCCAACCCAAAACTCAATCCGGGCCAGAGTCCTTTAATATTTTTTCGCGCCAGACCCGACCTGACCTGAATATCCTTCATCCGTTCGGGCAACAGGCTATTCCTGCAGATGGAGTTGTGGGGAATCATGGGTAAGCCTGATCCCGTGACTTCCCGAAAGCAGCACTGTCCAGCCCAACCCGACCAGAGCCCGAATGCTGGACTCGGAATACAGACCCGACACAACCCTGACACGTAGTCGGGTTCGGGTCGGGTAGCCAGGCTTTAGTCCGTTTCAATTTGCAGCAAGACCTGGACAACATTCAGGCTTGGGCTACTAAGTGGCAAGTAACGTTCACGCCACACAAGTGTCAGGCAATGACCATCTCAAACAAGAAAGAATCTAACCATCTCACCTTGATGTTCAATGTCATTACCATCACCGAATCCCCCATTATCACCATTCTGGGGTTACCATTGACCAGAAACTGAACTGGGTCAGCCACAGAAATATTGTGGCTACAAGAGCAGGTCAGAGGCTAGGAATTCTGTGGCGAGTAACTCACTTCCGACTCCCCAATGCCTGTCCACCATCTACAAGGCAGATGCCTTCCAGTGCATTCCAGACCTTAACCACACCCTGCACGAGAAGGTTTTTCCACACCTGGCCAGCTTCCCACGTTCTACCCTCTATAAACTTGAGGTCATTCAAAACTTTGCTACTGCCCATATCCCAACTCATACCAAGTCCTGCTCACCCATCACCTCTGTCCTTGCTGATTTACATTGGCTCCTGGTCAAGCAATGCCTCGATTTTAAAATTCTCATCCTTGTTTTAGCATCTCTCCAATGGCCTCACCCCTCTCTATGTCTAATCTCCTTCAACTCTACAACCACCCTAAATCTCTGCACTCTGTCAATTCTGGCCTCTTGAACATTCCAGATTTTAATTATTCCACCGTGCCTTCAGCTGCCTAGGCCCCAAGCTCTGAAATTACCTCCTTAAACCTCTCCACCTCTCTTTCCTCCTTTAAGACGTTCCTTAAAACCTAACAAGTTTTTGGTCATTTGGCCTAACATGGCTCAGTCAAATTTTATTGCGGTCATTCCAAAAGGAAGGAACACTCCTCTAAAGAGCCATGGGATGTTTTATTATGTTAAAGGGGCTATATAAATGCAACCATGCTTGATTTTCAAGCAGCGACCCAGCTATTTGTAAGGATGGTCTTAGTTTTTATGGGCACACTGATGTGCATCATTGAGTCTGAGGTTGAGGAGAATGCACCTTTGGATTTAAACAATGATGACAACAAAACAGAACTATACCTAGTCTGAAAAATGTTCCAAAACCATCCTTTTTGAGATCATTTATTAAGCTACCAAATACCCGAAAACCAGAACCAGTTTGTAAGTGCATTCTTTCTTTGCCATACTTTCCCCTGGATGTTTACTGATCAAAAGTGTTTTTGACTTACATTAGACAGTTGCATGCCTAGATCCTAGATTTTAAAGGCCACAAATGCATTATCAAATTGAAATAAGTAGCACAGCAACAGAATTTTTGGAAAACTGTAACCACTGTTTTAGGCCTGTTTTATTTATGATATTTCAAAGGATGAGATTCATGATATGCATGCCACACAGGTGTCCCAGCTGTATTATGGATAAGTTGCTACCAGCAGACCCATGATTGTACATCAGTACAAACAATTGCTCCAACTTCTATATAATCAGCATTTCTGTAACACATAATAATCTAGTATGCACACTCCAGTTACTGTACTTCAGTAAGAACTGGGGCAGCCTGCCCATATGGAAAATTGGGAGACTTCCCAAGTGCCTAGTGCAAGACAACAACGACTTGCATTTATATAGCAACTTTAACATGTAAAAACTCCGTGTTGTACAGAGGTGCAATCAAAAAAATGGGTGAGATGTTAAAAGCTTGTACAAAAGGTGGGTTTTAAGAGGAGTCTTAAAAGGAAAAGGAATTGAAGAGGCAGGGGAGTTTACAATTATTAGTGAAGAGAAATAAAGCATCTAAGAGAATTTACTGCAACATGTAACTGCAACACTATTCAACTTGAAAAGTAAGCAATATTGGGCATACAGGATTATGAAAACGCATATCATACAGCCACTTATTGGTTGCTGAAATACCATAACAGAACATTATGCATTTCTCACGCTGTCAGCATGTAAAAGCGTTCACAAGCTTGAAGTTCTGATGCAACTTCCACCATTTGTGGTATAAACAGTTCCCTTTTCTGATAAAGATTGTTTAGGGTGCATTGTCCTAAGACTAGAGCGAGCGAGCATGTGCCTCCAGTGTTCTTCCATCTTGCAAGATATTGCCAGCATCCTTTAAGTTTAATAATTACATTTTTAGTGCGCATCTAGGTACCAGCCAACTGGAAATTGAAATACTGCTGTTCTGGACGCAAAAGGCTACTCTCAGGAAACAGTTTCATTATCTACAAACATGGTGCACATGTAGCATCTCCTAACATGTACAGTGAAGCTAAATGTTTCTATCCTAATGCTTTCTATCAGTCCAAGTACATAAAACTTCTGATAATACTAGCTGGTCTCCGGTGATCTTTCACATTGTATGTCAGAAGATGCATTGTTTTATTATAGCAGGAATGTTATGGTGTTTTCCCTTTGGAGAACAGCTCTAAATAGCCATGCTCTGAGGTTAATTAACTGTTAATTGCTTTTGCTGGAGGAAACTAAGATTGTTCGATTAAGATTTTCTGCAGCTTTAAGATGCTATTTGAGCTACTCAGCTCCAAGTGTGACACACTTTGAGGTATGAATGTTCTAGGTGCTTTACATATACAAGTGGATCTGTTGCAGCATTGCACACAGGAGGTCAGAATATGTTGCAGGTACTATTCCCAGCTCACATGTAGTCTTCGTCAGATGTGCTCTGCCGCAATTGTCTGTTTTCTCTGTTGATCTTGCTGTTAACCCACTGCTCTCCAACTCCTCCTGCTGGTCGCTATCACCAGCTCCTTTCCTTGTAACTACTTTGACCATCCTTGGTGACTCAGAGGGCATGACTTTAAATCTGTGCAAGTAAATTCAGGTCAATCTAAAAGTAATTTTGACGTGGGAAAGACAAGATTGGCACAAACTTGCAGGGAGTGTGCTCCAAGGTAAAGGCCTGCTCAGGTTGGGAAAAAGAACCCGATCCGAACGATCCACAGCAGACCCAACCCGACCCGAGTCCCTCCAATTACGACCCGAGCCCCACCCAACTCGAGCCCAATCATCCCTTCACTTACCTCCTGACTGGGAAGCTCCACGAAGCTGCAGCGTATGCGTGATGACAGCATAGTGACATCACTCGCTCACTGCACAGACTCAGTTTCATTCCGGACTCCCAGCTCAGTTAAGTTTTTTATTTTTCATACTTACCGGCACAGCACTTATCGTGTGTCAGGCCCGACCCGACCCGAGCACAACCTGGACACGGCCAGACCCGACCCGAGCCTGAAAGCCGGACCCGGAAGAGGGGCCCGACCCGACACATATCGTCGGGTCCAGTCAGGTTCGGGTCGGGTAGCAGGCCTTTACTCCAAGGTTCTCCGATGCTGCACTGGAGGTCTTGGTACGAGGTGGACAGGAGGAGAATTCCTCTATATACAGGGGATTGAGAGGCCCTCTAGGCAGACACTGCAAATGCACTGGGAGCAGATAACCATCGTGGTCAATGTCAGCTGTGTAGCCTCGAGGACCTGGATACAGTGTTGCAAGAAGTTCAATGACTTTATGAGTGATCAAGGTCAGTGCAGTGAAGCCATCTTCAAATGCCACATCCCAACAACTGAACCACTAGCCTCACACATTGCTCACTTCACTCCCACTTCCCCCACCCCACTTTCACTGACCTACCAACAATCTTTATCAACCGTGACTCATTCTTCACATTCATAGCTTTACTTCACTTTCACACTTAGCACTGCTGCAAGCCTCACACCCACATCTCGCAGCAGGCACAAATTGCCAACTATGCAGCCACGACAGGCACATCACCCAAACACATTGCACCACACTGACCGACATACTTCACTCTCTCTTGCAGGGCAAGGTGGCGCACATCTGCAGGCAGCAGTGCCTAACCGGCAGGGGACTGGCATGCTACATGTCCTCATCCCAATGGAGGAGACAACGCTTACCATCATTACGGCGGCCATGATGGAAGCCATGGCCAGTGGCAGTGCTGCAACCATTCAAGATGACGGTATACTTGTACCTAAAGCTCCTTCTCACATCCCAGTTCCCCGTCCTCTGCAATCTCTTCTGATTTACAAGCTGCAGATGGGCTAAAGCATGCACCTCCTGCTATCTGCCCCTCCCTTCCCTGCAACCTTACCTCTGTAAAAAAAAAAATGCGCAGGGCTAAGGGGAAAGAGCAGGGAACCACATAATTGCTAAAGCGCAGGAGGAGGCCATTCGGCCCATCGTGTCTGCACTGGCTCTCCAAATAAGCAATTCGTCTAATGATATTCCCCCACCTTCTCCCCATAACCCTGCACACTCTTCCTTTTCAGATAACAGTCTAATTCCCTTTTGAAGGCCTCGATTGAACCTGCCGCCACCACACTGTCAGGCAGTGCACTCCTGATCCTAACCACTCGCTGTGTGAAAAAGTTTTTCCTCATTTCTCTTCTGTTCTTTTGCCAATTACTTTAAATCTGTGCCCGTTCATTCTCGATCCTTTCACGAGTGGGAACAGTTTCTCCCTATCCACTCTGTTCAAACCCCTCATGATTTTGAATATCTCTGTCAAATCTCCTCTCAGCCTTCTCTTCTCTAAGGAAAATACTCCCAACTTCTCCAATGTATCTTCATAACTGAAGTTCCTCATCCCTGGAACCATTCTCGTGAATCTTTTCTGCACTGTCTCCAATGTCTTCACGTCTTTCCTAAAGTGCGGTCCACAGAACTGGACGCAATACTCCAGCTGAGGCCAAACTAGTGTCTTATACAAGTTCAACATTACCTCTTTGCTCTTGTACTCTATGCCCATATTAATAAAGCCTAGGATATTGTATGCTTTATTAACTGCTCTCAACCTGCATGTGGTGAGACACCAGGCATAAGCAGACTGCAGGCTGGGGAAAGGGTAGCACAGGTGCCAGCTCCGTAGAGGACTGGTCGCACACAAGTTCTGCTGCAGAGGACTTAGATGAAGACTTTGATAGGGTGGCAGAAAGAAAAAGGCTGATGGGCATTGTTACGGCCAGGTGAGGGAGGGAGGGTCACAGGCTCCCCTCTTGCCCTTCTCATTTAACTGCACCAGGGTTTATTCCTTTTTAAACAGTGGTTGTGCTTACCACCTCAGTGAGTGTTTTATCTTTTACCTTTAATGTGATGGTGAAAGAACCAGACAGGTTTTCTTGAGTTTAAACAAGAAACAGGTGAGTTTATTATAATTAACAATCTAAACGGGATATAAATTGTTTTTTTTTTAAAAACGCTACACATTCACACAAGAATCACATACACAAATAGATTATAGTGTGACAAGTAGATTTTGTGGTTGGATTAGAATCCTGAATAAATGGAAATTAAATAGAGGCTGGATGATTCGGTGGTATTCCAACTGAAGTTGTATTCTTGCAGTCTTTGGCTGGCCAAAATGCTCTTTGTGACTGGCCCACTTGGCTCAGGGCTTTCTTGAAGGCAGACATGTAGGTGGCTTTCTTCCCTGGTTTCTGTCTGTAGCAATCTGTAGGTTTGGAGGGTCCAGTCGCAGATGGATTTCAAACGTGTTATCTGGAGAGAGAGAGAGAGAGAAAGAGGGGGAGGCACACAGCCTTTCTGCTGCTGCACAGTTTGAGTTACTGGCTTGACTCTCTTTGTTCAAGGAAATTCCCAGCTTTCAGAGATTACATGACTGCCTCAGTGTATTCTCGGGAACCTTCTAATGAGATTCAAGTTTAGTAATTGGCTCCCTCGGCTCCAGGATGCCAATATTTACACTCGAAGGGGTTTACTCTTTCAAAGTCAAGATGTTAGATTGCCTTGAATGCTGTGCTAATGAAACAATCTTAAAGGTAATTTAATTACTTTGAGCAAGCCATTGTTCTGCGTCCATGCTCCTCAGAACTCTGTCTCTTTTGGAGACCTTGGAATGTGAAACGGTGTTTCAGATGCAAATCGCAGTGGCCATGTTGGCTGCCAGTTTTTTAAAAAATTAACTGCAGGATTTTTTTCCAACCTATTAACTAATATTCCTTATTTGGCATATCGTTTTTATTGACGGGTATGCACACAGAAATGCTGTAGTCATCGTCAAGGAGCATGGAGGAGTCCCACACTAACTTTGCACATGGGCTCTGAGCTCTGTGCAAAGCTATCATTTCCAGAGTGCAAGTGGTGGCCAACTCCATTACCACACTGGTGGACCCAATCGTGATGCAGCATCTAATGGTTAAGCACAAGCAGAAGTGGAACCTCAGACTAAAGTCATGCAAGTTCAGCTTGCTGCCATGCAAGCTCAGACTGCTGCCAACATAGCTGCAAATGCCAGTGTTCAAAGGGGCTTACAGGATTTCACAACAGTCCATCAATTTGTCCCCCAAGACCTTGCTAGGAACTGCCCCGGGGAGTAGCAGTGGCTCCATGGAGCACAAACCTGCTGTCTTCTCTCAGGACACATTCATCCTACCACCACTGCCACTCCACCAGTACTCTTGCCCATCATCAGCCACGCTAGACCGCTGCCGCCAACGTGGTGCAGTTCAAAGCCAGGTCTTCTAGGCCCAGAGTTGGTTCAGGGTGTGCTGCAGGGCCATCAGCAGTCTCCCCCACTGGAAGTCAACAGCCTTCTGCTAGCTATGCTGCAGCCTTTGGGGTAGCACTGCTTAGCAGCACTAGGACAAGCAAAGGCAGCTGTAAGACAGGCACTAAGGGAATTCACAAGGGTGATCGTTTGATTTATAAAGTTGTTTTGAAATATTTGTTTTGTGATGGTTTTGATTTCAGCATTGCAGCCAAGAGGACACTGTGATGGTCAAAGAGGGAAGGTGTGGTGTGGGACTGTTGCTGAATGGGGAATTGGGGTTGTGTTCACTAGTCCTGCAGTCGAATGAGCTGATCAAGGACAGCCCAGCTAGAAAGGGGCTGTGTTGACTGCCTCCTGCTCCTCAGCTGCTCGCCGTATACATGGTGGCAAAGGCTGTGCTCTCATCATGGCGAGGTTCTGCAGGATGCAGCAGACCATGAATTGTGACATGTGCTCTGGAAAGTACCACAGGGCTCCTCCAGAGTGTCCAGACAGCGGAGGCATTTCTTAAGCACCTGAATGGTCTCCTTGATGACATTTCCTATGAAGCAGAGACATCGCATGCACTGTTCCTCACTGATGTTGAGGTAGAAGAATTGCTCCCTGAAGACGCTGGGTGGATAGTGCCTCTTACTGAAAGCCCTTCCCTCCCTCCTCCTCCTCCCTCTTTGAGCAGCTTGTCCTCCTCTGTGTCACCTCTGCTCATTCTCCCTCTCTTGCTTCAGGCCAAGGGGGATAGAAACTACTGCATCCAGGACTGGGAGCAAGTGGCCTGAGCAGAAACCTTGAAGTGAGAACTAAGGTCTTCACCTTGTGCCACACAACTCCCTGTAGATTTCAGCAACTTCGACTAGCAGTACAAACTTCAAGACACTGCTACTAACTCAGTAACAGCCAGCAGAATTCAATCACCAACTAACCTAATTGTAGCTGATGATCCCTTTAAATAGTGCTGGTCGGAGGAAGGGGTCCTTCCTGCTGCTGAACACATGTTCAACTGTGTGAGGTTAAGACACAGCATTAGCTAGAACATTAAGGTCGAAAAAGCACCGCTAGAGTCAAATCAACGCTATCCGCTGGCTGACATCACAATCTGCCTATTCTGAATACCTCCAGCACACACTCCCAGCTCTCGCACTAATAACCTAGCCAAAATGGCATCCGGGCACCAGAAGTGCGTACACAGCATGGACATCATTTTGGAACCGAAACGGCACCCACAGCACCGGAAATACAGCGTTATGCAACCGAATTCTGCAGCCTTTGCTTCTATACACGTTTTTATGTGTAACACAAACATTTATTGTGATATTTGAAGCAAGAGATAGGAAATTAATTCACTGGGAAGAAATAGGCAATGTTAATAAATTACATTACTGCCTATCTCTCTGATACTCTTAGTTCTTGTATTAGTCACTACTCCATTTGCTTTCTTCAGAAATGATTGCTCTTCGTTCTCACTCGAATACTAAGAGTGTTACAGGGTACTACTGAATTTTAACAATGACTGGATCAGTCAAATTCTGCTTTTATTATACAGTATTGAAATATTTCCACTAATATTTTAAGATCATATACCATGATTCTGTCACTTTAAAATTAGATCCTTTGGTGTTGGGTGACTGAATAAGCAAAATTTTACTTTTATTGTAAGATTAGAGATGTGATTTTTTTTTGGTGGGCAAGTACATGCCACAATTCCATCCATTTTCCATGGAATTCCCAAATCAGTAACCTTAATGTGAATTCTCTTATCGCTTCCCTCACCAGCATTAGGAAATTGCATTAGTAACCATAGCAATAGTATTTTGAAAATATTTTTTGATGCAGAAATCAATAAGCGCATGGGAGTCTCTTCGACTCGCCACACTTTAGCCCCGCCTGTATGGCTGCCCGCCAGTTCTGGCGATCGCTGGCAACTGACTCCCACGACTTGTGATCAATGTCACAGGACTTCATGTCGCATTTGCAGACGTCTTGAAAGCGGAGACATGGACGGCCAGTGGGTCTGATACCAGTGGCGGGCTCGCTGTACAATGTGTCTTTGGGGATCCTGCCATCTTCCATGCGGCTCACATGGCCAAGCCACCTCAAGCGCCGCTGACTCAGTAGTGTGTATAAGCTGGGGATGTTGGCCTCCTTGAGGACTTCTGTGTTGGAGATACGGTCCTGCCACCTGATGCCAAGTATTCTCCGGAAGCAGCGAAAATGGAATGAATTGAGACGTCGCTCTTGGCTGACATACGTTGTCCAGGCCTCGCTGCCATAGAGCAAGGTACTGAGGACACAGGCTTGATACACTCGGACTTTTGTGTTCCGTGTCAGTGCGCCATTTTCCCACACTCTCTTGGCCAGTCTGGACATAGCAGTGGAAGCCTTTCCCATGCGCTTGTTGATTTCTGCATCCAGAGACAGGTTACTGGTGATAATTGAGCCTAGGTAGGTGAACTCTTGAACCACTTCCAGAGCGTGGTCGCCGAAATTGATGGATGGAGCATTTCTGACGTCCTGTCCCATGATGTTTGTTTTCTTGAGGCTGATGGTTAGGCCAAATTCGTTGCAGGCAGCCGCAAACCTGTTGATGAGACTCTGCAGACACTCTTCAGTGTGAGATGTTAAAGCAGCATCATCAGCAAACAGGAGTTCCCTAATGAGGACTTTCCGTACTTTGGTCTTCGCTCTTAGACAGGCAAGGCTGAACAACCTGCCCCCTGATCTTGTGTGGAGGAAAATTCCTTCTTCTGAAGACTTGAATGCATGTGAGAGCAGCAGGGAGAAGAAAATCCCACAGTGTGGGTGCGAGTCCTGAGGTACTGCTCCCTCGTCCCAGCACAGGCATAGCAGTTCATGTCGTGCTGAGAGTATAGAAGGCTTGGCACTCTTGATTATTTCAGGGGTAATGCTGTCCTTCCCAGGGGCTTTTCCACTGGCTAGAGAATCAATGGCATCACTGAGTTCCGATTTTGTTGGCTGTACGTCCAGCTCATCCATGACTGGTAGAGGCTGGGCTGCATTGAGGGCAGTCTCAGTGACAACATTTTCCCTGGAGTACAATTCTAGGTAGTGCTCAACCCAGTGGTCCATTTGCTTGCGTTGGTCAGTGATTGTGTCCCCTGATTTAGACTTGAGGGGGGCGATCTTCTTGATGGTTGGCCCAAAAGTTCTCTTAATGCCATCATACATTCCTCTGATGTTTCCGGTGTCTGAGGCCAGCTGAATATGACTGCATAGGTGTTGCCAGTAGTCATTTGCGCAGCGCCTGGCTGTGCAGTGCTTCTGGCTGCTTTAAGTGCTACAGATGTTAACTCGCAGGGGGCTTTCTTGTAGTTCAACAGTGCAATGCGCTTAGCGGCTATGACAGGTTCCAACTCTTCAAAATGAGATTGAAACCAGTCTGCATTCTGCTTCTCACATTTGCCATAGGTGGTCATTGCTGACTCATAGATGGCGTCTCTGATGTGGGCCCATTTGGTCTCAGCATCCCCTGTGGGAGTGTTTTGAAGGGCTTTTACAAGTGAATTTAGAAATTTTTGTAACAGCTGTGGATGAGAAATTCTGTTCTGCTTGGAGTGATATAGCTTCTTTGGTTTGAGTCTAACCTTGCTGCACACCAGGGAGTGGTCGGTGTCGCAATCCGCACTGTGGAAGCTGCATGTGATTTGTACACTGTTTAAGGAGGCTCGCCTGGTGACGATGAGGTCCAGCTGGTGCCAACGACGCGATCTTGGGTGCCTCCATGAAACCTGGTGACAGGGTTTAGTGTGAAAGAACGAGTTGGTGATGCAGAGGTTATGATAGGTACACAACTCAAGCAGTCTCTGTGCATTCTCATTCATCCTTCCAACGCCATAGTGCCCAAGGCAGGAGGGCCATGAGTCATGGTCGGCCCCAACCCTGGCATTAAAGTCCCCCAGCAGGAACAGGTGTTCGGTGTTGGGGATGCTACTAATGATATTATGGAGTTCCTCGTAGAACTGGTCTTTAGCTTCAGGTGGGGAGCAGAGTGTTGGAGCATAGATGCTGAGTAGGTATACTGTACCAGAGGCGGTGAGCAGTCGGATGGACAGTATGCGTTCCGAGCCATTTGAGGGAGGCTCTATCATGCTGAGCAAGGAGTTTCTGATGGCGAAGCCCACTCCATGCTGTCTTGGTTCTTCAGGATCCCTACCCTGCCAGAAGGTGGTGTAGTCTTGCTCTGTTAGAGATCCACTCGCAGGGAGGCATGTCTCCTGAAGTGCTGCAATGTCTACATTGAGTCTACTGAGCTCGTTGTTAATGATGGCGGTCTTCCAAGAATCGTTGATTTGTGTAAGGTCTTCCGACAGGCCAGGACACATAGTTCTGACGTTCCAGCTTGCAAAGCGAAGGGCTGGTACCTTCTTTCCTTTTTTCGTGTTGTTTGGTGCGGTGTTGCAGTCCACTTTTCGGGCAATGACCCTGAGCTCCAAGCACCCATTGAAGCAGGTGGACTGTGGCGGGACAGAACCTTATTGACCGGGGGCTGCCCGGTTGGAGGCGGGCGGTAGCTGTTCAGTGAGGTGCGATGACCTCTCCCACCGACAAAGGCAACCCGTGGCGCCCAATCTCTACGCCAATTGAGCTGGACTTATAACCCGTAACTGCTGCCTTCCGTGTTGTTTCGGTCGCTGTGAGGCGACTATGGAGTGACCTCTCCATGGCGCATGCCTGGGCGAATGTATGGAGATGGAGAGTTGTCCAAGCGTCAAAACCCCCCTCTCGGCCTTTCTGGTGGGGTCCAAAGGAGTGCAGAGAACGACGTTTGGCACCGTTATGGCTGCAGGAACTGCCGGAAACATGCCAAAGGTGACACATGACCGCCTACGGGGTTCCACTCCGGATTTTCTGTTAGGGTTTACCCCCTTAGCCTTGATCTCTCCCGAGACGCCCACAAGGCAGTGGGGTTGTTAGGGCCCCTACACAGGGGTAGAAGGATGCCGGTGGGAGGAGGGGGTGCGAGGGGGAGGGATGGAGGGAAGGGGGTGCGAGGGGGAGCTGGGAAGGAGGCTGTAAGGGGGTAGGGGGGTGCAGGGGGAAGATGGTGCGAGCTGGGAGAGTGGAGCTGGGAAGGGGAAGGGGGGGAAAGGGGGTGCAGGTAATAAACCATTTCATCAGTTCCCACCATCGCAACACGCAAAAAGCCACGAACGGCTCCCCGGCCACAACTTCAAAGCGCCCGCGTGAGATGGCTCGGAGAGCATCTGCAGCACAATGTCGGCGAATTCCTGCTGGTACTGGCGCCCGAGGCTGTCGCTCGCCTCCCGGAGGACGCGGATGAGCTTTCCCGGCATCGATGGTCGGAACTGATACAAGGACCAGGGGACACAGATTGAAAGTTTTGGGCAAAAGATGCAGGGGAAATATAGGAAACACTTTTTTACACAGCGGGTGGTAACGACCTGGAACTCACTGCCCACAGAGTGGTGGAAGCAAAGATGAACAATGACTTCAAGAGGAAGTTGGATGGCCACCTGAGAGAAATAGACTTGCAGGGCTATGGGATTGGGCCAGGGAGTGTGGACCGATAGCAAAGCTCTGTGGAGAGCTAGCATGGACTTGATGGGACAAATGGCCTCCTTCTGACTCTATGATGTTGTGGTGAACAGCTAAATCTCCCTCAACTAAGGTCACCAGCATTAAGTTAATTATTATAAAATAAAAACAAGAAATGCTGGAAATACTCAGCAAGTCTGGCAGCATCTGTGGAGAGAGAAGCAGAGTTAACGTTTCAGGTCAGTGACCTTTCATAAGAACTGGCAAAGGTTAGAAATGTAATAGGCTTTAAGCAAATAAAGCAGGAGTGGGGCAAGAGATAACAAAAGGCAAGGTGTTGCTAGGACAAGGTCACAGAGAATAACTGACAAGAAGGTCATGGAGCAAAGGCAAACGGTATGTTAACTGGTGTGCTGAATAACAAAGCGATAGTGCAGAGAGGGTGTTAATTGACAGAAAAATGAACAGCCCTAGCCCAAAGAACAAACATGAAAAAAGTGGGCAGGCACATGGTAAAAAAAATGACGAAACTAAAATAAAATAAAAAGTACAATAAATAACTAAAAATAAAAAGGGGGGCCCCATCATGCTCTGAAATTATTGAACTCATTGTTCAGTCCGACAGGCCTAATCAGTAAATGAGATGCTGTTCATCGAGCTTGTGTTGATGCTCACTGGAACGCTGCAGCAAGCCCAGCTCAGAGATGTGGGCATGAGAGCACACCCGCCCCCCCTGCTTCTCTCTCCACAGATGTCGAGTATTTCTGGCATTTCTTGTTTTTATTTCAGATTTCTAGCCATCTACAGTATTTTGCTTTTATTTAAGTTAATATCTTAATGATTTTAACCAGCAAAAAAAATGGACTTTATACCCACACTTCAGTTTTCATTAATTTTGTTCTGGATGAGTAGGAATTGACAGATCAGCACAAAACATGGATATATAGTCAATTAGGACCTCCAACATTACTCACCTCCACCTTTTTTGCTTAAAGTTAGAAAATACAGAATGCCAACTGCACTGTGTCTACTAAGGCGAGTTTTTACCTGAACCATGCAGGCCTGTTTTGTGGTACCTTCCGTTAATGTACGAAGTCGAGTCACAGCTCTGTCGTTGGTCTCTTTTGCTCCTACCAAAGAAAAAGTTATTAGCAACTTTAGGAAAAACTGTAACCCCCCTCATATTTCTGAGTGTGGGAAATAGGGAGATAGCGGGAGGGGGAAAACACAGGTTTAAACCACCCCCCCAAAAAACACTCCTCTTTTCTAATTTACCTCTTCAACAACTCCCTCTTCAGGTGGAACCCGGGCTATTTGTTTGGGTTTTTTTTGACTGGAATAAACCTGCTGAATCCGGTGGCGGCAGGGCGCGGGCACTCGCTCGCGGGGCTGGAAAACACCGTGAAAGGCGCGCGGCCCACGGACGCCGCGACGGTAGAGTGGTGCGTGTGCGGGGGGGGGGGAGGGGTGAAGAGTGGCCAGGTGCGCGCGCACCCGCGGGAGCCCTCAGTTTCTCTCCCCCCCCCCCCGCGCGCGCACACGCACACACGCTCTGCCCGCAGGAGATGCTCGCGCGCAGAGACCGGCTGGAGCCGGTATATAACAGCACGAAGGCGAAACAACAAGTAGTGGTGGAGGAAACGGGGACGGGTGGAAATCCGGAGGGAGAAGGTTACAGCGCAGAGTTTGTAGCGAACGAGATCCGGGCTGGCGAGGGAGCGACCTTGGGACTTCGCTGTATCACCAGCGTCATATAGCCAAGAGCAGGAGCAGCAAAATCTGGTTAGGGTTATAACCAATGCATCCCTCCGAACACCGGCAGAGTCGGTACGTTTTACCTGGCTGGTTTTACAGCAAAGGTAAGTATTGCCGCAGAGTACACCTGGAGCTGGACTAAACGTTTTAATTGCTTTATGTTTATATTTTTAAACCTTCGAGAAAAGTGTCGCTAAATATCACTTTGAATCCAGGGACTGACCTACAATATTTCCGTCTTTTTAAAAAAAAAATTTTAAGCAGGAGAAAATATACTGATCAATTAAAGGTTTTGAATGTGGTTTTTTTTTGTACTGTATTGGGATCCGGCGGGCAAGTGCAGCTGATGTCATCTCCGTTTATAATTTCATTTTTCTCGCTAAAAGTAAATTAAACTATTTTACGAAATAATATCGTTGTCATTTTGGAAGCTTGATTTTTTTTTTTTGTAATTGTTTTTCCTCAGCCCCAAAAAGCAGGTCAACAACTTAAGGTTAATTTGAGTGGCAAGACCGGATCTCAAGCAAATTTACAGCAGAGCTGCGGCACTGAGCTGGTGAGTATGGTAGCAATCTTTAACGGGTTATATCGTGAAACGCACGTCAGAAAAGCTCAAGATGCGGAACAAATGATGTAACATTTTTAAAAATCGCCTGCTACCGTATATATTTGGACTTCTCTGAAATTCCGTCATTCATTTTACACGTTTAAAGAAGTTTGAGCAATTAAAGCCAAAAATCCCTTTGGGTGCGGTATTAGGGGGCAACTTTATGTGGATTTGGATCCAGTTCGTTTCATAGCAAGGTGCTGCGATGCAGTCGGATTTCCAGCAGAGCAAGTGGCTGAATAATTTACTGCATCTCTTCTGTCAGGTGAACTCAGTGGGGCGCTCTCCCTCGCACCGATTCTACCCAAGAATTATTTAACACGTGTCCGAAAATTATAATGCTAACGTTTAACGTTACAATCATATTAAAACTTTTCCGGTCTACTCACGATTTGTCATTGTAAATACCTTGCGGGAGAGAAGCGAATAAAGTGTCGACTGCTACTAAGAGACGAAAAGTTGAACCACAGATTGAAAAACGATAATTTAGTTGTTGCAATGGGCTACAGCCAGTGTGTGGCTGCGGGGAAATAGCGCTTTGCCACTAACGTGCTTAGTGCTCCCTCCAGCTGTTCAGTCACATTGCGTACAATCGCACTGAGGTACAGACTGGCCGGCAGATGGTGCAAAAAACGAATCTGCCCTCATCCTCATACTGTTCTGCTTGTTTGCTTGACTGAATCGCACTTGGTCAGTTTGAGACTTTTGAGCCTTGATGCTGGGAATGGCGAGAGTTTAAAATGACGACATTGTGTAGACTGCCATTTTTCTCTCTCTCATATATATATATATATATATATATGTTATATATCTAATGAGTTTTTGTTCATTTTGGATTTATGTACAAATTGCTAGCTATTCAGACATTTTATCTACTTGATCACCTAGACCTCCTCTTTGGCTTCCAATGAACGAGCATCAGCGATTATGTGTAGCATAATTTTTTTTGTAATTTAGAGAGATAGCACTGAAACAGGCCCTTTTGGCCCACTGAGTCTGTGCTGACTAACAACCACCCATTTATACTAATTTTACATTAATCCCATATTCCCTACCACATCCCCACCATTCTCCTACCATCTACCTACACTAGGGGCAATTTACATGGCCAATTTACCTATCAATATTTGGCAAAAAAAAAAGTCTCGGATAGCAGATCTATTCCTGCCAAATTGAATTAGCTAGGGCACTGTCACAAATGAGATGTGAAGCAGTTGCAGAGATTTTCCTCCAGAGAGCTGCTCCTTAATTTCAGTGGATGGGGATGGAAAATTAGGCAAGAACAAATTGCTATCTTGCCATCCATTTCTGTCCATTTGGCAATACCAAAAAATGCCATATAAGTTGATAGAGTAATGTGATGCATCACATTTTCTGTCAATACAGCAACACTGGACATGGACAACATTTTGTATATAGTGGGTCTCCAGCTCTTGGTAAATCTGACTAAGAGTTTTTTAAAAAAGTAAAATGTGCCCATGGTGTCCAATTAATTGTGGGTGCCCCACTGGTACTTTTGTACAAATACTGGAGAGGCCAGATGCTTCATCCCAGCCTAGAGGAAGACAACCCTTTTAAATTGTGGGCCGAAGGGCCTGTTCTGTGCTGTATGTTCTATGTTCTATGTTCTAAATTGCTGCAGGTGCCAGGGTGAATTTTCTACTTTTTCCACTGCACAATTGGAAATCCTGCTCTGAACTGCCAAAGTATCTTAAATTAGGTTGGCCTGGGGAAATTCTCCATGGTGAGCAGCACCACTGTCAAGCAGCTGAAGTTTGTACCCAACCACACTCGCAGTCTGGGTTTTTAAAGACCATACCTGTACCAGCTCAGTCTTTTTTAATTCATTCACAGATGTGTAAAGCTAGCATATACTGCCCATCCTTGATTGGCCTTGAGAAGCTGGTGGTGAGCTGCCACCTTAAACTGCTGCACTCTTTGTGGTTAAGGTAGAGATTTCCAGGATTTTGATTCATTGGCTAAGGAATGCCGATTTATACTTCCAGTTCAATGGTGTGTACTTGAGGGGCTCTTGGTGATGTTTCCATGCACTGGCCGCCCTCGTTCTTCTAGGTGGTTGCAAATTTGGGAGGTGCTGTCAATAAAAGCAACAACTTGCTAGATAGTACATGCTGTAGCTATGTTGCAGCACTGGTGGAGAGAGTGAAGGTTTAAGGTATTGGATGGGGTGCCAATCAAGCAGGTCATGTCTTGTGTCAAGCTTCAAGTTGTTGGAGCTGCACTAATCCAGGTAAGTGGAAAGTATTCCATCACACTTCTCACTTCTTCTACATTGTAGATAGTGGAAAGGCTAAGTGGTGAGTTACTCTTCACCGAACACCCAGCCTTTAACTAGCTCTTGTAGCCAGAGTGTTTATCTGGCTGGTCCAAATTGGGTTTCTGGTAACTAGTTAGCCTCAGAATGTTGGTGGTGGGGGTGAAATCAACTGACAATGTTGTTGAATGTCAGAGAGGTGAACAGAGACTCTCTTGTTGGAGAGGGTTATTCCTTGGCAATTGTCATAGTCATTATGGCACAGAAGGTCATTCACCCCACTGAGTCCATGCTGGCTCTCTGTAGAGGAATCCAGTCAGTCCATTCCCCTGCTCTATCCCTATAGCTCTGCAAGTTTATTTCCCTCAAATGCCCATCCAATTTCCTTTTGAAATCATTCATCGTTTCAATTTCCACCACCCTCCTAGGCAGTGGGTCTCAGGTCATTACCACTCGCTGCATTAAAATAAAAATCTTCCTCCATTCCCCCTGCATCTCTTCCCCAAATCCTTAAATGTGTCCCTTTTAGTCCTTGTACCCTATGCTAATGGGAATAGCTTTTCTTTGGATAGGTTTAAATAAAGGTAAACAATCTCCCCTCAATCACCTTTGGCTCCAAGAACAAACTCGGCTTCTCCAACCTAACCTTGTAGCTAAAATCCCTCAGCCCTGGAACCATTCTGGTAAATCTCCTCTGCAACCCTTTCAAGGACCCTCACATCCTTCTTAAAGTGTGATGACCAAATTTGGATGCAAAACTGTGGCCCAACAAGAGCTTTTATAAAGGTTCAGCATAACTTCCCTCCTTCTGTATTCAACACCTCTCTATATGAAGCCTAAGATCCCATATGCTTTGCTAATTACTCTCTCAATATGTCTTGCTACCTTCAAAGATCTATTCACTAAAGCCTGGCTACCTGATCTAAACCCAACTATTTGTTGGGTTTGCATTCAGGGTTGGGCTGGACTGTATTGTTTTGTTCCGCATTGTTTTTTTGGTCTATGATCTCTTTCTGTTTCAAAAATATTTGTTGTTTTTGGGTCGGGCATTTTTTAAAAAAAAAAGGATTTGGGCCCTGGTCGGGTTTGGGTTGGCTGTTGTCGGGTTTTAACTTTATACCCGAGCCAGGCTTTACTATGCACATGAAGCCCCAGGTCCCTCTTTCCCTGCACGCTCTTTAGAACCGACCCGTTAACTTGAGATTGCCTCTCCCTAACCCTTCTGCCAAAATGCATCATATCACATTTATTTGCATTAAATTCCATCTGCCACTTGGCTGCCCATTTTGCTAGCCTATTTATGTCCTGTTGCAGTCCTTTGGTATCCTCACTGTTTGGTATCATTGGCAAATTTTGAAATTTTACCCTGTCTTCCAATATCTGAGTCGTTTATTTATATAGCTCTCACTCTCTCCCCTCCTCCCTCACTCCTCCCCTCAGCGGTGGTCCTAGCACTAAGCTTTAGGGAACACCACTGTCTACCATCCTCCACTCTGGAAAAACAACTATTTACCACTATTTGCTGCTTTCTGACCTTAAGCTAATTTTTTTTTATCCAAGCTAACACTGACCCTCTGATTCCACGAGCCTCAATTTTGTTAACCAGCTTTTTATGTGGTACTTTGGCTATATGGATTTTAAGCAAGCACCCAGCCTCAGCATTTTTAAGCCATCTTTCCCTTATTGCCTTTACATTATATTTCCACACAGCTATCTGTGCTTGCAGCTCATCAACCTTATTCACCACACTCTTGTGTATTTGCATACATGCATTCAAGACCTGTCCTGCATTCCATGTAGATCTTCTTAATGTGTTATCTAATATGTAGCACTAGCCAACATGCACTCTTTTATGCACCTTATTCCTCTTTTCTACTTCAATATGCTGGTGCCAATTTAGTTTAAATCCTCCCAACCACACTAGTGAACCTCCCTGTGAGAAAATTAGTCCCAGTCCTGTTGAGGTGCAACCCATCCCTTTTTTGAATATAGGCCTCCTGCCCCAGAAATGGTCCCAATGCTCCAAGAATCTGAAGCCCTCTGTCCTGCACCATGCCTCATGCCATACATTGATCTTCCCTATCTTCCTATTTCTACTCTCGTAAGCATGTGACACTGGCAGTAATTCAGAGATTACTATCTGTGAGGTCCTATTTTTTAACTTCCTCCCTAGCTCCTGAAAGTCTGATTGTAGGATCTCAATACCTGCCCTCCCTACATCATAGGTACCAATGTGTATCACAAGTTCTGGCTCAATCCCTGCCTCCTGTAGAATATTTTACACCCTCTCCCTGATGTCCTTGACCCTGGCACCAGGGAGGCAACACACCATGAGGGACTCAGGATGACTTACTGAAATGCTTGTCTGTCCCCCTATCTATGGATTCTCATAACAACTGCATTTCTACTGTTTGTTCTTGTGCAGTCCTTTGCCGATTGGTGCCATGGGCTGGATTTTACATTTTGGATTTTGTCAGCGGACGTGAACAATTGTCACGGAGCCGCTTGGATGTTAAACGTGGCAGCTCATTTAAATGGCCCGGGCGTCGGTCCATCCCCAGCAATGGCGTCAGGCGCTGATGCCATTTTTAAAGGGCTTCAAGCCCTACATTGCAGTTTAAATATTTAAAGGAGCACCTGCCACTTAACAGCCCAAGTCTGAATATTGTCCAGGACCCTCTCCCACCCCTGCCCCCAATAAGCATAGAAGTAATTACCTGCCCTCTTTCACCCCCCCACCCCCAACACTTACCCTGTGCTGCTGACCATCTCCTCCTTTTCCCCCCCAAGTTCATCAACTTTTAAACTTTACCCCTTCCCACCACCCCTTAGACCGATTGAAATTAATCTGACCCCATTTCCCCCACACTGAAAAACTTACCTGCTCCCCCCTCCCCACCAGCGTTCCACCTCTGATCCCCGGACGAGAATCCGAAGGCACAGAAGTGTCGGCCACCGGCACCAATATCTCCCTGGAACGTGGAGTGGGTAAGTAATTAATTTGTTTATTTAAATTAAATTTGCATATGTAAATTTTGGTCCTGTCACCTAGCAGTGGGGAGGGCTGCCACGAGGCCTCACCGCCGACAATATCGGGCTGGGCCTTCCTGGCATCGAGGCCCATAGTGGGCCTGTCCTTGAGGCATTTTCCGGCCCCCTGCCACAAAACCCAATATCGGGGGTGCAGTAAAATTCAGCCCTATATGTTGCTATGGCTGAGGAAGCAGTTATAGTTCAATGTTGAGGTTAACAATCCATTCAACGCTTTCAGCTGATGCAGTGTGAATGGTTGTGATGCCACCAGGAATGGCTCTCCGAGCAAGAGTTGTGGACTGCACTCAATGTTGTCAATCCCAGCAGTCTCCAAAGCTGAGCACTGGGTTGAGAGTGACACACACCCTAAAGATTCCTGCACTTCCTGTTCTTCCAGATGACCACCCATCTACTATCCTGATGCTCCAGTAACTCTAACTGCCCTTCAAGCTTGGTAATCCTGAGCTCAAACTCAAGCAGCTGGAGACACTTCCTACACACATGGTCCCCCAAGACATGATTTTCCTGAGGTTTTTTGCTCCTAGTGTAAACCAGTGCCCTAGATTAGTGAGAGAAATATTCACCAACCAGTCTCTTAACTGCTTTCCTGCAACATCACAATTTTTGATTTATTTTTCTGTCCTTTTTCAAACGCTTTCTGTCTCCAGCTGACTTCCCGCTGCCACTTTTAACTGTGGGTCTCTGGCGCTGTTCTCTCTCATGCTCACTCTCTCTTGTAAGGTGTGAATGTTACCTGCCACTTAACAGCCCAAACCTGAATATTGTCCACGTCCTGCTGCATGCAGATACGGACTGCTTCATGACCAGAGGAGTCGAGAATTGAATTATAATGAACACTACAATCATCAGCAAACATCCTCACTTCTGACCTTGCAACGGAAGGAAAGTCATTGAAGATGGTTCGACCTAGGAAACTGCACTGTGGAACTTATGCAGGAATGTCCTGGAGCTGAGATGATTGGCCTCCAACAACCACAACCATCTTCCTTTTGTACTAGGTATGACTCCAACCAGTGGAGAGTTTTCCCCCTGATTCCCATTGACTTCAGTTTTACTAGGGCTCCTTGATGCCACACTTGGCCAAATGCTGCCTTGATGTCAAAAGCAGTCACAGTGGGTGTGATTACATTTTCAGTATACCTTTCTAGAGAGGAAATGATGTAACTACCAAGTGACTGAATTGCATCCTCTGTATGCTGAGCACCAGATATCCAGATGTTCTCTTGCAATGTAATGCCATGTTACTACCCTCAATAAAAGAACCCACTATTTAAGCATTAACTGACCCCTGCTGAGTGGTTGGTGTCTTGATGTATGAAGTCTTAGTAAGCACAAGGAAAAGAAAACACAATGTGGCAGCAGCAGTGGATTATTTTTATTTTGGAATCCACCAAATACAACCTCAGCCAGAAGTGAAGAAGATTTGAAGACTCAAAGATTTTCGACTCTATGTTCAGCATGCACAGCGTGGAACCAGCGATAGTGGAGAAACTAAAAGTGGCTGGTAAGCAATAACTGACTTCGAAGTCAAAACCGCCCAAGTGTAAAAACCAAAGACTGCTAAGCAGCGAGTTCCACAAGTTTTTAAAAATTGGAACAGCGTGTCAAGGGGTATAGTGCCGGGCAGTGCTCAGCTAGAGAAAGCGAGTTACAGGAACACGGGCAGCCAGATCGATCACAAGCAAGGGAAATCGGTTGCAAAAGTTAACGGCAAAAATGAAAGTGAAAGTAAAAGTCTGCATTGCCATTACAGGCTGTGCAAGCATTGTGGTGCATTCCTGCCACAACCCAGCTTCGTGGACGGAGTCAAGAAAAAATGCATGAAAATGACAACAGCACAACCCATTTGAACGTTAAATGTCATTTTCAGCCCATTTGGAGCACCCAGGGAGATCATATCGGACAATGGACATGTGCGAAAAGTGGGGCATTGACTACACCAAGTCATCTCCACACCACCCAAGATCCAAAGGCATGGTTTATACGTACCAGTGAAATCACTAATTCAGAAGTGTAGGAAAACCAAGCAGGATCTATACATTGCTTTACCTCCAGAGCAACTTCCTTGAGTGCAACAATACTGGCGGAACTATTACTTGGCAGGTCAATACATACAAATGTACCTCACTTCCATCGCTCAACCCTTGCAGAAGTGAGAGGCATTTTTCGGAAAAACAGGAGTGGATGAAAGATGGCATGATGGGAAAGCAGGTAAAGAATTGTCAGGCCTATGGATAGGACAGCAAGTAAGAGTTCAGCATCCCACAGAAAGTACATGGCAGCCAGCTGAAGTAACCTGGATCTGTCCAGGGACAAGGTCATACAAGCTCAGTACAACCAGTGGAGCAACTGAGAACAAACAGAGGGCAAATCAGAGAAGTACCTCATTCTCAACATCCAGGTAACTCCATTGCATCTGGGACCAGGTCCAAGGCCACATTCAGTGTAACATCCAAGCATACTAACTCTCACAGATCACGGAGAAGATCCAACAATCGCAAGCCAACATTAGTCGCTCGCTCTCTCCCCTCCCTCTAGGGGGCAGAGAAACCGAGGGTGATGGATCACCGGAGAATGCAGTTGAGTGTCCCAGAGAATAAAGGAGAGTAACAGAGACTCCTCCCCCACAGTCAGAGGAAAAAGGAACCTGAAGCCAAAAGTCTTTTCATGAATCCAGGGAGTTCAGGATAGATCTGTTTTTCCCCCACCCTCCCACTACTAACTATCCTGGAGAAAAGAGGAAATTTAAAGCAGCCCTGGCATCCGCCCCCACATCCCAAAACAGACCATCTTAATGAGCTTCAAGACTGGTGAATGAATAGAAGTGAGAAATGCATGGTTTTCTTTCTGTATCTTACATTTCTGTCAAACTCTGTAATGAAATGTGTCATTTTCTTCAAATCGCATTTCATTCCCCTGCATGTGGAGGTGTCAGGCAAACCCTACCTGCCAAGACAGGCACAAATTATTTTGCCACATGCACATGGAAAAGTCCTGGGGAAAATTGATGTACAGAGAGATTTGGGTGTTCAGGTCCATTGTTCCCTGAAGGTGGCAACGCAGGTCAATAGAGTGGTCAAGAAGGCATACGGCATGCTTTCCTTCATCGGACGGGGTATTGAGTACAAGAGTTGGCAGGTCATGTTACAGTTGTATAGGACTTTGGTTCGGCCACATTTGGAATACTGCGTACAGTTCTGGTCGCCACATTACCAAAAGGATGTGGATGCTTTGGAGAGGGTGCAGAGGAGGTTCACCAGGATGTTGCCTGGTATGGAGGGCGCTAGCTATGAAGAGAGGTTGAGCAGATTAGGATTATTTTCATTAGAAAGACGGAGGTTGAGGGGGGACCTCATTGAGGTGTACAAAATCATGAGAGGTATAGACAGGGTGGATAGCAAGAGGCTTTTTCCCAGAGTGGGGGATTCAATTACTAGGGGTCACGAGTTCAAAGTGAAAGGGGAAAAGTTTAGGGGGGATATGCGTGGAAAGTTCTTTACGCAGAGGGTGGTGGGTGCCTGGAACGCGTTGCCAGCGGAGGTGGTAGATGCGGGCACGATGGCGTCTTTTAAGATGTATCTAGACAGATACATGAATGGGCAGGAAGAAAAGAGATACAGAACCTTAGAAAATAGGCGACATGTTTAGAGAGAGGATCTGGATCGGCGCAGGCTTGGAGGGCCGAAGGGCCTGTTCCTGTGCTGTAATTATCTTTGTTCACATTAAAACTTAAAATTGCAAGCCCTAACCGGGTGCCAGACAATGTTGAAATAATGGGGATCTAGCAGTTGCAACTCCAATACACCGAAGTGGTCAGACCAGTTTTGGACACATGACTGGTTGGAGTTTGAATTTGAACTTCCAACCAAGGTTTTTGAGAAGAGACAAAATCGTGTGCTCCTGGAGTAAAGACCTTCTAGGACTGAACACCTCCTCTCCTATCTGCCTGCCTTCATCTCTTCCCACAGAATGAATCTTGTGAAAACACATGAAACTCAGAAGGGTTTTAAGAAGATTACTGGGCCCCAACGAGTCGCAAGACCATATCTTCAGCCAAGGACTACAGAGAGCTCGAGAAACCATAACCAGATATTGCCTCAAACTGTTCTACTTATCTTTTTTCTGTTCCTATCTGTATGTTTATATCGTGTGTGTGTGTGTGTATGCTAGCATGAGCATGTCATATGTTTTGTAGGCGTGAACCATAGAGTTTAAGGTTTTAATAAATTTTTCTTTCTGCTTTAAACCAAAGAAAGCCTGTGTGTGTTCAGTTATTTGCCTGATAATTGGAAACTGTGAAAAAGGATTCACAAAGGGGGAGCTCAAAACACTGTTTTTAAAAAAAAATTAAAGAAAGACCAAGTAAAGACAGCAAAAGACCCCCTAGATATTTTCTCACCTGGCCATAACAATAAACACATTTTTCTTGCATTCTAAATAGTTATGTTTAATTACAAGGGGGATCTTTTTTTAGTTCGGTGGGGAAGGATGTTGTAGTACACCTTTACTAGAGAAGAAATGATATAACATACAATATGACTGAATCTCATCCTTGGACGTTGAACAGATGTTTTCTTGCAGTGTAATGCCATGCTACTACCCTCAAAGGAAATTTAACTGTTAACTGACTTCCTGCATAGCTGGTGCCTTTATGTCTGAAGTCTGAGTAAGCACAATGAAAAAGAAAATGCAGCAACTCTCATCTCACCTCGTGGAATTTAGCCTTTTTTTCCATGTTTGGACCAAGGGTGTAACGAAGTCTGGAGCTGAGTGGGCCTAGCAGAACCCAATATGAACATTGAGTAGGTTATTGATGAGTGAGTTCTACTTTGATAGCACCATCAATAACACCTTCCATTAATTTGCTCGAGAGTAGACTGAGGTGGTAATTTCTGGATTGGATTTGTCCTGCTTTTTGTGTTTGTGGACCGGACATACCTGGGCAATTTTCCACTTTGGGTAGGTGCCAATGTTGTAGCTGTATTTATTTGTTTGGCTAGAGGGGCGGCTAGTTCTGGAGCACAGGCCTTTAGCGCTACAGGCAGGATGTTTTGAAGGCTCTACTGTCTTTGTATCAAGTGGGTCAGCCATTTCTCGATCATGTGGAATAAATCAAATTGACTGAAGACTGGCATCTGTAATGCTGGGAACCTTGGGAGGAGGCAGAAATGGATCATGCACTCTGGCCCAAAGATGTTTGCAAATGCTTCAACCTTGTCTCTTGCACTCATGCTGGGCTCCACCAACATCAAGGATGGGGATGTTCAAGAAATCTCTTCCTCTTGTTAGTTTTTTAATTTTCCACTATCATGAGGGCTACAGAGCTTTGATCTGATCACTTAGCTCTGTCTATAGCATGCTGCTTCCGCTGTTTAGCACACATTTAGTCCTGTGCTGTAGTTTCATCAGACACATTATTTTTAGGTACACCTGGTGCTGCTCCTAGCATGTTCTCCTACACTCCTCATTGAACCAGTGTTGGTCCCCTTACTTGATGATATTGTAGAGTGAGGAATATACCAGGCGATGAGTTTTCAGATTGTGGTAGAATACAATTCTGCTTATGGCCCATGGTGTCTCATGGATTTCCAATTTTGAGCTGCTAGATCTGTTCTGAATCTGTTCCATTTAGCACAATGTAGTACCACAGAACATGATAAACAGTGTCTGCAGTGTGAAGATGGGACTTCATTTCCAAAAGGATGATGTGATGGTCACTGCTATTAATACTGTCATGGGCAGATGCATCTGTGACTGGTAGATTGATAAGAATAAGGCCAAGTAGGCTCTTTCTTGTGTTGGTTTTCTTATCACCTGCCGAAGGTGTAATCTGGCAGTTATGTCCTTCAGGGCCCAGTCAGTAGAGGAGCTACTCTTGGTGATGGATATTAGAGTTCCCCCACTCCGAGTATGTTCTGTGCCCGTGCTGCCCTCTGTTTTTCTTCCAGGCAGTGTTCAATGTGGAGGAGTACTGCTTCTTTAGTTGAAGGAAGGCAATAGATGGTAATGAACAAGAGGGCTCCTTGCCCATGGTTGACCTGATGCTGACTTCATGGGGTCTGGAGTCAATGTTGAAGACTCCCAGGGCCACTCCATTGTCTCTCGAGATAAGGAGGCCCAAAAGATGGGATTAGTGTAGGATTAGTATAAATGGGTGGTTGATGGTCGGCACAGACTCGGTGGGCCGAAGGGCCTGTTTCAGTGCTGTATCTCTAAACTAAACTTAACCCAAACGCCGTTGCTTTATGTGCAACTTTGGGATCATAATACTGAGCAGGCCTCGATACGGACTAGTATCAAGTTTTTAAAGGGTTATGGAATGCAGATGCTATGGAACAATTCAGCTATAAACAGTACGAATGGGGTTAAACCATAGGCAATAGATTAATAGATGAAAGGAAATAACTTTTGGGTGGTGTGGGTTGAACTCAATCGACTAACGTGTATCTTTTACAATCCATTGTAAGTTCAATAGCAAGAATGTTGGTTCATAACCTTGAATAAACCTTCAAGTCTTTGTGTGTTGTATCCATCCTTGGTATAAAGATGCAGAACTGCAACTACTTGTCTAGAATACTATATTCAGAGTCCTAATACTGAGCGTGCAAGTGGAGCTGAGATTCTAGCTAATGGATCTCTACTGCTTTTCCTCTTGGTGGGACCTGGGAATTAAGTGTTCTCCAAGAACTACAGAGATAAATATTGTGGCCTAGGTGTTTTATTTTCATGGTAGTTTTAGGCTTTCATTTGGTTTGTGAGTTTCATATCACATCTGTTCTTGTTTTCAGCAAAGTGTTTATAAGGTGTGCACTTAATTCTAAATATTAAGCTAATAATATTCTGAAGACAACACAAGCACTTGATTGGAATTACTAGTTCTGGAGTTTAAAAACTGAAACCAATTTTTTTTTTAATGCAGCAAACAAGCTGTGGAAATGACTGCGTTCATGGGGAACACGAGAAGATGCACATCAAATGTTTATGCAAAGACTCCAGATGGAGGCTGGGGCTGGATCATAGCTGTTGCCTTTTTCTTCATAGAAGTATTCACATATGGGATAATTAAGTCGTTTGGCGTTTTCTTTTATGACCTAATGACTTATTTCGATGAGTCCAACAGCAGAGTGTCCTGGATATTATCTATCCTTGCATTTGTAATGATGTTTACAGGTATGGAGGACTTTCAGTATCTCTGTTTTTGGTAATGTTCACTTTTCTGGTTTTGAGTAGAATTTATCAAATATTATCCTTGACAATTTGCAGTAGCCTGCAGATTCCATTTATAGTACTGATAATATTTATACAATTGGGTTTGGCACCCCCAAGAAAAGGAGTATTAAAAATCTGGAAATTACAGCTGCAATCCCACACAACTGTTATGGTTTTTAAAAATGCAGTTCTGGCAAAAGTTCCAGAAATACTAAAGGTTTTTCAATGTCATTTATCTGTTGAAGTTTAGACTAGCGTATATGTTAGTATCACCACTGCTAAATGTTTTTATGGAAAGTTTTTTTTTAGTCACTGTTTGAGGCTTGAGGAAAAGGAAGAAATATGCACTGAACAGAACCAAAAGTGAACACTGAAAAGATAAATATATGTAAATATTGAATGATTGGAGAAGGTTCTAAGGGTGATTCAGATTATTAACTTATTCTATATAGTTTACTCCAAGTAATTCCAAATAAATTCAGTAATGCATGGGAAGGGAAGAAATTAATTAATCCAGTCACTCAAATTATCCAATATAATGGCCGTAATTTTATACAAGTGCAACAAATCCAAATTATCCAATAATTCAAATTAATTGAGATCAAATTTAAGAGTAGAGTGTACCTTAATTTGAATACTGTAGATTCTGTCTTAGCTCTGAAAAGTGACTGAGTATTTCAGCAACGCAAATTTACCCCTGACCTTTTTGTGCTTCATAGATCCAGTTTAAGTTATATATTTACTCTATTTAACAGCTTCACAGCTTGTATAGCCATTGCTATTTCAAAAGAACTTGCATTGTGTTTAATTATACTGCAGATAGAATAATCTTTTAATGTGGCAGACAGAGAGGCAGATATATTGCATACTCCAAGACTTACGGATATATTTTCATATTGTTGAAGTTCAAGTATGGATGTAAAGGTGCTCTTTCTTTAGGAAGATTTCATTAAGTACTCTTGCACATGAATTTAGCCAAAAACATTTACCCTAACTTGTTTATGTAATTTCCACTTCCCTATATCTTCTAACTTATCTTAACTAGTCTTCCTGTACAGTATTTATATCTTTCTTTCTTTATTTATTTAGAAATACTGCACTGAAACAGGCCCTTCAGCCCACCGAGTCTGTGCCGACCAACAACCACCTACAGTAATCCCATATTCCCTATCACCTCCCTACACTAGAGGCAATTTACAACGGCCAATTTACCGATCACCTGCAAGTCTTTGGATGTGGGAGGAAACCGGAGCACCCGGCGAAAACCCACGCAGACACAGGGAGAACTTGCAAACTCCGCACAGGCAGTACCCAGAATCGAACCCGGGTCCCTGGAGCTGTGAGGCTGCGGTGCTAACCACTGCGCCGCTCACATTTATTTCTCATTCATTGTTTTGAAACCATCCCCAGTAACATTAATTCTAACTATCTTGTTAAAATACTTGAGTTAAGTTCACCCTGTTTCTAAATCCATTTACTTTTCCAATTTGCGTTTGTTTCTTTTCAAATCCACTGATCTTTCATATTCTTTTTGTTTCCCCCATTTCATTTTAATTTTTCAGCTCCAAACCTCTCTTCCTTCTCTCTCTTTCCACCCCCTCCACCACCCCTCTATCTCTTGTTTATTTTACCTCTTCCTGATTAAATAAATAGAGATGTTTAACACCTTTCATTTAAAAGGTCAGCTGAACTCCAAAGCTCAATCCAAGTGCAACAACTCAGCCAAATCAGATGCTATGACAACAGGCCTTTTAATTTACAAAAATTGTTCCATGGTCCTTCACATAATTAGGCAAATGGACACTAAGAGTTTAAGGGGGACCTGAAAGGCTGGGGAGATAGATGGGTTAGGGTGGAAATTCTACAGCTTGCACAATTGAGGACATGGCCAATAATGGTGAAGCAAAGGGAGGGGGTGCTCAAGAGTTAGAATGGAAAATTCAAGTGTTTGGTGGGTGGGAGGGGGGTGGTCAATTGCAGGGCTGGAGGAGTTTGCAGAGATATGGGTGAGTGGGACTTAATGTGGGTTAGGAAAAGGGGCAGCAGGGTTTTGGGTGAATTTAAGATTAGAGTGTGGAGAATGACAGGCCGGCCAGGAGAGCATTGGGATAGTGGAGTCTGACTGACAAAAGCATGGATGAGAGTTTAGTGGCAGGTGGGTCGAAGCGGTGATGGAGATGGGTGATGTTACAGAGGTGGAAGTAGGTAGTCTTCTCTTTTAGAGAGGTGGGAAGCTCAACGAGAGGTTGACCAGCATGCCAAGACTGCAAACAGTCTTGTGTAGCCTGAGAGTGGCTTAGCAAGGAGCATGGAATCCGTGTCGAGGTTATGGAGATTGTGACAGGAGCCTATGCTGCTGGTTTTGGTCTTCCCAGTGTTCAATTGGAGGAAATTGAGGCTTATCAACTGGATGTCAGAAAAGCAGGCTAACAACTAAGGCAGTAGACAGTTTGAGGTGTGATCACCATACATGTTGAAGTTGAACCATGTCTACAAAAGACATCACCAAGAGGCAGCATGTAGATGAGGAACAAGAAGCAGCCAGTGCCAGAACCTTGGGAGACCAAAATTTTTGGAAGTAACCATGTGAGGGTGGAAGAGAAGTCATTGCTGGAGATGCTGTGGCTATGATCACATGGGTAAGAATAGAATCAAGCAAAGGCAATCCCATTGAGTTGGATAATGGACAAATGGCATTGGAGGTGGATGATGGGGTCAATCATGTCAAAGCCTACAGAGATGTTTTTATACACAGAGGATATTGTACTGAGGTCATAGTCACATTGGATGTCATTTGTGACTTTTGTAAGGCTGGTTCAGTGCTGTGGCAGAGACGGAAAACTGATTGGAGAGATTCAAACATGGAGTTGTACGCAAGATGGGCACAAAATTTGGAAGTGCCAACAAGAGTAGTTGAGAGAGTGGTAGTTTGCAAAGACAAAAGGATTGAGTGTGTCTTTTTTTTTTGGAGGGGAAGGGGTGATGAGACACTGTTTTTTGAAAGAGAGAGGGAATGTCCATGTTGGCTAGCTTTCAGGCCAGGAAAAGAAGTTAGGTAGACTAGCAACTCTGGGAATGAGAGCAGGGGTAGGGTCTCATGGAGTACATGAGCTTAGAGAGGACATGATGGTGTATAAAGATGTGGGTTCACAAGTAGGACAGGAAATACTGAGGAAGTTTTAGCTTGCTGGGGAAAAAGGAGGAGCAGCAAGGGCAGCCAAAAATTTGATCCTCAAACTACTTTCCAGGTAGCATTGAAACAAAGGTTCTTAAAGTCCCTGAGGAAAAATGCTTACCTTGTCTGTGTATTCCTGTCTGTCAGTTCCTGTTGTACCTTTTTCCTTGGGAAGGAATCAGAGGCAGACTCTTATTACAGCCCAATGCTGGCTATGCTTAAAGCAATTTTTTAGTAATAGAAGTTGCTGCAATGTTTAAATGCAACAATTTGTTCTCACTTGCAATTTGACTGCAGAACTAATAAGTAAACATAATGATTTCATGGGCCTGAAATGTAATGACTTTCATTGCTCAATACAAATTTAGGAACAGTTTATGCTTCCAGAGCACTCAGTAGGTATGATAAAAAGCAAAATACTGCAGATGCTGGAAATCTGAAACACAAGAAATGCTGGAAATACGCAGCAGGTCTGGCAGCATCTGTGGAGTGAGAAGGAGAGTTAATGAAGTTCTGATGAAGGATCACTGACCTGAAACGTTAACTCTGCTTATCTCTCCACAGATGCACTCAATAGGTATGTTGTTCTGGCCTCATTGCAAATCTACTCTTGAATTGTATCTGATTTATCAGTTAGGAAATACAAATTTGTTAGGCAGAATCACAAATAATGGTCTTATTACAACATCTAATGCTTTCTCCCCCATTCCTCCACTTGCCCAGTGAACTGGTGGATGTTAAGAGTTCTTTATCAAAACCTTTTCACAATTTTAGAGTTGGCAGAGAATGCTTCCACTTGTGAGGAAAAGCAAAACTAGAGGTTATCAATATAAGATAGTTGCCAAAAAATCAAATGTGGAATTCAGAAGAAACTTCTTTAATCCAGAGAGGTGAGAATGTGGGACTTGCTACAACAGGGAATAGTTGACCCACCCTGGAATGCTGGCTTTCTTGTACATTCAATGTCTGGTGATCAAAATCTATTTGGGTTAATTGGATCAGGGAGCGATTCTATTGTCTCCAGGCACTGTCTCGTAGTATGCAAATGTTTTCTAGCCACTGCTGATCTCTTTAAACAAGTCATCTCTTCACTCCAGCAAGTTTAAAATTAATGGTCATATGACAAAATTAATATGCCTCATTCGTGGCAGGTGGGCTGTTCATGACACAATTAGTTTAGATGCATTTAAGGGTAAGCTAGATAAGGATATAAGGAAGAAGGGAATGGAAGATGATGCTGAGAGTTAGATGAGGCTTGAATGGAGCATCTGTTTCTGTGCGATATTTTATATGTAATAATGCTAGGAACTTGCAGCTATATCTCTCAATTTTGCATTCAAGTTAAAAATGCTCGCACTGAAGCTTTTTAAGTGTCATCTGCTCTATTTGCAGTGTGCTTGCAGACAATATTGTGTCCTAGAACACTGCAATTTGTATGCAATAATTCAGACCAAGTTGTTGTCTTGTATGCCAGGGTTGCAGCATACACTAGATTATCAGAACATTTTGGTCTGTCCCACGAATCAACAGATATTGTCTAGCCTTTTCCACAACCACCAGGCTCACCTTGAAATTTGATGTTAATGGTGATTTTGTAGATTTATTGTCCACATTCAATTGTGCACTCTGATACAGTGAAAAATATGTGGAACAGAGAGCCAGACATGAAGATTCATTAAGAAAGTTACAACTTTGAATAAGCAAATATTTGAAAGATAAATGTAGAAGATGAAAAAATTGAGTTATAAGTATTGCTGCTGATTAGCTATCATGCAGTGGGCACTAGTTCAATGTCTTGTGCTGATGTGTTGCTAATCTCAGCTGGATTGCTTTGGATGATTAAAAAGCAGAAGTCATACACTTCCTCATTAGGGTGGGAAAAAAAATTAGGATAACTATCCCTTTCCTGCAGATTGGCTCCATACTTGGGATGCTTTGGAGCAATGTGCTCATTTTGTCAGCTAGTCGTTGCATCATCTTGGTGAGCTTATATAGCTGGAGAGAAAATTACAAAAAAAATTCAAAAACACTGCTGGAAAATTACAATACTAGCCAAAGTCAGTTACTCTGCTAAGATTATCAAACAGAAAAATAAAACAAACAAAAATGAAAATAATTTTGGTAAGTTTCTCTGTCTCCAAGCCATTTTTCTTTCTTTTCTTCCCCTGCATTTGATCCCTTGTAGCCTGTTGTAGTTTCTCTTTACTCCACCATCTCCCTATCTGTGAAAGCATATTGCGTTCTATTTTTCTTGGAGATTCATTAAAAGTACATGTAGCAAGTTAAAGTCCCATTCACCAAGTGCTTTGTTTTTTTTTTAAACTCTCATCACACCCAGGTCATGGCCACATCAGTTAATACTGCTTGCCATTTTAAATACAGTTTTGATCTCCTTAGTTTGATCCAATAGAGAAATAAAAATATATTCCACAATGATACATCACTTAATAACTTCCTACTCGCACATGATTTTTCACAATATTAAAATAGGAAATATAATACTCATAATAACTAGAAATAGGAAAGGACTATAAGGGCTTTAAAAATTCACATGCAGTTTTATCATTACCTACTTGCCTTCTGTACTTTAACATTCGGATATATCCCAACTTCCTCAAAAATGTACGTTTTTGACATCACTTCATTCTCAAACTTACAAATAAATTTGAGATATTAATACTAAACAGATACGATGCTGAAAACTAGAACAATGCATAATTTACCATCTCCATGAATAAGTGGATCAATTCTGCTTAACCCTCGCCCTAGTGCTGTATTATGCAGTGAGTTACCAAGGATTAAAGAGGAACTTATTTGATCAGTTCTCCGTCAAAACCAGATAAGATATACTAGATTTTAATTATACATTGTTGATTCCAGTAGAAAACATTGTGGGGAAATGCAGCTTAAATTTTATCCAGTACAGGAAAATTATTATCAAAGATGTTACATGGTTAGTGATGCTTGTTATCTCCCAGGGTAGATAGCTGCAGTGGTTAACTTAGCTAAAGTGTCATAATTGAATGCTATGTGAAAATGCCATAAATTCTTTTTTGTCCAATGATATTAAAAATATTAAACGTTACATTGCCAAGATTATTTATAAACATAAGATTTTGTGTTTTTCTTTTAAATCTCTTTCCCACAGCAAAACAGGTTTCAGCTAGTGCCTGCTAAACATTCTCTTACTCCACTTCGGCTCAAGAATTTAGGTCACGAAAGAATCTGCTGAATCCAGTTAAAGTGAAACGTTAACAAACGTCAACACTACCAGACAAAGAGAAGACTGAACAGCACTTCTGTGTACCAGTACAGTACCTAATGAACCACATGCAAACTAGAAAAAATCAAGAACAGTATAAAATTCAATGCAGTAATTCTGGCTGAATTCATAAAATGGAAGTCAGGGTTGAGTTTATTGTAAGTTCTAATCCTTAATTTTATTAATCGGTGGACAGTGGAGAAAGCAAGACACAAAATGTTGCATGAAAATGATGCAATTTTCTATTTTGCTGCAATTGAGAGAATACACTTTGCAAATGTTTGGAACAACTTGATTTATAGAGGATTTTCACAATCAGCACACCTCTTTAAAAAGTTGTTACAAACTATTATGGTGAGAGAGAGGCAAACATTAAAAAATGGATGCTGTTGACCAGAATTGATGGATATTTGCAGATATATTTAGTATAATTTGTTTAGATCCTTGGTGTGGTATGGTCAGGAGGAAAAAGTTCAAGCTCAAGAAAATCTCAACCTGTGCTATAATGTTTCTGGCTGGCTTGATAGGAGATTAACTTTAGCAATGCTGGAAAGACCACTTCCCTCAGCCATTTTCCTTTCCCCTCCCAATTCATCACCTCAGCAATGAATTAGATAAAACGGTTAAACATCAGTTGAGATTGCTATTCAGATTGGTTTCCTTGTTAAGCAGCAGCTTGAAAGCCACAGCACTCGTCACTCAAGCTAAGGGAATCCAGAGGTATGTATGTATGTTGACAAGTTTAAAATAGGTCTAAAATGCTGTAGTTTGTGCTCTTCTCCAAGGCCAGTGGAGAGAGGTTAAGAAAGATACTTTTATTTAGGAGTGGAGAAAAGCTAGACCACTACTTTTCACTTGCCTTTCTTTTTTTTTATTCGTTTGTGGGATGTGGGTGTCACTGACTTAGCTAGCTTACTGCCTGGTAATATTGTGATTTTTTTTTTTTTAATCTACAAGATCTTCTCAGAATAAATGAGTAAGAAGCAAACTTTGACTTGCCATCTATGAAATGTCAATCACAAATGAATTATCCTTTAGAACCATTTAATAACTATCAAGAATCATTTTAGTGTTTTGAAATTAAGTTACTACTTTTGTTGTGGGTCTTTTTTTTTAAACTTTGCTTTAGAAATGCTAGAGATCCTGAAATTATTGTTCGACCTAAAATTTCATTGTAGCTTTTAGGACACTTGTAATCCCTACTTCCTACCTGGCTAAACACTGATTTTTAATTTTTCTCTTACTGCTTCAGTGTTTACACTTTCTAAAAAAAAAAAAATCAGTTGGAGTATTAGGCTGTGAAATCCACAGCATTTGACCCTGAAAGTGGGGGTGGAGAAACAAACTTATTTAATGAGGATTATGTCTATGATTTTACAATTGGAAAATGTAGGTGCATTTTTTTTGGATAAGCTATTTTCTTAGTATGATGCATGGGTGTTAACTTTGTTCCATCATATTTTAATGGCATAGATTAAAATACAGATTTTTAACTGAGTTGGGAGGAGCAGGGGGTTGGAGATGAGCGAGAAGCCTCCAAGGCATCTCCTCCTCATTAACTACTGGGCTTTATTTCAATATGACTGACAGGCTGCCCACCGAGTACGTTGGAACATAGGTATAGGAGTAGGCCATTCTGCCACTCAAGCCTGTTCCACCATTCAGTTAGATCATGGCTGCTCTGTATCTTAAATCCTTCTAACCACCATGGTTCCATATCCCTTAGACATATCTGATGTGTTGTAATCTATCCACTCCTATACAGACTGGTTTAAAACAAGTATGTATACCATTTTCTGTACAGGTAAAGATGACAAATCAACTAATGTTTTATTTTTTTTCTCATTTTCTTCCATCTCAAAATTATTTTCATCCCTTCCCCTCTTTAGGTCCACCGTGCCATTCACTCTACCCCAGAAGAGAAAGTGGACAGGCAATCTGCTCCCAGAGCTCTAACAATGCCACTCTAACTGGCTGCTAGGAGTTGTGCGTGAGTGGCCTGGGGCGGGGGGGGGGGGGTGAGTGTGTATGTGTGTGTGTGAGAGAGAGAGTGAATGTGTTTGTGTTCCTTCTTCCTTTCCTTTGTGTACCCATCTTTCTCTGTTTTTTCCAAACACTGTGATCGCCCTCTGTTGTTTGCCTCTGCTTGTGAACTATGGGAATCATAAGCGCAATCCTGCGTGCTGCCATCTAAACTCAATCACACTCCCCAAAACACCACTATGGGTTGTGATTGTGCTTCCATGCACTTCACTCCTTCAAAACTGATATTAAACTCAATAAAATTCAACAATGTTAACTAGTACCAGTGGGATAACTCTTATGTGTGTGTAAATGGCACCATAAACATCTGCTTTTACTTAGGCATACAATTATACTTCTCAAACCATTTACACAATGGAGACACATAGGCTTGCTTGGTGACTATTTGGAACTGTGGTAGTAATCTAATAGCAATAAAACTAAAATAGTTTAGCTTAGCATATGCTACTGCTATTTCTGTGGCTGAATCCAAGGTTACATTTTCCATCATGAAGCCTACATGTCTTCTACTCGTTTTATTTGAGAAATTATTTCCTGTAATATCCAAAATTCTGCGTGTTTCAAAGCTGGATTTCCACAGTTGCTTTATATTCATTCCTGTCTCAGCCCTAACACACTGGTAGAACCAAAAGAATCACTTGTTAGAAATTGCATCACACTGCATCCATTTCTCAGGTGCTGCACAGGAACTGAAGGCCCTCAAATGGAGGGCAGGCAGCCCACCATTTTGGGTAAGGACAAACAAGAGGCAATTCTTTACCCACTCCTGAAGCAGGAGTTGACCCCTTTTGAATATGCAAATAATGGGCCTAAAGTCTTAGGCAGCCAGCACCACTGTGAGCATAGCTCTGTATCCAGCCGTAAGGATTGCCTGAAGTAACTTAATGTGCAGTTGGGAGGACCAGGAATGCTCTCACCTCCACACTAAGGAATCTTCCTAATTGCTGCCATTCAGAGCCATCCCCAGCACCACACCACCCCGGCCTCACTGACCATCTATTGTTTCACCCTCCCCTGTCCCCAACTGGACCTGCGGACCTTGCCTGAGGGCTACTATGGTGTTAGCTGCCTCATTTCTTACTAGTCCTCTGCACTCTTTGGTGCTTTGCAAACATATTGCGAACAATTTTTTATTCCTTTGAAAAAGTCTTATTTATTTCCCTTATGCTTATTACAAAAGGCTCAGTTTGCTGTCAAAGATTTACATTTTTTAAAATTCAAATTAGAATGAGGGAAGACCTTTTCCCTTTCTCTCTCTGTCTCTCTCTCTCTCTCTTCAAGTTGTAAGCAACGATTAATTATCTTTTCTAATGAACCAAGTGAGATAATTAGTGGGGTTCAAAATTCAACATTTTAAAAAAGAATGAACTAATATTAAATTGACCAGCTGTAATATTGAACATGGGGAGAGTTAGTCTTCTGGTGAAGCAGGGTTGCAGGGCTGCATTTTACCATGGGCAGATGGAACTTGGCCACCGACATGAAAGTCAGCAGTGAATGCACTTCTGCCTAGCCCGGGGATCCGACCAGTATTTTACGGGTCCCCGGGCTTTAATTGTCCTGAGGCGGGACTTCCACCCGTTTGAGGAAGGAGGTCCCGCCTCAGTGAGCTGCCGGTCAATCAGCGGGCTGGCAGCTCTTAGTTCCAGCAGCGCCACCAGGAGTGGTAGCCACTGCTGGGACCACAGTCCAGCCGACTGAGGATGATGCCATGGAGTCAGGACTAAAGGTATGTTGGGGTTGCCTCATTGGGCGGGGGGAGGGGGGGGGGGGAAGGATCGGTGATGCCGGCGAGGCAAGGGTAGTCGTTTGGGGGGAGGGGGGGGGGGGGGAGAGGCAGGAGGGTCTTGATTCCAGGGTGTGGGTTGGGAGGTGGGGGCGGCCCTCAATCGGGCATCCTGCGCCTGACTGCTATGGCACCACCCCCACCCCCCGGGCGCCCAGAAAGGCCGGCAGCTATCGCTGGGCGGCCTTTCACGTCCCCAGCTTGCCACGGGTAAAATACCCGTGGAGGCGAGCAAGGGCCCTTAAGTAGCCACGTAAAGGCCTTGATTGGCCTCGGGCAGGCGGGCCGTTTCCTGCCCCCCCCCCCAGCTGTAAAGTTGGCAGGAGCGGGGCGGGAAGGCCTCCCAGAGCCTCCCACTCAATTTCATGCTGCCCCCACGCCACCATCCGACCTGCTGGGGCAGCGTAAAATTCAGGGTGGGAGATACCTGGGCCAGGCATACAGAAATAATTTTAAAGTTATACATTCTGTCTTTTATTTCTATGTATACTTGATTTGATGTGATTTACTTGTATATTTAAATCACAAAACTTGCAGCAATTGAGAGGCAAGAGATGTTGTTAGTTGGAGCATAGGAGTTTCTTTGTAGTATAAACTGAGGCATTGTGAAACGTGAAATGCAAAACCATGATACTACAACACCTTACAAAAGCAAAATATGCAGGTGCTGGAAATGTGAAACAATAACAGCAAATGCTGGGCATACTCAGCAGGTCAAGCAGTATCACTGACTTAAGTATTGCCAGCATTTTCTGTTTTTACTATAACACCTTGACTGGGGGCATATTTATTTAAAAGGCAAATTTCATAATAAAAGTGGACATGGTTGGACTTTGTTCTGTATTTGTGCCCAAATATACATGCAATCAGGCCACAAATCACATACGCTGCCTAAATCAATCCCTGCACTCAAACACATTCCTGCCCATAATGGCCCAGCCCTAAGTTAGAGCATTGTATGCAAGTTTCCTTCAGTTGTGCTTGCTCAGAAATCTTCAAATTACTAGATTTTCAGGCACAGCAGGAAGCTACCATTTTTCTAGGGTTTTATTGCAATTTTGAGCATTTTTAAAACATTGATCCACTTTGAAAATGGCGCTGTATTTTGTTTCTTTAAATACATTTTTTACTTTTCCAATTGTAGGTTATTGAAACGTGCTATGGCTAATGGGCGTGAACGATGGTTAAATGGCCTGAAACTTTGTTTAATACTTAAGGAAGAAATATATGGTGCTTTCTTTGGGCCCCAATTGTTATTGCTTATTTACACCAAGTTTTACTTTGGGTCGATTCTCAGGAAATTTGAGCGAAATTTGACATCAGAGTGGGTGCATTTTCAGGTTGAGACCACAAAGGAAATTGCTACTAGGAATTTGTAATGGAAAAAATGATGTGCAGTGTGTGCAAATGTAAATTTTTGTAGGTTAATCAGTACAAATATTTACTGTTTCTATCAACTTAATGGTTGATTATTAAACATCTGTACAATATTGTGCACAGCAGTACTGTTTAGCAATGTGCACATTCATTAAGTGCAGGTTTTCTATATATCTAAATCTTTAGACAAGACTGTAGACAAACTATTTAAGGTGCATTTTCTATAGTACTAACTTTTAAATATTTTGGGTGGGTGAGAAGCTTTTCAAGGCGAGCAATGCCAGCGAATGAGATGGATTATTTTTACTTGGACACAGACCCAAGAATTCAACCATATAGTGTCATTGGCCTCACAGCACCTGTTTCTCCAGTTCTAAACAGCCTCATAAGCTTCCAATATAGCGTGTGGGGAACCCCAGTTTTCGGTACTTTAGTACCACATGTGAAGGGCTGGCCAACTTGAAGCCACAACTGCATAATTTGGTTTGCTGTTGCATTGTGGGTACTCTTAGAGAGCCCACCTGTTGGGCCGTAACCAACAAGATAGAAGGAGCAAGTGTGCTGACACTGGCCACCACTTCGTTTCTATCCGGTAATCCCCCAATGTCACTTACCTTAGTGCTGCTGCTGTCACTGGCCCAATCTTCAATCCCATGAGCTGCCTTTGCACCATGGGCCTCACCATATAGATACAAGGATTGCTCTTTGGGCCTTTCACGCTCAAAAATGGGCATACCCAAATTTCTAAATCCAAGCATCAGCACTTGCCGGCCAAGTCAGAGGCAAAAAATCATCTTCATCAATTTGCTTTCACCCTAATCTTGAAATGTGCACTTTCATTGTCCTACTGCCATCATCCTGTCGCCTGAGTGAGATTAACAGATTTAGCAATCAACAAGACTGTTTTATGACTACATGAACTAGCAACCAACCTGATTTCACATTGGACCTTTACAACTTCACTGTTCAGTGTACATTTTATTTTGATAAATGTCACTTAAATATATGAAGTAAAAGTAGAACAAATTTTATAGTACTATATACTAATAAGACAAATTGCTTTGCTGTACAACCATGAACAGCACTATATTATGCAAACTACTAGGCTTTAATCTTTACTAGTAACTACAGCACTGTATCTCATTGTGTGTGTTCCAACCATGTGGAGAAGCACTTGCCAATTCCCAAAATGGCATGAGATCAATAACTCAGCAGAGTGGGTGAACGGAATCTGTATTTCACCACTTCATTACATCATGTGTTGCTCTCGCAACATTTTTGTCATGTAACCTAGAGTAAGAAATAATTCTAGGATTACGCAGTCCCTTTTTTTACTTTTAATAATTTCACTGGAAAACTTAATGATCACAACAAGACAGCACTGCATGCATTTTAAAATATGCTTTAAACGTTATAGCTGTCAGACTAACAATGGCATGGGTTCAGTGAATACAAGAAGTTCTGTTCCACAGATGTGCCTACAAGTCAGTCACCACTGCTGACACAGCTTTTTTGAAATGGGTCTTAATGGTGGTTGAGGGATTTTTAACCAAGATTTTTTATTGAATTCAGGCAATTCCAGCAATTAAACTGTTCTGTCTGTACTGATGGTGTCCCTAGTAAAGTCCATATCAAGATGCTCTGAAGTTACAGTTGATATTAGGATGGAGATGCAGATCAGTGTCAGTCAGTCTGTCCCTGTCACAAGGTTGTGGCATGGTCTTTTTCTGATCTTAAGACTAGGAAAAGCAACCATTCTTTCACTAACACAACTAATACAATGGGAATGGAAGAATGCTTATTTTTTTTAAATTATTTTAATTTGTGACTCTTCTGGTTTTTATTCCTTGATCTCTTGTTCATTTTTTTTTTAAACTGCGAGACGTGCAGTTTGTATAGACTAACAGGGATTGCTAGGTAAAATAATCCAGTTATGTTGGAATAATCATTTCTTCATATGATCTTAATCTAAATATCTGCAACTTAATCTGTCTCCATCCTTTTCTACTACAGACATCTTTTTTTGTAACATACTGTGCCTTTTACATAATTATTGACCCAAGGTTTCCTAGCAATTGGACCATTTATAGAAGCAACTCCAAGCCCTTATCAAACAGTGTCAGTGTTATCACTAGGCCTTTTTGGCAATTTATATCATTACACTAACTATACTTGAAACAATATGCTTTTGTGTTATGCTGGTGCACTTCTCATGTAATACCTGTAATTCATTTCAAATTGCTCACAGGACTACCATCCACCAGTAAGAAACCTGCAACCAATGCATTACTTTAGTGTTATACAGCTTAAAGTGCTCATTCCAAACATAAGCAAAATTTGGTATGACAAAATGTGTAATCTATTTGTACTCTTGGTTGTTTTTCCAGTTCAAGTGGACATAATACAATTGTACTTTATTGAAATCCTAGTGACAACACTTCCATGGAGGGCATCTCTCTATTATGGTCTCCTCTTTCTCAGTGGAGCATCTAGATTTTTCTCCAACACCCATTTTTCATTTTTTGTTAATGTACTGCTGTTCCTTGTGAATCATGAAACTTATGATTGAGAGATGCTAAATTCTCTTGCATTTTATTCTGGTGGCTTGTACATTTTTAATAGCTAGTACTTTTCATTTTTGGTTAGGTCTTTCTTAAACATAGCGCTTGCAAAACAACTCTGCAGAAAAGGTGCTTGCATTGCAATAGATTACCTTTTCAGTATCAGACCATGCTATTGTCACAAAGAACACCAAGTACAAAGAAGGTTCATACAAATAATTGGACAGGTACACGCAGCATAATAAACTTCAGGACATTAATCAGTTTATGCACACAGACATATAATCTAAAGCAATACTTACATTCCATATTATGGAAAATATTGGGAATTTGAACTATTAAAATTATCCAAACTTCACTTAAGCAGTATTATATATTTTTATGCTAACATTTGTTCTTTCTTTCTTTACAGCACCACTTTCCACAATACTAAGTAACCATTTTGGTTACCGCCCAGTAGTGATGCTGGGTGGACTGCTCGTTAGTATGGGAATGATGGCCGCATCGTTTGCACGTGCAATTGTAGAAATGTACATTGCTATTGGCGTTGTCTCAGGTAATTGCCATTCCTAACTGTTCAATCCATATAGATGTTCTGATGGGTTGGAGCAGACCAACCTTTGCCGCACTTATTCTTTATTTAATTTCAAAATGTATGCATTTTCTGCCATTACAATTCCAAAAATGATTGCAACTTTTTGATGCCAAATATTTTACTTCTAGATAGTGAAAATGCTATCTAAATCTGAGAATACTATTATGTACTAGTGTGTTTAATTTTACTTTTGTTTAGTTAACATTTATTTTTCTTATTACACTTCCCACATAAATTTCTGGAAGAGAAGATAGGTAGCTGACATACATTCAGACCTTTACCTATCCTGACCTGGAACCAGCTGGTAGGAGCTGAGGAACATTAGCTCTACCTACAGAGGAATTGCTAACCTCCATGTGGCATGTTTTTCCCACCAATCATCCCCTCCCCACCCCTTGCCGAAAGCTTTGATTGCTGAAATTGTCAAAATGATTTTACTGGCCTTGTAGTACCGTGGATTACTGGGATGATTCCCTGCTTCTAGCACCCAGGTTTCCTCCAAATGAAGGTGGAGGGGTTGCAACTGCAGTATAATTAATACTTAAGCATTCTATGTCCACCACTGAGTGGATCGTCATTACTTAACAGAACATAAGAAATTGTGCAGGATATCAATGCATGAGAAGATTTACATGAGTATAAATATATCCATTGTTCCTGCTTGGAAACTTGCTCTAGTTCACTGGTTCTTCCCAAAGAAGGCAAATCCCTCCTATCCTTCGATCTATTGTCCTACTGTCAATACTTTTTTTTTAAACAAAGGTTACCTTTCTTAAATTTTCCATCATAAATTCTGGTTTAATCGGTGTTTGCAGTGTTTTTTCTTGCATGGCCGTCACATATGTGACATTACGAGCTGTGGTTTTGAAAACTTTGCGAATTCATTTGTCATTTATCTCCTGTGCCAAGCCTGGTATTGTGCACTTTCAAACCTACTACCATCCGATTGGCTTCTACCAAAGCTTAGTTCAAAACTACCTAGTTTCTATTATCTCTGCTGTAGTTGGTAACTCATCCTCTTCTATTAAGTCAAGAACACCCTTGGGCTTTACATTCTCTCTCTTCCTTCACCATATCATTACCTTCCCCTCGGCATTCAACCTCAGTGTTTTTGCTAATGCTTCAATTCTATATTCAAAAATTTGTTTCAGATTACATGCTCTCTATTCTTCAATGCAATGGTTAAATTAATATCCTGATTTTCTTTGGTGCCCATCAACAAGGCAGAGAAATTCTTGTTTCTTTTGCATCCTTTTAAAGGCACAGTTCCTTCAGGTCTCGTGTAAGTTCAACCAACTAACTTCTTTTAACCTCAGTGGTTTCACCCTTAGTTCTTGTTCCCCCTCAAGGCCCCTTGCCTATCCATTGAGATTATCCTAAGAAAATAAACTCCAACCACCCAGACCCCCACCTGAGTAAGAGGGGCCAGGAAATTCAAAAGCCAAAGGGTGCAGTATTTTTTCAGTTTCTGCCTTTCGCCTGTTAAATGAGAAGTGTAACAAACTTAAGACAATAACTCCCAAAGTAGTTGTGTACTGTAGTGGGAGATGAGTGGTGACAGAAGATGCAGTGACGACAAACTTTTTTTTTTCTTTGTGGTGTCTCTGCTGACCACTGTGGCAAAGCACTTAGTCCCTGGAGTTTTAGCTGAAGAGGATCTGGTCTAATGCTGAACTTGCTAAAATAAGTATCATTTGGGGGAGCGTCTAGTAGTAGATCCTGACAACTTCATGAAGTTGCCCAGCATCAGATTGACCTGCTCTGCTCCCTCCACTGCCAACTGGTGCAGCAATTTTGCCACTTGCTCTACATTTTTCACAATAATTCAGACCAGATTCATTGTTGCAGAGATGTATGTAGAAGCCAAATTAATTTGCAAGATTTTATTTCCCCACACAAACCTCATCCAGTGCACCTGATGAGATCTGATGTACATTTGAATTTTCCCTGTATGTAAAGCTGCTGTTTAGACTTCTTAAGATAAACTGGAATTTTGCATTTTAGAGAAGACTTCTCGTGTTTTTTCAGCTGCAGATAAAAAAAAAATAAGTGGACAGCTGTGTGAACAGGAACTTTCCCATACCTCTCTGATCTGGCTGCTACTACCTGACTTGTATGGGTATTAAGAATGTCAACAACAGCAATTATGGCATCTTTACTTACTCCAAGGTTTTCCACTGCTGGGCCCCCAATTAAGGCAATATTGGCACTAAATTCGTCAAACCAAGTGTGCACTCAGTTGGCAGGCTGCTCAGAATCTCCCACTCGTCTTGAACTAGTTCCTGAAATAGAAGCACTTTGTTCATTCTTCCTTTAGATGACAAGGTACTATGTCTACCCTTCTGCAAAATAGTTACTGAGCAACTTAAAAGAGCTTACAAAACTCTGGCCCTTGAGTGATGCTGACGCTGCTGCAACAGGACATGTACAGAGGCCATATAGTTTAGACTTCCTACATCTATACTATAATTATTAATGGAGTAATGGAGCAGCTATTTTAACAAAACAGAGACTTTCAGTGGCAAGTGATACTGAGCTAAACAAGCCTTTCTGAAAATCCAAGGACAACTATTCTGGTCTATGCCAGCACAGGCAGTATAATCACCCAAGTGTCATTCAGGAGCTAGCAAGTAATGACATCTGCAGTGGTAATCAATAGGATTGCTCCTAGTGAAGTAGGCTATAGTCAAAATGAAAATTACAGAAATATCCCACACTGTCTCGTATGCAACAGTGTGGACAAGATTACTTCACTACATAACTCCATACTCTTGAATTTCTTTAAAGGGAAAGTTTCCCACTGATATTCATACAGGTCGAGCATGCTACCATAGCAATCCTCAGTACAGGACTTGAATAGGGACAGTTCTTGAAGCTAAATACGCATTTTGTTAATATTATAACTGACGCTGAAACTAAGTTTCACAATTACATAATTACATTTTGGCTTGGTTAACTTGTTGATGAGTTTGTTTCTTTTCCAAAACAGGAGTAGGTTTCTGTCTCAGCTTCCTTCCCACAATCTCAATCCTCTCCCAATACTTTGAAAAATATCGCTCTCTTGTCATAGCTGTGGCCTCCACAGGAGAGTGTTTCGCTGTCTTCATTTTTGCACCTGGTAAGTGTCTAATCTGATATCATAGCCCAGCCACTGAATTCTGATTAAGTAACACTTAAACTGGTGCGGGTCAGAAGGCAGAGAATTGTGCACTGGGTGCAGGCTGCACTGACGTAACTTGCAAGAACACGACTACTTTATACCTAAATCGAAATTGTTTTTGGGCCAGGTCCATTACTACTGCTACTACCACCAGCATTTCTACACAATTGACAAGTAACCTACCAAGCTACATTTCAAAGCTTTATATGGATTATATGGTGTAGAAATCCAGCAAGACCTGGACAATATCCAGGCTTGGGCTGATAAGTGGCAAGTAACATTCGTGCCACACAAGTGCCAGGCAATAACCATCGCCAACAAGAGAATCTAACCATCTCCCCTTGACATTCAATGGCATTACCATCGCTGAATCCCCCACTATCAACATCCTGGGGGCTACCATTGACCAGAAACTGAACTGGAGTAGTCATATAAATACCGTGGCTACAAGAGCAGGTCAGAGGCTAGGAATCCTGAGGCGAGTAACTCACCTGACTCCCCAAAACCTGTCCACCATCTACAAGGCACAAGTCAGGAGTGTGATGGAATACTCTCCACTTGCCTGGATGGGTGCAGCTCCAACAACACTCAAGAAGCTCAACACCATCCAGGAGAAAGCAGCCTGCTTGATTGGCACCGCATCTACAAACATTCACTCCCTCCTCCACCGACACACAGTGGCAGCAGTGTGTACCAACTACAAGATGCACTGCACCAAGGCTCATTAGACAGCACCTTCCAAACCCACGACCTCTACCAACTAGAAGAACAAGGTCAGCAAATGCATGGGAACACCACCTGCAAGTTCCCCTCCAAGTCACACACCATCCTGACTTGGAACTATATCGCCTTTCCTTCACTGTCGCTGGGTCAAAATCCTGGAACTCCCTTCCTAACAGCACTGTGGGTGTACCTACCCCACATGGGCTGCAGTGGTTCAAGAAGGCAGCTCACCATCACCTTCTCGAGGGCAATTAGGGATGGGCAATAAATGCTGGCCTGGCCAGCAACGCCCACATCCCATGAATGAATTTTTAAAAAAAGTTAGATTAGATTTACATTTGTCTGCTGATGTGCAATATTTATTGATACCTGTTGATCTCCTGTGACTTTGAATAGTCAATACCAAATATGTACCATAAACATATAATACAATAAAGATGACAAACTCTCCATATAGAGTAAATATTATAAGGTCTTAAAAAGTTAAAGGTATTAAAAGTTGATGAATTAATTGCAGATGCTTTAGTCTTCCAAAACACATTCAATCCAGGAATTGTCCCCTTGGAATTAAAGGGTGGGACAGAGAAAACAGGAATTTGTAGACCTAGATACTATAGGTCTGTAGAAAGACATCATTACAAACAGCGTGACTAAGTAGTTGGATGAATATGAACTGATCAGAGAGAGCCAGCATTGATTTGTAATATCATGTCTGTCTAACCTAGTTGAATTTATTTGCAGAGAGCGCTAATGTAGTTAACGTGGATGTTATTTGTATGAACTTCTAGAAGTTATTTGAGAAGGCTCCACACAAGAAACTTAGCAAAAATAGAAGCACATGGAATTGACATGTGTAGGGAATTAATTAGGAAGTAGGAGACAGAGAGCTGGGATAATGGGTATATATTTCCATTGGCAGATTGTGACTAGTGGTGTCCTCCAGAGACTTGTTCTGGGGCCTCAGCTTTTCACTATATTTATCAATGACTTTGATGAAGGAAAATTTGTGGCAAATAGAGTTCAGTGGGGAGGGGGGGGAAGGAGAAGAAAGACAGAGTGTTAGCTTATTCACTTGGACTTGAGAGAGATCAGAGTATTTGTTAAATGTCGCTAAGTTGGAAACCTACAGGAATCACTTAAAAACTAGTGGACAGACACAAAGGAAAACCTATTGGAATGTTCGCTTTATCTCAAGGTGGGGGCAGGTGGAAGTTGGGGTGTATAAAGTTCTGCTTAGATTGCATCTGGAGCACTATATTCAGTTCTGGACAGGCACTTGAGCAAGCATATATTAACGTTGAAGGGGTTGCAGTAGATTCACCAAATGATGACCATAAAAAAGGATTAAATTAATGAAGTATAAACACATGGACTAAACTTGTATTACCATTTGTACAGAAGATTAAGGGATGATCTCATGAGGTGTTTAGGATTATTAAAGGATTTAATAGGGTAGATGGAGAGAGTCCAGAAAAGGGTGCATATCTTAAAATTGGATCTAGGCCATTTAGGAGTGATGTCAGGAAGCACTTCTTCACAAAGCCCATTCTGCTGCTGAAACCTTCATCCATATTTTTGTTATCTCCAGACCTGATTATTCCAAAGCTCTCATGGCCAGCCTCCCATCTTTCACCCTCTAAACTTCAGCTCACCCAAGGCTCTGCTGCCCATATCATGACTCACACCAAGTCTTGTTCATCCATCACTCCTGTGTCGCTGACCTACACTGGCTCCCTGTCCAGCATTGCCTCAAACTTAAAATTCTCTTCCGTGTGTTCAAATCCTTTCTTGGCCTTGCCCCACCCTAATTCTGTAACCACCTACAACCCTCCCAGAACTCTCTTCCTCCAATTCTGGCTTCTTGTGTATCTTCAATTTCCTTTACCCCTCTACTGGTGGTCATGCATCCAGCAGTCTAGGCCTTAAGTGTGGAATTCCCTCCAGAATCCTCTACCTTTTCCTCCTAAAATGCTCCTTAAAACCTACCTCTTTGACCAAGCTTTTGGTCACCTATCCTAATATTTCCTTATGTAGCTCTGTATCAAATTCTGTCCGATAACTCTCCTACGATGTACCCCTGTGACGTTTTATTATGTTAAAGATGTTATTTAAATGCAAGTTGTCTGTTGGAAATAGAAATGCTCTCCAAAAAAGCTGTTAAGGATAGGTCAATTGAAAATGTCAAAACTAAGTGATAAATGTTTGTTTGTGAAGTAAGGATACTAAGGGATATGGAGCTTGGTGGTGGTAAATGGCAAGACACAGATCAGCCATGATCCAACTGAATGGTAAGAACAGGTTTGAAGGGCTGCATGGCCTACTCCATTCCTATAATTGGGTGCACGCAAAGAATAAGAAATATAATTAAATAATGTTTTGTTCTCTCTTTCCAGCTTTTACAATACTGAAGAATCACTTTGGGTGGAAAAACTGTCTCCTAGTCATAGGTGCACTGCAGCTAAATATTGTTGCATGTGGAGCTCTACTTCGGCCACTTGTTATCAGAAAAATAGAGGAAAAACCAGTGGACGTGGCCATGGAAACCAAGTACATGCTGGAGAATGAGGAAACTTGCATCTCCATTGAGTCTGTGGATTCAGGAGTGGAATCTTTATCTACCTCATGTGATCATTTGGAACATAGTAAGAAGTGTAGAACAAATGATATTCACAAAGATAATCTTGAGATGCTTCCAACTAGGAAGCCAAAAGCACAGCATCAATTAACGTTGCTTGACTTTTCAATTCTAAAAAACAAAAGCTTCATCTTTTATGCACTTTTTGGACTATTTGCCACTTTAGGATTCTTTGCACCTCACCTGTATGTGATTCCCCTCAGTATTAGCCTGGGTGTTGATGAATGGGCAGCATACATGCTATCTGCTATGGCAATTACAGAGGTGCTTGGTAGATTCTCAGCAGGCTGCATCCTCAACAAGCAGCCCATACGGAAGATTTACATTGAACTGATCTGTGTGAGCCTACTGAGCATAGTGCTGTTGTGCTTTCCATTCACAAAAGGATTCTGGAGCCTTGTTACTTGCAGCATGCTGTATGGATTCATGTTTGGCACTGTGGCTAGTGTCCACATTCCAATGTTGGCAGAAGATGATGTGGTTGGGGTTGAGAAGATGTCATCTGCTGTCGGAATCTACATCTTTATACAAAGCTTTTCTGGACTTGCTGGGCCACCTATTGGAGGTATTGTTTTTGATTTCATCACCACCTGAGCCAAGCCTCAAATTTACATACTAGCAGGGTAGAAACTGTAGAGAAAATGAAGTGAGTGAATAGACTACATTTAATTTGATCCAAAAATAGCTATCTGGCATTACAGTAGGTAACATTTCTCCATTATAGTATACTGTTTTAGGGAAAAGTTGTGCCCTTACCCTTAAACAAGTGCTCCAAAAGGGCAAAATGATAAGAATTCTTAGTGGAATGTACACTGTGCAAAAAAGCTAATATATTCTGCAAAAAGATCAATAAAATACATGTGTACTTTGGACAAGCAAATATGTTTACAGTCTTGTACACCTTATTTTAGAAAGTTTGAACTACGAATAGGAGATTTCTGACATGCAAATTCTTAGGCCTGCTACATTACAGACACTGTAAACTGTATAGTGCAGCTCACTTATTAAGCCAGCAGAATCAAATTTGTATAAGTTATGTGAAACCATTGCTTAATAACTGCAATCGGTGCAAATTAAAATTTGAGAGGTTTCCTGGTAATCAAATGAATTGGCTGGGAAATTTTCAAAAGTTAATTTTTAAGTTTTTGAATGTTAAGAGCTAACTATCCCACTAGCTGTTTTTAGACAAAGCGTTTGGATGCCACGTAGGCAATTTCCCCTAGGAAGAAAGCTCAGCAACACAAATAACTAATATAGTAATGACTAGGGCCTTAGTTTCCAACTTGTGTCCCAGTAACCAAGCTTTTCAACCCAAAGGTGGCTTCTTTTTGAGAGATTATTTGCGTCAGCAAATTGACTACTGGCAGTATTAGCAAATGGATAAGCTATATCTAATAACTTGAAAAATATTCTTCTACCTCCAATGCACTCATTTCCCAATAAATCTATCCGTTATACTTGCCACTATAGAAAGGAATTATATATGTATGTAGACTAATGCTCATTTGCATAATAGATTTAACTTTATAATTTCAACCAAGACTTCTGTTCCATCTTTGGAAACTAAATTCAAATCATTTTACCAGTGGTTCTTGCATACTGTGCCAACCAGACCCTCTTAATGTATGAAGCTTTTCATTTGCTTACACGACAATTTGAGTATGCTGAAATCTGTACACAAAATATTCAATCTTTATCTGGTGTATAAATTGATCCAATTTTATTAAATTTGCATCAGAATCTGCCTTCATGCCAAAAAGCTCTGGATTTCGAGCTAGAGTTTCAATTTAATACTCTTGAAGCTATACATGATTAAGATGCGTGTGTCCCAAACCAAATGCAGTTAAAAGGGTTTGAGGAGCAAGTGTATGACGCTAAATGATAATGTAACAATATTTAGGCTACCACTTCTTACTTTTTGAGTAGTCTGGAAGAAATTTATTATAAATTTAAAAGATGAAAGTTCGATTGACTTTTTAAAAAATTTATTTTCAGGTTGGCTTGTGGATGTTACAGGCCAGAATTATGGATCTGCCTTCTTCTTCTGTGGCATCGGTATGAGCTTGGGTGCATTTCTTCTGGCATTAGTTCGGCCATCTAAAAACGGGTTCTGTCGGAGAAAACAACCTCAGGAGACTGATCAACAGACATTACAGAAAGATCTCAAAATTGCCCAGGATGTACCTCAAGACTTCCTAGATATAGACTTGAAGAAACTAGAAAGTTTACAGAATCAATTTCAAAGTGCCACATGAAGAAATAGTCATACGCCACCACAACCAAGTGCATATTCCTCTTTTTAAAGGTATCTCGTATCTAGCTTGCCAACTTCCTCAACTTGGCTGTATTTAATCTCAAATTTTTCCTATTTTCAAACCATTAACAAAACTGCTTGCTTGTTTTGTAACAAAATACTGCAAGAAGCAATTTTTTTCATGTTTACTATTTAGTTAAAAAGAGGCTAAAGTTCAGATGAACTAAAAGTGCCCAGAAACCTACAAAAATGAAAGCGGGAACACAATGAAACCTATGGAAAGGATTCAAGCTTGTACAGATTGCATCCAGAATATGTCACCAAAATGAGTAGGAGCAATCTCATAGCAAAAACTCCATTCGCTTGTGTTTTACCCTTTGGGTAAATTAGTGTGTAATAGGCCTGGACATTTTGTCTTATAAAGATATCTCCTTAAATAGGATAATGATCAAAAACATTTGACACAATGGCCTAATAGTTCAAGCCACTGAACGCTGTGTTCCAAAATATGGTGGCCGAGTTCCAAGGATGTTAATTATTTCAACTTTCCCGTATCTACTGCTCCTTCTTTGTTCAGACCACGATAAAGCACTATAAAATGAATAAATGTTATTTCAGTGTTTGGGGGGAAAGAGAGAAATAGGCAATTCAATTTAACAGGTAGTAATTTATGAAAACAGCATTTATAGTTGAGGAAAAATGTGACCCAGAGAATGCTGGAGGATGCAAGCTTATATGCCATTATGGAGTTGATGTGTGGATTGTGTACAGTATCATTTTAACACCCTTGATTATACAAAACATATTCTAAGTTCCTGAGTTTTACAGCAGTTTGAAATAACTACATCTGGCAGTTTACTCTATGTATACTTTTCATTCTTCAAACAGTTTCCTCTTGCACCCTAAACAGCTCTTTTAAGAAAAAAAGCAAGCCATCAAAAACTTGCATACTACCACCATATCTAGGACACTTTTCTAGCACTCCTCCCACACTCCTGGATTAGATACAATAAAGTCCTTGACAGTTTGAAAAAGAGACTGTTCTCAAACTTCCTCCTGCCAATCCAACTTTACTGGGTTTTTTGGATTATTAATACTAAGTTTTTAAAAAATTTTTGAGCTTTAAATACTGGACCCTACATGGTCCTGAGAATGGTGTGTGGGATTGTAAATATTTGGTACTTGCAGGAAAAATCCTGGTTCGCATCAATGTGTTACAATACTAAGGTTGCAGCATTATAAGATAGTGTTCTTTTGAGCCTCCTTATCTCGAGAGACAATGGATACGCGCCTGGAGTGGCTATAAAGGCCAGTTCTAGAGTGACAGGCTCTTCCACAGGTGCTGCAGAGAAATTTGTTTGTCGGGGCTGTTGCACAGTTGGCTCTGCCCTTGCGCCTGTCTTTTTTCCTGCCAACTACTAAGTCTCTTCGACTCGCCACATTTTAGCCCTCTCTTTATGGCTGCCCGCCAGCTCTGGCGAACGCTGGCAACTGACTCCCACGACTTGTGATCAATGTCACAGGATTTCATGTCGCGTTTGCAGACGTCTTTAAAGCGGAGACGTGGACGGCCGGTGGGTCTGATACCAGTGGCGAGCTCGCTATACAATGTGTCTTTGGGGATCCTGCCATCTTCCATGCGGCTCACATGGCCAAGCCATCTCAAGCGCCGCTGACTCAGTAGTGTGTACAAGCTGGTACAAGATAGTGTAGAAGAGGAATAAGCCACAGTGCTATACATTTAACTGGAATACTTTATAGGCAAAAAAAGTGAAACTTTTTTCATCATAAAGCAGTATCAGTTTGTCAAATGTTCTGCTCTGGAATAACGAAATTAGTGTAGCTGCAAGTGCATCTGCGCTCATCAACAAATATTAACAGAATCCCATTTACACAGGTGGAGGGGGGTTTGGATGGCCATCCAGGATTTAGTCTGGTCACAAAGGAGCCCTGTATGCTCATGTTGACCTTTTGCATCAAGATTGAGCCCAATTTATCTATTGGTGTTCTGGATGATTAACTTCCAGCAATGGGGCAATCTATGGGAACCACAAAAGGAAAGCTGACACAGATGGGACATAATGTATTCAGGCAGGAAGTATCAATGCCTACGGGTGTCAACTGACATCTTTTTAATCTTTAATAGCATATGCAGCAGTATCAAACTCAATGTGATATGAATTCTTTCCAAATAACTTGGGTATCTGCATAATGGGAAATACTCACCTTACAGAAAATGTACAAGATTTAAAAAAGCATGGAATGACTAATTTTCTTTCTAGTATGGAGACTCCAGACAGGGTGCTCTCTTTCTGCTCAGTCACATTGAGATGTTACTGACTGGGTCTGTTGCCACGCACCCACCCAAGAGTTTTTCCATGAAGATAATGGGGGCCTTGATTTCATGCTTAACTGAGCTGCTCCAGACACAAGACTGAAGGAAACCATGGTAAAGTATGCTATCTAATTTCTCATTCTTTGGTATTGCCTCTGGTGAAGCAGCTTTAAAAGCTGTGGCAAAAACAAGAAATGCTGGATTCACTCAGCAGGTCTGGCAGCATCTGTGGAAAGAGAAGCAGAGTTAACGTTTCGGGTCAGTGACCCTTCTTCGAAGAAGGGTCACTGACCCGAAACGTTAACTCTGCTTCTCTTTCCACAGATGCTGCCAGACCTGCTGAGTGAATCCAGCATTTCTTGTTTTTGTTTCAGATTTCCAGCATCCGCAGTATTTTGCTTTTATTTAAAAGCTGTGGTCCTTGCTGCTCCAGGATACATGAGAATGTTCCCAATAGCTGGTGACGCACTAGCAGAGGTAAGACCCAAATTGAGGGTACTTGTTTCAACAATGATTATTTTTAAAAACATCAAAACCAACTTTCATACAAGTACATCATTTTTAAGTTGTGGCTGTATTCTGGGTAAAATAATGACTCCAGACTTTCTTTACCTTGGATTCAGCTGAAATAGATTTGAAATTTTTAATCCTAATTGGGATACTCCATTAAAGACTGCACTGATTATTGAGAAATTTGTGGCATAGGCTTTCCTACTCATCTGAATATGTCTGGCAGAAAAGAAGATAAAATGACATGTCAAAATCAAAGACTATTCAAATTCCCAATACGTGGCAATTGCAGCCATACAACTGAGTGCTGGTCTCTACTTCAGCATTAGCAGATTCATCACTGGAGAAGGAAAATCAGATAGAATGTGTGGTATTAGTCTTACTTATTGTTCAACACCTCTTGCACTCCACTTTTGATACAACTGTTTATAATCTGACTTATATACTTACTATACAAGCTATTGCATATGGCTTGTCTGTATATCAAAATGAATAAAATACTCAGGTATTATAACGTTAAGCTTGATGATTCGCGATGCAAGTTATTAGGATTGAACAAATACTGGCAATCAACAATCTGAAGAATGTAACTAGGTTATCTAAAGGTACATCTCTGAACAAAACTGCTACCGACTTTTAAAAACTACAACAAATTGCATCTCAAAAACTGTAGATTACTTCAAAGTAGGTTCAAGCAGAATTTCAGTTTATCTCACTGTAACTCGTACTTGTGCTTTCTAACATTCAATTTCATCAGCCCCTGTAACTTACAGTAGTTTAAAAAAGTTAAGATTTGCTTCATATCTGTAATTTTCCAATAAAACATTTTAAAAATAGACTTTTGTTTACTTTCAAATAGCAAGAGTGCAATAGTTTAATGAAATATTTAAAGAACCAACAAATGTACATTTACTATAGCAAAACATTTCGCACAAAAGTAAACTAAGTTCAAGTGGACAAGTTATTTAAGCATCACCACGTCCTTTAAAAGATCAGTAGTAAAGTTGTATAATCGTAAAGTGCTCAAAATGCACATTGAGTCAGTCAGTATCCAAAATCCTGTAAAGTTCTCCTATTGCTGCATCTAATTTTTTTTTTTAAGAGATACAGCACTGAAACAGGCTCTTTAGCCCACCGAGTCAGCACCGACCATCAACCACCCATTTATATTAATCCTACATTAATCCAATGTTCCTACCTTCCCTTAATTCACCTACCTATACTAGGGGCAATTTACAATGGCCAATTTACCTATCAGCCTGCGAGTCTTTGGCTGTGGGAGGAAACCGGAGCACCCGGCGAAAACCCACGCGGTCACAGGGAGAACTTGCAAACTCCGCACAGGCAGTACCCAGAATCGAACCCGGGTCGCTGAATAATTCTTCATTAAAGATTATTGCAGGGTTATGATCTTAACTATTCTGTCTGGAAGTCTATTTCACTGTGCTGCCAGACTGTTTCCAACATCCAGTCTTGGATGAGCCACGGTTTCCGAAACATTCGGGCGACCAATGCTTCAGTCTTCAGCCTCCGCCACAATATCCAAATGAACATACAAAATTGACAGGAAGCAAAGGACGAGCTGGTTCATCAGTAGGCCTGCTCCGCCATTCAAGAAAGATCATGGCTGAACGTCTAATTCAGTACCCTGTTCCTGCTTTCTCCCATATCCCTTGATCTCTTGGGCATTAAGAAATATCTCCTTAAACATATTTAATGACTTGGCCTCCACTGCCCTCTATGTTAGAGAATTCCACAGGTTTACTGAGTGAAGAAATTTCTCCTCATCTCGGTTCTAAATGGCATATCCTGAGACTGTGACCCCTGGTTCTGGACTCCCCAGCGATTGGGAACATCCTCCCAGCACATAGTCTGCCCCAGACTCAGGATGCCTGGCGCATCACGATTAGCCACTTTTCTTAAATACCAACATCCCCCTCTTCCTCCGACTCCACAGCATGCAATTTCCCGGAAAAGGCAAAAAGGGGATAAGCACTCTGGAAGAATCCTCTTTGACCCCACAGGCGATCAAAACCAGACCAGGAAAGCAGGTGCGCCATTTGTCCTCAGTGGTTGCTCTATCAAGCCGAACATGACAAAGCACCCACTTCCACTGCCCCTAACTTAGTTCATCCAAGCCTTTGCCAACTCCAGATCAAACTATTTCAATACTCTCGTGGTCTGCCTCCCATCTTTCATTTTCTCTAAAGTTCAAGTCATCTAAATTCTACTATCACATTCTGTTCCGCACCAAGACCCACTTGCTTACCACTCCTGTCAATTAATCGGAGAACATTTAGGAAACAGTGATCATTGTCTCATAAGGGTTAGGCTGACTATGGAAAAGGACAAAGAACAATCCCGAGTAAGAATAAATAACTGGGGGAAAGCCAACCTTAAGATAAAGAAAACCTTTTTGGCACAATGTAACGAGTGGTGTGCCACAGGGATCTGTGCTGGAGCCTCAACTTTTTACAATTTATATTAATGACTTAAATGAAGGGACCGAAGGTATGGTTGCTAAATTTGCTGATGACACAAAGATAGGTAGGAAAATAACATGTGAAGAGGACATAAGGGGGCTACAAAGGGACATAGATAAGTGAGTGGGCAAAGACCTGGCAAATGGAGTATAATGTGGGAAATTTTCCACTTTGGCAGGAAGAATAAAAAAGCATATTATCTAAATGGTGAGAGATTGCAGAGCTCTGAGATGCAGAGGGATCTGAGTGTCCTAGTGCATGAATCGCAAAAGGTTAGTATGCAGATACAGCATGTAATTAGGAAAACTAATAGAATGTTACTGTTTATCGTGAGGGGAATTGAATGCAAAAGTAGGGAGGTTATGCTTCAACTACACAAGGCATTGGTGAGACCACATCTGGAGTACTGTGTGCAGTACTGGTCTCCTTATTTAAGGAATTATTAAATGCATCGAAGCAGTACAGAGAAGGTTTACTAGACTAATACCTGGAATGGGTGGGCTGTCTTATGAGGAAAGATTGGACAGGCTAGGCTTGTGTCCGCTGGAATTTAGAACAGTAAGAGGCGACTTGATTGAAACATATAAGATCCTGAGGGGTCTTGACAGGGTGGATGTAGGAAGGATGTTTCCTCTGGTGGGAGAATTTAGAACTAAGGATCATTGTTTAAAATTAAGGGGTCACCCATTTAAGACAGAGATGAGGAGAATTTTTTTTTCTCAGAGGGTTGTGAGTCTTTGGAATTCTCTTCCTCAAAAGGCAGTGGAAGCAGAGTCTGAATATTTTTAAGACAGAGGTAGATAGATTCTTGATAATCAAGGGGGTGGAAATGTGGAGTTATCAGTTCAGCCATGAACTAATTGAATGGCAGAGCAGGCTCGAAGGTTCGTATGTGCGCTTATGACAGGTGTCAGGTAGAAATTACTATTGAGAACCAGGTTGAATACAGAAGGTTCAGAGAAGTGAAAAAGCAAATAAGAAAAGCAAAGAGGGAGTATATAAAGAGACTGGCAGTTAACATAAAAGGGAATCCCAAAGTCTTCTATGGGCATAGAAATAGTATTTAAGAGTTGGTAAAAGGAGGAGTGAAGGTGATTAGGAACTAAAAAGGGGATTTACGCATGGAGGCAGAGAGCATAGCTGAGGTGTTAAATGAATAATTTGTAGCTATCTTTACCAAAGAAGAAGATGCATCCCAGGCAATGGTGAAAGAGGAGGTAATTAAGACACTAGGACTCTACTGGGACCCCTGTTTTTTCTGGTGTATATTAACAATTTGGACATAAATGTAGAGGGCATGATCAAGAAGTTTGCGGATGACACAAAGATTGGCCGTGTAGTAGATGGCGAGGAGGATAGCTGTAAGCTGCAGGAAGATATTGATAGTCTGGTCAGATGGGCAGAAAAGTGTCAAATAGAATTCAACTTAGAGAAGTGTGAGGTGATGCATTTGGGAGGTCAAACAAGGCAAAGGAATAAAAGATTAATGGGAAAATACTGAGAAGTGTAGAGGAAGTAAGAGACCTTGAAGTGAATGTCCACAGATCCCTGAAGGTTGCAGGACAGGTCAATAAGGTGGTTAAGAAGGTATATGGAATCCTTTATTAGCCAAGGTACAGAAGAGCAGGGAGGTTATGCTGGAACTGTATTACTCATTGATTAGGCCACAACTTGAGTACTGTGTGCAGTTCTGATCACCTCTGCAGAGAGGATGTGATTGCACTGGAGAGGTTACGAGGATGTTGCCAGGACTGGAAAAATGCAGTTAGGAGGAAAGATTGGATAGGCTGGGGTTATTCTCCTTGGAACAGAGAAGCCTGAGGGAAGATCTGATTGAAATGTACAACATTTTGAGGGGCCTCGATAGAGTGGAGGTAAAGCGTCTATTCACTTTAAACTTGCAATGATTCTAGAAGGGATTAAAATTGACAAGGAGGAGGTACTGGATAGGTTGTCTGTACCTAATGTGGATAAGACACCAGGACCGAATGAGATGCATCAAGGATACTGAGGTAAGTGAGAGTGATATTGTACAGGCACTGGCCATATTATTTCAGTCTTCCTTAGACTTGAGGGTGGTGCTAGAGGATTGGAGAATTGCAAATGTTACACTCTTGTTCAAAGAAGGGTGTAAAGATAAGACCAGCGACAACAGGCCAGTAAGTTTAACTTCGGTGGTGGGGACCCTTCTAGAAAGAATAATTCAGGACAAAATTAATAGTCACATGGACAAAAGCGTGTTAATTAAAGAAAGCCAGCATGGATTTCTTAAGGGAAAATCATATTGAACTAACTTGCTGGGGTTTTTTGAAGAGGTAATAGGGAGGGTCAATGAGGGCAATGCAGTTGATGTAGTGTACATGGACTTCCAAAAGACTTTTGATACAGTGCCACACAACAGTCTTGCGAGCAAAGTTATAGCTCATTGAATAAAAGGGACAGAAACACCAAAAATACTAAATTGCTGAGTGACAGGAAACAAAGAGTAGTGGTTAATGGATGTTCTTCGGGCTGGAGGAAGGTTTGTAGTGGAGATCCCCAGGGGTCAGTGTTAGGACCCTTGCTTTTCCTGATGTATATTAATGACCTAGACCTTGGTGTACAGGGCACAATTTCAAAGTTTGTGGATGATTCAAAACTTGGAAGCATTGTGAACTGTGCGCAGGATAGTGTAGAACTTCAAAAGGACGAAGGCAAGTTGGAATGGGCGGACAGATGAAGTTCAATGCAGAGAAATGTGAAGTGATTCATTTTGGTAGAAGAACATGGAGAGACAATATAAAATAAAGGACACAATTCTAAAGGGGGTGCAGAAGCAGAGGAACCTGGGTGTATATGTGCATGTCACTGAAGGTGGCAGGACAGGTTGAGAGAGCAGTTAATTAAGTATACAATATCCTGGATTTTATTAATGGGGGCATAGAGTATAAGAGCAAGGAGTTTATGTGCAGACACTAGTTCAACCTCAGCTGGAGTAGTGTGTCCAGTTCTGGGTGTTGCACTTTAGGAAGGATGTGAAGATATTGGAGAGAGTACAGAAAAGGGATGAGGAATTTCAGTTATGAAGATAGATGGGAGAAGTTAGGACTGTTATCCTTGGAGAAAAGAATGCAGAGAGGAGATTTGATAGAGGTATTCAAAATCATGAGGGGCCTGTGCAGAGTAGATAGGGAGAAACTGTTCCCACTCATGAAAGGATCGAGAACGAGAAGTCTCAAATTTAAAGTAATTGGTAAAAGAACCAAAAGCAACATGAGAAAAAGCTTTTTCATGCAGCAAGTGTTTAAGGTCTGGAATGCACTGCCTGACAGTATGGTGGAGATAGGTTCAACTGAAGCATTCAAAAGGGAATTAGACTGTTATCCGAAAAGGAACAATGTGCAGGGCTACGGGGAGAAGGCAGAGGAATGGCACTAAGTGAATTGCTCATTCGGAGAGCCGATGCAGACATGATTAGCCATATGGCCTCCTTCTATGCTGTAACAATTCGGTGATTGTGAAGTTAGGAGACGTAACAGAAGCCATAGTGAAATAGATACATTTTGAGAAGGAGCTAAAGGCAGTGAAACAGGAAATTAAACAGGATTAATTTTATATAGCACCTTTCATGACCACTAGACATCCCAAAGCACTTTACAACCAATGAAGTATTTTTTCCCCCAAGTGTTGTCATTGTTGCAGGAAACACAGCAGCCAATTTTCATACAGCCTGCTCCAAAAACAGCGATGTGATAATGCCCAGATAATGTTCTTGTGATGAAAACAGAAAGTGCTGGAAATACTCAGCAGGTCTGGCAGTATCTGTGGAGAGAGAAGCAGAGTTAACCTTTCAGGTCCGATGAAAGATTACAGTCCTGAAACGTATTTTGCTTTCATTTAAATGTTTTTGTGATGTTGACCGAGGGATAAATATCAGCCAGGACATCGGGGATAACTCCCATGATCCTCTTCAAAATAGTGCCATGGGATCTTTTATCTCCACCTCTGGTTACCGAGTCAGGATTAGTAAAATTTCATCCATCCCTCTGGAACCAATGTTTCTCCCTCTCGATAGCAAGCTGTCTGCCTGCCAACAGCATCACTGGCTTGGACTTCTGAATTGCTGCCTGTGAGCTTTGCCTCAGCTCCTACATCTGGTTCCTCTGCTGTTGTGTCTTTGTTACCGTGATACTTTTTAACGCATGAAGAATTTCTGTCACACAATTCTTCCTCTGGCGGCTGCACAGTCCCACTGTTGCCCTACTTGGCAATAATAGTGTACGGCTTGGGATAATATGGTGTATCCATCGTACTCGGAATCTCCCATCTTAGCAATACTTCATCACTTGGCATCACATCAGCCTGTTTAGCTCTCCTCTGTGGTCTGCATAAAACTTTGCAACACCCTTTTTGTCAGCATCATGACAACATCCTGATCAGCTCTAATATCTTGGTGTGTATTTTGCATCCAAATAACAACTCAGCTGGGCTCTTACCCATCGTAGTATGTTACTCTATACAAGGCCACAGATGACAACAACATCTCCTTCCAGTCTTTACCTTCAGCTTGAGCAATCTTCATCCATTTCTCTAAGGATTGGTTTAGTCTTTCCACTTCCTCATTTGCCTGTAGCCATGTGGTGTTACTCTGGGATGGTGAATACCTGTGGGATGGTGAGTACCTGCGACTTGCATGTAATCTGCAACGGTCTGTGAAATGAATTGTAGCCCATTGTCTGAATACAAAGTGACTGGTAGACCTGCCTTGCAAATATTTCAGTCAATGCAGTTTTCTCTGCCATTGTAGACTTCATTACCACATATTCATAACAACGGCTGTAATAGTCAATCACCACTAGTATGGACTCTCCTGATAGAAATGGACCTAAGAAGTCAACTGCTTCATCCTCCCGTGATCCAGCCAGTAACACTGCACTATGTACTCGTTCTGGTGGATTGGGTCTACTGCCAAGTTGACATCTATAACATGTTTTGACAAACTGCTCCACACCTTTCTCCATCCCTGGCCACCATACTTTGGTTCGTAAGTTTTGCTTAGTACCAACCACTCCCAAGTGACCCTCATGAGCTAGCGTCACCAGTCTAGGCCTAAGGTTTTGTGGCACTATAAGTCTGTTACCTCTGAGAATACACTTCCCAATTGAGCACGATTCATCTCGTATAACAACGTATGTCTTGAATGGGCAATTCTCCCAATTTCCAGCTTGGATTCTCTGTCTGATGCCATTCAATTTTGGATCTTTGTCTGGCTCTCTTTCAATCTCTCCAGTTATGATTTCTCTTGGTGTAGCATGAACTGCTACAAACGCACAAATGATTCAGCTTTCTTCTCTAATGAAGATCTGTGTTTGAGATCCTCCCTCAGTGGTCATGACAGCGAGTCAGCAATGTTCATCTCTCCAGCAGTGTGACTCACCCATGGTGTTAGCCCTTCAACTGGCTCGATGATGTCTTGGTCAACCATTTCCTTGATCTTTGCCTCAGCTTTTCCTCTCAGACCAAAAGGTGTTCTATGTATAGGCTGAACTACCGGCTAAAATAAAAAAGGGACAATCACACTGCTGTGAGTGCACTATAAACCCCCAGTCGGAGGAAGATAGAAGAGCAGATACGTAGGCAAATCTCTGAGAAATGCAAGAACAATAGGGTAGTAATTGTAGAGGATTTCAACTACCCCAATATTAACTTGGATAGTTTTAATGTGAAAGGAATTGAGGGAGAAGAATTCTTGAGGTGCATTCAGGAGAACTTATTTGGCCAGTATGTAGCAAGTCCAACAAGCGAAGGTCCAGTTTTAGACTTCGTTTTAGGAATAGAAGCTGGGCAGGTGGAAGGAGTGGCAATGGGAGAGCATTTTGATGGTAGCGATCATAATTCAGTCAGCTTTAACATAATTATGGAAAAGGACAGAGATAGAACAGGAGTTACAGTTCTCAATTGGGGCAATCCCAATTTTACTAAACTGAGGAGTGATTTAGCAAAAGTGGACTGGAAACAGCGACTTGAAGGTAAATCAGTGTCAGAGCAGTGGGAGGCATTCAAAAAGGACATTCAAGGGATTCAGAGTAAACAAAGAAAAATGGTGAGACGGAAATCTAGAGCCTCAGGGATGTCAAGCAGCTTACAGAGTAAGATAAGGCAGAAAAGGAAAGCTTATGTCTGACACCGAGAACTCAATATTACAGAAAGCCAAGAGGAGTATAGCAAGTGGAGGGGTGAAATCAAAAAGGATATTAGGAAAGCAAAGAGAGGGCATGAAAGAATATTGGCAAGCAAAATCATGGTGAACCCAAAGATGTTTTATCAATACATTAAGAGTAAGAGGATAACTAAGAAAAGAGTAGGGCCCCTAACAGACCAAAAAGGTAACCAATGTGTAGGAGCAGAAGATGTTGGTATTATTCTTAATGAACTTTGCATCTGTCTTCACAAAAGAGGGGGACGATGTAGATATTGTAGTTACAGAAGAGGGGTGAAGTATTGGATGTGATAAACATAAGGAGAGAGGAAGTATTAATGGGATTAGCATCCTTGAAAGTTGATTAATCACCTGATCCAGATGAAATGTACCCCAGGCTGTTAAAAGAAGCAAGAGAGGAAATAGTGCAAGGTCTGACCATCATTTTCCAGTCCTCACTGGATACAGGTGTGGTGCCAGAGGATTGGAGAACTGCTAACGTTGTACCTCTGTTTAAAAAGGGAGTGACGGAGAGACCGAATAATTACAGGCCAGTCAGTCTAACCTCCGTAGTGGGCAAATTATTGGAATCTATTCTGAGAGACAGGATAAACTGTCACTTAAAAAGGCACAGGTTAATCAAGGATCGTCAACATGGATTTGTTAAGGGAAGATCTTATTTGACCAACTTGATCGAATTTTTTAAAGAAGTAGCAAGGAAGATAGATGAGGGTAGCGCAGTTGATGTAGTCTACATACATTTTACCAAGGCTTTTGACAAGGTCCCACATGGCAGACTGGTTAAAAATATAAAACCTCACGGGATCCAGACAAATGCAGCAAAAGGTGGATACAAAATTGGCTCAGTGACAGGAAACAAAGGGTAATTGTTGACGGGTGTTTTTGTGACTGGAGGGCCGTTTCCAGTGGTGTTCCGCAGGGCTCAGTACTGGGTGCCCTGCTTTTTGTGGTATATATCAACGATTTGGATGTAAATGTAGGGGGCATGATCAAGATGTTTGCAGACGACACAAAGATTGGGCATTTGGTAGATAGCAAGGAGGAGAGCTGTAGGCTGCAGGAAGGTATTGATGGTCTAGTCAGATGGGTAGAAAAGTGGCAAAAAAAGTGTGAGGTGATGCATCTGGGAGGTCAAACAAGGCAAAGGAATACACGATTAACAGGAAAACACTGAGAACTGTAGATGAAGTAAGGGACCTTGGAATGAATGTGTACAGACCCCTGAAGGTAGCAGGCCAAGTCGATAAGGTGGTTAAGAAGGCATATGGAATCCTTTCCTTTATTAGCTGAAGTATAGAATATAATAGTAGGGAGATTATGCTGAAACTGTATAACTCATTGGTTAGGCCACAACTTGAGTACTGTGTGCAGTTCTCATTACAGAAAGGATGTAATTGCATTAGGGAGGGTTCAGAAGAGATTTACGAGGATGTTGCTAGGACTGTAAAAATGCACCATGAGGAAAGATTGGATAGGCTGGGGTTGTTCTCCTTAGAACAGAGAAGGCCGAAGGGAGATCTGATTGAAATGTACAAAATTTTTAGGGCAGAAACCCTCAACTCATTCAAAAGGAGTCTGGATATGCACCTCATGTGCCGTAATCTGCAGGGCTATAGCCCAAATGCTGGAAAAAGGGATAAGAATGGGTGGATCGTTTTTCGGCCGGCACAGACACGATGGGCCAAGTGGCCTCTTTCTGTGCCTTAAACTTTCTATGATTCATGTTCTCATCAATTGTTAATCTCATTTGGCGGTTGTGCAACTTCCCAATTCCTTGAAACACTGGTCCAAACTCTTCTTAAAGCTCCGCATGGGATTTCATAAGAATTCACTTTCAATCCAATGTGTAGCACCCCCAAGGCTCGGCCTGTTTCTCAACTCATAAGGGGCTCACCATCCTCCTCAATCACTATGAATTCTGCCTCCATACTCTGATTCCCAGCTCTCACACTTGCAGTGAAGCATCCAACAGTTTGAAGTGGGGTTTTAGATGTGTAAGGATAAAGCTTTTTGACACATTTTCGAGATGGGCACTTGATTCTCTTTGTCTTCAGTTCCTCCCACAGTCTCTGTCTGTCACTGCCTTAATCTACAATAATGCTCACTTCAGTACTGGAAATTTCTCATGGTTGCTTGTATTGATAGAAAACATGTATCCATGATTGCTGTTTGTGTCCTCACTCTCTGCATCTTCTTCAACTCATCTCACAGTTGTACTACTTGCATCTCTCTTTCCTTTACATGGTTTGCCAGGCTTCCCACTCTGTTCAGCTTTGCTTCTGCACTTCTTGGCAAAATGGTCTCTGCCCCCACATTTTCTGCATATTTTTCCCTTAGCAGGGCAGCAATCATGTCTTTCATACCGCCCCAAGTTGCCACATCTGAAACACTCTCAGACTTTTGCTAATTACATTTACCCAGTCTAGCCAGTGCTCTCTGATTCAATCACCTTGAATGGTTTTGTCAATGTTGATCGTCAAAAGCCATCAATACGCATTGACTTTGAAAGACCCAAACTGCCCCTACCAAGTATGTTTGCACAGCTTGAGAGGAAAACTTTAAATTTCAAAAAACCCTTCCAGAAACTTCTGTTTCAAACACAGATTTGGTCACATGACATGCCTGCCTGTGTAACTCAGAGTTTGTGAATTGTGCCTCAGAAAGTAGACAGTAACTAAAATCCAGGGAAGGAAGCATCTCTCTCTCTCTCTCTCCAGCAAAGTCCCAGGCTGCAGTTAAACCTCAAATCTACAGATCCTCACAGTCAGCAACAAAGAGAACAGATAAAGCCTCTCTTCAGCCTTCCGGAACCAGAGAAGCAAGCCCAAATTATGCACATGGTCCAGGGAGGATTTCAAAACTTCAATTTCAACTAAAGACACTGAAACAGAGTATTTAAATTCTATTTTTATTAAGGACTCTATTCCAATTTCCCAATTCTGTTTTCCCATCTGTAACCTATTTGTGTGCGTGTGTGCCTCTTGTGTGAATGAGAGTGTGGATGCGTTGCGCATTTTCATAATTTTAACTGGCTTAGAGTGACAAGGTTAATAAACTTACATCTTTCTTGTTTAAACTCATGAAAACCTGTCTGATTGGTTCATTTACATTTATAATTAGAGGAGCAGGAGAAAGTGCTCACTGAGGTGGCAAATTAAGTCACTGTTAAAAAGATAAACCCTGTTGCGGTCAAACCAGAGAAGGGGCAAAAGGGGAGCCTGAGACCCCTTCCTCACCTGGTCGCAACAGTATTAAAATAATTACAATTGAGTTGTCTTATGGAAAATGGTAAAGGCAATTATGATTGGTTTAGGAGGAGAGAAACTGTTTAGCCAATGGGATGGATGTCAGTGAAATTGGCAACAGTTATAGTGAAGTCAACAGCCCAGACCTCTTACCACTTTGCAGTATCCGGCAAATCAAGAAAAATTGCTAACTCTAAGGTTAACAGCAAATGTCAAATGTGTATCTTCCCAAGAACTTCCTTAAGATTAGTTTAAAATCAATATAAAACAGTGTTATGAGTTTGCTTAATCGCAAAACACTTTTAAAAAATCATTCTGCCTTTCCTGCATTGCATATAAAACTGAAAATATTTGTACTTACAGCAACTTGCACTTACTATTGCAATGCTGGAGATGCTGTCTTTTGGATGAGAAGTTACCCTGTTTAGATAGTTATAGACGACCTTAGGGCACGATTCAAAAAGGTGTTCTCCCAGTGCCCTGGCCAATATTTATCCCTCAATCTTCACAAAAAAAAGTGCAGTTGTTTTTGGGATGTTGCTGTACTCAAATTGGCTTCTCTATTTGCCTACAAAACTAATTCATAAACTGTAAAGTGCTTTGGGACATCAAGTTGTGAAAGGCACTATATAAATAAAGAACTGCATTTTATACAAAACCAAAATACAGTGGATGCTGGAAATCTGAAAAAAACCCCAGAAAATTTTAGAAATACCCAGCAGGTCTGGCAGTATCTCTGGAGAGAAGTTCAATAGAAGCTCTAATAACAGCACCTAATCTTTTGATTAGGCACTTTACAGCCTTCTGAACGCAACATAAGTTCAACAATTTCAGATCATAACCTCTACTACCCCTTTTTTTTTTAAAAAACTGTTTTGGATAAACTCCCCTGGTCATCTTAAAAGATCCCAAGGCATTTTTTGATGTCCTCCTAAAGATGCAGTCGGAACCTCGACTTAACATTTCACCAACGACGACACTTCTGACAATGCACCACTCTCTCAGTACAGTATGGAAGATGCCAGCCAGGTGCTCAAGTCTCTGTAGTGAGGCTTGAACCCACACCCTTTTGATCAGAGTGGCGACTGCTACCACTGAGCCAAAATGCAAGTTCTTAATATAGAACCTTCAATGAAGTGAAGCATGGTAGCCCAGGATGTTGCCTGGGATGGAACCTTTAAGCTATGAAGAGAGGTTGGATAGGCTTGGGTTGTTTTCGTTGGAGTAGAGACGACTGAGGGGTGACCTGATCGAGGTGTATAAGATTATGAGGGGCATGGACAGGGTGGATAGGGAGCAGCTGTTCCCCTTAGTTGAAGGATCAGTTACGAGGGGACACAAGTTTAAGGTGAGGGGCAGGAGGTTTAAGGGGAATTTGGGGAAGAACTTTTTGACTCAGAGGGTGGTGACGGTCTGGAATGCACTGCCTGGGAGGGTGGTAGAGGCGGGTTGCCTCACATCCTTTAAAAAGTACCTGGATGAGCACTTGGCACGTCATAGCATTCAAGGCTATGGGCCAAGTGCTGGCAAATGGGATTAGGTAGACAGGTCAGGTGTCTTTAATGCATCGGTGCAGACTCGATGGGCCAAAGGGCCTCTTCTGCACTGCATTATTCTGTGATTCACAGGTAGATTGGAACAACAGTTAGGTGGAAACAAAGGTGTGAAGTAGGTTTTGAAGATGAAAGAGATGCAGCATGGAGCACAGATATGGGCAAAGAATTCCAGAATGCAAGGGTGCAATGACTGAATGGTATGCCATAAATGGTAGAGTGGGATCCCTACAATTTTTTTTGGAGTTGACTTGCTGTGAAAATCATGTCCACAGTGCCTCTTGTGGACAGAATCCACATTGTGATTCTGGTAGGTGCTCTTCAGCCACGGAGAGGAGGCAGTTGAGATGGACTCCTGCGATGCCCTTCCCTGTGGGAGACAGCAGGGGTACCCCTCTGTAGTTACCATGGTTGGTCTTGTCGCTTTTTTTGAAGATGGTCACAATTACAGCGGCTCGGAGATCAACTGGCACGCTCTCCTCCTTTCAGATGAGGGAGATGAGACCATATATTGGAGTGCAGCAGCTTATACATGGCCTTCTATGACCTCACAAAGGCCTTCGATTCTGTAAACTGGGAGGGATTATGGAACATCCGCCTCAAATTTGGCTGTCCGTCACCATGCAAGCTGTAATCCTTGCCAACAGATCTGCCACTGACCTAATCAGAGTGCAAAGTGGGGTCAAGCAAGGCTGTGTCATCGCACCAATGCTCTTTTCCATCTTGCTCGCTGCAACACTCCACCTCAACTCCTAGAAGATCCCTCTACAGGACTCGCAGGAAACTATTTAACCTACACCGCCTCCAGTCCAGAACCAAGGCCACTTCAATCTCGGTCATCAAGTTGCAGTTTGCTGACAATGTTTGCGTATACGCACACCAGAGGCCAAGCTTCAAACCCACATCAATGCAATCACAGAGGCGCATGAAAGCATGGGCCTTAAGCTAAACATCTGGAAGACAAAGGTCCTCTACCAGCCTGCTCCCACAGCGCAACACTGCCCGCCGCCGCACCCCCCACCGCCCCCCACTATCAAGATCTACAGCGAACCACTGGACTATGTGGATCACTTCTCATACCTTGGAAGCCTCCTCTCAGCAAGGACAGGCATCGATGAAACTCAGCACAGCCTTCGGTCGTCCAAAGAAGAGTAAAAGCAAAATACTGCGGATGCTGGAAATCTGAAACAAAAACAAGAAATGCTGGAATCACTCAGCAGGTCTGGCAGCATCTGTGGAAAGAGAAGCAGAGTTAACGTTTTGGGTCAGTGACCCTTCTTCGGAACTGACAATTAGAAAAGTCACAGATTATAAACAAGTGAGGTGGGGGTGGGGCAAGAGATAACAAAGGAGAAGGTGCAGATTGGACCAGGCCACATAGCTGACCAAAAGGTCACGGAGAAAAGGCAAACAATATATTAATGGTGTGTTGAAAGACAAAGCATTAGTACAGATTAGGTGTGAATACACTGAATATTGAACAGCAGCAAGTGCAAACCTGAAGAAAAACAACCTGAAAAAACAACCAGGTTGTTTTTCTTCAGGTTTGCACTTGCTGCTGTTCAATATTCAGTGTATTCACACCTAATCTGTACTAATGCTTTGTCTTTCAACACACCATTAACATATTGTTTGCCTTTTCTCCGTGACCTTTTGGTCAGCTATGTGGCCTGGTCCAATCTGCACCTTCTCCTTTGTTATCTCTTGCCCCACCCCCACCTCACTTGTTTATAATCTGTGACTTTTCAAATATTTGTCAGTTCCGAAGAAGGGTCACTGACCCAAAACGTTAACTCTGCTTCTCTTTCCACAGATGCTGCCAGACCTGCTGAGTGATTCCAGCATTTCTTGTTTTTGGTCCAAAGAAGAGTGTTTGGCAACAAAGACCTCAAACCTGGCACCACGCTCATGGTCTACAAGGCTACAGAGTTAAAGACCCTCCTGCATGCATCAGACACATGGACAATGTAGAGCAGACATCTCAAAGCCCTGGAGAGATATCACCAGCTGTGCCTCCGCAAGATCCTGCAAATTCAGTGACAGGACAGGCGCTCCAATATCAGTGTCTCCTCTCAGGCCAACATCCCCAGTATCAAGACACTGGTCATGGGCAGTCAGCTACATTGGACGGGTGACATCGTCCACATGCCTGACGCAAGACTTCCAAAACAAGCTTTCGACTCCAAGCTCCGTCTTGGCAAGAGGCTACCAGGAGGGCAGAGGAAATGCTACAAGGATGTCCTTAAAGCCTCCCTGAAAAAATGTGACATCTCCACTGATTCGTGTGAATCTCTTGCCAGAGACCTCCCAAAATGGAGAAGCATCTGCGATAGTGCCAGCCAGTTCGAAAAACGTTGACATGCCGAGGCAGCGACCAAATGCAAACAGCGGAAGCAGCGTTCGGAATTTCAAACGTGCCATTCACTCGCCTCACCATCACCACCTGTCCCATCTGTGCCAGAATATGCGGATCCAGAATTTCCCTGTCACCTAACAGTCACCTAACGACCCACAAACCAGGAGTGGAAGAAAGTCATCCTTGTCCCCACGAAACTGCCTAAGAAGAGGAGAGCGGGATCAGAGGCGAGAATACACCAGAATTAGAAGACTTGAGCATGAAAGATTTGTAAATGTCAGGAAACAAGGACAGTAGTGAAAGTTAAGTATGTTTTAATGAAGAATAGAATATAGTTCATGATGAGTTGGAATTTATGAAAGGTGGAACTTGGGATGGTGGCAAGGCAAGTGTTATTGCACCTAGTAGGGTGGATAAGGGGGAAACCAGTGAATGTGGTGTACTTAGATTTTCAAAAAGCATTTGATAAGATACCACACAGATTATTACACAAAATTAGCATTTATAGGATTAGCAGTAATATATTAGCATGGATTGAGGGTCAGTTGGCAGACAGATAACAGAAAGTAGGAATAAATGAGTAATTTCCTGGTGCCAGTCTATAACTAATGGGGTGCTACAAAGATCAGTGCTTGTGCATCAGCTACTTACAATCTATATCAATGGCTCAAGTGAGGCGATCAAGTGTAATGTATCCAAGTTTGCTGATGATACAAAAGTTAGGTGGGAAGCATAAGATGTGAAGAGGATGGAAAGAGACTGCAAAAGGATTTAGGCAGGCTATGTGAATGGACTAGAGTGTGGCAGATGAATATAACGTGGAGAAATGTGATTATCCACTTTGGTAGGTAAAACAGAAAAGCAGAATATTTTTTAAATGGTGAGAGACTGGAAAATGACAATATTCATAGGGGTCTGGGTATCCTTGTACACAAATCACAGAAAGTTAACAGGTAGGTAGAGCAAGCCATTAGGAAAACAAATGGTACATTAGCATTAATTACAAAAGGGACTGGAGTACAAGAGTAGAGAAGTCTAACCACAATTGTATTGGGACCCAGGGACCCGGGTTCGATTCTGGGTACTGCCTGTGTGGAGTTTGCAAGTTCTCTCTGTGTCTGCGTGGGTTTTCCCCGGGTGCTCCGGTTTCCTCCCACAGCCAAAAGACTTGCAGGTGATAGGTAAATTGGCCGCTGTAAATTGCCCCTAGTGTAGGTAGGTGATAAGGAATATGGGATTACTGTAGGGTTAGTATAAATGGGTGGTTGTTGGTCGGCACAGACTCGGTGGGCCGAAGGGCCTGTTTCAGTGCTGTATCTCTAAATAAATAAGTATAGGGCCTTGGCATCAGACACTCACATCTGAGTCAGAAGGTTCTGGGTTCAAGTCCCACTCCAGGACCCGAGCACAAAAATCAAGGCTGACATTCCAGTGCAGTACTGAGGGAGTGCTGCTACACAGTCAGACATATTGTCTTTTGGATGAGACGTTAAGCCAAAGCCCTTCCTGCCCTCTCCACTAGGTGTAAAAGATCTCATAGCACCGGAAGGATTTTTTCCCCTGGCTGGAGAGTCTAAAAGTACGGGTCGGCCATTTAGGACCAAGATGAGGAGAAATTTCTTTACTCAAAGGGCTGTGAATCTTTGGAATTCTCTACCGCAGAAAGCTGTGGTGCTTGAACATTGAGTATATGCAAGTCAGAGGTCGACCGATTTTTGGATACTAAGGGAATCAAGGGATATGAGGATAGTGCAGAAAGGTGTAGCTGAGATCGAAGATCAGCCATGAACCTGGATAACATTCAGGCTTGGGCTGATAAGTAGCAAGTATCATTCATTCCACACAAGTGCCAGGCGATGACCCTCTCCAATAAGAGAGGGTCTAACCATATTCAATGATATTACCATTGTCAAATCCCCCACCACTAGCAACCTGGGGTTAACTAGGGACCAGAAACATAACTGGACCAGGCACATAAATACTGTGGCTATAAGAGGTCAGAGATTAGGTGTTCCAAGGAGAATGATTCATCTGACTCCTCAAAGCCTTTCAAATACCTACAAAGCACAAGTCAGGAGTGTAATAGAATTGTCTTCATTTACCTGGATGCGTACAGCTCCAGCAACACTCCAGAAGCTCGATATGTTTAGTTTAGTTTAGTTTAGTTTAGAGATACAGCACTGAAACAGGCCCTTCTGCCCACCGAATCTGTGCCGACCATCAACCACCCATTTATACTAATCCTACACTAAGCCCATATTCCTACCACATCCCCACCTGTCCCTATATATTTCCCTACCACCTACCATTACTAGGGGCAATTTATAATGGCCAATTAACCTATCAACCTGCAAGTCTTTGGCATGTGTGAGGAAACCGGAGCACCCGGAGGAAACCCACGCAGACACAGGGAGAGCTTGCAAACTCCGCACAGGCAGTACCCAGAATCGAACCCGGGTCCCTGGAGCTGTGAGGCTGCGGTGCTAACCACTGCGCCGCCCCTTATCATCCAGGGCAAAGGATTCCACTTGATCGCCAACCCAGACACCACCTTAAACATTCACTCCCTTCACCAGCGGTGCACAATGGCCACATACCATCCAGAAAGATGTACTGCTGAAACTTGCCAAGACTTCGAGAGCCCCTTACAAACCTACAATCTCTAGAAGGACAAGGGCAGCAGGTGCATGGGAACACAAAGTTCTCCTCCAAGTCACACACATCCTGAATTGAACATATAATCATTGTCCCTTCATCGTCCTGGAGTCAAATTCCTTGAACTCCCTACTTAACAGCACCATTGGACTACTTTAAAGCCATGGACCCCGTAAGTTCAAGAATGTGGCTCATCAACACAGTCTCAAAGGCAACTAGCGACAGGCAATCAATGCTGGCTTTGCCAGCGACACCATTACAAGAATGAATAAATTTAAAAAATTGAAAGTCCACAATAATATCATACAAGGTACATTAGGAAAATGCATACTTCTATTAGATTAGCAGTGTTTCAAATATACTTTCTATGCCATTTTGAGTAGAACACAAAATATAAAACTCCACTTCTCAACATCTACCCTGTCAAGTCCCCTCAGAATCTTGTACGTTTCAATAAGATCACCCCTCATTCTTCTAAGCTCTAATGAATAAAGGCCTAACCTGTTTAGCCGTTCTTGATAAGTCAACCCCTTCACCCCAAGAATCAGCCTCTTTTGAACTGCCTCCAATGCTAGTATATCCTTTCTTAAATACAGGGACCAAAACTGTACACAGTACTCCAGGTGCGGCCTCACCAACACCCTGTACAGTTGTAACAAGAAGACTTCCCTATTTTTAAACTCCAACCCTCCAGCAATAAAGGCTAAAATTCCATTTGCCTTCTTAATTACTTGCTGCACCTGCATGCTAACTTTTTGTATTTCACGCACAAGAACACCCAGATCCCTCTGTGCTGCACTTTTTTTGAAGCCTCTCTCTATTTAAATAATAGTCTACCTTTTGATTCTTCCTACCAAAGTGCATGACCTCACATTTTCCTACATTAAACTCCATCTGCCAAATTTTTGTCCACTCATTCAACCTATCTATATCCCCTTGCAGATTCCTTACGTCCTCATCACAACATGCCCTCCCACCTATTTTTGTATCGTCAGCAAATCTGGATATATTACACTCTGCCCCCTCCAAGTCATTAATATAGATAGTAAATAAGTGAGGCCCTAAGACTGATCCTTGCGGCATTCCATTGGTTATGTCTTTCCAACCCGAAAAAGATCCATTAATCCAGACTCTGTCTTCTGTGAGTTAACCAATCCTTAATCCATGCTAACGTATTACCCCCAATACCGTGAGGTCCTATCTTGTGCAATAATCTTTTATGTGGTACCTTATCGAATGCCTTCTGGAAATCCAAATACACTACATCTACCGGTTCCCCTTTATAGACTCTGCTTGTTATATCCTCAAAGAACTCTAGCAAATTTGTCAAACATGATTTCCCTTTCACAAAACCATGTTGATTTTGTTTGACTGTATTAAGTTTTTCTAAATATCCTATTTCTTCCTTAATAATGGACTCTAGCATTTTCCCAATGACCAATGTTAGGCTGACTGGCCTATAGTTTCCTGCTTTTTGTCTCCCTCCCTTCTTGAACAGGGGCGTCACATTAGAGGTTTTCCAACCCTCTCAGAATCTAGTGAGTCCTGGAATATTTGGACCAATGCCTCCACCATCTCTGCAGCCACTTCCTTTAAAACCCTTGGATGTAGGCCATCAGGTCCTGGTGACTTGTCTGCCATGAGTCCCATTAGTTTGTCAAATACTTTCCTAAAAAATTCCCAATACTCTGGCCTACCACTAGTTTTCGCCGCTTTGTATGCCTTAGTTTTTGAGTGGATACTCCCCTTGATTTCCTTTGTTATCCACGGGTGGTTCAACCTTCTCATCAAGTCCTTCTTTTTGACCGGGAGAGATTTTTGCTGAGCGTTATGAAATATCTGCTTAAATGTCTGCCACTGCTCATCCACTGACCTTTCCCTTAGTCTATTTTCCCTGCCCGCTTTAGACAACTCTTTCTTCAGACCTCCATAATTGCCCTTGTTTAAGTTGAGGACACTGGTTTGAAACCAAGTTGCTTGCCCTCAAACTGAATTTGAAATTCTACCATGTTGTGATTACTACCCCCGAGAGGATCCTAAACTACTATATCTCTTATTAATTCTACCTCATTACACATTACTAGATCTAAAATAGCCCGTTCCCGGGTAGGTTCTGCAACATATTGCTCTAAGTAACAATCCCTGATGCACCCTTTAAATTCATCTTCCATGTTACCTCTGCCAATCTGATTTGTCTAGTCAATATGCAGATTAAAATCACCGATGACAAATTGTAGCACCTTTCTTACATGCCATTATTTCCCAATTTATACTTTGTCCTACAGTGAGGCAACTCTTTGGAGGCCTATAGACGACTCCCACCCGTGACTTCTTCCCCCTTACTATTCCTTATTTTCAACCAAACTGATTCCACATCATGATCTACTGCATCTATAGCACTATTCACGACCGCACTGATACCTTCCTTTATTAACAAAGCTATGCCACCTCCTTTTCCTTTTTGCCTATATTTCCGGAACATCAAATATCCTTGAATATTACGTTCCCAGTCTTGGTCACCCTGCAACCATGTCTCTGTAATAGCTATCAAGTCATATTCATTTATTTCTATTTGTGCCATCAACTCATCTATCTTGTTACAAATGCTGCGTGCATTCAGATAAAGAGCCTTTAGCTTTGACTTTTTGACATTATTACTCATTTTGGTTCCAATTTCTGCTGCACTCTTCTGCTTATATTTTCTGGCCCTTCCTGTCACACTTTGATTACCGTTCGCCTCTTCACTACCCTGCACCTCTGCTGTCTCGTTTCTTTCTGATTTTTTAAAAACTTCCCTTCAATTGAGCCCTCCCCCCCACTAATTAGTTTAAAGTCCTATCTACAACCCTAGTTATACGATTTGTCAGGACACTGGTCCCAGCATGGTTCAAATGAAGCCCGTCCCAATGGAACAGCTCTCTCCTTCCCTATTACTGGTGCCAGTACCCCATGAATCGGAACCCATTCTCCCACACCAATCTTAGAGCCACGCGTTTACCCCTCTAATCTTATTTACCCTACGCCAACTTGGACATGGCTCAGGTAGTAATCCGGAGCTTATTACCTTTGAGCTGCTGCTTTTTAATTTAGCCCCGAGCTGTTCATAGTCCCTCAGCAGAACCTCTTTCCCAGTCCTACCTATGTCGTTGGTACCTACGTGGACCACGACAACTGGATCCTTCCCCTCCCACTCCAAGTTCCTCTCCAGCCCAGAAGAGATGTCCTTAATCTTGGCACCAGGTAGGCAACACAGCCTTCAGACTCCCTGTCTTTGCTGCAAAGAACAGTATCTATTCCCCTAACTATGCTATCCCCTATCACTACAACATTTCTCTTTTCTCCCCCCACTTGAATGGCACTCTGAACCACAGTGCTGTGGTCAGTTCGCTCATCCTCCCTGCAGTCTGTGCCCTCATCCACAACGGGAGCAAGAACCTCGTACCTATTGGATAAGGGCACTAGCTGAGGCTTCTACAAAGCTAAATTCTGGATCCCTATACCTGCCTCACTCGCAGTCACACCCTTCTGTCCCTGACCACGGTCCAAATTTAATGTAATTAATCTAAGGGTTGTGACTGTCTCCTAAAAGAGTGTCCAGGTAATTCGCCCCCTCCCTGATGTGTCGCAGTGTCAGCAGCTCGGACTCCAGCTCATCAACTCTGAGTCGAAGGTCCTCAAGCAGCCAACACTTGCTGCAGATGTGGCCACCGTAGATCGCACCAGCGTCCACCAGCTCCCACATACTACAGCTGCAACACATCGACTGCCCAGCCATCTCTATTCTATTTAATTAATTAACTTGGATGTGAACTATTTGGATGCTTGATGCTATGTTTGATTTAAATTAAATTAAAAGTACCTGCTTAAACAATCAATTTTAATTAATACGTCTAGTCCTGCTCTGTGTTTATACTCATATTATAACACTTACTGTTACACTACCATGATTGAAAAAAATTTAATTACCCAGCTCCTAATCTGAATCAATACCCTCCCTGCTGGTCATATATATATATGGTTCAAGTCTTATTTTATATTTGATTAACTTAGATTAAATTAAAAGCTTACCGGTATACTCACACTGGCCTGCTTTCTGTTTCCCCGTGCTCTCTGTTGATTGTGACGTCACTTTTTGATTTTTCATTTGCCTCCGAATCTCCCGCTCCTCCTCTCCGAATCTCCAAGGTTCTGGTGCGCTTTTTGAATGCTCTCCTCTCCTGCTGCTTCTCTCCAAATGCAGTGGAGTCAGCTGCAAGGCCATCTCAATGCAAGGAAGTTTAATGCAGGGGCCAGCAGGATTCCACAGCTGAAATAAATAATGCTCTTGGCTTCAGGGAATCCTGCCATCTAAAAACAGCATGTTACCTCATTCTACTATCAGTTACCCATGAAGAAAGTGATGAAATTGCTGAACTGGTGCAATGCATTAGTCAGCTGCTTGATAAATAGGCAAACAATAATTTGACTAATATTACTTAAATCCCCTGTGGCAGTTTGGATTGAGCCAGGCACATAAATGCTCAGGGCTATGGTGACCTTGGCAGTCACTGGTTGTGGCTCCCTAGTGAAGCAGAGCTAGCAAAAATGGTTTTCCTCCAAAATTCCAAAATGTGTTTCCATCTATAGATGGTGTCAGTATTCTGACCCTAACTTGCACCACCTATTCAAGGTTTTGTAGTTATTCATCTTCCAAGTAATACAGAAGTAATCACCATTATAATGTTCATATTAAAAATTTTAATTGTAGCAGCATAAAATTTTGCCACCGAAGATCGTAGAAAAAACCTTGAAAAAAAACCTCACAAAGATTAGCAATGAGAATGCTTAGTGCAAAACTTGTGATAAATTTCACCTTCGGATATATACTCTTAAAACACAAGAAATTCAGGATTTTGGCCAAGGCCAAGCAGGCCACAAACAGCTGTGATCAGGAGGGTGGTTTAATGTGGGGTCGGGAGGAACGCTCCTACGCTTGATGTCTCCGCATTCAGAGATGTGACTTCCCTTTTGTTTTGCAGGCATTCTGTATAGTGTTGGTTTTCCTGACAGCAGCCTGTGATGACACTGACTGCCTCGGGGAAAGCCAATCTTGCAGCAGAGTCCTCAAGCAGACATCAGAATCCTTATTTACATATGCAAAAGGCCCAACACCTACTTGACGTGTGGGTAATGGGTACTTATTCTTTTCCCTTACCGAACATAGTGTGTGCGCACTTCTTACCCACCATTTTGGAGACTGAGGAGGACACATAGCACCTGAAAAACAACGCTACATGGCCCAATTTCTAGGCCAATGGGTTCTTCTTTAAATGCTAATCAACCTGAACATGCCTGCTCCCATGTCAAGATTGCTAAAAATAAATGCAGCTAATTAAAAGCAACAAAAGCAATTCAAGAAGCCAAAATAATCTGTCTGTTCCAGACAACAGATCTTTAAGAAAATGCACTGTGAAAACCCAGGAAGTGAAGTTCTAAATGCTTTTAACTTGCCAACATAATTAAATGGAGTCTAGTTCCACTACCACCGACACCATTGATTGGCAGCACCGCAGTCCTATTGTAATAGCCCTGTCTGACAGATTAACACATTAAGTAAATGCGAGGCCTACTCCTGAGATTTTCCAACCTTTCAGCACTGGTTGTGCACATGCATGACCAGTGCAAACCACTGCAAAAATTCCCCTTATTAAAGCAAGACTTTGTTATTCTTCTGATAAGCATAACTTATTTTCAAAGTGTTGTGATTGATAATCCACAGCATATTTTCAACAATTGTGTGTTGAAAATGTCTTCATATTGTTATTCAGAAGGTAAATACCGAGCCTTCCAGTTACAAACCAGAAATGCCACATATTCACAACATTCTGCACCACCTATTCAAGGTTTTGTAGTTATTCAGTATCTAACTGCATTATAAAGGATTTAGTAGAGCTTGCACAGCAACATGAGTAATGAAAATCTTCACAAGATTCCCACACCGGATCAGAGATTTACATTTATTACAATTCACGCCTCCAAATGTCGCAGACACTGCAACAACCACTCTTTCCATTCTCTGAAGGCTTCCATGGGTTTGTGAGATACCAGCTTAGCTCTAACCGAAGATTCAGGATCAGAATCTTCCTCAATCCACCTCAACAAGGCCTGAAATACAAAACAGAAATAGAGACTAGATGGTGGGATATGTACTTCTGAACATTTAGATCCAAACTAATAACTCAACTTCAATAATAAAAACAAGAAATGCTGGAAGCACTCAGCAGGTCTGGCAGCATCTGTGGAAAGAGAAGCAGAGCTAACGTTTCGGGTCAGTGACCCTTCTTCGGAACTAGCAAATATTAGAAATGTCAAAGGTTATAAGCAAGTGAGGCGGGGGTGGGGCAAGAGATAACAAAAGAGAAGGTGTAGATTGGACAAGACCACATAGCTGACCAAAAGGTCACGGAGCAAAGGCAAACAATATGTTAATGGTGTGTTGAAAGACAAAGCATTAGTACAGATAGGGTGTTAACGGACTGAAGATTGAACAGCAGCAAGTACAAACATGAAAAAAACAGTGGGTAAGCAAACTGAACAAACTAAGATGAAATGAAATAAACCACAAAAAAAATTATAAGAAAAAAAAATAACTAAAAATAAAAGTAAAATGGGGGGCCCCGTCATGCTCTGAAATTATTGAACTCAATGTTCAGTCCGGCAGGCTGTAGTGTGCCTAATCGGTAAATGAGATGCTGTTCTTCGAGCTTGTGTTGATGTTCAATGGAACACTGCAGCAATCCCAGGACAGAGATGTGAGCAGGGGAGAGTGTTGAAATGGCAAGCAACCGGAAGCTCAGGGTCCTGCTTGCGGACTGAGCGGAGGTGTTCCGTAAAGCGGTCACCCAGTCTGCGTTTGGTCTCCCCAATGTAGAGGAGACCACATTGTGAGCAGCGAATACAGTATACTACATTGAAAGAAGTATAAGTAAATCGCTGCTTCACCTGAAAGGAGTGTTTGGGGCCTGGGATAGTGAGGAGAGAGGAGATAAATGGGAAGGTATTACACCTCCTGCGATTGCAGGGGAAGGTGCCATGGGACGGGGACGAGATGGTGGGGGTAATGGAGGAGTGGACCAGGGTGTCCCTGAAGAAGGGTCTCTGATCTGAAACGTTAACTCTGCTTCTCTCTGCACAGATGGTGCCAGACCCGCTGAGTATTTCCAGCATTTCTTGTTTTTATTATGGCTCATTCTAATATCTGGAGCTCTCAGCAGCAAGTACAATTGTGAAACTTCAAGCACCCAGTCTGTGTTTTTCTGTCCATTTATTTTCCCAAGACATGGCTCCTGTAAGTTGTTCTCAATAGGGGGTCCTAGATCACAGAATCATTCCTAAGTAACATTTTGTTTGGTATATGAACAATGCAGGTCATTTTTTGAACAATCTATTCTTCAAATACCACACAGTAAAGCCTAGCCTGATGAGCTCTAAAGAAATCAAGTGCCTCGCACGCATATAAAAGTGCTGTGATAACATTCCTGATAAGCAGCGCCCCAAGTTGTTTCTTATTCCAGTTTTTGATAAAGCTGCAGGACCTACACTATTGTGTCAGTTGGTTTTGACTTGTTACTAAACTAAAAACAATTAACTATTAATCTTGAACCTTATGAACAAAGGGAACGAAAAAAGGGTGATTGTGTATGGAGGATGCAAAACATTTAAGGAGAGGGGAGGAGGGTCACGATTCATACCCGTTGCCGTGGAGGTAGGCAGCACACAAATTTTGTGCTTTCTCTTCATTTAAATAATTGCAGCATGCAGGCCAGCGTAACCCACACTGCTGGCTGTATGCTTAACGGGGGCCTAAGAGCATGTGAGGCTAGCATTATGTTCCAGTTAGCTTCCAGCTCTTAAAGGCAGTCTGTCCCTCTTAAAGGGAAGCGCAGTGGATCACAGAAGGCTGCTGCTGAATGATATCGGTGCAAATTTAAATAAGGGAAATGGAACATTAGTTCAATAGAGAGGGCTCCAAGTTTCACTAGTGACTGAGGTTGACAGAAGAAAGTCTATGTTTCCGCAGGAAGCCCTCAAGTCAGACCCACCAAAAGGAATAGAAGCAGCTGGCAAGGAAGGTCAGTGCCCAGAGGCTGGCCCCGAGGACAAGGCAGCAATGCCAAAAGAGGTTTAACAATCTCACATGCATCTTGACATCTCATGTCGGACCCACCAAACCACCAGCTTCCCCCACTGTTCAATGCGCCATATCTCATCATACACCCAGTTGCACTCACTAGCACTCAGGACTTAAGGCTAACATTCACAAATTCCATCTCACCCACACACACCTTCTAATGATGGTAGCCTCACACCCACTTCTCGCTCCCTGCACATATCGCCACTTATTAAGCTATAGCAAGCACATCACTCAAGCACAGTGCAACATAATAATTCTGCCCTCTCTCTTACAGGATAATAGCACTTACAACAGGAGGGAGCAGCAGAGAACTAGTGGGGCTAGCACACCTTCATCCAGAGCCTGATAGAGGAGATGGTATTCTGCATCATGGGGCCAGCTGTAACAGTTTGTGTGGCATCTGGCATTGGTGAGACCATCAAGGATGATAAGTCACTCCCTCCTCCCTCTCATCCTGATACCTGGCATGAACTGAAAGCAACAGATAATGTGACCATGCACCTTCTGCTTTCCTCCCCATCACTCTGACCCGAACCCTCCCCTTCTGCTTTTATCTTTCAGATACCCATGAACTGCAGCCTGCTCAGCCGCAGCATGCCCAGGACGAAAAGGAAGATCAACCTCATCACTGCTGAGGATCCACCATCACTTGACCTGACACTAGCAGCCATCGTTAGTGCTAGGCCCCTCTTGCAGCTGAACGCATATTTTTTGATAAGTAACAAACAAATATGCTGAATAGACCCAAGTGGTCCAAGTTCACCAATGGAGCATCAAATCAACCAAAAGGACTGCATGATCATGACAGCACCAGTTGGGAGGTTGCCAGCACACGCAAAGGCCATCTACAGGAGTGTCCCTCCCAGTAAGCAGTGTAGCACAGCCACATGAGAAGCAACTAGAGCAATGCACACACCTCTCAGAGGGCCTCCGGTTTCCACAGCGGCTTCTCCAGTGGTACTATGGAACTGAATTTTGCCTCATTAAGCATCCTCCATACACAAGCAGTATAGTTTAGGAGAGGCAGGCCTCTAACAAGGATCGATAAAAGCTATAAGGACAGACATTATTAACTTAAACAGTAATATTTAGTGAATTTGTCACCAGCATCTGGGGACTTGTGCCAAAATTGGGAGTGCTGTCTCACAAACCAGTCAACCAACATCCTGACATAGTCTTACAGAACTATACCTTACAGCCAATGTCCCAGTCTTCTCTATCACCATCACTGGATATGTCCTGTTCCACTGGCAGGATACACCCACCAGATGTAGTGAAACAATGGAATACAATCAGGAAGGAGTGGCCCTGGGAGTCCTCAACATTGACTCCGGATCCCATGAAGTCTCAGGGCATCAGGTCAAACATGTGCAAGGAAACCTCCTATCGATTACCACCTACTGCCCTCAGCTGATGAATCAGTGCTCCTCCATGTTGAAAACCACTGCCAAGAAGCACTGGGGTAGCAGCGGCACAGAATGTCATCTTGTTGGGGGAACCTCAATGTCCATCACCAAGAGTAGCAACACTACTGACTGAGGTGGCCAAGTCCTGAAGGACAAATCTGCCTGTCTGGGCCTGAGGCAGCTGCTGAGAGAACCAACACGAAGAAGAAACTTATTTGACCTCGTCCTCATCAATCTACCTATCGCAAATGAATAAATCTATGACAGCATCGGTAATGGAGACAAAGTCCTGTCTTCACACTGAGGAGACCCTCTCATTGTGTTGTGTGACAGTACCACAGTGTTAAATAGGATAGATTCAGTACAGATCTAGCAGCTCAAAACTGGGCATCCATGAGGTGCTCTGGGCCATCAGCAGGTACAGAATTGTATTCCACCACAATCTGTAACCTCACGGCCTACCATATCCATTACTCTACCACTACCATCATGCCAGAGGATCAACCCTGCTTCAAGGTGGAGAGTAGAAGACAATGCCAGGAGTAACACCAGGCATGCCTAAAAATGACATGTCAACCTGGTGAAGCTATAATACAGGACTACATGCATGCTAAATAGCAAACGCAGCTTGCTATAGACAGAGTTAAGTAATCTGACAAACCAACAGTTCAGATCAAAACTCAGCAGCCGTGAATGGCGGTAGATAATTAAACAACTAACAGGAGAAGGCTCCATGAATATCTTCTTCATCAATGATGGTGGAGCCCAGGATGTGAGTTAAAAAGACAAGACTAAAGCGTTCACAACCACTGTCAGCCAGAAGTGCTGAGTGGATGATTCATTTCTACCTTCTCCTGAGGTCCCCAGCATCAGCCAATTAAATTCAATCCACGAGAGCAAGAAACACCTGAGCAACCTTGGATACAGTAAAGGCTATTGGGCTCCGACAACATCCCAGGTGTCGTGATGAATAGTTGAGCACCAGTATTAGCCGCGCCTCTAGCCAAGCTGTTCCAGTACAGCTGCAACACTGACATCTACACAACAAAGTGGAAAATTTCCCAGGTATGTCTTATCCACAACAAAAGGGCAAACATTGGGCAAATAACCACCTTTTCATTCTACTCTCAATCATCAGCAAAGTAATCAAAAGGTGTCGTTGAAAATGCTATCAAACAGCACTTACCAATAACCCGCTCACGGACGCTCAGGTTGTGTTTCGCCAGAACCACTTGGCTCCAGCCCGAGTCCAAACATGGACAAAAGAGCTAAACTTCAAAGGTGAGATGAGTGTGACTGCCCTTCACATCAAGGTAAAGTGTGGCATCAAGGAGCCTTAGAAAAACTGAAGTCAATGGGAATCGGGAAAAACTCTCCAGTGGTTGAAATCATACCAAGTATAAAGGAAGACGGTTGTGGTTGTTGAAGACCAATCGGGCAGTGTCCTAGTCCAACCATCTTCAGCTGCTTCATCAATGACCTTCCTCCATCATAAGGTCAGAAGTGGGGATGTTTACAGATGATTGCACAGTGTTCAGTTCCATCTACAACTCCTCAGATCATGCAGCAGTCTGTTTATGCATGCAGCAACACCTGGGCAACATTCAGGCTTGGGCTGATAAGCGGCAAGTAACATTCACACCACACGTGACGGGCAATGGTCATCTCGAACAAGAGAGTCTAACCACCTTCCCTTGACATTCAATGCCATTACCATTGTTGAATCGCCCACCAACATCCTGGGGGTGACTATTACTAGAAACGTATCTGCAGCAGCCACAAAAATACCGTGGCTACAAAAGACGATCAAAGGTTGAGTATTCTGCAGCTAGCAACTTCCCAAAGCCTTCCCACCATCTACAAGTCAGGAGAACGATGGAATACTCTCCACTTGCCTAGATGAATGCTGCTCCAACAACACTCAAGAAGCTCGACACCATCCAGGACAAAGCAGCCCCATCTAGCACCTTAAATATTCATTCCCTCCACCACCAGTGTGTACCATCTACAAGAAGCAATGCCGTAACTCAACAAGGCTTTTTCCACAGCACTTCCCAAATGCATGATTTAAATCACCTAGAAGACAATGTCAGCAGGCGCATGGGAATACCACCACCTCCAATTTCTCACCATCCTGACTTAGAAATATATCCCCTTCCATCATCGTCGCTGGGTCAGAATCCTGGAATTCCCTTACTAACAGCACTACGGGTATACCAAAACCACATGGACTGCAGCACTTCAAGGCAGAGCTCACAACCACCTTCTCAAGGCCAATTATTGAAGGGCAATAAATGCTGGCCTTGCCATCCCATGAACTAATAAAAAGAAATTCTATATGACAGTTCTACCCATGTTATAATTTAGAAACTGACTGACAGATAGCTTAAGATGTAGCCCTGGAATGACCTTTAACTTGGTTCCAGCAGCAAGGAATGCACTCTGTAGTCTAGATGCTGTGGAGCAGGGAACACCGTGCATCGGACACTGCATGTATATATACAGCAAAAGGTGAGCTGAAGAACCACTTCAAGGGCTCCTTTTCCTGCTGGACCCAGGGATTCAGGTCTCCGGGCCTGTGTACAAAAGGACTTTGATTAGTTAATATTAGCACTTTACAAAGTCATTGGAGCACTTGGGGTTATACATGGAGGCATCCACATCTCAGATCTGTGCAATACAAATACATACATACGAACATACGAATTAGGAGGCCATTCGGTCCATCGAGCCTGCTCCATCATTCAATATCATAGCTGATCTGTTTGTGTTTTGAATTCCACACTCCCATCCACCCCCGATAACCTTTGATTCCCTTGCCTAACAAAAATCTATCTACCTCTGCCTTAAAAATATTCAATGACCTCACCGCCACCAACTTCTGAGGCAGAGAGTTCCAAAGTCGCACAACCCTCAGCGAAAAACATTCTCATCTCTGCCCTAAAAGGGCGACCCCTAATTTTAAAACAGTACCCCCTAGTTCTGGATTCACCCACAAGAGGAAACATCCTCTCCACATCCACCTTTTCTAGACCGTTCAGGATCTTATAAACTTCAATCAAGTCTCCCCGTCTCCCCTCACTCTTCTAAACTCCAGTGAAAAAAAGCCCAGTCTGTCCAACCTTTCCTCATAAGACAACCCACTCATTCCAGGTATCAATCTAGTAAACCTCCTCTGAACCGCCTCCAACGCATTTGCATCCTTCCTTAAATAAGGAGACCAAAACTGCACACAGTATTCGAGATGTGGTCTCACCAATACCCTGTATAACGGAAGCATAACATCCTTTTATTTTCTTGGAATAAAGGATAAAATTCCACAGCCTTCTTTATTACCTGCTGTACCTGCATACTAACTTTTTGTGACTCCTGCACTAGAACACCTAGATCTCTCTGCACTTTGGAATTCTGCAGTCGTTCTCATGTTGCATGACCTCCTCAGAGCTCCAAATCAACATGGTGAATGTGGCAACTCCAGAGCATTGTAGTCAAGACATAAATTCATTTCCTCTGATTGGTGTGAATCTTTTTTTGAAGCTCTTATTTTAAAAAACTGGAGAATTATGCTTTAATTTATTATAATTAATTTATTAATAGGGACATAGAGTACAAAGATAAGTCATGTTAAACTTGTATAGAACACTGGTTCAGCCTCAACTGGAGTACTGTGTCCAGTTCTGGGCACCACACTTTAAGAAAGATGTGGGGCTGAATTTTACCAGCCCCTCGACGTCGGGGGATTGTGGTGGGGGGGCCTGTAAATTACTTGTGGGAGCAGCCCGCCATGACCCCTGACACCAAGAAAGCCCTGGCACATATAGCCTTCATTTCAATATTAAAATAACTGCAGATGAACTTACCTAGCCCTCGCGGCCGTCTCAGGCCGCTTTTACGGCTGCCGGCCACAACACGCACGCCTTCGGAACTCCGTACAGAGTTCCAAGGTGAGACACTGGTGGGAGGGGGAAGGACTGAAAACTTCAGGGCAGGAGGCATAGGGGAGCAGTGAAAACCGCTCAGATTGGTTGCGGGGATGGTAGGAAGGGGTTTAGGGTCAAAGGGAATAAAGTTCAGGGGGAAAGGCTGTGAGTGAAAACACTTTTTTGGGAGGATAGGACAAAAAAATCATATTCATTTGGTGGGGGGGGGGGAAATGAGAGAGGGGATTGGAAATGTTAATAAAATGTTATTCCATTTTTGCACATACCTGTCCCTTTAAATATTTAAATGGCACTGAAGAGTTTGAAGGCCATTAAAAATGGCACCCGCGCCTGCGCAGTGGTGCCGGACGCCTTTGCTGGGGACACAGCGACTGTCCAGTCCATGTTATCGGGGTCAGGCGCTCCACTCCCTCCATTTAAATGAGGCCCCGCGTGAAATATTGTAGGGCCTCAGTGTGGCGCATCCATGTAGGAAGGATGCCAAGTACAAAGCGCACCGTCACGAAGTGCAGAGCACTTACAAAATTTGGCCCGTGAAGACATTAGAGGGAGTGCAGAAAAGATTCACGGGAATGGTTCCAGGGATGAGGAACTTCAGTCACATGGATAGATTGGAGAAGTTAGGACTGTTTTCCTTGGAGAAGGTTGAGAGGAGATTTGATAGAGGTATACAAAATACAAAAAACTGGCCAGAGTAGATAGCGAAAAACTGTTCCCAAAGGTCACAGCAAAAGAAGCAATGTAGGCATGAGGAAAACATTTTCACATACAGAGTGGTTAAGATCTGGAACTCTGGAACAGTTCCAATGGATTGGAGGGTAGCTAATGTAACCCCACTATTTAAAAAAGGAGGCAGAGAGAAAACAGGGAATTAGCCTGACAACAGTAGTGGGGAAAATGCTAGAGTCCATTATAAAAGATGTAATAGCAGAGCAGTTGGGAAACAATGACATGATCGGACAAAATCAACATGGATTTACAAAAGGGAAAATCATGCTTGACAGATCTACTGGAATTTTTTGAGGATGAACTAGAATAGATAAGGGAGAACCAGTGAATGTGGTGTATTTGGACTTTCAGAAGGCTTTCGATAAGGTCCCACGTAGAGATTAGCAAGCAAAATTAAAGCACATGGGATTGGGGGTAAGGTACTGACATGGATAGGGAACTAGCTGGCAGACAGGAAACAAAGAGTAGGAATAAACTGGTTTTTTCCCCGAGTGGCAGGCAGTGACTAGTGGGATACCGCAGGGATCAGTACTAGGATCCCAGCTATTCACAAAATATATTAATGATATAGATGAGGGAATTAAATGTAATATATCCAAGTTTGCAGATGACACAAAGCTTGGTGGGAGTGGGATCTGTGAGGAGGATGCAGCGAAGCTCCAGTGCGATTTGGACAGGTTGAGTGAATGGACAAATACATGGCAGATGCAGTATAATGGCGATAAATGTGAGGTTATCTACTTTGGTGGCAAAAACAGAAAGGCAGATTATCTGAACAGCGATAGATTGGGAAAGAGGGAGGTGCAGCGAGACCTGTGTGTCCTTGTGCACCAGTCGCTGAAGTAAGCATGCAGGTGCAGCAGGCAGTTAAGAAGGCAAATGATATGTTGGCCTTCATAGCGAGAGAATTCGAGTACAGAAGCAAGGATGTCTTGCTGCAATTATACAAGGCCTTGGTGAGACCACATCTGGAGTATTGTGAGCAGTTTTGGTCTCCTTATCTGAGGAAGGATGTTCTTGCTATGGAGAAAGTGCAGCAAAGGTTCAGCAGACTGATTCCTGGGATGGCAGGACTGATGTATGAAGAGAGATTGGGTCAATTAGGCTTGTATTCGCTAGAGTTTAGAAGAGTGAGAGGGGATAACACAGAAACCTACAAAATTCTAACAGGACTGGACAGACTAGATGCAGAAAGGATGTTCCCGATGCCGGGGGAGTCCAGGACCAGGAGTCACAATCTAAGGGTAAGGAGTAAGCCATTTAGGACTGAGAGGAGGAGGGATTTCTTCACCCAGAGTGGTGAACCCTGTGGAATTCTCTACCACAGAAAGCAGTTGAGGCCAAATCATCAAATATATTCAAGAAAGAGTTAGATATAGTTCTTAGGCTAAAGGAATTGAGGGATACGGGAATAGGGTACTGTTTGGACCATGATCGTATTGAATGGCGGTGCAGGCTCAAAGGGTCGAATGGCCTACTCCTGCTCCTATTTTCTATGTTTCCATGGAATGCATTGCCTGAGAGTGTATTGGAGGCAGGTTCAAATCGAGGCATTCAAGAGGGAACTGGATTATTATATGAAAAGAAAGAACGTTCAGGGCTATGGGCAGAAGGTAGGGCAATGGCACTAGGTAAATTGCTCCTTCGGAGAGTCAGTGCGGACACGACAGATGGATGGCTTCCTTCTGCGCTGTAACAATTCTATGACTCTGATAGCTTAGTGGCGTAACTCTTTCCTACCCTGCCAAATTGCTTCAGATGTCAATACAAATTTGGTTAGTGATGTTAAAACATTTATGTGGCTGGATCCCCAATGTTTCTTGGACTTTTACTATTGCCGCAATACATGTGGTGCAGTGGTTAGCACCGCAGCCTCACAGCTCCAGCAATCCGGGTTCAATTCTGGGTACTGCCTCTGTGGAGTTTGCAAGTTCTCCCTGTGTCTGCGTGGGTTTCCTCCAGGTGCTCCGGTTTCCTCCCACATGCCAAAGACTTGCAGGTTGATAGGTAATTGGCCATTATAAATTGCCCCTAGTATAGGTAGGTGGTTAGGAAATATAGGGACAGGTGGGGATGTGGTAGTAATATGGAATTAGTGTAGGATTAGTATAAATGGGTCGTTGATGGTCGGCACAGACTCGGTGGGCCGAAGGGCCTGTTTCAGTGCTGTATCTCTAAACTAAACTAAACATGTGATTGAAGACTGGATTATACCGGCAGTTTGAACTACGCAATATAATTAGAGATGAGGACAGCCATTCGGCCCATCAGATCATCTATCCACGGAGATCCTAATTCCTCCTCTTTCCCTTGTTTCTTAATTGATTCCAAGTTTTCTGCCTCTACAATTCTTTAGGAAGTTTATTCCACATATTGAAAATGATGAGCCCTTTTCAAACTGCACATTCAACGTGACAGTTTGTATTACTCAGGCTGATTTTGAATAGTCAGCATTTACTAGGTTTCTAAGTTGACATTTTTTTTTTCGTTTGTCAGACGTGGGCATCGCTGGCTAGGCCACCATTTATTGCCCATCTGTAATTGCCCTTGAACTGAATGGTTTGCTAGGCCATTTCAGAGGACATTTAAGAGTCAACCACATTGCTGTGGGTCTGGAGTCACATGTAGGCCAGACCAGGTAAGGACAGCAGATTTCTTTCTCTAAAGGACATTAGTGAATAGGATGGGTTTTAACAACAATCGACAATGGTTTCATGGTCACCATTAGGCTAGCTTTTAATTCCAGATTTATTAATTGAATTTAAATTTCACCATCTGCTGTGGTGGGATTCGAACCCATGCCCCCAGAGCATTAGCTAGTCCAGTGACGTTACCACTACACCACCGTCTCTCCTATAATGTGATTGATCTTACCATAAACAAGGCTCATTAAATTTTATTCCACTAACTCTCAGTAAACAAAGCTAAGATTCTCACTAGCGTCCTCTCCTGACCACTTGCATGCACTGCAATAGTTAAATCAGCTTGCAAAACAGAACTGCTTCACTTCCTCAATAGCCTCACAAGACTTAATCATGAAAGTGATCTCTTCACTTGGCATTTTTGTCAGGCAATCTGTGGTTCTTTTTCAACAGGAAGTTAAAAAGGATTTAAGATGTTGATTTTGGCTGTGTCTTCTCTGCCAGTGGGTAGACTGCGGGAGGGGAAAAGAACAAAGGAAGCTACAATCCCAGTCATCTGTTTAGTCATCCCCTGCTGTAAGGGCTGGCAATTTAAATGCTATCTTATATGTAAGGTGAGCAGCGTAGAATATGATACTGTACCAATAGTGACCACCCTGTTACATTTGCAAATGCGTCATTTCCTGATATACAATACTGTTCTTCGTCATTTTTAAAAACCTTACATATATTGCTGTACCATTTCAGCAAGAGAAAATCCTAAATAAAAGGCATTATAAAAACCTAAAAATATTCAAACAGATTTTTAAAGATTTGCAGTGTTTTACAAATACTAAACACAAAGTATCAACGACGAATGTTCATTTTTCTTCTGAGTATCTTTTCCTTTGTTACTAGACAAATTCATCAGTGGTTAAGTCTGAGTATTTTCTACTCTAATTGATTTTCTACCTTTGTTAAACTACTTATGATATTGTATAAAACTTTTCTTCAATAAAAGTCTCCCCAAACTCAATGACCAAAAATAAAATACCAATGATGGGAGGAAAAAAAAGAGACCAAACTATATTAATATTCTTTTGGGCCTCCTTATCTCGAGAGACAATGGATACGCGCCTGGAGGCGGTCAGTGGTTTGTGAAGCAGCGCCTGGAGTGGCTATAAAGGCCAATTCTGGAGTGACAGGCTCTTCCACAGGTGCTGCAGAGAAATTTGTTTGTTGGGGCTGTTGCACAGTTGGCTCTCCCCTTGCGCCTCTGTCTTTTTTCCTGCCAACTACTAAGTCTCTTCGACTCGCCACAATTTAGCCCTGTCTTTATGGCTGCCCGCCAGCTCTGGCGAATGCTGGCAACTGACTCCCACGACTTGTGATCAATGTCACACGATTTCATGTCGCGTTTGCAGACGTCTTTATAACGGAGACGTGGACGGCCGGTGGGTCTGATACCAGTGGCGAGCTCGCTGTACAATGTGTCTTTGGGGATCCTGCCATCTTCCATGCGGCTCACATGGCCAAGCCATCTCAAGCGCCGCTGACTCAGTAGTGTGTATAAGCTGGGGATGTTGGCCGCTTCAAGGACTTCTGTGTTGGAGATATAGTCCTGCCACCTGATGCCAAGTATTCTCCGAAGGCAGCGAAGATGGAATGAATTGAGACGTCGTTCTTGGCTGGCATACGTTGTCCAGGCCTCGCTGCCGTAGAGCAAGGTACTGAGGACACAGGCCTGATACACTCGGACTTTTGTGTTTATATTAATATAAAACCAATAAATTAGAATTTCATGGAACTGTGGAATTTTACAGCACCGAAGTAGGCAAATTTTATCCAACATATTTGCATGGCTCTCTGAAAGAAACTAGCGCCATTCCTTTGCCATTTTCCCATACCCTTTAAAATTACCAAATATTTATTAACTTCTATTTTAAAGCTAGTATGGATTCTATTTCCACATCGTTTGTGTTAAGGTATTCCATGTTCTAACAACCTTCCATGCAAAAAAAATCCTCTCTCCCTTCATTCCTTTAGTGAAGATCTTAAATTTATTCACTGCGGTTACAATTCACCAAGTAGTGCCAACAGTTTTCTCTATTTACTTTTATCATATTTCTTCATAATTTTATATTTCTTCACAATTTTGAAAGCCTTTATTATCTCCCCTTACTTGTATCTATTTGAGACAAGAGCCCAGTTTCTTCATATTGTTGCCACACCATCCTCCTCCAAAAACTCACCCGTGGTGCATCACATGAAACTGCTCTAACTTGATTCCACCTTTAGCCACTACAACTCCAGTAATTGCTTCTCTTTCAGCCCCTGCACCATGACCCGTAGAGTCCCAATCTATCTTTCCAATCTACTGACCTATGCCATTTTGAAACTGCGTACACCCCTCTTCACAATTAACAACATTTCCTATTTTTGTGCTGTCTGAAAATTCTGATATCGCATCCCCATATCAGAGTTCAGATCATTTATGTACACTGAGAAGAGCAACAATCCCACCACTGACTCACCACTGTCTGTTTACATGCCTCCAGTATAAAAAGTATCTGTTTTTGCTCCTTCAGATAATCTCCTATCCATGCTGCCACATTCCCTTTAATACCATGCACCTTAATTTTATAAACAAGCCATTTAGGCAAAACTATGACAACTTTTAAATCACTCCTAGATATTCCCTAAGGTTCAGCAGAACTTACTGGTCATTCTCAGTACGTATTCTGAACAGCTTAATTTTAGGAATGTGTCCATGCTGCTCTGTATCTAATTATACCAACATGTGGTACTATTTGACTTTGTTTGGAATAGATGATTTTAAAAGCTAATCTATTGAAATTAATCCTCACTATAAGAACTACAATTATAAGATCTGCTAGTATCATGTAAAATGGTTAATCAATTTATGTGAGGAGACATGTCATTCATGTTTATTGAAACAAAGGAGATGTGAATTCCAAACGACAAATATTAATTCATTTTTGACATTTATCAGCTCAAAAGAACATAACTGTCATCAACCTCTACCCATTAGGAAATATTCTGAAGAAAACCACTGTGTGATGCAGCACAGTGGCCCAGTGGTTAGCACCGCAGCCTCACAGCTCCAGCGACCCGGGTTCAATTCCGGGTACTGCCTGTGTGGAGCTTGCAAGTTCTCCCTGTGTCTGCGTGGGTTTTCTCCGGGTGCTCCAGTTTCCTCCCACATGCCAAAGACTTGCAGGGTGATAGGTTAATTGGCCATTATAAATTGCCCCTAGTATAGGTAGGTGGTAGGGAAATATAGGGACAGGTGGGGATGTGGTAGGAATACAGAATTAGGGTAGGATTAGTATAAATGGGTGGTTGATGGTCGGCACAGACTCGGTGGGCCGAAGGGCCTGTTTCAGTGCTGTATCTCTAAACTATAAAACACTAATCAATCATAATAATGGAATTTTTAATTTCAAACCTTTTATTGTACTTCCAAGTTATAATTCTCATTCTTGTTTGCAAATCCCTCCATGGTCTCGCCCTTCCCCATCTCTGTAATCTTCTCCAGCCCCAGAACCCTCCAAAATATTTGTGCTCCTAATTCTGGCCTCTTGTGCATCTCCGATTTTAATCGCTTCACCATTGGTGCTGCGCCTTCAGTTGCCTAGGCCCCAAGCTCGGGAATACCCTCCTGACACCTCTCCACTTCTCTTTGCTCCTTTAAGACACTCCTTAAAACCTACCACTTTGAACAAGCATTTGATCATCTGATCTAATATCTCATTTTATGGCTGGGTGTCGTACTTTGTTTTATAACGGTTCTGTGAAGCACTTTTTACTATATTTTATTACGATAAAAGCGCTATATAAATATAAGTTGCTGTTATTGAGAGAAAAATGAAAAAGGAACTTAAGACTCTACCTTATATCTTTCCTTAATGTCAAAGTTAATGGCACACTGCAGCTTTCGTAGGCAAATAGGACAAAGATCAATTGGTCGTCGGTCAGACTCCGCTAAATGGTTGGAACCTTGCATTACACATTGCAACCACTGGCAGTGATGCATCCCAAAAATGTGTCCAATTTCATGTGTTAAAGTCTGAAAATACAACAAATTTTATATAACTGAAGGTGACACAAGAACTTGAAAAGAAATTTATTGAAGAATCCATTAAAAAAAAAACAAATTCTCAGTACAACATGATGTTTAGCTATCCAATAATAAATGTAAAAAATGAATTATTTTCAGTCTTTTTTGAAAGCTTTCTTTCTCTCCACTTTAAATGGCCCCAATTCCAGGATATTCTCACTTAAATTTCTATTCTCTCGAAATATAATGCAGCATATATTTCTGATGCAATGGTATGGCTCAGATTGTATATTTTTTTATATCACGTCCGCTTCTGAATTCATGGTTTTAGAGGTTTCAACAGCTCTCAAGAGACAACAACCAGTTTGTCTATTTTAGCTGCCATCAGTTGAGGCATAAATATTGGCCAGGATATCAGGAGAACGCCTCTGTTCTTTGAATAAGGCCATGGAATCTTTTAAGTCCACCTGAAAAGGGGCCACGATATAACATTATTCTAAATATTGTTACAACCATAATGAGAATATTAACATTAATACACAAGATATGAACTTTCAAACCAATTTAAAGAATTACACAAGTTTTATGACTTCATAACAACTAAACTAAAAGAAATCCCAATTAACTAAACAGGCGGCACAGTAGCGCAGTGGTTAGCACCGCAGCCTCACAGCTCCAGTGACCCGGGTTCAATTCTGGGTACTGCCTGTGTGGAGTTTGCAAGTTCTCCCTGTGTTTGCGTGGGTTTCCTCCGGGTGCTCCGGTTTCCTCCCACATGCCAAAGACTTGCAGGTTGACAGGTAAATTGTCCATTAGCAATTGCCCCTAGTATAGGTAGGTGGTAGGGAAATATAGGGACAGGTGGGGATGTGGTAGGAATATGGGATTAGTGTAGGATTAGTATAAATGGGTGGTTGATGGTCGGCACAGACTCGGTGGGCCGAAGGGCCTGTTTCAGTGCTGTATCTCTAAACTAAACTAAGTACTTTGTAAGTAGCTGATACCCCAAATTACTGAGAAAGTTATTTTCTTCACTTACTAAAACACTTGAAAACCTCACACCATACTTATGCATTACAGTCCTTTGTGATGGCAAAACCTTTGCAGCTAAAAGTCCCAAACTCCTCCCAGTTGCAATGGGTTGCCTCTCCCAGACTTTTCCCAAGGTCAGTGTCCTCTTTGCTCAATTCTTCCAAGCGCTTTCGACCTTGGCTTCAGTGAATAAGACGACCTCTGGTGATCCTGTTGGTCTTTTACTTCTCCACAAACCTTGACTTTCAAAACAGGTTCAAGTCTTCGCATCCTTTCGCTGCATCAGTCTTCTGAGTGTAGGTGTTCCCCCTCTCTCCTCTTTGAGGCTGCCACTGCTAGTCACCTTCCTTACAGCCTGCCTGCCTTCTGAAAATGTGTTTAATTTATCTGGAGTCAACAGCCAATTGTCTTTTCCAATATGCGAAGTCCACAAGTCTAGCTACAGCAGCGCTATCCGGGCTTTCCATTGTTTCCAGGTGTTAGCAACGGCCATTCACATTTACATTCTCACAGTCACTGACTCCTTGTTTATGATCTGAAAGTCTGGGAAGGTGAAACCCAGTGTTCTTCAGGTGTGTTATGACTAAGGCAGGAGCAATGCACTGTCAATTCAGTCCCGTCACTCCACAGGTCGCAGTATATTACTTAAAGCTTTCCACCCAACCGGAAAACAGCCAAATCAAACACTCAAGTAGCCCCTGGAATAGAAAAGACCAAACCAGGTATCTTTAGACAACAACAAATTAAGTATTTATTAAAAACTAAATCTTAAACACTATTAAGATAAACCTATATCTAAAGACCTTATAACTTCTTATTTTAATCTAACTCCCCCATTCACACAGATACACTCAAAAATAACAGTAGTTAACCAGTTTTAAAAGCGGTGTTTTTAAAAATTAGCTGCTTAAGAATAAATAAGTCTTTGTGGGTTACATTCCTGATGGATGAGGTATTCTAATGTGCAAATAGTCAAAAGCCACTCGAAGTCTTCATGTGGATTTGATGCAATAGTCTATTCTTAATAGGCATTCAACTCTTCAGCTGCAGTAGGCCTCAATAGTTCCTTCAGCAATACAAACAGTTTCTTGAAAAAAGGCTTTTCTTCTTTAGGCAATTAACTCGGCCCATAGCTCCCTGTAGAATTTTTACTGAGAGAAAATAGATAGCTTCCTTTTCTTCAGTAGCACGCCTCATTGGAGATTCTCTCAAAACTAACTGGTTCAGACAGTTTTTTCTGCCAGTTTTACACACAGTCAAATCGAAACATTGAACCGTGTGACCTCTTTCTCTCTCCTGCTGTCACCTAGGGTAACAAGTGCTGGCACACTGTGCTTCAGAAATTCCAGAACTTTCTCTCCCTTAAAGGTGCACTGTTTTTTTTTAACAGAGTCTTAAAGGTGCACACTATTTTTCATCCGACGAGCAAAATAATTACAAGTCTGTGACAGGCGCTATACCACTACAGTCTCTGCTTTTCAAAAAGGTCTTTGAACAGGGTTCTTTGCTGTCCTGGCAAACAAGATCCCTGTCTTATCTTTAAGCAGAGTTAATGTGAGGTCACCTGACTTTAATGACTCCATCTCAAACAGCATTAAAAATCATAGTATTACTAAAGTTAAAATTTAAAAATTAAGTGATTTGTGAATAGAGGCATTAATTTAAAAAATTATGTTAAAAAATAATCAAATAGCTAATCAAAACACAATAAAGATGGCAGAGCAGGTGATGTGCTACGACTGCAGTATGTGGGAGCAGGTGGACATCAGTGTGATCCACGGCAATTATATCTGCAGTAAGTGTCTGCAGCTTGAAGAGCTTCGGCTTAGAGTCAGTGAGCTGCAGGCCTAGCTACAGATACTGTGATACATCAGGGTGGGGCAAGTTACCTGGACGCTTTGTTCTAGAAGGCAGTCACACCCCTTAGGCTCGTGTATTCTGATTTGATCAGTGGTCAGGGACAGGGGACAGGAGGGTGTGACTGTGAGTGAGGCAGGTAAGGGGATCGAGAAGGAAGAAGCAGAGGAGCCTAAGACCTTGCAACTGTCCAACAGGTTTGAGGTTCTTTCAGCTTGTATGGATGAGAGTGAGGGCTGCAGAATGGATGAGCAAACTGACCATGGCATTGTGGTACAGGAAGCCATTCAAGCGGGGGGAGTAAGTAGGAATATAGTGGTAGTAGCAGATACTAGGGGATAGACACCTTTCTCTGCGGCCAAGAGCGAGAGTCCAGAAGGCTGTGTTGCATGCCCAGTACCAGGTTCGGGACATCTGCTCAGGGCTGGAGAGGAACTTGCATTGTGTGGGGGGGGGGGGGGTTGGCAGGCGAGGAAACAGTTGGCGTGATCCACCTGGGTACCAAAGAAATAGATAGGACTAGGAAGGAGGTTCTGCATAGGGAGTATGAGCAGTAAGGGGCTAAATTAAAAAGCAGAACCTTAAAGGTAATAACTTCTGGATTATTAACTGAGCCACAAGCAAACTGCCGTAGGGTAAATAAGATTAGAGAGTTAAATGCATGGCTCAAATATTGGTGTGGAAGAAATGGGTTTCAATTCATGGGGCACTGGCACCAGTACTGGGGAAAGTGGGAGCTGTACCGTTGGGATGGTCTTCACCAAAACCTGAGAGCTTCAAAACAGCACGAGAGGGGAGGGGTCAGAGAGCTTCAAAACAGCTAGCTGGGGCTGGGCTTAGTCTGTGAGCGCACCACATCCGAAAAAAAAATAAAAAGTGGCATCACAGGGAAAAAGGTAAGTGATTGGTTGGTGAGTATTTTGTTATTTTCCTCATTTATCTTTCAAACCTCAGGTAATTTATCAGTAATTGTAAGGTTTTATTAGTATCAGTAAAGTTTACTTGTAGTAATAGAGCTGATTAGGAGTAGGGCAAGATCTACAGTTCTTTTTATATAGTTAGTAGTGTTTTTTTTAGGGAGTCAAGGTTCCTAGTGTAAATCTCTTAATTTTTGAGTAATTTAAGGGTAAGTCATGGCACTGTGCAGTGCTCCTCCTGTGCAATGTGGGAAGTCAGGGACACTTCCAGTGTCCAGGGTGAACACATGTGCAGTAAGTGTCTCCAGTTGCAGCTATTCGAAATCCGCATTTCGGATCTGGAGCGACGGCGAGGAAAACTCTGGTGCATCTGGCAAGGCTGAGATCATCGTGGATAGCACATACAGGGAGGTGGTCACACCGCAGGTAAAGACTGCTCAGGCAGAAAGGGAATGGGTGAACGCCAGGCAGAGTAGAAGAATTAGGCAGGTAGTGCAGGAGTCCCCAGGGTCCATCTCCTTCTCAAACAGATTTTCCACTTTGGATACTGTTGGGGGAGATAGCGTCTTGGGGAATGCAGCAAGAGCCAAGTCTGTGGCACCACGGGTAGCTCAGCTGCACAGGAGGGGAGGAAAAGGAGTGGGAGAGCTATAGTGATAGGGGATTCTATCGTAAGAGGTACAGATAGGCGTTTCTGTGGCCACGAACATGACTCCAGGATGTTATGTTGCCTCCCTGGCGCTAGGATCAAGGATGTCACGGAGCGGCTGCAGGACATTCTGAACAGGGAGGATGAACAGTCAGAGGTCATGGTTCACATTGGTATCAACGACATAGGTAGAAAGAGGGATGAGGTCCTGCAACAAGAATTTAGGGAGCTAGGCAGCAGACTAAAAAGCAGGACCTCAAAGGTTGTAATCTCCGGATTACTCCCGGTGCCACATGCTAATGAGTACAGGAATAAGAGGATAGAGCAGATGAGTGCGTAGCTGAAGAAATGGTGCAGGAGGGAGGGCGTTCGTTTCCTGGATCACTGGGTCTGTTTCAGGCGAAGGTGGGACCTATACAAGTCGGGTGGGACCAACATCCTTGCAGGGAGGTTTGCTAGTGCTGTTGTGTGGGGGGGGGGGGGGGGGTTGAAACTAATTTGGCAGGGGGATGGGATACAGAGTGGAGGTACAGTAAGGGGTGATGCACAGCCAAATATAGAACAGAAACTAAGTCAGTCTGGAAGGCAGAACAAATATAGACCTGTTAAGGCACAAGCGAATAATGCAAGGCTGGATTGCATCTAATTTAACGCAACGAGTCTTATAAGTAAGGCAGATGAATTGAGGGCGTTGATTAACACATGGGAATATAATGATATTACTATCACAGAGACATGGCTGAGGGAAGGACAGGACTGGCTGTTCAATATTCCAGGATATATAATCTTCAGGCATGACGGGGGGGGCAGTGCAAAAGAGGTGGTGGCATTGCACTATTGATCAAGGAGTCAAGTACTGCAGTAAGGATTCCTCAAATGAGGCCACATGGGTAGAAGTTAAAAACAAAAAGGGGGCAATCACTTTGCTAGGAGTGGACTATAAGCCTCCAAACAGTCAGGGAGAGATAGAGGAGCAGATATGTAGGCACATCTCAGAGAGATGTTAAAATAGGATAATAATAGTAGGGGATTTCAACTTCCTCAATATTAACTGGGATAGTCTTAGTCCAAAAGGTTTAAAGGGGGCAGAATTCTTAAAAGTGCATCCAGGAGAGCTTTTTGAGCCAGCGCGTAACAAGTCCTACAAGAGAAGGACGGGGTACTGGACCTAATCTTAAGGAATGAAGCCGGACAAGTGTCAGTGGGGAAACATTTCAGGGATAGTGACCATAACTCTAAGATTTAAGGTAGTTATGGAAAAGGCCAAAGATGGACCGGAAATAAAAGTACTGAATTAGGGGAAGGCTGATTTCAATATGATAAAACAGGGTCTGGCCAAAGCGGACTGGGAGCAGCTACTTGTAGGAAAGTCTACATCAGACCAGTGGGAGTCATTCAAAGAGGAAATAGTGAGAGTTCAGGGCCAACATGTTCCAGTAAAGGTGAAGGGTGGGACCAACAAGTCTGGGGAACCCGAGATGTTAAGGGATATAGAGGATTGGATAAAGATAAAAAAGGAGGCTTATGGCAGATGCAGAGGGACGAAAACAGTGGAGGCCCTCGAGGAGTATAGGAAGTGTAGGGGGGGGGGGGTACTTAAAATAGTAATTAGGAGAGCGAAGAGGGGGCAATGCAAAAACACTGGCGGGCAAGATAAAAGGAAAATCCAAAGGCATTTTATGTATATTAAGAGCAAGAGGATAACCAGGCAAAGAGTAGGGCCCATTAGGGACCAAAGTGGCAATCTGTGTGCGGAGCCAGAGGACGCAGATGAGGTTTTAAATGATTACTTTTCATTTGTGTTCACTATGTAGAAGGACAATGTAGTTGTAGAGATCAGGGAGGGGGATTGTGATATACTTGCACAAATTAACATTGAAAGGGAGGAGGTATTAGCAGTTTTAGCGGGCTTAAAAGTGGATAAATCCCCAAGCCCAGATGAGATGTATCCCAGGCTGCTATGTGAGGCAAGGGAGGAGATTGCAGGGGCTCTGACACAAATTTTCAAATCCTCTCTAGCCACAGGAGAGGCACCAGAGAACTGGAGGACAGCGAATGTGGTACCATTATTCAAGAAGGGTACCAGGGATAAACCCGGTAATTACAGGCCAGTGATTCTAACATCAGCGGCAGGGAATCTATTGGAAAAAATTCTGAGGGACAGGATTAATCTCCACTTGGAGAGGCAGGGATTAATCAGGGATGGTCAGCATGGTTTTGTCAGGGGGAAATCATGTCTAACACATTTGATTGAATTTTTCGAGGTGGTGACTGGGTGCGTAGATGAGGGTAAAGCAGTTGATGTAGTCTACATGGACTTCAGTAAGGCTTTTGATAAGGTCCTGCATGGGAGATTGGTTAAGAAGGCAAGAGCCCATGGGACCAGGGCAATTTGGCAAATTGGATCCAAAAGTGGCTTCTGGCAGGAGGCAGAGGGTGATGGTCGAGGGTTGTTTTTGCAATTGGAAGCCTGCGACCAGTGGTGTACCACTGGGATCGGTGCTAGGACCCTTGCTGTTTATAGTGTACATTAATGATTTAGACGTGAATATAGGAGGTATAAGTAAGTTCACAGATGACATGAAAATTAGTGGTGTTGTAAATAGCGAAGAGGAAAGCCTTAGATTAAAGGATGATATAGATGGGCTGGTAAGATGGGCAGAGCAGTGGCAAATGGAATTTAATCCTGAGAAGTGTGAGGTGATGCATTTTGGGAGGACCAACAAGGCAAGGGAATATACAATGTATGGTAGGACCATAGGAAATACAGAAGGTCAGAGGGATCTTGGTGTACTTGTCCATAGATCACTGAAGACAGCAGCACAAGTAGATAAGGTGGTTAGGAAGGCATATGGGATACTTGCCTTTATTAGCCAAGGCAGAGAATATAAGAAGAGCAAGGAGGTTATGATGGAGCTGCATAAAACTCTAGTTAGGCCACAGCTGGAGTACTGTGTACAATTCTGGGCACCACACTATAGGAAGGATGTGATTGCACTGGAGAGAGTGCAGAGGAGATTCACCAGGACGTTGCCTGGGCTGGAGCATTTCAGCTATGAACAGAGACTGCATAGGCTAGGGTTTCCCTTAGAGCAGAGAAGGCTGAGGGGGGACCTGATTGAGGTATACAAGATTATGAGGGGCATAGATAGGGTAGATTAAAGCCTGGCTACACAACACAAGCCTGACTAGACCTGTCTACATGTGTCGGATTCGGTCGAAATTCCGAGTCCAGCATTCGGGCTTGGGTCGTGTCGGGCTGGACACTGCTTCCAGGAAGTCACGGGATCAGGCTTACCCCACAACTCCGGCTCCTGGAATAGCCTGCTGCCGGAACAGATGAAGGAGTCAGGTCAGGTCGGGTCGGACACGAAAAAAAAATTCAAGGGCTCGGGTTGGCTGTGGTTGGGTCAGGTTTTAATTTTATACCTGAGCCAGGCTTTAGGGTAGATAGGAAGAAACTTTTTCCCTTAACGGAGCTGTCAACAACCAGAGGGCATAGATTTAAGGCAAGGAGCAAGAGGTTTAGATGGGATTTGAGGGAAAAAAACTTCACCCAGCGGGTGGTTGGAATCTGGAACACACTGCCTGAAGGGGTAGTAGAGGCAGGAACCCTCACACCATTTTAGTATTTAGATGAGCACTTGAAACGTCATAGCATACAAGGCTACAGGCCAAGTGCTGGAAAATGGGATTAGAATAGATAGGTGCTTGATGGCCAGCATGGACACAATGGGCCGAAGGGCCTGTTTCTGTGCTGTATAACTCTATGAACCAAGCTCGGGCCAGTCTTCTGGCAAGTCATATAACTAGGGCAGTAGAGAGGGCTTTAAACTGAATAGTGGGGGCGAGGGATCAAGTGATGGAAGGTGTGAGAATTTAGAGAGAGAAGGCAAGAAAGCAAGGTAACAATAAGAGAATTAATAATCTGAGTGTGGCAGGAAGGGACAGAGCGTACAAACCTCAGAGTGCGTAGGCAGATAAGGCTACAGGTTGTGAAAATAACAAAGACAGAATTAAAGGCACTCTATCTGAATACATGCAGCATTAGCAACAAGGTAGATGAATTGACAGCACAAACAGAAGTAAACAGGTATTATCTAATTGCTATTACGGAGATGTAGCTGCAGGGTGACTATCACCAGGAACTTAAATATTTAAGAGTATTCAACATTTAGGAAGGAGAGGCAAAAAGGAAAAAGGAGGTGGAGTAGGCCTGTTAATAAAGGATGAGTTCAGTCATTGGAGAATGTTCAAGACAGAGCTCAAATGATTTCTAGATATTAAAGATATCAAGGGATATGGGAATAGTGCGGGAATATGGCATTGAGGTTGATCAGCCATGATCTAGCTGAATGGCGGAGCAGGCTTGAGGGTCCGAATGGCCACTCTTGCTCCTATTTGCTATGCTATGAGTGCACAGCGGGAAATCCTAGTGAAACCGACCCGATATGAGCCATATAAAAGGGTGAAAACGGCAAGCCTGCCAGCCACAGCAAAAGGCTTGCACTGAAAGAAGCAATTCTTTCAGCCTAAAATCACTGATTTTGTTGGGACAGCAACTTTGAACAAATTATGTCAAGTGCACTGGATATCACAAAGGGTAATCGCACCTAACTGCCAGTGAGACTTCCCTCTAACATAGGGACTATATATTCTGCAGTTGGTTGGACCTATGGAGGAGGTGCAGCATCCTCCAGCTCAGCAGCCACAGCAGAGGCAGCAACTCCAAATGCAGCTGGACAGAACGGAGAGGATGGACAGAGGACTGCAACTCGAAGGAGGCGATATCCTCATCACAGGATCTATAGGCCAAGGGCCAGCTTCCTGGACCTCTCTGAACACCAGTGCCTCAGAAGGTTCGGGCTCTCATGACAGGTGGGGTCGCAGACCTCTGCAGCCTAGTGGAAGAAGGTCTCTGCCCAAGAGGAGCAGGTGGTCACCCATTCTCTATGGCTGTCAAGGTGACCACAGCCTTCAATTTTTTTTGCATCCAGGTCCATCCAGTGCTTAGCTGGTGACATAAGTAGGTTCTTGAAATTTGCAGCTCACAACTGCATCAGCCAGGTCACCAATGCCTTGTTTGCAAGGGCTTCCGACCATATTAACTTTGAGACGGATGAGGCCGAGGATTGTCACAGGTCCAAATGGTCATAAACTGCACCCATGCAGCAATGAAGATGCCATCAGAACAGCCAGACGTATTTGTAAATCAGAAGGGCTTCTACTCCCTGAATGTGCAGCTGGTATATGACCACCCTAAGAGGATAATGCAAGTGTATGCCAAGTATCCAGGGAGCTGCATGACTTCATCCTTTGACAATCTCAAGTTGCGCAGCTCTTCTCCCCACCAGACACCTTCAACAGTTGGTTCCCGGCGACAACGGATACCCACTCAAGACTTGGCTGATGACCCCAACGAGGAACTCAACCACAGAGGCACAGGAAAGGTAAAACAAGAGCCATATTCCCACCAGGGCGACAATGGAGCAAGCCACTGGCTTGCTCAAAATGAGGTTCAGCTGCCTTGACTGATCTGGTGGCACCCTTCAATATGACCCAGCAAGGGTGCCCAGAATTGTTAGGTCTGCTGTGCCTGCACAAAATAGCGCTGCAAAGAAGACAAGGTGACGCTAGAGGAAGGTGGCGTGCACCAGACCACCTCGGAGGAGCAGGGGGAGCATCCTGATGAGCCACTGGTGCCTGCAGCCACAGACCTGCTTGCCAGAAAAGCCCTTGACATCATCATCTAGGCACACTTCACATGAAAAGTGTACCTGCAGCATTGAAAGCTTCCCATCACGACCCCCTGTGCAAACAACCTCTCCCCTACAGGCTCCCGTCATACTCATAGTCTTACCGGCTCATGCCATTCACTGGAATGAAACTGACCAGGGTCAATGGAGGATCCAACAAAGCAGAGACCATGACAATGAGCAATTCACATAAACTCGTTCTTTTGTTCAAATGAAGAGCATCACTGGTACAGGAACAATGTTGTAATAAGCACCCAAATGGTTCTTTTTGTGAAACTGAGACCTTTTCCTCATATGCTTTCTATTACTCTTACGTGGTGCTACCCCTGTGGCTTCAGCAGAGCTAGACACAGGCTGCTTGTTCCCTTGCTTGACACAAGACACCCACGGCAGACACCCTCTGGGATCTGGAGCTCATGAGGACCCCGCCAAAGACTGCCCCATCTACATCTATGTAAGGACAGACTCAGTCATGAGGTCAGGAGACAGCATGCGCAGCTCTGAGGGAGGGAGGGCAAAGGGCCAAGAAGTAGGGACATCTTGAGAAGAGCCCCCACTGCCATCAGCATTTTCTCCGTCTTCCCTCTCAGGGTCCAACTGCACTCCCCTGCTAACCAAGAGCAGGAGATTGTGATTGTGACATTCAGTCACCAAGGCGATGCTTTGATCGATGTTGTGTAAACTGGCAGCCATAGTGCACAGGCCATTGACGTGGGCCAGGATGCATTCGGTGGCCTGCAGAGTCTGACTCTCCATGAAGTTGGCCAGTCTTTCAATGAGGCGGTCAACAGCGCAAATGCCTGGGATATCATGGTACTCATGCTAGTGATGGACTCCTCCATTTTCTGTGCAAGGTTGCACACTGTCTTTGGAAATTCTGACAGCTGCACACATATTTCCTGTTCCTGCTCCACATGTATGACCCCAGAGGTTCAGCATGTGTCAGCTGAGCAGAGCTTGAACTGTCCTGTGTCCTCTGACGGGGACTCTCCACTGCTGTCACTGTCCAGCACCTGCAACTGCTCACGTGTGATGTGCTCCTCACCCTGTGCCACCGAATCAACCTAAGAAGTTTTACCCATTGAGGTGGATGTATCTGTGCTGGTGGAAGTTGCACAAGAGTCATGTGACACTGCATCCTCACAGTGCTGATTCTCCTCTGAGGACTACTCAGCCCCATCCTTCATCTCCTCCGCTGACACTGGCAATGTACCTGTGGGAGATGGAAGACATGAGTTAGTGCTGAACCTAGGTGAAACAGGGCTCCAAGTTAGCATTCTGTAGATCATGACATTTAATGTGTTGGTGACATCAACTCAACATGACTGAAAGTTATGTGTCAAGTGGTAATGTGATGTTTAACGCTGTCACCAGGTCTCTGGGCCACCCCCATCAGCAACAGCCTGTACTAGTGAGTTCCTGCCAATCTCCAGGGCTTCCTTCTCCATTACAGTCAGGATGACAATGTCCACAGGTTCACCCCCAGTTCTGCCTCTCCGTTCTCCTGCAATAAGATAGGTCAGAGAGTTAGGAGCGTGAGGGGTTAACTGACTACTGAAGATGGAGGGTAAACATTTGAGGAGGATCACTGTGGGGAAGAGAGGGCAATAGGTTGCAAGTGTGTTCATGCTGTCTGTTGAGATGGAGATTAATGGAGGAGGCTGGAAACAAAGGAATGTGAATGACAGTAAAGTTTGTTGGTCAGAGGAGTGCCATGCAGAAGAATTCTAGGGAGGTGAGAGGGTAATGGCTGCCGGCTGCAGGACACTCACCTTGGCAAATCTCATGAGGTCATGAAACATTTTCCAGGACTGGACCCAGGTCCTCGGCACCACACTTTGGCTACTAACAGCCTCTGCAACCTGAAGCCATACCTACTTGGCGAGGCCAGCTGGCCTCCTCCTGCCATCCTCAGGGAGAAGGCATCGGGGTGGCCTTTTCACATCTTCCATCCATGCTGCAGATCTTTGCTCCCTCATACTGGATTGTTTCCTGAAATCACTGCTGTCATTGAGAGTACTGCCAGCGTCTTTAAATAGAGATCCTTCATTGCAGCTTTCAGCACGTCATACTGCCTGCCCTTCCTGATTGGTCGAGGAACTCCAAGGCGGGACTGTTATGAACGCTGGACTTTGTAACATGATTATGTTTTAGAAACTGCGATGTTTAAGTTTAAGATGGAGTCAGAGAAGTCAAATGACCTCACAACTACTCTGCTTAAAGACAAGACAGAAATCTTGGTTACCAGGACAACAGAGAATCCAGATCAAAGACCTTTCTTTGAAAAGCAGAGACTGCAGGGGTATAACACCTGAAGAACTTTTGGATCATAAACAAGGAGTCAGTGGTCCTGAGGATGCAAATGTGCATGGTAGATGCTAATACCTGGTAACAATGAAAATCCCAGGTGGCGCTGTTAAAGCCAGTTTTGTGGTCTTTGCATACTGGGAAAGGACAATAGGCTATTGACTTTTGATTCCAGATTTTCTGAAAGCAGACAGGCTGCAAGAAAGGAAGACAACCAGCGGTGACTGCTCAAGGGGGAGAGAGTGGGAACACCTGCACTCAGAGAAGACTGATACAGCGAAAGGCTGCGAAGAATTGAACCTGTTTGGAAAGCTGACGTTTGGGAGAAGACGATGACCAATAGGATCACCAGGAATTGCCTTATTCACAGATGTCCAGGTCGTAAGTGCTTGGAGAAGTGAACGAAGAGGTCATTGACTTTGAGAAAGTCTGGGAGATCCAACCCATTGCAACTGCAAGGAGTTTGGAACTTTTAACCACCAAGATTTCACCATCAAAGAGGACTGTGTAACATATAAATGTGGTGAGAGGTTTTCAAGGTTTTAATAAAGAAAATACCTTTCCTTGTAATTTGGGCTATCAGCCACTTACCAAGTATTATTAGGTTAATGGGGATTCCTTTTAGTTTAGTTGTTATAAGTCTTAAAACATGAAATCTTGTCATGTAATTCTTCAAATCGGTCTGGGGATGGATATCTCGAATTTTAACATTAACAGTTTCATTGAGGTCGCAACAAATTGGAGGCTCGAGTCCTGGTTATGAAATCAGAGGCTGTAAAATGAGTATGTTGGAATTTGCTAGAATCTAAACGGACAAGATTACAAGATTTCACAATTACTTTTGCTATACTCATAAGGAAAAGTCAATATGTCTACTTTTAATGCCAAGCCTTTGCAGAGACAGAAGATTTGACTCTCAATGATTTAATACAGTTAACAGTGGATGCATTAACAGCTGTAGCAGAGCAAGTGGGAGTTAGGTCGAAATCAAAAGCCAAAACGGCAGCAACTGTTTAGGTGTTGGCTCAGCATTTTGACCTTAACGAAATGGATGATCCTGACTGCGTTCTCAGACTGCGTTAACTAGAATTCAGTTACAAATGAGGCAACTGGAACTTCAAAAAGGGAAAAAGACAATTTCAATTTGAACTGAAGAAACTTTAATTTGAAAAAGACGAGAAAGGAAAAGAAAACAGTTGCAGAGAGAAAGGGAAGCCAGGAAAGTTGAACTGGATGAAGAACAGCTTAGATTACACGGACAGGGCACAACAGGTAAGTTTGAGGATGAATCCGATTACACTTCTGCTTTCAATTTGGCAAGGAATATTCACGTCGTCCTATAATTAGTGAGGAAGGAGTTGAAATGTATTTTGTCTCCTTTGGAAAAATTGCAAATAAATATTTCTGCCCAACAAAGCACTCAGAAAGCCCAGAACGTGAGAAAGGATCAAGTACACCAGCTCCAAGTAAAACTCACAATGTACTGAAAAACACCCAAAACACAACGGTTCCTTTTTAACAGCCACCTGCAATCGCTCTGAAAAAGCTGCACCAACATCTCGCAATAGAATAGGATTATTTAATTGGTTTTAATGCTAACTTTTTGGAACTTTCTCACTGTCTTTGTGATTTCTGTTTCAATCTGGTATGGAGATTCTCGGAAGACGAGTTTCACTGCCTAGGAGGATCTCTGCGGTTTTCCTGGAGTATGTGGGAGCAGCAAAGCAGTCACGTGCACTGAGCAGGTTAAGCACAAGATGCAACCATGTGGTGTTCGCTCTGAAATGGCAGAGCTGCAACTCCCTGTGGATTCGGCAGTCAAAAACTTGACCATTTCTCCCAAGCACAAAACAAAGACTCTTTTTCAGAGCCACCCACCGCCTCGTAGGGACAGCAGTGACCTGTGAACGGGATTTGGGGTATGTTTTATGTCAGAAATATTAGAAAATGATTTACATTGTGCTCTCGTAATATTCCAATTTCCGAATTCAGCTTTTCCACCCCACCAGGGTTATGGGGAGAATTTTCATTGTTTTTTTTCCAAATGTGCAGACAATACTATAAAGTTGCTGATTTACCCAGACACAGTGGGGAAAATTAAAAAATCACATTTCACATTTGCCCATTGTTTTGTTATAGTTTAATAGTCAAATGGAATGACTTGTGGTGTTAGTTCTCCCAAGATGGTGTTTTCTACACTGAAACTGACAGGGTTTGTGAAATTGATCAGTTTCAGCTCAGTCAGCTGGGGACCTGGAATAACTGCAGTTTGAGCCCGCTCTAACCCAAGCCGACTTCTGATTGGTCAGCTCCTTCTCATTCAATTGCAGAGCCTCAAATAAGAAAATAAAGCAAATCACTGGCTTGAATTATTGACCTGGCAGAATGTTTGAATTCGTAAAAGCCGCCAATTTAAATGTAGGAAAGAAGCAATTTTTAAAAATTCTGCTTAACGCGAGATACTCAAAGACCGATGTTGGCGGCCCCTGGTTTAGCAGATCATCTTTGATTGAGGCACAACAGGCAAATGCTGATTTAAGAAGTCTGTCTCAGACAGCTTGTTCTGAGGCAGAAGCTGAAAAAGTCCGAGTGCTACTGTATTAAGAATGGCATTCGAATTAGGAGACCTCCAAAGAGGCCTGCTAATGAGGATTGGGCTATAGTTCATCAGGTTGTTGTTTCCCCCAGGGTACCACAGTGAAATCTTGAGCATTGCCCATGACATCCCAGTGGCAGGTCATGTGGGTATTCAAAAGATTCAGGCCAGGATAGGACAACATTTTTATTGACCAGATTTGCATAAAGATGTAGTTGAATTTTGCAGAACTCGCTATACATGTCAGGTAGTTAGGAAGCCACAGCCTTCAATTAAGCCAGTCCCAATGATACAGATATCTGCTTTTGACAAACTGTTTAGGGAACACCGGAGCAGGAGTAGGCCATTCAGCCCATCGGGCCTGCCCTGCCATTCAATACAATCATGGCTGATCATCCATTCAGTGCCTTTTTCCCCACACTATCCTCATATCCCCTTATGTCATTTGTATTTAGAAATCTGTCAATCTCTGCCTTAAACATACTCAATGACTGAGCTTCCACAGTCCCCTGGGTTAGAGAATGCCAAAGATTCACAACCATCTGAGTAAAGAAATTTCTCCTCATTTCGGTCCTAAGTGGCTTCCCCCTTATTTTGAAATTGTGTCCCCTGGTTCTACACTCCCCAACCAGAGGAAACATCTTAGCTGCATCTACCCTGTCTATCCCTTTAAGTATTTTGTACGTTTCAATGAGATCACCTCTCATCCTTCCAAACTCTAGAGAATACAGGCCCAGTTTCCCCAATCTCTCCTCATAGGACGGTCCCGCCATCCAATGAACAAGTCTGGTGAACCGTCTTTGCACTCCCTCTATGGCAGTAATATCCATCCTAGGGTAAGGGGACCAAAACTGCACACAGCACTCCAGGTGCAGTCTAACCAACGTTCTATACAACTGAAGCAAGACTCCACTACTCCTGTATTCAAATCCTCTTGCGATAAAGGCTAACATACCATTAGCCTTCTTAATTGCTTGCTGCACCTGCATGTTAGCTTTCAGTGACTTATTGACAAAGACACCCAGGTCCCTTTGTACATCTACACTTTCTAATCTCAAGAAATACTCCGCACATGTGTTCCTCCTACCTAAGTAGATAGCCTCACATTTTTCACATTATATTCCATCTGCCACATTCTTGACTATCACTAAGTCTGTCCAAATCCCCTTGAAGCCACTTAGCATCTTCCTCACAACATTCCCACCTAGTTTTGGGTCATCCGCGAACTTGGAAATATTAAACTTGGTCCCCACATCCAAATCATTTATAGTGAACAGCTGGGGCCCAAATACTGATCCTTGCAGTACCCCATTAGTCACAGCCTGCGAGAATGGCCTATTTATTCCGAGTCACTGCTTTCTGCCTGTTAACCAATCCTTAATCCATGCCAGTATATTACTTCCTATCCCATGTGCTTTAATTTTGCTAACAAACCTCTTTAACAAAAGCCTTCTGAAAATCCAAGTATAGTATGTCCACCGACTCCCCTTTATCAATTCTGTTAGTAACATCCTCAAAAAACTCCAACAGGTTCGTGAAACATGATTTCCCATTCATTAATCCATGTTGACTGTGCCCAATCAGATAATTATTATCCAAGTGTCCATTTATCACATCTTTTAGAATAGATTCTAGCATTTTCCGAAGGACTGATGTAAGGTCAACAGGTCTGTAATTCCCTGCTTTCTCTCTCCCTCCCTTCTTAAATAGTGGGGTGACATTTGTGCCCTTCCAGTAAGGTTCTTGTGATTTGTGTCAGACCCTTACCTACAACTAAGTCAGGTCACAAGTTTCTCCTAACTATCGTGGATTTGTCCAATAGGTTTCCAGAGGCAATAACTTTCAGAAAGATCACAGCGAAAGTTTTGATTGAGGATTTAATTCAGTTTTTCACTAGATACGGATTGCCAAAAGAAATTCAGTCAGAAAAGAGGTCAGATGTCATGTCAGGGGTATTTCAAGGTCATGAGTAATTTGGGAGTGAGAAAGCTCAAACAGTCCACTTATCACCTGTAGTTACAAGGTGCTTTGGAAAGGCATCACCAAACGCTATACAGTATGATAAAGGCTTATTGTTTTGAGCATCCTTATGTTTGGGATAAATGGATATCATTTTTATTATTTGCCAGCAGAGATATACCAAATGGGTTCACTGGTTTCAGTCCATTTGAATTGGTCTATGGGCATGAGGTTAAGGGTCCCCTTAAACTTAAGGAAAGATTTTTAGCACAAGAGGAGGAAACTACCCTCTTAGATTATGGGCTGAATTTTACCAGCCCTTCGACATGGGAGGTTGTGGCACAGGGGTCCGGAAAATTCTTCCGGAAGAGGCCCACCACGATCTCTGACACTGGGAACGCCCTGCTGCATTTTACTGGCAGCAGAGCCTTCATCTGAAAATGCAAATTATATTACAATTGAAGCACAATGACTTATCTGGTCGCGACGGCCGTCCCATGCCGATATTTCGGCCGCTGGCCGGAACTCCCACACCTTCAGAACTCCAATCGGAGATCTGAGGCGTGACACTGGTTGGGGAGGGGGGGGGAGGGGGGGAGAGGGGTGGGGTGTGGAGGGAGTGAAAGTTTCAGGGCGGGGGGGAGGGGGAAGAAGCGGGGAAACTATTTCCATTGGCTGATGGGATGGTGGGAAAGGGTTGAAGGACAAACATTATAAAGTTTGGGGGTGAAAGGTTGGTACCGGCAAAAAAGGAGTTTTTCGGGGGGGGGGGGGAGGGGAAGAGAGAGAAAATAAATATCTTGTTTGATCATTGCAGGGGATGGAAGAGGGGCTGTAATGTTTAATCAACCGTTTTAAAAGTGCTGTGTTCTCTACAAAAAATTTTAACTGCCAGGGATGGCTTGAAGCCCTTTAAAAATAGCACCAGTGCCTGCGCAATGGCACCAGATGTCATTGCCGGGAACAGAGCAGCCGCCCCCTCTACTTCATCAGGGGCTGCCATTCCGCCCCTCCATTTAAATGAGCCCCCACGCAAAATACCGCAGGGGATCTGCGGCGCACAAATTGTGCAAGTGACGAAAACCCAAGTGGATGGAACAGCTAAGACACGGTTTGCAGCCTGGAGACAAGGAGTTGGTTTTGCTGCCTTTGCCTAAACTAGTATTAGAGCACCTTACTTCATTGAGAGGAAACTTAGTGAGGTAAACTATCTGGTTAGTACACCAGACAGCCAGAAAAGTCAGAGTGTATCACGTGAATATGTTGAAAAGGTACTATGGTCATGAACCTTGTCAGCTAGTGAGTGCGTGCCAATTGACAGGAGAGGAGGTTAAGCAGAGTGCTACTTTTGATGAACTGGATGAAGGGGCAAAACTGAGACCTCGCAGATTGAACCCCCTGCAGTGAAACTGGCCAACACAGAAGTATTAGAAAATTTAGAGATACAGTTCTATACTACCTTTCTGAACAGCATAAAGAGGACATAGCTGAGCTGCTAAAAGAGTTTAAAGACATATGTGCAGATAAGCTAGGTTGTACCTCTCTGGGTATTCTTGGTGTAGGGGTAGCTACACTCATGAAACAGAACCCTTATCAATTCAATCCTGATAAATTAGCTCAGGTCAGAGAGGAGGTGCAATATATGCTAAAGAATATTATAACTGAACCTAGTCAAAGTAGCTGGAGCTCTCCCATGGTGTTAATACCAACACCAGATGGTTCCAAAAGATTTTGCATTGATTATCGGAAAGTCAATGCAGCAACTAAAACAGACTCTTATCCAATCCCATGACTTGAGGATTGTATTGACAGAGTAGGTAATTCAGTCTTCATCAGCAAGATTGACTTGCTAAAAGGCTATTGGAAATTCCCCTCGACCAACCTAGCTAAAGCAATTTCCGCCGTCTTGATCCCAGATGGCCTATTTCAGTCCAAGGTCATGCCGTTTGGAATGAAAAATGCACTGGTCACATTTCAAAGATTGACCAACCAGGTGATTGTTGGACTAAGCAATTGTTTTGTGTACCTAGATGATTTGTTGGTATACAGTGACACTTGAGAGGATCATGTTGAACACTTAAAGGCTCTGTTTGACAGATTAGAGAAAGCCAATTTGGTAGTCAACTTAGTGAAGAGCAAGTTTGCCATGGCTAAGGTTGTGGGCCTAGGACAAATGTTGCCTAGAGAAGCTAAGGTTCAGACGATAGTAGACTTTCCAGTCCCCAAGACAAAAAAGGAAATACCAAGATTCCTCACGATGTCTGGGTTCTACCAGAAGGTCTTTCCTAACTTCGGTACAGTAGTAACTCCACTGACAAGTTTATTAAAAAACGGCATGAAGATCCAATGGACAGAATCCTCTCAAATGGCATTTGAAAAATTAAAGGCCATTTTAATAAATGAAGCCCTGCTAATGGCACCAAATTTTGGCAAACCCTCTAAGGTAGCAATTGATGCCAGTGATATAGGAGTAGGAGCAGTGTTACTCCAGGATGATGATACTGGTATTGAACAAACAAGCAGTTATTCTTCTAGAAAACTCAATAAGTACAAGAAGATATACTGCATTATTAAAAAGGAGGCTTTCGTTTTCATATTGGCCTTTCAAAATTTTGAAGTATATATCAATAATGACCAAGGAGAAATAACCATATACACCAATCATAATCCAGTAAAGTTCTTAGAAAACATCAAAACCAAGAAAGCCAAATTATTTCAGTGGAGTTTAATGTTGCAACCATTTACCATAATGACTGTAGATGTTGCAGCAAAGAGCAATGTAATTGCCAATGCTCTATCCAGAATTTAAATAAACGGTATAATGGAGTGCCACGAAAATTTGCTACGCCAAAGTGGGATTTTTAATTCATCGATTGGAAACCTACATTAAACTTCCAATGAAACAGAAAGAGCTGAAATTCTGCAAGTAACTTTTTTAAAAAGCTGGCAGCCAAGATGGCCATCGCAACTTGCATTTGAACACCTTACACATTCCAAGGCCTCAAAGACAAGATACATGTCTGATGAACCTGTACCCAAAACAATGGTTTGCTCCATTGAGTGCACCACAGGAGATTGCTTTCATTAGCAGGACATTCAAAGACATCGTGGCACATTAACCTTAAAAGGGCCAACCTTTCCAGGTGTAAACGTTAACACCCTGAGGCCTAAGGGACTGAAACTTCTAAACTCGAATCTCTTTAGAAGGTGTCAGACAATGCACTGAGGCAGTCATGTGACCGCCTGTCCATCTCTGTAAAAACTGGGAGTTGTCTCTTGGACAAAACAATCAAGCCAGTGACTGAATCGGGGTAGATGTCAGAAGGGCTGCATGTGTGTGTGTCTCTCTCTCTCCAAAAGACCTTGTGTGAAATCTAGCTGCTGGTTGCTGGATCCAGGGGAAGAACGCCACCTACAATTCTGCCTACAAGAAAAGCCTAAACCAGGTGGGCCAGCGACAAACTGCACATTTACCAACCAAAGACTTCAGGAACACAAGTTCAGCCAGAAGGCAACAGAATCATCCAACGCCACAGACTGTGCATCAATTTTTATTGTTCTGGACTCGAAACCAACCACAAATCTACCCCCTCATCAATCCATAATCTATTTGCTTGTGCGATTCTCATGTATGTGCATGAATGTGTTGTGTAATTTTATTTTGTCTTTAGATCGGGTTTAGATTGTTAAGTATAATAAACTCACCTCTTTCTTGTTTAAATGCAAGAAAACCAGTCCAACTGGCTCTTTTACGATCACAGCAAAGGTAAAAGGTAAAACACTCACTGAGGTGGTAAGCTCGTCCACTGTTTTAAAAAAGGAATAAACTCTGTTGTGGTCAAAAAAGAGGAATGACAAGAGGGAAGCCTTGTGATCCCTCCTCACCTGATCAAAACAGGAGGAAAGTAACTCCGAACTATAAAATATTGTTATCTGTGTAAAGTGCAAAATGTTAATAATGGAAATATCTACAAGGATATGTGTGATTACATTGTAAGAAAAATTACTACGGTAATGAATTTTCTATTTTTAGGGGGGAGGTGTTATGAACACTGGATTTTGTAATATGATTATGTTTTAAAAACTGTGATTTTTAAAAGTTCAAGATGGAGTCAGAGAAGTCAGATAACCTCACATCCACTCTGCTTAAAGACAAGACAGAAATCTTGGTTACCAGGACGACAGAGAATCCAGTTCAAAGACCTTTCTTTGAAAAGCAGAGACTGCAGGGGAATAACACCTGAAGAACAATGTGTTTCACCCTCCCAGACTTGTGGATCGTAAACAAAGAGTCAGTGATTCCGAGGATGCAAATATGGCAGCTGCTAACACCCGGGTGATAGCCCGGGTGGCGCGGCTGAAGCCAGTCTTGTGGACTGTGCATAGGCTATTGACTTTTAATTCCAGTCAAATTTAACAGATTTTCTGAAGGCAGACAGGCTGTAAGAATGGAAGACAACCAGCAGTGGCAGCCTCAAGGGAGAGAGAGAGAAAACACCTGCTCTTAGTGAAGATTGATACAGCGAAAGACTATGAAGACTTGAACCTGTTTTGAAAGTTGAAGTTTGAGGAGAAGAAAAAGACCAACAGGATGACCAGGAATTGCCTTATTCAGGGATGCCCAGGTCGAAAATGCTTGGAGAAGCAATCGAAGAGGACATTGACTTTGAGAAAGTCTGGGAGATCGAACCCATTGCAACTGCGAGGAGTATGGGACATTTAACCGCAAAGATTTTGCCATCAAAGAGGCCTGTGTAATGTATAAGTGTGGTGTGAGGTTTTCAAGTATTTTAATAAGTAAATACCTTTCTTTGTAATTTGGGATATCAGCTACTTACAAGGTACTATTTAGTTAATGGGAATTTCTTTTAGTTTAGTTGTTATAATAAAAGTCTTAAAATGTGAAATCTTGTTGTGTAATTCTTTAAATTGGTCTGGGGCTTCATATCTCGAATCTTAATGTTAACGATCTTGCTGAGGTCTCGCTAATAGGGATGATAATTAGTTTGCTCTGGGAAAGAGCAACAGCAAGGTGCACAACTTAACTGGTCCGGCTCCCAACTCAGAAATGGTCTCGCCGTTCCAATAGAATTAAATGGAGAAGATTCCGCCCTCTGTGTCTACTCTATCAAAACCTTTCAGAATATTAGGTCATCCTTCAGCTTTCTCTATTCGAGAGAAAAAAGACCCAAGCCCGTTTATCCTTTCCTGATTGATATAACCTTGCAGTTCTGGCATCATCCTTGCAAAACGTTTTTGCACACTCTCTTGTCCCTCTGTCATTTTCATATCACAACCAGGACTGTACCTGCTACTCCAAGTGTGATCGAACCAACATTCAATTTTAAGTTTAGCATAACTTCTCTACTTTTCAATTCTATCCGTCTAGAAATAAACCCTAGTATTTGTTTTTTTTTTAAATGATATCCTTATTAACCTGCATCACTACTTCTATTGATTTGTGTATTTGCTCCTCTACCCCATTTCAATTGTTATTTTCCACTGACTATCCACCCTAATTTAGTGTCATCTGCAAATCTAGAAATTGTTTTTTTGATTCTAACCTCTAAACCGTTAATGTAAATTGTGAGCAACAGTGGTCCCAATACTGATCCTTGATGGCCAGTGGAGTCCCACTTTCTACCCTCTGCCAGTCTGAATAGCTACCCTTTACCCTCTCTCTATGCTTTCTGTCTTGCAGCCAGCTAGCTATCCATTCTACTACTTGTCTCCTGGCTCCGTGTGCTCCAACATCATTCATTAGTCTATTATGTGGCATCTTATAACAGGCCTTTTGGAAATCTAGATCAACTGCATACAATGCAAATAAATATACTTCATGTGTATATTTACTTAACAAACGCCTACCATTCAGTATGAAACATTGCAGTCTCTTTCACCTAAGTTTTGGAATTCTGACATTAATTTATCAGAGACAGCAAATCTTAGTGCAGCTTCTAAGTTTTTTGTACAGCAATTGCTAACAATACTTTGATTCCACCAAAGTAACTGCAGAGATTATTGACATAGAACTCGATGAGCCAGGCTTGCCCCGGCTCTCCACCCTGAAGCTGGTTGTATGCCAATTTCCTTTGCTGTAGCCAAGTAATTAAAGCACACAAAACAATCAAAAAAGGTTGAAGTGCATATGCATATGATATGCCAATATGAGTATTGAAATCACACGGCCAATGACAATACCTATAACTCACTTTTTATTTACTAAGCAAAAATGCAATTAGCCATATCTGGATTCCCAATCACCCAAATGTGGCTAATGTACTGGACTACATTAACCTAGATTATTGCTTCAACCCACAACTATCTGACTCAGGGATAAGGGTCCTCCCAACTGAGCCAAGCTGACACAAATTCTAGAAAACACAACTCTGCTGCTACTTAAAGCAACTGTCTCCAAATGTAGCATCTTCAGTTCTGCAATCACACCCACCTTGCACGATCTTAGCAGCAGCTTGCTTGTAATGGGTGGTGTGTAGTATCTATCGAAGACTGAATAATCGTCAGGAACCAGATGTTCCTTTTTCTTCAGCTTTCCTTTATAGTTCGTGGTATAAAAATCATCATCATATCTAGCAAAGCTAAAAACACCCATCCCTGTAAAATATGCAGAAAACGAAATAGTTTACACCACTCATCATATTTCAGCATTTCTTTCTACTGGCCTGTAGAAGTAAATCAAAATCACATCTACAATCAGCTAACACATATATAGAAAACTTGTTTTGGCAAAAAATATATAAAGATTCCATTGTAGTGCTCAATAAATTACACTGTATTTTCAAAGCAAGCAACACTCCTAATTTAGTAGAAATATTGAAAAATACTCAGACATTCAGGAGATCAAATGAAATTTACTCACTTTAATGTCACAATTTCCAAATGAAGCGAACAAAGACTGGACATTACAGTTATTAGAACTATATTCAACTGCTGGCCCGAATTTGGCTCACTGCCCAGTTTCATTCAAATTGGTGGAAAATATCTCACTTTTTAAAAAAATGCTCCAGCTCTTAACTTAGCCACCTAATCAGCACATGGCCACAAATAACTGAGGTAAGCAACATTAATGACAACCAGTCATCTGTGGAAATGTCCTGGAAGAAACTCTTCATTTGGCTGTTTTATTTCCATAAATAAAGCTGACAGTACTGCCAGCCCTCTACAAGAACACAGTTAGCTATCGGGCTCAGATTTCCAGCAGAGCTCATCAGCCAATTTGAATCTGCAGTATTACAGATATCTGAGGCAACTCTCAAATGGAGAGATATGGTCAGTCCCGCATGTTCCTACTAGGAGAACATGCAGCATTAACTGATTGTTTCACTCGTCACTAGCAAATCAGCTGTTTCTACCAGCGCCTTACATAAGAACCATCAAGCCAGCTCCGCCTTCAACAAGTTCATTGCTGATCTTCTACCTCAACTCCAACTTTCTGCACTAGCCCCATATTCCTTAATTCCCCTAGTACCCAAAAATCTATCGACCTCTGTCTTGAATATACTCAATGACTGAGCAGCCACACCTCTCTGGGGTAGAGAAATCCAAGGATTTGCAACCCTTTGAAGAAATTTCTCATCGCAGTCCTTAATGACCGATCCCTTATTCTGAGAATGTGGCCATGTGTTCTAGATTTCCCACTCGGGAAACACTTTCTCAGCATCTACCCCCGTCAAGCCCCTTATCAAACCTCTCATTCTTCTAAACTCCAGGGAATATAGGCCTTGTCTACTCAATCTCTCGTCATAGGAAAATCTCCTCTTCCCAGGAACCAGTCTAGTGAACCTTTGCCACACTTCCTCAAGGGCAACTACATCCTTCCTAAGATAAGGAGACCAAAAATAAACACAGTACTCCAGGTGTGGCCTCACTAATGCCCTATATAATTGTAGTAATTTTTCCACAGGTGAAATCTTTATGAATACCACGTCAGTTACTTTGTTCTGGCTCTGTCATGACTTATTCGGAGGATCCAAGAGAAGGGTCAGGATGAAGAACTGCAATATACTTAAGTACTGTAAAAGTTGTCTGAGGTTTGCATAGTTGTTAAGGACACAAAGCTGATGATTATATAAATGAACCTTCTTTACAGGAAGGTATGACAGTCACTAAAAAAATGTAAATATAAAATTTAAACGGAAACAACAGGAGTGCGTTTTCTGCACCACTTTACCTTCTGTGAGAGATGCCTGTCCAAACACAAAATTCCAGGAATCTTCTGGATAAAGGTCAATCATTGTAATTCCAACAATACAGAAAGCATCTTTGGGTTTTTTCTTCTTCAGGTACTTAAGAATACCACCTATGCAAAAAACAAGAACTTGCAATGACACGCTTGAATTACTACCCATAACAATATTCAAAACTGGGTACAACCAGAAACATATGCACAAGTTTATCCACAGGGAACAAATGTTTCAGTTCATAGACATTCTTCAGTTGCTTCTCCACTAAAACAGAACACAAGAAACAAAATAATTGCAACTCCACTTGATTGCAGGCACGAAGTGGTGGCCTGGAAGTACGAGGAAACATTTTCAGCCTTTTTCAGGAATAATTTTCAAAGACCAGTATATACTTCCTAAGGAGGATGCCCAAGACTGAACATAATATTGCAAATGCAGCTAGACTAGTGCTCTGTACATAGTAATTGCAGTACCAATTCTTTGCTTTGTCATTCTTGTGATGAAGACCGATATGATATCAGCTTTTTTGATCACTTCTGGCATTGATGAGCTAACTTTTAATTACTTCAGAATTTGGACTCAAATTTTGTTCATCCATAAATCCTTATGCTTCTCCATTTAATATTTTACTCCCACATAAAGTTCCTAAATCCAATGTTATGTTTATTAAACTTTATCTGCCTGATGCCCAAACCATGTTATTTTGCAATTTTCTGCTTTCTTCCTCACAATTGACTATATACCCTATCTTAGTTTAATTTGAAAACTTGGATATATGCCCTTTATTCCCAAATCCAGGACATATATAATATGAAAAGCTGGGGCCTCAGCATTACTGTCTGGGAGAACAGCATGTGTCACTGGTAGACGGATTCTGTGGCAGGCAGTGAAAGAACCAACATGAGGGATAAACCTACTTGATTTCATCCTTACAAATGCATCAATCCATAACAGCGTTGGTAGGACTGACCGCTGCACAATCCTTGAGAAGTCCAAGTCCCGTCTTAACAAGGAGGACACCCATCATGTTGGGTGGAACTACCACTATACTAAATGGGATACATTCAGAACAGAACTTGCAGCTCAAACTGCGCCTCCACGAGGCACTGTGGGCCACCAGCAGAATTGTATCCCACTAAAACATGTAACCTCACAGCCTGGAATATCCCTCAGTCTACCATTACTATCACGCCACAGTATTAATCCTAGTTCAGTCAGGGGTGAAGATGAGCATGCCAGGAGCAGCACCAGGCATACCTAAAACTGGAGGTGCTAACCTGGTGAAGCTACAACACAGGTCTAAACAGCAGAAGCAGCATGCCATAGTCAGAGCTCAGTGACTCCCCAAATGGATCAGATCAAAGTCCTGCCACATCTAATCGTGAATGGTGGTAGACAATTAGGAACAACTAGGAGGAGCAGCAGGCTCAATGAATACGCCATGGTCAATGATGGCAATGCCCAGCACAGTGAGCGCAAAAGAGAAAGCTAAAGCTCCAGAGACTTGGGCACAAAAATCTAGTCTGACATGCCAGTGCCGCACTGTCAGAAGTGCCATCTTGTGGATGAGACATTAAACCAAGCCCCCACCTGTTCTCTAAGGTGGACATAAAAGATCCCATGGCACTATTTCAAAGAAAAGCAGAGGAGTTATCCCCAATGTCCTGACCAATATTTATCCCTTAATCAACATCGCAAAAGAATTGTCATTATCATATTGTTGTTTGTGAGAGCTTGCCTTTTTTTTTTGTTTCATGGGATGTGGGCGTCGCCAGCCAGGCCAGCATTTATTGCCCATCCTTAATTGCCCTTCAGAAGGTGGTGGTGAGCCACCTTCTTGAATCGCTGCAGTCCATGTGGGGTAGGTACACTCACAGGGCTGTTAGGGAGTTCCAGGATTTTGTCCCAGCGACGGTAAAGGAACGGTGATATAGTTCCAAGTCAGGATGGTGTGTGGCTTGGAGGAGAACCTGCAGGTGGTGGTGGTGCTCCCATGCATCTGCTGCCCTTGTCCTTCTCGGTGATAGAGATCACGAGTTTGGAAGCTGCACATTGAGGATATCCTCCATTGTGCTGTGTGGCACTACCACTGTGCTAAATGGGATAGATTTCGAACAGACCTAGCAATACAAAATTGGACATCCATAAGGCGCTGTGGACCATCAGCAGCAGCAGAATTGTACTCGACCACAATCTGTAACCTCATGGCCCGGCATATTCCCCACTCTACTTTACCATCAAGCCGGGCGATCAACCCTGACTCAATGGAGAGTGCAGGAGGGCATGCCAGGAGCAGCAGCGGGCATACCTCAAAATGAAGTGTCAACCTGGTGAAGCTACAACCCAGGACTACTTGCATGCCAAACAGCATATGCAGCATGCGATAGACAGAGCTAAGCGATCCCACAACCAACGGATCAGATCTAAGCTCTGCAGTCCTGCCACATCCAATCGTGAATGGTGAACAATTAAACAACTAACTGGAGGAGCTGGCTCCACAAATATCTCCATCCTCAATGATGGAGGAGCCCAGCACATCAGGGCAAAAGATAAGGCTGAAACATTTACAATAATCTTCAGCCAGAAGTGTCGCGTGGATGATCAATCCCAGCCTCTCCCTGAAGTCCCAGCATCACAGAAGCCAGGCTTCAGCCAATTTGATTCACTTTGCGTGATATCAAGAAACGACTGAAGGCACTGGATACTGCAAAGGCTACGGGCCCTGACAACATTCCAGCAATAGTACTGAAGACCTGTGCTCCAGAACTTGACACGCCCCTCGCCAAGCTGTTTCAGTACAGCTACAACACTGGCTTCTACTTGGCAATGTGGAAAATTGCCCAGGTATGTCCTGCACGCAAAAGGTTGGACAAATCCAACCTGGCCGATTACCGCCCCATCAGTCTACTCTCGATAATCAGTAAAGTGATGGAAGGTGTCACTATCAGTGACACCTAGCGGCACTTGCTTAGCAATAAGCTGCTCATTGACGCTCAGTTTGGGTTCTGCAAATTGGCTGCTACATTTCCTATATTACTACAGTTACTACACTTTAAAAGTACTTCATTGGCTATAATGCCCTTCGCGATGTCCTGAAGTCATGAAAGCCTCACATAATACCAAGTCTTTCTTCTAATCATCTTCAGCCGTGCATGATGCCACCACCAAACACATCTTCCCCATCCCCTTCCTGAAAGGACCATTTCCTCCGCGACACCATGGTCCACTCTCTATCACCCCCAACACCTCGTCCCCTTCCCAGGGCACCTTCCCATGCAATCATAGAAGGTGTAACACCTGCCCTTTTACCTACTCTCTCCTCACCATCCAAGGCTCCAAACACTCCTCCTAGGTGAAGCTGCAGTTTACTTGTACTTCTTCCAATTTATTATACTGCATTTGCTGCTCATAATGCAGTCTCCTCTGCACTGGGGAGATCAAACGCAGATTGGGTGACCCCTTTGTGGAATATTTCCAGTCAGTCCGCAAGCATGACCCTCAGCTTCCAGTTGCTAGGCATTTTAGTTCACCACTTTGCTCTCACAGCCTGCTGTCGCGTTCCAGTGAAGTTCAACGCAAGCTCGAGGAACAGCACCTCATCTTTCGATTAGGCACTTTACAGCCTTCTGGACTTAATATTTGAGTTTAACGATTTCAGACCATGATGCCCATTTTGATTTTTTTTTTGAACTATGTGCTGCTCTTAAACTTGTTTTGCATGTTTTTGCTTTCAGACAGACCTGTTCATTATCTGCCATTAAAACTCTCTTTCACTACAACTATTACCACTCCCTTTACCTTTTGTTCTATGACATCTTTGTCATTTAATCTCTCCCACCCTCCGCCCTATTACAGACCTTCCCTTTTGTTCCTCTTACACCTTCCCCCTTTCACTTGCTTAAAACCTACATTTCTAACTTTTGCTAGTTCTGATGAAAGGTCATTGACCTCAAAAATTAACTCTGTTTCTCTCTCTACAGATGCTGCCAGACCCGAGTATTTCCAGCACTTTGTTTTTATTTCAGATTTCCAGCATCTGCAGTATTTTACTTTTATTTAACATAACTTCTTTGCTTTTGTACCTATGCCCCTATTGATAAAGGTTTGGATGCTGTATGCTTTATTAACCACTCACTCAATTTGTCCTGCCACCCTCAGTAATTTATAAACAAATACACCCAGGTCCCTCTGCTCCCCTTTAGAATTGTACCCTTTATTTTATATTGTCTCTCTGCGTTCTTTCTACCAGAATGAATTACTTCATATTATCTATGCCACCAAGGTTCCCTCCAACTCCAAATAGCCAGTTTTCACCCAAAATTATTGTCCTAGTTCAAATGTTCCATCATAATTTTAATATTGTACTTTTGGCATACATAAGAAACTAATGTGTTGGAAATGACCAGCTGGCCCATCAAGCCTGCCCCACACCATGATGGCTGGAGCATCTCAATTTAACAGTTCTTCCATCCCATCCCCCCCACTACCTTTTCAGGATTCTATAGCTAAGGGACTTTACAAAAAGGATTCAACATCTGGATACCTTTATGCAATGCAATTGTGACTAATTATGTAGAAATCAGAGATATGAGGGATAATTGCCCCAAGGAACTCTCAATTACCACCAAGCAGTAACAGGCAAAATTCTGGGAACTGACTTGCCCCCTAATCTAGGGATTGATATGCTACCCCTAATAGGCTTAGAAGATGGAACAAACAATATTAAAAAAAAAGTCAGTAATTTGTTGTAAGTAAGACATTTTATATAAAGACACACGCTTTGAAATCCCTTAGTCCAGCAAGTTCCATCTGTCTGTATGCTGTCTCTAGGGCAGGTACAATGTCAGAGTCGCTCTATTCATTTCTTCTTGTTTTGTTTAAGAACTTTAATGATTTACTGTTAATGGTAGATAGACTATAACAATGTGATAACTAGCAAGTAATTACTAACACATGCACTGCTTTGAACTAAATAATTGAGAACAGTTTTACAGTGGAGTAGTACCTGCATGAATCTGCAGATTGTGTGAATATGTATTGATCCGGAACACACAACCGATGAAAGATACGGAAATGGGATCCAGGAATTTGACCTTAAGACCATAGAAAAATGCCTCACAATATTCCTTTAACCAGTGTATGCATGTCTCAGTCATTGCCTCTGAGTTACCAAATGAACCTGAACACAGAAAATACAACATATATTGTAAGCAGCAAAAATAATCCAGAGCTTGAAACAGCCGGAAATTTGAAGTTATCAACATTAATTGAGCGCTTATTTTATTATAAAAGTGCCTCATCAGAAAACATTCACACAATTTCGCACAAGTCACAAGCTGTCTCTAAAAGACAAAAATAATTTAAATATAATACTTATGCATGTGTTTTTACACAAGTTATTTGCAGTTAACTGGCACGATCATGTAAAACAAAAGCAAAATACTGCAGATGCCCGAAATCTGAAATAAAAACAGAAAATGCTGGAAATTCTCAGCAGGCCTAGCAGCATCTGTGGAAAGAGAAACAGAGCAAATGTTTCAGGTCTGTGACCTTTCATCAGAACTGGGAAAAGTTAGAAATGCAATGGGGTGGGGGGAGGGAGGATGGGAAGAACAAAAAAAAATAATTCTGTGATAGGGTGGAGGGCAAGAGACATTAAATGGCAAAAGGTTTTGATGGTGCAAGACCAAAGGGAGTTTTAATGGGACAAAAAAAAAATGTATCGAGAGGAGGTATGAATGGCAGGATCCTGAATAGTTGCCACCTGAAAGCAAAGTAAATGAAATGACAAAAATGAGAGAAAAAAGAAAAAACTTTGCCGGTCAAACACAACTGGCCTTTAATAAATACCGTGGGCTGCCCTTCATTTAGAATGGATTTCTAAATGCTCACTACTTTTATCTCAAATAATGAATTCTAAGAGTTTGTCCACAATTGAGACACTAATTGGCCTTTGGAAGTGCTGACTGTTTTAAACACATGCATTAATTTTAGTAGAAAATATCTTGCACTCACATAATACAAGTAAATATACTTCATTATACTTAACATCCACCACCATTCAGTAACCAAATAAAGCATCCATGATCAAAAAAATGCTCAGTCTGCTTTTCGCCAAACCATTTTCCCAACAAATGCATAAAAAGGTTAAGGTACACATGAATACCCCATGCAAATTTGAGTATTGAGATTAAGTGCAGAATGCCGTTGTCTACTACTCTTAAAATTTACTTATCAGTAATGCAATTAGCCACATGTTGCTAGCAGTAAATATATTGGACAACACTGGTAAGTAGTTTTTTTAAATTCATTCATGGGATGTGGGCGTCACCGGCTTTCTCTCACTTCTTGAACAAAGATATTACATTGGTTACACTTCAATCACAATGAACAAAATTGTATTTTTTCTGCGGCATAGGCTGAGGAGCTGGGAGATGCAAAATGCAGATGCTACAGTGCCACCACTGGCAGGAGTATAAAATATTTTTTAAAAATTGACAGATATACATTTGCGGCACTGAAAGTCAATTTACATACATCGGACTTAAATGTAAACAATGACAGTCCGCCCATGCGGACCGCACGTAGCGGAGCCACTGCAATATTAAACATGGTCGCTCAGTTAAATAGTAGGGGCAGACTGCCCACCCTGATGACTTGGAGGGGGAGGGTTGTCCCTCCCCGGCAATGGCATCAACAGCCTTTGCGCAAGTGCTGACGCCATTTTTCAAGGGCTTCGAGCCCTACATTTCAATTTAAATGTTTAAAGATATATGGATGTAAAATTGATTTTAAAAAATTAAATGTTCTTGCTCCTCTCACCCTCCCCCAATAATCAGAGTTAATAGCCTGCCCTCTCTCCCCACCCCCCCCCAAAACACTTGCCCCGTGCACCTGACCTTCCCCCACCAAAGTTCATAAACTTTACACTTTACCCCTTCCCACCATCCCCTACACTAATGAAATTACATTGACGCTGCTCCTCCACACTCCCCTCCCCCACACTGAAAAACATACCTGGTCCCCCCTCCCCACCAGTGTTCTGCCTCGGGGATCTGAAGGCAAAGGAGTGCCAGCCACCGGCACCAATATTACAGCGGGACGGAAAGCCGAGGCACAGGTCTGATTAATTCATTACTTTTAAAGGATTTAAATATGTTAATGGGTGTCCCAACACCGAGCAGTTGAGGGGGCCACCACGAGGCCTCGCTGCCGCCGGCAATATTGGGCTGGGCCTTCTCGGCATCGAGGCCCGTGGCGGGCCTCTGCCAGAGACGTTTTCTGACCCCCGACGTCAGGGTGTCTGTAAAATTCAGCCCATTATTTATGAAAAAGTTCTGAGCTGTGTGTGCTGCATGTCAAGGGACACATGTAAATGTCTGACATACTTTGAAAAAAAGGATATCAGAAACAGCTAATAATGTACAACATACAAACTCCTTCATCAACACAAAATTATTGACTTCAAGAACGATAGCTAGAAAAATACAAAAAAAAAAAAAATTTGATCTCTGACTGAACCCGAAGCTCTGCATAACAGCAATTAACATCTTAGTGATCCAGGAAAGCACAGTAATTACCCTGGGTGGTGTTAAAAGTTCACACTACTTAAACACAGATGCATTTTTAACATTGTTACCCGATACAATGCTGCTGTCTTTATAAAACAGCATGCCCTCTGACCTATCACAGATATTTTATGTTCTATGTTAATGGACACTCCTCTCAGCTGACCCCTACAATCTAGTATGTACTTTTTTGCCCATTATCTAAATAAATAATAAGAAAGCCTGGGGACTGGAATAAAAGAATCCTTATTTTCTATCACATGCTGTCATGATTCTATCTACTTCGAAAAGTGAATTGAATTATATAGCTTATCAGACAAAGTCTCACATTCTAAACCAACAGTTTACGTAAAACAGGTAAATGAACAGTATAAAACAACGAACTGCACTCGGCATTATCTTTCTTGATGAATAAAACAATGATGCCACTCACTTTCTCTCTACCTATAGACTTTAAAACAAAAGTTGCTTCTTACACTGTGAAACACACTGCAGTTTCAAAACTAGACTAGCTTCTCTGTTGGCTAACATCTGACCATTTTCTGGAATAAAGGCAGCCCAAATGTATCATTCAACACCCTTTGAAGTGATACAGAAACAAAAAGGTAATACACACCTGGATCTCTAATGATGACATAAGATCAACAACCATTCATAGATTATCAATCACATGAAACATTTGTTCATCGAAATAGAATTGCCATTTTTGGTAGAACATGGACAGAACTTGTACTCTGACTGCTTGCAAATTCAAAAGAAGCACACATCACCTAAGCAGCAAGTGAACAAAGAAAATTACAGCACAGGAACAGGCCCTTCGGCCCTCCAAGCCTGCGCCGATCCAGATCCTCTATCTAAACCTGTCGCCTACTTTCGAAGGGTCTGTATCTCTTTGCTTCCTGCCCATTCATGTATCTGTCTAGATACATGTTAAAAGACGCTATCGTGCCCGCTTCTACCACCTCCGCTGGCAATGCGTTCCAGGCACCCACCACTCTCTGCGTAAAGAACTTTCCACGCATAACCCCCCTAAACTTTTCCCCTCTCACTTTGAACTCGTGACCCCTAGTAATTGAATCCCCCACTCTGGGAAAAAGCTTCTTGCTATCCACCCTGTCTATACCTCTCATGATTTTGTACACCTCAATCAGGTCCCCCCTCAGCCTCCGTCTTTCTAATGAAAATAATCCTAATCTACTCAACCTTTCTTCATAGCTAGCGCCCTCCATACCAGGCAACATCCTGGTGAACCTCCTCTGCACCCTCTCCAAAGCATCTATATCCTTTTGGTAATGTGGTGACCAGAATGGCACGCAGTATTCCAAATGTGGCCGAACCAAAGTCCTATACAACTGTAACATGACCTGCCAACTCTTGTACTCAATACCCCGTCCGATGAAGGAAAGCATGCCGTATGCCTTCTTGACCACTCTATTGACCTGCGTTGCCACCTTCAGGGAACAATGGACCTGAACACCCAAATCTCTCTGTACATCAATTTTCCCCAGGACTTCTCCATTTATTGTATAGTTCACTCTTGAATTGGATCTTCCAAAATGCATCACCTCGCATTTGCCCGGATTGAACTCCATCTGCCATTTCTCTGCCCAACTCTCCAATCTATCTATATTCTGCTGTATTCTCTGACAGTCCCCTTCACTATCTGCCATTCCACCAATCTTAGTGTCGTCTGCAAACTTGCTAATCAGACCACCTATACTTTCCTCCAAATCATTTATGTATATCACAAACAACAGTGGTCCCAGCACGAAGTTCCATGAAGTGCTTTTTAGGTACCATATAGCTGTAGGAACCCTTTTGCATTCCACTCTGTAAACTGCCTCCATTTCACAGAAGATAGCTAGCCATGATTGACCTTAACCCCATCTGATGTTTTTAGTCCCTCATGTTCTTTCTAGTAATAATACAAATATAAAATTCAACAACAAAATCCATTTTTTTTTTTAAAGTGACTTTGGACAGTTGCCTCTCAGTATTGTGGCACAACAAAAATTGTACTGAAGGTCTTGAACAAGGTATGTCAGGAGTGCAGTTGCAACAAACCATTTCAAGACTTTTAAAATGCAAGATTGCAACAGACGATAACTGAGAAAGAGTGAGGCAGGGAAGATGGTGGCGCAGTGGTATTGTCACTGGACTAGTAACCCAGAGACCCAACGTATTGCTCTGGGACATGGGTTCAAATCCCACCACAGCAGAAGGTGGATTTGAATTCAATTAATAATTCTGGAATTAAAAGCTGGTCTAATGATAGCCATGAAACCATTGTCGATTGTTATAAAAACCCATCTGGTTCACTAATGTCCTTCAGGGAAAGAAATCTGCTGTCCTTACCTGGTCTGGCCCACATGTGACTCCAGACCCACAGCAATGTGGTTGACTCTTACATGCCCTCTGAAAGGGCCTATCAAGCCACTCAGTTGTATCTAACTGCTACAAAGTCAATAAAAAGGAATGAAACCGACAGGACCACCTGGGCGGCGCAGTGGTTCGCGCCGCAGCCTCACAGCTCCAGCGACCCGGGTTCAATTCCGGGTACTGCCTGTGTGGAGTTTGCAAGTTCTCCCTGTGTCTGCGTGGGTTTCCTCCGGGTGCTCCGGTTTCCTCCCACATGCCAAAGACTTGTAGGTTGATAGGTAAATTGGCCATCAGAAATTGCCCCTAGTATAGGTAGGTGGTAGGGGAATATAGGGACAGGTAGGGATGTGGTAGGAATATGGAATTAGTGTAGGATTAGTATAAATGGGCGGTTGATGGTCGGCACAGACTTGGTGGGCTGAAGGGCCTGTTTCAGTGCTGTATCTCTAAAACTAAAAAACTAAACCATAACGGCAAACCCAGCCCTGTCGACCCTGCAAAGTCCTCCTTACTAAAATCTGGGGGCTTGTGCCAAAGTTGGGAGAGCTGTCCCACAGACCAGTCAAGCAACAGCCTGACATAGTCATACTCATGGAAACATACCTGACAGACAATGCCCCAGACACTGCCATCACCATCCCCGGGTATGTCCTGTCCCACCGGCAGGACAGACCCACCAGAGGTGGTGGCACAGTGGTATACAGTAGGGAGGGAGTTGCCCTGGGAGTCCTCAACATCGACTCCGGACCCCATGAAATCTCATGGCATCAGATCAAACATGGACAAGGAAACCTCCTGCTGATCACTACCTACTGCCCTCCCTCAGCTGATGAGTCAGTACTCCTCCATGTTGAACAGCACTTGGAGGAAGCACCGAGGGTGGCAAGGGCACAAAATGTACTCTGGGTGGGGGACTTCAATGTCCATCACCATGAGTGGCTCGGTAGCACCACTACTGACGGAGCTGGCCGAGTCCTAAAGGAATATCTGCTAGACTGGGTCTGCAGCAGGTGGTGAGGGAACCAAGAGGGGAAAACATACTTGACCACGTCCACACCAATCTGCCTGCCACGGATGCATCTGTCCATGATAGTATTGGTAGGAGTGACCACCGCACAGTCCTTGTGGAGACGAAGTCCCGCCTTCACATTGAGGATACCCTCCATCGGGTTGTGTGGCACTACCACCGTGCTAAATGGGATAGATTACGAACAGATCTAGCAATGCAAAACTGGCCATCCATGAGGCGCTGTGGGCCATCAGCAGCAGCAGAATTGTACTCAACCACAATCTGTAATCTCATGGCCCGGCATAACCCCCCACTCTACCATTACCATCAAGCCAGGAGACCAACCCTGGTTCAATGAAAGAGTGCAGGAGGGCATGCCAGGAGCAGCACCAAGCATACCTCAAAATGAGGAGTCAACCTGGTGAAGCAACAACACAAGAATATCTGCGTGCCAAACTGCGTCAGCAGCATGCGATAGACAGAGCTAAGCGATCCCATGACCACCGGATCAGATCTAAGCTCTGTAGTCCTGCCACATTCAGCCATGAATGGCGGTGGACAATTAAACAACTAACTGGAGGAGGTGGCTCCACAAATATCCCCATCCTCAATGATGGGGGAGCCCAGCACATCAGTGCGAAAGATAAGGCTGAAGCATTTGCAACAATCTTCAGCCAGAAGTCCCGAGTTGATGATCCATCTCGGCCTCCTCCTGAAGTCCCCAGCATCACAGATGCCAGACTTCAGCCAATTCGATTCACTTCGCGTGATATCAAGAAACGACTGAAGGCACTGGATACTGCAAAAGCTATAGGCCCTGACAATATTCCAGCAATAGTACTGAAGACCTGTGCTCCAGAATTTGCCACGCCCCTAGCCAAGCTGTTCCAGCTACAACACTGGCATCTACCCTGCAATGTGGAAAATTGCCCAGGTATGTCCTGTACACAAAAAGCAGGACAAGTCCAACCCAGCGAATTACCGCCCCATCTGTCGACTCTCAATCATCAGTAAAGTGATGGAAGGTGTCATCAACAGTGCCATCAAGCAGCACTTGCTTAGCAATAACCTGCACAGTGATGCTCAGTTTGGGTTCCGCCAGGGCCACACAGCTCCTGACCACATTACAGCCTTGGTTCAAACATGGACAAAAGAGCTGAACTCGAGAGCTGAGGTGAGAGTGACTGCCCTTGACATCAAGGCAGCATTTGACCGAGTATGGCATTAAGGAGCCCAAGCAAAACTGAGGTCAATGGGAATCAGGGGGAAAACCCTCCGCTGGCTGGAGTCACAACTAGCTGAAAGGAAGAGGAATGTGGTTGTTGGAGGTCAATCATCTGAGCTCCAGGACATCAATGCAGGAGTTCCTCAGGGTAGTGTCCTAGGCCCAACCATCTTCAGCTGCTTCATCAATGACCTTCCTTCAATCATAAGGTCAGAAGTGGGGATGTTTGCTGATGATTGCACAATGTTCAGCACCATTTGAGACTCCTCAGATACTGAAGTAGCCCGTGTAGAAATGCAGCAAGACCTGGGCAATATCCAGGCTTGGGCTGATAAATGGCAAGTAACATTCGCGCCACACAAGTGCCGGGCAATGACCATCTCCAACAAGAGAGAATCTAACCATCTCCCCTTGACATTCAACAGCATTACCATTGCTGAATCCCCCACTATCAACATCCTAGGGGCTACCATTGACCAGAAACTGAACTGGAGTAGCCATATAAATACCGTGGCTACAAGAGCAGGTCAGAGGCTAGGAATCCTGTGGCGAGTAACTCACCTCCTGACTCCCCAAAGCCTGTCCACCATCTACAAGGCACAAGTCAGGAGTGTGATGGAATACTCTCCACTTGCCTGGATGGGTGCAGCTCCAACAACACTCAAGAAGCTCGACACCATCCAGGACAAAGCAGCCCGCTTGATTGGCACCCCATCTACAAACATTCACTCCCTCCACCACCGACGCACAATGGCAGCAGTGTCTACCATCTACAAGATGCACTGCAGCAATGCACCAATGCTCCTTAGACAGCACCTTCCAAACCCGCGACCTCTACCAACTAGAAGGACAGGGGCAGCAAATGCATGGGAACATCACCAGCTGCAAGTTCCCGTCCAAGTCACACACAATCCTGACTTGGAACTATATCGCCGTTCCTTCACTGTCGCTGGGTCAAAATCCTGTAACTGCCTTCCTAATGGCACTGTGGGTATACCTACCCCACATGGACTGCAGCGGTTCAAGAAGGCAACTCACCACCACCTTCTCAAGGGCAATTAGGGATGGGCAATAAATGCTGGCCTGGCCAGCGACGCCCGTATCCCATGAATGAATTTTTAAAAATGGTTGATGATGTCAATGAACAGGGGTTGAGCAGGCAAGTTAAATGGTCACGAAAGGGAGCAGGTGAGCACTTCACAGAATGAAGTGACTATGGTGGAGGGAGATGTGGAAGAAGCTGTGCAGCATGCAGGGCCTCGATTTTGGACACAACAAACTCTACTAAAAATGAACAGACTCCTTACTCAAAAATCGGAATGAAATAGTTTTTTAGGATCATACCAATGATCTGAATGTAAATAATGTTTTTCCCAGAAACTGGTGTTTTCCTGTGTACGCTGCTGTAAAATGTGTAGAAATCTTGCTTTGGTTCCGGGTGGCTAAGGATCCAGTCAGACTTCAAATGCAACTCAATAGGTTTGAAGAGGGTGCTATCTGGACGAAACGCTTCTTCTAGGAATCGTTTCACCTTTGGACTGAATTTTTGATACAGTTCAATTACATCCTTATGATTAGATATCAAGGCTGTCCTCAGCGCCTCTTCATCGGGTCTGATAGTCTCCATCGAGTAAAACAAATAAAAGTTACTAGAAAGAAAATTAAAACTCAGTATTAATTTCATTTAGTTTAGTTCAGTTTCTTTTGCCTACATATAAACTTTTAACAGACAACACTGCATTTATCTTCTTCACCGTTTCCAAAATCAAATCTGTTTATTTGTCCACTCAATCTATCAAAGACCCTTTCCAAATTTCTGCTGCCATCCACACTACTAACTGTGCTACTTAACTTGGTGTCGTTAGCAAACCTGGAAATATGGCTCTCTATTCCTTCATCTAAATAATGTGAAAAACAGGTCCCAATACAAGTCCCTGGGGGTAAACAATCACATCCTGCCAACTGGAGTACATCCCTGTTATCCCCTGGCTCCTAGATCCTAACCAATTTACTACCCAAATGTTGCCTCCAATTCCATTTGTGTCAAGTCTCTTACATAAAATCTTACTGAATGCCTTCCGGAAGTCCATATAAATAACATCCATCGAAATTCCCTTATCTACAATGTTAGTGACCTCTGCAAAAATTTCAACTTAAATCTGGTCCAACAAAATCTGTTGATTGATGGCTTAACTAGTTGTGTACCAGATACACTCAAGTCTGCACACCTTAGCTTAAGAAATTGAAGATGGGAGCGGTACCAATGGAACAACCAGAGTGGGAGATAGCATGTTTTTCTGGGAACAAGGACATCAAAGGTTCAGGTAAGGGAATGGTTGAGCACATCGACAGCAGTAGGTATCATGGCAAATGGAGGGCCAATGTCTAGACAGTTGGAGTTCAATCCCCATCCCCTCTCTCCTCTGATTTCACTGCTTTCCTTTCCTCCCTTACCCTCTCTCTTTTAATATAAACTCCCCTACGCACATTTGTGCTGTACACTCGACTCCACCTTCTCACAACACCTCGCTTGCCATCACCTCGTTCAGATAAGGTCATCTCCGACCATGTCCTTGTATCCCTCACTACCCACATTCATCCACCGCCTCCCAAACTCATTCCCTTTCCTTTCTTTCTCACTGTCTCCTCTCTAAGCAGTGGGCTTAATACTAATAGTTATCAGAAGTTCACCAACTTTCTCAAATATTTGGACCATGTTTCATCCTTTCTGCAAAGACTCCTGCCTTAATTTCTGTATTTCAGCTGCTATGCTCTACATCAGATCTTGGGATGTCAACCACCACCCCCACCACCACCCACCCCCGCTTCCCTGTAACAAGATGTTTCTTTTTGCAATTAACAAAGCCCCTCAAATACATATACCCCATTTTCTGATCCTCCACTCTTGCTCCTCTCGAGGACAGAGTCTCTCTTGACATCACCTTCATCCCAATAGTATTTGCATTTAGAAAATCACTGTCCACCATCTACAGTGTAGCCACACCATAATGCACATCTTAATCTTCCATCTCAGCTTTCTGAAGGGGCCATTCCCTTCACTAAAATGTTATTGTCATTCATCACCATTCTTTCTGGATGCTCTGCCTCAAGCATTCTCTTCGACAACTGCAGAGAAAGGAATACCTGTCCACCAGTGTAATTTATCTTCCAAGCCATGGTGAAGGGCTTCAAACACTTTATCCATGCAGTGATTTAAATATGCTCTTTATAATCTAATACACTATACTCATTGCTTCATGGTGGTTCCCTCTTTACTGAGGACACCAAACACAAATTGTGTGATAGTACTGTTGAACATCCATTTTCTAGACAGGTTCTTCCACTCAAATTTCATTTTACTCCATTTCTATTGAAGTTGTTGTACTCACATTTTGCCTTTGTCACTTCCTTTCATAGTCTTGAAATCAGTGTATCGGACTTGCATTTTTCATCTCTTCCCATTTGTTTTGAGAAAACCTTGCTGTGTTACGAAATCTATTAATCTTAGCCTGCAGTTTACCCCTTCCCTCACTTTCCAATCATTACACATGCATATTTTCCTTTTCTAGTTCGCATCAGATTTTTAGATGCTGAAAGGTCACCATTTTATGTACTTAATGATACACCTGAAGATGTTTAGGCACAGACAGATTTGCTGTGATTTTTGTGGTTCTTACAAAAAGCCATTGATTGGAAAAGTTAGCTGTTTCTCTTTCTACAGATGCTGCTTGACTTGAGTATTTCCAGCATTTTCTGTTTTAATTTCAGAGGTCCAGACTCTGCAGTATTTTTCTTTTATAACTTACTGCGATTTCAGACACCCAGCTCTATCTCATCACCACCTCTTTTGCACTGTTGTAAAATGATCAGACTGCTTGTCTGATATCCAGTATGGGATGAACAGAAATTTCCTCCAATTAAATATCAGGAAGACCAAACTTATTGTCTTTGGTTCCTGATAAAACTCTGTTCCATAGCTACCAACTCCATCCCTCTCCCTGGTAATTATCTGAGGCTGAACCAGACTGTTCTCAATCCTGGTGTCATATTTGACCCCAAAATGAGCTTCCGACCACATATCCATGCCATCACTAAGACTGCCCATTTCCACCTCCATGACATTGCCCGCCTTAGTCCCTACCTGGGCTCAACTGCTGCTGAAATTCTCAACCATGCCTTCATTACCTCTAGTCTTGACTCTTCCAACGCATGCCTAGTCAGCCTCCCACACTCTACGTATCATAAACTTAAGCTCACCCAAAACTCCGCTGCCCAAGTCCTGACTCATGCCAAGTCCCATTCACCCATCACCCATGATTGCTGACCTGCATTGGGTCCCAATCAAGCAATGCCTTGATTTTAAAATTCTCATCCTTGTTTTCAAGCCCCTCCATGGCCTCGCCGCTCCCTGTCTCTGTAACTCCTTCAGTCCCACAACCAGAGATCTCTGCGCTCAGCTAATTTTAGTCTCTTGGGCATCCCTGTCTGTTCCACCACTGGTGGCAGTGCCTTCAGCTGTTGAGGCCTTAAGCTCTGGAATTCCCTCCCTAAACCTCTCCACCTCTCTTTCCTCCCTTAAAACCTACTCCTTTCACCAAGCTTTTGGCCATCTGCCTTAATATTGCCTAATGTGGCTCAGTATCAAGTTTTGCTTTATCATGCTATGAAGCACCGTGGGAAGTTTTAATACATTAAAGGTGCTATATAAATACAAGTTATTGTGACTGAGATAAAGTACACTGTACAATAAACACAATTCAAATAATCAATACAACTTTGCCATCAAACTAAGAGAATGCCCAATTATCATTATTGGGTGTTGCTACTTTGAGGGGTGTGGAGGGGTTTCCCTATTGACAAGTAACTAACTCATAAGCGATAGGAAATCAGGAAGAGGACCAGTACACCACAATAGTCAAGTCTTTCTTGCTGTATCTCATTATTGTTTGCTCATCTAAAGATTCAAAACAAACTGTAACATTTCTAACTTACCCATCTAAGTGTACAAACAATTCAATAAACTTTGTGATGCATGACCAGAGATTTTTTTTTAAAGTATAAAAAGTCATTATTATAGAGGGTTGAAAATGGCCAGCATGTCAATCAGCATCGAATAGAAAAAGATGCGTAATGTTTTGTGTATCCTAAATATCCAAAAATAATTGGCATTTTTCTCTTTCAAATTCTGATCAATCTGCTGTGCATGCCTACTATTTTCAGTTTTCATTTCAAACTTCGAACACACATCTTTGTTTCAAATCTTACCCTGAGACCATCACTGTCTCAATATCTGAACAAAAAAGCAAATCTAATATTTAAAATCTTAGAAAATATTGATGTTGTAGCTACCTCTTTACAATTAACACACTTGCAGCATCTTGTCCAACCCACTACAAAAAAACTGATCAAACAAATTGTTAATTGTTTAGGGCAATATCCGAAGATACTATCATGGAATCATAGCAAATTACAGCACAGAAGGAGGCCATTGGGCTCATCATGGTCTTGCCAGAAGACAAGTAGCCATCCAACTTAATCCCACTTTCCAGCTCTTGGTCCATAGACTTGCAGGTTTTGGTACTTCAAGTGCATGTCCATGTACTTTTTAAATGTTATAAGGGTTTCATCTACCACCCGAGCAGGCAGTGAGTTCCAAATCCCTACCACCCTCTGGGTGAAAATATTTCCCCTTGAAAAGCCTCTAAATTTCATCCTCTTATCTTAAATCTATGCCGCCTGATTAGGGACCCCTCAACCAAGAAAAGTAGGGCCTTCCTAACCACTCTATCTAGACCCCTCAAAACTTTATACATTTCAATTAGGTCTCTCAGCCTCCTCTGTTCCAAAGAAAACAACCTAGCCAATCCAAATATAAACAAGAAATGCTGGAAATACTCAGCAGGTCTGGCAACATGTGGAGAGAGAAGCAGAGTTAACGTTTCAGGTCAGAGACCCTTCTTCAGAACTGACAAATATTAGAAATGTAAAAGGTTTTATGCAAGTAAAGCAGGGGGTGGGGCAAGAGATAACAGAAGAGGTGTTGATAGGACAAGGTCACAGAGAATAACTGACCAGAAGGTCATGGAACAAAGGCAAGCAGTATGTTAATGGTGTGCTAAAAGACAAGGCGTTAGTACAGAAGGGGTGCGAATTAACTGTAAAGCACAAAGCACTACAAGCACAACATTTAAAAAAATTTAAACAGAAAGTGGGTAGACACAGTAGAAACAAACTAACCAAACTAAAATAAAATAACCAAATAAACAATAAATAAGAAAACAAGAAAAAAAAACTAAACATAAAAAAGGGGGGTCCATCATGCTCTGAAATTTGTGAATTCAAAGTTCAGTCCGGCAGGCTGTAGCGTGCCTAATCGGTAAATGAGATGCTGTTCCTCGAGCTTGCGTTGATGTTCAATGGAACACTGCAGCAAGCCCAGGACAGATATGTGAGCATGAGAGTGGGGGGTGTTGAAATGGCCAGCAACCATAAACTCAGGGTCATGCTTGCGGACTGAGCAGAGGTGTTCCGCAAAGCGGTCACCGAATCTGCGTTTGGTCTCCCCAATGTAGAGGAGACCACATTGTGAGCAGCGAATACAGTATACTAAATTGAAAGTACAAATAAATAGCTGCTTCACCTGAAAGGTGTGTTTGGGGCCTTGGATAGTGAGGAGAGAGGAGGTAAATGGGCAGGTATTACACCTCCTGTGATTGCAGGGGAAAGTGCTGTGGGAAGGGGATGAAGTGGTGGGGGTAATGGAGGAGTGAACCAGGGTGTCGCGGAGGGAACGATCCCTTCGGAATGCTGACAGGGGAAGGGAGGGGAAGATGCGACTGGTAGTGGCATCACGCTGGAGGTGGCGGAAATGGCGGAGGATGATCCTTTGGATATGGAGGCTGATGGGGTGAAAAGTGAGGACAAGGGGAACCCTGTCACGGTTCTGGGAGGGAGGGGAAGGGGTGAGGGTAGAGGTGCGGGGAATGGGCCGGACACGGTTGAGGGCCCTGTCAACCACAGTGGGGGGAAATCCTCGGTTGAGGAAAAAGGTCATATCAGAAGCACCGTCATCATCAGAGCAGATGCGTCGGAGACGGAGAAACTGGGAGAATGGAATGGAGTCCTTGCAGGAGGTAGCCCGCTTCTACTTCCTTCCCAAAATCCACAAACAGGACTGTCCTGGCAGACCCATTGTGTCAGCCTGCTCCTGCCCCACTGAACTTATTTCTTCCTATCTAGACTCTATCTTTTCTCCGCTGGTCCAGTCTCTTCCCACCTACATCCGTGACTCTTCTGACACCCTACGTCATTTTGACAATTTCCAGTTTCATGGTCCCAACCGCCTCCTCTTCACTATGGACGTCCAATCGCTCTACACCTCCATCCCCCACCAGGATGGTTTGAGGGCTCTCCACTTCCTCCTGGAACAGAGGCCCGACCAGTCCCCATCCACCACCACCCTCCTCCGCCTGGCTGAACGTTCTCACATTGAACAACTTCTCTTTCAACTCCACGCACTTCCTTCAAGTAAAAGGTGTCGCAATGGGTACCCGCATGGGTCCTAGTTATGCTTGTCTTTTTGTGGGATATGTCGAGCATTCTTTGTTCCAGTCCTACTCAGGCCCCCTCCCCCAACTCTTTTTCCGGTACATTGATGACTGTATCGGTGCCGTTTCCTGCTCCCGCCCCGAACTGGAAAACTTTATCAACTTTGCTTCCAATTTCCACCCTTCTCCCACCTTTACATGGTCGATCTCTGACACTTCCCTTCCCTTCCTCGACTTCTCTGTCTCCATCTCTGGGGATAGGTTGTCTACTAATATCCATTATAAGCCCACCGACTCCCACAGCTACCTCGACTACACTTCTTCACACCCTACCTCCTGCAAGGACTCCATTCCATTCTCCCAGTTTCTCCGTCTCCGACGCATCTGCTCTGATGACGCTACCTTCCATGACGGTGCTTCTGATATGACCTCCTTTTTCCTCAACCGAGGATTTCCCCCCACTGTGGTTAACAGGGCCCTCAACCGTGTCCGGCCCATTCCCCGCACCTCTATCCTCACCCCTTCCCCTCCCTCCCAGAACTGTGACAGGGTTCCCCTTGTCCTCACTTTTCACCCCATCAGCCTCCATATCCAAAGGATCATCCTCCGCCATTTCCGCCACCTCCAGCGTGATGCCACTACCAGTCGCATCTTCCCCTCCCTTCCCGTCAGCATTCCGAAGGGATCGTTCCCTCCGCGACACCCTGGTCCACTCCTCCATTACCCCCACCACCTCATCCCCGTCCCATGGCACCTTCCCCTGCAATCGCAGGAGGTGTAATACCTGCCCATTTACCTCCTCTCTCCTCACTATCCCAGGCCCCAAACACTCCTTTCAGGTGAAGCAGCAATTTACTTGTACTTCTTTCAATGTAGTATACTGTATTCGCTGCTCACAGTGTGGTCTCCTCTACATTGGGGAGACCAAGCGCAGACTGGGTGACCGCTTTGCGGAACATCTCCGCTCAGTCCGCAAGCAGGACCCTGAGCTTCCGGTTGCTTGCCATTTCAACACTCCCCCCTGCTCTCATGCTCACATCTCTGTCCTGGGATTGCTGCAGTGTTCCAGTGAACATCAACGCAAGCTCGAGGAACAGCATCTCATCTACCGATTAGGCACACTACAGCCTGCCGGACTGAACATTGAGTTCAATAATTTCAGAGCATGACAGACCCCCATTTTACTTTCATTTTTAGTTATTTTCTCTTCCTTTTTTTTTACATTCTTTACAATCTTTTTTTTTTGCATTTATTTCATTTCATCTTAGTTTGTTCAGTTTGCTTACCCACTGTTTTTTTTCAGGTTTGCACTTGCTGCTGTTCAATATTCAGTGTATTAACACCTAATCTGTACTCATGCTTTGTCTTTCAACACACCATTAACATATTGTTTGCCTTTGCTCCATGACCTTTTGGTCAGCTATGTGGCCTGGTCCAATCTCGACCTCCTTTGTTATCTCTTGCCCCACCCCCACCTCACTTGCTTATAATATGTGACTTTTCTAATATTTGTCAGTTCCGATGAAGGGTCACTGACCCGAAACGTTAACTCTGCTTCTCTTTTCACAGATGCTGCCAGACCTGCTGAGTGGTTCCAGCATTTCTTGTTTTTATTACTACTCTTTCTTTAGTTGTCCTCATGCTCTTTATGTAATTATTAAAAATCTTTGGGTTTCCCTCATTTTATTTGCCAATTTTTTTCATGCCTTCTCTTTGCTTTCCTAATTTCCTTTTTAATTTCACTCCTACATTTTTTTATACTTCTCTAGGTTTTCTGCAGTATTGAACACTTGGTATCTGATATAAATTTCCATTTTTTCCTTTATCTTCTCCTTTAAGCCCCTTGACATCCAGGGGGCTCTGGATGTCACTCCCAGCCTTTTACTTCAGGTGGACATACTTACTTCTGAACCCTCACTATTTCTTCCTTGAATGCCTCCCACTGATCTGGCACTGAACTGTTTCCAGTTCACTTTAGCGAAATCACAGCTCAGCTTAATAAAATTAGTTTTTCCTCAATTATTGCTAGTCTATCTTTGTCTTTTTGCATGTCTATCCTAAATCTAACTGAAATATATCCTATAACTAGGTTCGCCACTTTTTGCTCAAAAGCGGGAGGAAATATCACATTTGCAAAGGAGCTGGAGTTCTGGATTTTCTTCATCGAGAATAAAAATTTAAATGTTACTAAATGATGGCATGACATAAAATACAAAGATTAGAACACAAGAAACGACTATTTAAAGAACCGCGATTCCTCAATCTGCACCACGTTATTTCCTAGTAGCCCACTTAAAAAAAAGCTACCTTGTTACGCCTTAACTGATGCCAAACTGGGGCGTTTACAAAATCTAATTTTAATACCACACAAGGCCTTCACTCCTCCCCTTTGCACCTGAACAAGAAACTCCACCGAATTGCACATAATCGAAACCGCGTTTCAATCGACCTACATCCTCAAATCACCCCTTCCGTACATTATCAACGTAATGAACAGTAAGTACGCATCATCTGCCGAAATTAAATCGTCAACTTGCAGTCATGAACGTGGACGGAAAGGTGTGGTGGTACAAGGATGATTTTTTTTCTTTCATGCGCATAACAATGGCAGTAAAACGCCCAAAACTGGCCGGACTCCCGCGATAGCGCCACCGCTCGAAACAGTGCCGACTTCACCTGGCGGTCAGTCAGTGACCGCCGTGGCGCGCCCAGCGCGGGGGGCGGGGCCTGGGGCGGCTCGAGCGCCGTAAGCGGCCTCAGCAAGATGGAGGTTCGGGGATGTGCGTAATGTGATTTATTATCAATCCAACTCCTGCATCTGGGTTTGCAGATTATTGCTTTAACCTTTCTTTTTAAACATTTTCACTTAGATGGGAAGAATCAATGGTGTTAATCTGTAGTAAGTTAATTAAATCATTTTTTGATGGGTGAAGGAAAATTATGACTTGATAACGAAGAGTTCAAACGGATGTATGAAACCGACCTCCCACTCAGCGAGAATACGCGCGATTGTGCCTCCTGCGTATTATTAACCATAAGAACAAACGTCACTTTAACAGCAACATACCAGACAAGCAAAGTAATTTCCAACACGTTGCCCAGGTCTTATAAACAATGGTTGGGTCTCATTTGCATGTTATTCGAAATAAACCAGCACTATATTATTCCATCAGATATTTATCTCATTCTTAATTAAGAGTTCAAGTTACATTTAACTACTATGGTAACTAAAGAATTTATGTCCCGAGTTTGGACAAAAAGTCAATTTTGATGTATTAGCTGTCACATCTTGCATAATAATAAAAGCAAAATACTGCAGATGCTGGAAATCTGAAATAAAAAAAAACGCTGGAAATACTCAGCACGTCTGGCAGCATCTGTGGAGAGAGAAGCAGAGTTAACGTTTCAGGCCAATTCTGATGAAAAGTCAGTGACCTGAAACGTTAACTCTGCTTCGCGCTCCAGTGATGCTGCCAGACCTGTTGAGTATTTCCAGCACTTTTTGTTTTTATTCCAAAACTTGCAGCTGAATTCAACAAGAAATGTATATGAACCACTACATAGTTGCATTTAGACAACAACAGAATCAGTGGAATGTAGTCTTGCTAATACTTTGTAACGTGAATCCAGTAGTTAGGCCTTCTCCAGATGTACACTACAACTTCAGTATCATAGAATGGTTATAGCACAGGAGGCGGCCATTCGGCCTGTTATGTCCATGCCAGCTCTCAGAACTACTCAGCTAGTCCTTCTCCCCTACCTTTTCCCTATGGCCCTGCAAATTTTCGTTCTTCAGGTAACTATCCAGTTCCCTTTTGAAGGCCACTCGCTGCGTAAAAAAGTTTTTCTTCATGACGCCATTGCTTCTTTTGCCAATCACCTTAAATCAGTGTCTCTGATTCTTGACCCTTCCACCAATGGGAACATTTTATCTACTCTGTCCAGACCCCTCATGATTTTGAATACTCTATCAAATAAACCACTTAAGACAACCGCCCCAGCTTCTCCAATCTATCCTCATAACTGAAGTCTCTCAACCCCGGAACCATTCTTATGAATCTTTTCTGCATCCTCTTCACATCCTTCCTAATGTGTGGTGCCCATAATTAGACACAATACTCTATGTGAGGCTGAACCAGTGATTTATAAAGGTTCACCATAACTTCCTTGCTTTTGTACTCTATACCTCTATTTATAAAGCCCAGGATCACCGTTTGCCTTATTAACCACATTCTCAACCCGCCTTACCACTTTCAATGATTTGTGCACATACACTTCCAAGTCCCCCTACTCCTGCATCCCCTTTAGAATTGTATTGTCACAACAGTTTTTTATTGAAAGCTAAGAATTCTGTGTGTTTTTAGAAACTGAGAAGGAGGATTTTTCTGTGAACATTGAATGCTGAAACTTGGTGTGAGTGGGACAGATTGCAAGACACATGTGCCAAACAGCAGCAAGGGACAAGACAGGTCACATGACTTATTAGAGTTCAGTTTCACTTTTGCTTTGTGAAAGACCAGTGCTGGACAAGCAGGAGGCAGAACAAACTGGCTGAGACCTGTTTTTTGCAGACCAGATAAAAAGACCTCGCCCTGACAAAAGTTTGCCTCTCTTGTAAAATGAAATTCTACATTTGAGGTGGTGGCTGTGGTCTGCCTTGAGAAAGAAAAGACCCCTGGAGAGGAAAAGACCCAGGAAGAGAGGATTTGCTGCTCTCTGTGGATAGGAGGAGTTAACTTAAATGTTATACTTATTCGTAGTTTTAATTATTTTAACTAGCTAAGCTATAAACAGTACTTTATAGTTGTTTGGTAGTACAGAACTTGAATATTGTTGAAAAAAAAGAGACATGATGTCAAAGCTTTGCCATTTGTTGGAAGTGAAGCCAGGCTCTTGTCCGGAGTGTCAGTCTGTAGGGCCATTTGAAATCAACATGGAGGAGACTGTGTACCAGAATTACCAAAGGATCACCATTCAGGAAAGTCCAGGCAAGGTTGCAGCCGGGAGATTACCACGCTCAAAAGATGCGATTCTTCTTGCAGACCTGGCAGACAGCTGTAAACTGGGTGATGAAATAGAGCTCACTGGCATATATCACAATAATTATGATGGAGAATGCACCAGGGAACTATTGTCCCCATACCTTTGTTTTAGGCCCTTTCGCTTTGATGTGCCCTATTTCGGCGTCAAGCTTGCATGGTGAGCAAAGGCTTGGGCCCTATTTACAAGCACCAAAGCTATCCTGCGGAATAATGACTACCCCGATTAGATCATTGCTCATTGTGTATCACGCATACTTGCGAATGGGCCTAAGGCCGACACTTTTGGACCTGAAAAGTGCCCAGTCTACCTTAAATTACCATGGAAGGGTAAGGTATCTCAAACATTTGAGCAACAAGTGAAGCTAGCCATTTCACACTGCTACTATGCAGTAGCAACACAAGTGGTATTTTCTGTCAAGTCAAAAAGATGTTCTACCTACCACACAAATGAGTAATGTGGTACATTAATTCCAGTACCGGTGCAATGCCAGGTACGCAGGCTGTACACCCTAACGACTGGCAGATCATATCAAACAGCACGTCCCTTCAACTGTTCGCAATAGGCAGAGTACTGCGTACTCAACCAGCCTGTTCTTGCAAAACTCAGAACAATAGATAGCACCTTCCAAACCCACGACCTCGATCACCTAGAAGGACGAGGGCAGCAGATGCATGGGAACACCGCTACCTGCAAGTTCCCCTCCAAGCCACACACCGTCCTGACTCGGAACTATATCGCCATTCCTTCATTGTCGCTGGGTTAAAATGCCGGAACTCCCTTCCTAACTGCACTGTTGGTGTGCCTACACCTTAAGGTCTGCAGCGGTTCAAGAAGGCAGCTCACTACCAGCTTCTCAAGGGCAATTAGGGATGGGCAATAAATGCTGGCCTAGCCAGCGACACTCACATCCCATGAACAAATTTTTAAAAATCATAATGACAAAGTAGTCCAAGGGCTGCTCGTACTTGTTAGAAGTGAAAGTAGAGGGACAAGGGAGATATTTAAGGAGATAGTTGATGAAACTGGGGTTTATCTTTAGCTGGCTTTAGCAGCATCTCTAAAAATGCAGCACTCCTTCAGTAGTGCTCTGGTGTCAAAGTAGATTATGTGATCAAGTCTGTGGAGTAGGGATTGAGCCCACAACCACCCGACGTAGAGGTGAGAGTGCTATCACTGATCCAAGGCCAGCACCCTTAATCTAGAATATTATATTAAATTCGAATGGACAAAGGTTCAAACTAGCAACGGGCAATTTTAGAACTGATAGACAATTTCTTTCATGGAAAGAGCAATCAACACTTGGATTAGACCTCTGGGTAGTGATGGGAGATGAAAACCCTAGAATAATTTAAGAAACAACAAATTGTAGGGTGTGGAGTACAAGATTGTTCTACATTGATAAATTGAAATGGACCAAATGACCTTCCTCATTCGTAAGCATCTTGTGCTTTCATACAGAGTACAGAACTAGAAAAATCCATTCATCCTGTTTCTTCCAACAGGCTATGTGAATCATGAAATAAGTACCATAAACCAGTTTCTAAAGAACTACGTGAACTAGGACAGTGGGTGACAGCTGGTTGTTTGGCCAAGCCTGATCCTTTCCTCACCTGATATCCCACAAGCACTTTCCAGTGAGGTTATTGGGTAGTGAACAGAAGCCGAAACTTTAGCTGATTTCCCCTCCTAACCCAGGAACAATGAAGCCAATCCCAACATGCTTTTCCACCCTAGGTTGTGATCAGGTATCTCAGGAAGAACAAAGAATCAAACCTGGCACTTTCTGGTTTGTGAACCTTAATGCATGATTTTTAAACCAACACAGCTACTGGGGGTGCTACATAAACTTTGAGAAGCTAGAAGAACCATGTTGCTGTCATGTGAAAATTACACAACAATGTGTATTTCAATGTACATTTCGACATTACAGTATATGTAAGCAGATTCTTGCCTTGAAGTTGATGCCCTTTTAATCCCTTGAAGGATTTTGAAAAACAAAACTTCCATATAAATATTGAAATTTCTCCTAAATCACAAAAGATGGTACATAAAGTTATAACATATAAACTGACCATTACAATTTATATTATTAAAATTTTATTTTATTCCAGAAATACTATTCATATAACCTCCACAGGGCTAAGTCATAGTATTCCATTGCAAAAGTCTGTTATGTCAATTCTATGAGTGGATCAAAAACTGTATTGTTGAGTGCAATCTGAATACATACATTAATATTTTAACACTACTGTTCATCAATCACCACCGTCCTCACTGACCTCCAGTGGCTCTCCACCCCCAATTCATTGATTCATAATCCTCATCCTTCGTCACCTAACTCTAATTGTCCATGTCCTGACTCCCCATTTCTGAAGTATCCTGGAATGTTTAATTATGTTAAAAGGACCTTATAAAGGCAAAAGTTGTTGTATGAAATAATTCATTCAGTCTTCCCAAACTAATAGCTACTTTCTTCAAGTAATAGTTGCAACTTATTCACTTACAACTACAACATCTCAACTGTAGCCTTTGGCCCTCCATTTGCCACAACATTTCTGCAGCTACTTATTTGATCAACTGTACCCTCACCTCCACCTTTTATGCCCTAATCCCCAATAAAACCATTTCTCTCACCCTGGCCATTCTTCTGGCATAGCCCTCATCTCTGTTCACTTAAGTCCAAGGAATGCATACTTGAAAGGATATGGACCACATATAGAACTATCGGGTCCTGCTCTCATCTGCTAAAACCGCTTAATATTCTAGGATCATTAGATGCTGAGGGAGATAGGAAATATGATGAAACAAAAAAAAGTGGATGTATGATACATGTCAGGTGAATTCTTCAAGTGAGAACCAGGCCAAATGCGATTAGTTGAGAGGTGAAGTGAAGAGGAAACTAAGACTAGTAAATGGAGAATGAAAGAATAGAAAGGCAGTTAACATAAAAGGGAACCCAAAAATCTTCTACCAGAATGTAAATAGTAAGTGGGTAGTAAGAGGTGGTGTGAGTCCTTTTGGGGAGAGAGGGATATATGCTTAGAGGTGCAGGGCAAAGCTAGAATATTTAATGAGTTCTTAGTCTCAGTGTTTACTAAGGGAGAGGATGCTGACAAAATATCGCTGGAAGTAGAGGTAAGGGAAGGGGTGAAAATTGATAGTCAGCATATACTGGAAAGGCTGGCTATGCTTAGAGTGGATATGTCACCTGATCCAGATGGCTTGCATCCCAGGTTGCTAAAGGAAGTGGGGATAGAGATAGTGGAAGGACTTGCCTAATCTTCCTATCTCCTTAAATACAGGGAACGTGCCAGAGGATTGGAGAGTGGCAAATGTGACACCCTAGTTCAAGAAAGGTTATAAAGACATTCCTAATAACAACAGGCCAGTCACTTTATCAGTAGTGGGTAAGATTTTAGAAACAATAATCAAGGTGAAAACGTCAACAGGCACTGGAGGGGGTTGAGTTAATTAAGGAGAGCTAGCATGAATTTGTAAAAGGCAGATCATGCTTGACTAATTGAATTTTTTGAAGTGACAGCGAAGGTTGATGAAGGGAATGCAATGGATGTTGTCTATATGGATTTTAAGAAAGTATTTGACAAAAAACCACATAAAAGGCTGCCTAACAAAATTGAGGCTCATGGAATAGGAGGGTCAGTGTCAGCTTGGATAAAAAAATTGGCATAAGGACAGAAAACAGTGAGTTGTGGTAAATGGTTTTTCAGATTGCAGGTTGGTAGATAGTGCTATTCCCCAAGGGTTAGTGCTGGGACCATTGCTTTTTTTTTTGATATATAGAGTAAAATTTGCAAACTTTTCTGATGATACCAAATTTGGAGGTGTGGCAGTCAGTGAGAATGATACAAGTCGACTATAACAGGACAGACATACTAGCAGAATGGGCAGACAAGTGGCAGATGGAATTTAATAGAGACAAGTGTGAGGCGATGCATTTTCACAGAAGGGATAGGGAGAGGCAATAAAGGCTTAGTGGCACAGTCTAAAGAGTATGCAGGGACAGATAGACCTGAGGGTTCATGAGCATAGATCTTTGAAGGTGGTAGAACACATTGAGAGAGTAATTAGCAAAGCATATGGGATCTTGGGCTTCATAAATAGAGGCAAAAGCAGGTAAGTTATGCTGAACATTTATAAAGCTCGGTCACAACTAGAATATTGCATCCAGTTCTGGTCACCACACTTTCGGAAGGATGTGAGGGTTCCTGAGAGGGTGCAGAGGAGATTAACCAGAATGGTTCCAGGGATGAGAGATTTTAGCTACAAAGTTAGGTTGGAGAAGTTGGGGTTGTTCTCCTTGGAGGAAGGGAGATGGAGGGGAGATTTCACAGAGGTGTACAGGATTACAGCAGGTTTAGATAAAGTAGACAAAGAAAAGCTGTTCTCATTAGCTGATTGTACAAGGGCATAGATTGAGAACCGGTTAACAGACAGAAAAGAGAGTAGGAATAAATGGGTCATTTTCAGCTTGGCAGGCTGTGACTAGTGGGGTACCGCAAGGATCAGTGCTTGGGCCTCAGCTATCCACACTATCAATGATTTGGATGTGGGGGATTAAATGTAATATTTCCAATTTTGCAGATGACACAAAACTAGGTGAATGTGAGAGTTGTGAAGAGGATGCAATGACGCTTCAAGGGGATTTGGAGAGGCTAAACGAGTAGGCAAAAATTTGGCAGATGGAATACAATGTGGAGAAATGTAAGGCTATCCTCTTTGGTAGGAAAAACAGAAATACAGAGTAGTTCTTAAATGGTGAGGCTGGGAAGTGTTGAACTTCAAAGGGACCAGGTGTCCTTGTTCATGAATCACTGAAAGCTAACATGCAGGTACAGCAAGCAATTAAGGCAAATGGTATGTTGGCCTTTATTACAAGAGGATTTGAGTATAGGAGTGTTACGACCGAGTTCCACTTCTCCACAGGTCACACCATATATTTAAATGTTTACCCAGTTACCAATGCAATCAATCATATCCTCTACTCTTTATCCCAGAATAAACACCACCAACCAGGTTCTTTAATAAACACAATTATCAGTTTATTATAAAAGACTTATCCAGTAACAAAGCAAAGCATTAACACAGATTGAAATATGAAAGTTCCCTTTTAAAATTCCCCAGACACACACACACACTGAAAAAAATACTGAAATCCTCTCTGCAGAGGTCAGTTACAAGAAAAAGACAAAAAAAGTATACTTTGGCCAAATACTCGCTAATTATTGAACAAAAAAATAGACATGGAAGGATGTCAGTTATCCCTTTGGTCTGGTGTCTCGGTATACAGTGACGGGTCACTGGGATCTTTTCAGAAGCAGTTCTTTCTGGAGATGTCGAGAAATCGTCTGGTAGGCTTTCCAGGAGAAATGTGGCATCAGGGGTTTCAGCCAACACAGACTTAAATCGCAGGGTTTTTCCAAAGACAGGAGGAAAGAGGAGCTGACACACTGGACTTCTCAGGGTCTCAGAGGGGTGCAGGCAAAATGTCAGAGTTATACAGCAGAGAAACAGGCCCTTTCACCCATCGTGTCTATGCCAGCCGTCAAGCACCTATCTATTTTAATCCCATTTTCCAGCACTTGGCCCATAGCCTTGTATGCTATGGCATCTCAAGTGCTCATCTAAACACTACTTAAATGTGAGGGTTCCTGCCTCTACCACCCGTTCAGGCAGATTCCAACCACTCTCTGGGTGAATTTTTTTTTCCTCAAATTCCCTCTACACCTCCTGCCCCTTACCTTAAATCTATGCCCCCTGGTTATTGACAGTTCCGCTAAGGGAAAAGGTTTCTTCCTATCTATGCCCCTCATAATTTTGTATACCTTAATCAGGTCCCCCCTCAACCTTCTCTGCTCTAAGGAAAACAACCCTAGTCTATCCAGTCTCTCTTCATAGCTGAAATGCTCCAGCCCAGGCAACATCCTGGTGAATCTCCTCTGCACCCCCTCCAGTGCAATCATATCCTTCCTATAGTGTGGTGACCAGAAATGTGCGCAGTAGTCCAGCTGTGGCCTAACTAGCATTTTATACAGCTCCACCATAACTTCCCTCTGCTCTTATTTTCTTTGCCTCAGCTCAAAGGCCCATATGCCTGCCTAACCACCTTATCTACCTGTGCTGCTGTCTTCAGTGATCTATGGACAAGTACACCAAGGTCCCTCTGACTAGGTGTGCAAAGGAAACCTAACCCAATTCCAAATGCTGGACCCGGAAGCCTGACCCGACCAGATCCCGACACATGCCGTCAGATCCCGTTGGAGTCAGATCGGGTATCAAACCTTTACCCATGTACTGATGTAAAGGCCGGCCACCCAACCAGACCCCGACGGGTCCTGAAGACACGTGTCAGGTTCGGGTCGGGTCGGACTTCTGGGTCCAGAATTCGGGCTAGCGTCGGATTTCCTTTGCATACCTCTACCCCCCTGTATTTCCTAGAGTCCTACCACCCATTGTATATTCCCTTGCCTTGTTAGTCCTCCCAAAATGCATCATCTCATACCTCAGGATTAAATTCCATTTGCCACTGCTCTGCCCATCTTACCAGCCCATCTATATCGTCCTGTAATCTAAGGCTTTCCTCCTCACTATTTACGACACCACTAATTTTCGTGTCATCTGCAAACTTACTGATCATACCTCCTATATTGACGTCTAAATCATTAATGTACAGTACAAACCGCAAGGGTCTCAACACCAATCCCTGTGCTACACCACTGGTCACGGGCTTCCAATCGCAAAAACAACCCTCCACCATCACCCTCTGCCTCCTGCCACTAAGCCAAAATGAGCTGGTGGTTTCTTTTTCCTTGGCAGGCAAAACTGTCTTCAAAAGAGTTCACACCCCAACTGAACCGAAAAAAAATCCAAACCCCAAAGTCAACCTCCTGACCTCCATAAACCTTGACATGTGGCTTCTCTATAAACATCTCCCCTTAGTCCAAGGTTCCTGTTATTTATTTATCTTAAGGCAGGTGATCTCCATTAGAGGTTGTTTTTAGCACTCCTTGATTCTTCCAATAAGTATTTTCAGTCAACTGTCCTTTCAATGACCCCAGTGGAAAAAAAACAAAGTCCAGCATTTCTTCAGGCTTCCAAATGAATCAATTTCCACAATTTAAATGAGTCCTTAAAAACATATTTTTTTTAGAAAAACAGAAGCCTCTCATAACAGGAGTAAAGATGTTTCACTGAAATTATATACAGCCTTGGTGAGACCACACCTGGAGCAGCGTGTGCAGTTTCGGTCTCCTTACCTAAGGAAAGATATACTTGTCATAGAGGGAGTGCAACAAAGGTTCACCAAACTAATTCCGAGGATGCAGGGATTGTCCCATGAGGAAAGACTAAATAGACTTTATTCTCTAGAGTTTAGAAGAATGAGAGGTGATCTCATTCAAACATATAACATTTTTACGGAGCTCGATGGGGTAGATGCAGGAAAGATGTTTCCCCTGGCTGGGGAGTCTAGAACCAGGGGACACAGTATCACAATAAGAGGCAGGCCATTTAGGACTGAGCTAAGGAGGAATTTCTTCACTCAGAGGGTGGTGAATCTTTGGAATTCTCTGCCCCAGAGGGCTGTGGCGGCTCAGTTGTTGAGTATGTTCTCGACTGAGATCAATAGATTTCTATATATTAAAAACATCAAGGGATACAGAGGTAGTGCAAGAAAATGGTGTTGAAGTAGATGATCAGCCATGATCTCATTGAATGGGGGAGCAGGCTCAAAGGGCTGAATGGCCTACTCCTGCTCCTATTTCTTATGTTCTGTTCTTATGACTAGGGGACACAACTTTGTTTTGGGCAAGGGATGTAAGGAAGAACCTTTCGACAACGATTTCAAAAGGAAACTGGATGGGCATTTGAGGAAATTAAACGTGCAGAGCTGTGGGGTTAGAGCAGGAGAATGGGATTGACAGGATTGCTCTACAGAGAGGCGGCATGGACTTAATGGTGCAAATGGCCTCATGTGTCATGCTCACTCGGACTCATCCTGGAATGCAAAGATAGTTCTCAGCTTTTTTTCTCTGCTGCAAACTGTCTTCTTAAACCTCTCTCCGCTGTCTCCTCCACCCTCACTTCCAACAATACGTGACTTATTTGTCAGCTGCCTCTGCTCTCTCTTCCATTAGCCCACTGGGCTGAACTTCCCCTAAAGTTCACCCTACCTGAACTCGCATCTTTCTCTAGTTTCTCTCCCATCTCCCCTCATGCTCTCTCTGAGCTCATCTTGTCCATGAGACTTACCTCCTGCTCCCTCGACCCGAATTCCACTAAACTGCTCACCACCCAGCCTTCCCTCCGGTCCCCATGTTAGCCAATATTGTTAATGGCTCTCTCTTTTCAGATGTTGTCTCCCTCTCCTTTTAAATCTATCACCCTGCTCCTGAAAAATTCAAGAGTTGTCCCCACCAGACTTGCAAACTACCACTCAGTTTCTGACCTCCGTTTCCTCTCGTGTTGTTGTCTCTCAAATCTGTGCCCACCGTTCCCAGAACTTCATGTTTGAGTCCCTCCAATCTGCCCCTGCTACAGTACCAAAACGGCTCTTATGAAAGTCACAAATGACATCCTATGTGACTGAGAGAATGGTAAACTAGCCCTCCTCATCCTTCTTGATCTGTCTGCAGCCTTTAACATGGTTGACCACATCATCTTCCTCCAACACCTTTCCACTATTATCCAGCTGATTGGGGCTGCTTTCACCTGGTTACATTCTTATTTATCTAATCGTAGCCAGAATATCACTTGCAATGGCTTCTCTTCCTGTTCCCACACCATTACCTTTGGTATCTCCCAAGGATCTATCCTTGACCCCCTCCTATTTCTCATCTACATATTGCCGCTCAGCGACATCATCCGAAAGTACAGTATTGGTTTTCCCATGTACGTTGATGACACCCAGCTCTATCACCACCTGTCTCTCAACACCTCTACTGTCACTAAATTATCAGACTGCTTATCCAACATCTAGTACTGGATGAGCAGAAATTTCCTCCAATTAAACATTGGAAATACTGAAGCCATTGTTTTCTGTTGCCGCTGCAAACTTTGGTCCATAGCTGCTGACTCCGTCCTTCTCCCTGGCTACAGTTTGAGATGAAACCAGTCTTCGCAAGCTTATCATAATTGACCCCAAGACGAGCTTCCAACCACATATTTGTGCCATCATTAAGACCGCCTATTCCCATCTCTGTAACTTCACCTAACTTTGCCCCTGTCTCAACTCCTCTGCTGCTGAAACCCTATTCATGCGTTACTTCTATACCTATTCCAATGCACTTCTGGCTGGCCTCCCACATTCTGCCCTCCATAAACTTGAGGTCATTCAAAACTCTGCCCATGTCCTAACTTGCACCAAGTCCCATTCACCTATCACCCCTGTGCTCGCTGTCCTGCATTGGCTCCCAGCCAAGCAACATCTTGATTTTTAAATTCTCATCCTTTTTCAAATCCCTCCATCACCTCACCCACTCCCTATCTGTTGAATCTCCTCCAGCTGCATCACCCTCGTAGATATCTGCGTTCAACTAATTCTGGGCTCATAAGCACCCCCTATTTTAATCGCTCCAACATTGGTGCCTATGCCTTCAGTTGCCTCGGCCCTAGGCTCTGGAATTCCCTCCCAACATCTTTCCGCCCCTCTACCTCACTTATCTCCTTTAAGACATTCCGTAAAACCGACCTCCTTGACCAAGCTGTTGGTCATCTGACCTAATATCTAGTTGGTAGTTGAAACACTAAATGGGCTAAAAATTGATAAAGATGAGGTATTAGATAGGCTGGCTGTACTTGAAGTTGATAAGTCACCAGGACCGGTTGAGATGCAGCCAACGATACTTCGGGAATTGCACAGGCACTGGCCATAATCTTCCAGTCCTCCTAAGATACAGGTGCGGTGCCAAAGGACAGTTGAAGTATGGATACAAAGTTGGCTGAGTGACAGGAAACAGTAGTGGTGAACAGTTGTTTTTCAGACTGGAAGAAGGTATACAATGGGGTTCCCCAGCAGTCAGCGTTGGAACCCCTGCTTTTCTTGATATATATTAATGACCTAGACTTGGGTGTATAGGGCACAATTTCAAAATTTGCTGCTGACACAAAACTTGGAAGTACAAAGAACAGTACAGCACAGGAACAGGCCATTCGGCCCTCCAAGCCTGCGCTGATCTTGATGCCTGCCTAAACTAACACCGTCTGCACTTCCAGGGCCCATATCCCTCTATTATTCCCTTCCTATTCATGTATTTGTCAAGATATCTCTTAAATGTCGCTATCGTATCTGCTTCCACCACCTCCCCTGGCAGCAAATTCCAGGCACTCACCACCCTGTGTAAAAAAAAAACATGCCTCGCACATCCCCTCTAAACTTTGCCCCTCGCACCTTAAACCTATGTCCCCTAGTAACTGACTCTTCTACCCTGGGAAAAAGCTTTTGACTATCCACTCTGTCCATGCCGCTCATAACTTTGTAAACCTCTATCATGTCGCCCCTCCACCTCCGTCGTTCCAGTGAAAACAATCCGAGTTTTTCCAACCTCTCCTCATAGCTAATGCCCTCCAGACCAGGCAACATCCTGGTAAACCTCCTCTGTACCCTCTCCAAAGCCTCCACGTCCTTCTGGTAGTGTGGCGACCAGAATTGCACGCAATATTCTAAGTGTGGCCTAACTAAGGTTCTGTACAGCTGCAACATGACTTGCCAATTTTTATACTCTATGCCCTGACCGATGAAGGCAAGCATGCCGTATGCCTTCTTGACTACCTTATCCACCTGCGTTGCCACTTTGTGACCTGTGGACCTGTACGCCCAGATCTCTCTGCCTGTCAATACTCCTAAGGATTCTGCCATTTACTGTATACTTCCCACCTGCATTAGACCTTCCAAAATGCATTACCTCACATTTGTCCAGATCAAACTCCATCTGCCATTTCTCTGCCCAAGTCTCCAACCGATCTATATCCTGCTGTATCCTCTGACAATCATCATTATCCGCAACTCCACCAACCTTTGTGTCGTCCGCAAACTTACTAATCAGACCAGCTACATTTTCCTCCAAATCATTTATATATACTACAAACAGCAAAGGTCCCAGCACTGATCCCTGCGGAACACCACTAGTCACATCCCTCCATTCAGAAAAACACCCATCCACTGATGCCCTCTGTCTTCTATGACCGAGCCAGTTCTGTATCCTTCTTGCCAGCTCACCTCTGATCCCGTGTGACTTCACCTTTTGTACCAGTCTGCCATGCGGGACCTTGTCAAAGGCTTTACTAAAGTCCATATAGATAACATCCACTGCCTTTCCTTCATCAATCATCTTCGTCACTTCCTCAAAAAACTCAATCAAATTGGTAAGACACGACCTCCCCTTCACAAGACCATGCTGTCTCTCGCTAATAAGTTCATTTATTTCCAAATGGGAGTAAATCTTGTCCCGAACAATCCTCTCCAATAGTTTCCCTGCCACTGACATAAGGCTCACCGACCTATAAAGTATTGTAAACTATGAGGAGGATAATGACAGACTTCAAGAGTGCATTCAAGCGGAATGCACTGCCTGAGTGTGTGGTGGAGGCAGATTCAATCGAGGCCTTCAAAATAGAACTGGATGATTATCTGAAGAAAACAAAATTGCAGGGCTAGGGGGGAAAGGCAGGGAAGTGGGATTAGGTGAGTTACAGACAGCCAACAAGGACACGACCTGCCGAATGGCCACCTTCTGTGCTGTAACCATTCTATAATTCTATCTTTTTGTAATACTACATTACAGGATTCTGAATTGGTGTCTGTAGCAAGCTGATCTGCATTAAAGTCACTAACTGCATGACATGAAAATCAGTGGGCGTTTGTGTCTGAATGGATAATTTGCCAAAGGTTGTTTATTTTAAAACATTACGTTAGCCAGAATCATTATCAATCATACGTCAGATGGTTTCAGCATTTCCTCTCGAGACTATCTGAGTCTCTGAAATGTGGCTTAGAGAGAGGAAGCTGCTGGAAAATATTGACAAATCAGACTAGCTTTGACATCAGCACTTACCTCTTTTTGACTAGGTTTTATGTGGGTCAAGTGCTACACCAACTAAAATTGGTAATTATTTTGATTTTTAAGAGAGCAACAATAACCTTTGAGTCGCCAACCAGTTAACTTTTGCTGGATATAAAACTTAACAACTTTTTTGACTATGATCTGAAAATATTTTATAATACTTTTAATAACAAACCAACTTTTAAAAAGACACACAGTAGATGGCAGGATGATTTTTCTGTCAAAATCAGTAAATTGTAACGTCATTATGAATAAATTGTGTACAAATTGTACCTTTTTATACCAATTATTGCTTCTTTTATCAACAGGGCACTTCTGTACTCTCATGCTGGGTTATGGTATTACTATCAGCCCTCTGGGTACCTTACTCAAGTGATCATTCTTCATGGGCAAATAGTGAGATTAATGGCAGTTTTTGACTGAAGTGTTATTTTACACTCAAGGATTCTAACCAGATATCCACATGTACTACGGGGTATATACTCTCCAGGAGGGGATACTGATCAGGGGATATTTTTCATCCCCCCCCCCACCCCAAGCTTTCAAGTCACAAAGGACAATTTTACTGCTCTCACCTGTGTACCAGCTGACATTGATAATTCATTATAGCCCAGGGTTTGAATCTGGCAACCTCTTGTTCTGGATGGCTCAGTGCTACACCAGGTGGTGCATTTACCCTGTGGAGCATGGAGCCAGATCAGATTCATCAAATAAGAATGAAATGACTGTTCTACATTGTAGCATATATTTAAAAAACTTTTTGTTGGTATACAATATAGGATGAGCATTCAAATCTCATTATAGATGCTCTTTAGAATCATAGAATGGTTACAGCACAGAAGGAGGCCATTTGGCCTGTCATGTTCATTTAAGAGCTACTCAGCTGGTCCCACTCCCTCCACTAGCCTTTCCCCATTGCCCTGCAAATTTTCTCCTCAGGTAATTATCCAATTTTCTTTTCAGAGTCGTAATTGAACCTGCCTCCACGACACTTTCAAGCAGTGCATTCCGGATCCGAATGACTCACTGCGTAAAAAAAGTTTTTCCTCAAGTCGCCTTTAGCTGTTTTGCAATTCACCTTAAATCTGTGTCCTTGATTCTCAATAGGAACAGTTTCTCCAATATCTACTCTGTCCAGACCCATGATTTTGAAAACCTCCATCAAATCTCCTCTCAACCTTCTCCAAGGTGTACAGCCCCAGCTTCCCCAATCTATCCACACAACTGAAGTGTCTCATCCCTGAAACCATTTTCATAAATCTTTTCTGCACCCTCTCTAATGCCTTCACATCCTCCCTAAGGTGCGGTGCCCAGAATTGGACATAATATGCCAGTTGAGGCCGAAGCAGTGTTTTATAAAGGCTCACCATAACTTCCTTGCTTTTGTACTCTATGCTTCTATTTATATGCACCATACATTTTTAAAATTAAAATTAGGGAGGGCAAAATATGCAAAGCTGTAGACTTTTCTACAGATACTGTCTTTTGTCTCTCTCTCTCCCTAATTTTCTCATCATTTCTCTCCTGTCCTGAAGTGATTTATGCTTGGAATAAGTTCCACATGAGCTGGAAGCCCTTCAGTACCATTTAAAAGTAGTAATTCAGGTGATGACTGCCGTAATCACCATCAGTACTATGGGACATTGAGCAGCTTTAAAGCTGGGCGAGCCAGCTTCCCTCATCCAAGATGAAACACTGATACACATGTAAAATCTAACATTCCAGCTGAAATTGTTTTTCCCCCTATAATATGCTGTAGGTTCTTTTGAGAGGAAAAGGAAGAGGTGAAACTTAAGGTTCAAGTCTTCTGCTTGAAAATCAAAAGCTCAATTACTTGACCTAGGAGACCTCTTTCTGAAATTAGAGAAACCATTATTAGTTTCAACATTATATATGAGAACTCAAGGATATTTAGGAACCAGAGAAAGCCAGCAAGACCAACAAGGCCACCCTTTTTAACAGATCTCACTGACCCAACATTTCCTCAACCACTTTCCTCAGAAATGTATCTAATTGCATATGGACCCATTTATACCATTCACTTCCCTAGCAGGATGTGACTAGCGGTGTCCTGCAGGGATCTGTGTTGGGGCCTCAATTATTCACATTATTCATTAACGACTTGGATGATGGCATAGGAAGTCATATGTCCAAATTTGCTGATGATATAAAGTTAGGCTGCATTGTAGACAGACTAGATGATAGCATAAAATTGCAAAAAGAGATAATGACAGACTGGGTGAGTGGGCAAAACTGTGGCAGATGGATTTCAATGCGGGCAAGTGAGAGATTATCCATTTTGGACCAAAAAAGGATAGAGCACAGTACTTTCTAAATGGGAAGAGGTTAAGTACAGTGGGTGTCCAAAGAGACTTGGGGGTTCAGCTGCATAGATCTTTAAAATGCCATGAGCAAGTGCAGAAAATAATGAAAAAGGCTAATGGAATGCTAGCCTTTATATCTAGAGGATTGGAGTATAAAGACACAGAGGTTATGCTGCAGCTGTACAAAACCCTGGTTAGAGCCCACTTGGAGTATTGTGAGCAGTTCTGGGCACCACACCTTAGGAAGGATATATTGGCCTTGGAGGGAGTGCAACGTAGGTTTACAAGAATGATACCTGGACTACAGGAGTTAAGTTACAAGGAGAGATTACACAAACAAATTAGGCCAGTTTTCACTAGAATTTAGAAGGTTAAGAGGTGATCTGATCAAAGTCTTCAAGATATTAACAGGAAAAGACAGGCTAAATAAAGATAAACTATTTCCACTGGTTGGAGATTCTAAAACTAGGGGGCATAGTCTAAAAATTAGGACCAGACCGTTCAGGAGAGATGTTAGGAAGCACATCTTCACGCAAAGGGTGGTAGAGGTTTGGAACGCTCTCCCACAAACAGCAGTTGAAGCTAGAACAGTTGTTAATTTTAAATCCAAGATAGATTTTTGTTAAGCAAAGATATTAAGGGATATGGGCCAAAGGCAGGTATATGGAGTTAGGCCGCAGATCAGCCATGATCTCATTGAATGGCGGGACAGGGGCTGAATGGCCTACTCCTGTTCTTATCTTCCTATGTTCCTATTTCACAAGACTGTTATCCTTTATGTAAAAAAGTTCTGCCTCAGTTCTCTTACTCTTAACTTGCTAATTTTTAAAAGTACATTCCTGATATTGAAGTCTTTGGCATAATAAACAATTTGATCAGACCAGCTTGTTCAATTCCTTCATTGTCTGGAAAACCTCAATGAAATAACCCAAAATACATTCATAGGCAAACAGCCTGACACAAAGCATCAAAGTTAATTGACCAAGAGGAAGAACTAAGCAGAAAAATATCTTTGCCCAAAATACCTGTTCAAAAACTCCTAGCAAGGATCATTGAAAAATGATCAGGAATAGGAATCCTGCCCAATTTTCTCCTCCCTAGCCCAGTTACAGGTGAATTATAGCATCTCCAATATTGGTTAGTTGAGTTTGGCTATTTCAGGACAGACCAAGAATCAAATCAGGGACCTTCCCTGAATGGCTTGGTGCCACATCACAAAATAAAATTAGCCACTGAAACATTTAATTTTCCAATTTTGTTACATTAATCAGAATACAAAACTTATTCAATTTAGTAAGATTTAATTCACTAGTGACAGGGTCACAAGTAATTTAAAGATCTTCCTTACTTATAGCTTAAGTTCTGTATCCTAGTTCACTGAGTTGTTCAGTGCATTCCATGTTGAATAACATTATCAAATTGTCACAAACTGTTGATCCCATTTTAAACCAATACTTTATTTTCTCAAATTGCTGTTCCCATCTCTCAAGTCACCACTAAACTCTTCACACTGTGCCACTTGTACTAGAGTCATTGTACAGTCAAAGTTCAGAGTTACCACAGCGAATTGTGGGGCGGACTGAGTGAATTCCAGAAACACATTATCCTGCATCCTGGTGTAGGGGAGACTGGCAATAGGGAACCATGGGATACTTGGTGTAATTTAGGTCCCTGTAACTTCGAGTGTGCTTCGCCATCAGAAACTCCTTGCTCAGCATGTTAGAGCCTCCCTCAAATGGCTCGGAACACATACTGTCCATCCGACTGCTCACCACCTCTGGTCCAGTACACCTACTCAGCATCTATGCTCCAACACTTTGCTCCCCACCTGAAGCTAAAGATCAGTTCTACGAGGAACTCCATAACATTAGCAGCATCCCCAACACCAAACACCTATTCCTGCTGGGGGACTTTAATGCCAGGGTTGGGGCCGACCATGACTCATGGCCCTCCTGCCTTGGGCGCTATGGCGTTGGAAGGATGAATGAGAACAGGCAGAGACTGCTCGAGTTCTGTACCTATCATAACCTCTGCATCACCAACTCGTTCTTTCACACTAAACCCTGTCATCAGGTTTAATGGAGGCACCCAAGATCGCGTCGTAGACACCTACTAGACCTCATTGTCACAAGGCGAGCCACCTTAAACAGTGTTCAAATCACATGCAGCTTCCACAGTGCGGACTGCGACACCGACCACACCCTGATGTGCAGCAAGGTTAGACTCAGACCAAAGAAGTTGCATCATTCCAAGCAGAAGGGCCACCCGCGCATCAACACGAGCAGAATTTCTCACCCACGGCTGTTACAAAAATTTCTAAATTCACTTGTAACAGCCCTTCAAAACACTCCCACAGGGGATGCTGAGACCAAGTGGGCCCACATCAGAGACGCCATCTATGAGTCAGCTTTGACCACCTACGGCAAAAGTGCGAAGAGAAATGCAGACTGGTTTCAATCTCATAATGAAGAGCTGGAACCTGTCATAGCCGCTAAGCGCATTGCACTGTTGAACTACAAGAAAGCCCCCAGCGATTTAACATCCACAGCACTTAAAGCAGCCAGAAGCACTGCACAAAGAACAGCCAGGCGCTGCGCAAACGACTACTGGCAACACCTATGCAGTCATATTCAGCTGGCCTCAGACACCGGAACCATCAGAGGAATGTATGATGGCATGAAGAGAGCTCTTGGGCCAACCATCAAGAAGATCGCCCCCCTCAAATCTAAATCAGGGGACATAATCACTGACCAATACAAACAAATGGACCGCTGGGTTGAGCACTACCTAGAACTGTACTCCAGGGAGAATGCTGTCACTGAGACTGCCCTCAATGCAGCCCAGCCTCTACCAGTCATGGATGAGCTGGACATACAGCCAACCAAATCGGAACTCAGTGATGCCATTGATTCTCTAGCCACCGGAAAAGCCCCTGGAAAGGACAGCATTACCCCTGAAATAATCTCAGCACTACATGAACTGCTATGCCTGTGCTGGGACGAGGGAGCAATACCCCAAATGATGCCAATATCATCACCCTCTATAAAAACAAAGGTGACCGCGGTGACTGCAACAACTACCGTGGAATCTCCCTGCTCAGCATAGTGGGGAAAGACTTTGCTCGAGTTGCTCTGAACAGGCTCCAGAAGCTGGCCGAGCGCATCTACCCTGATGCACAGTGTGGCTTTCGTGCAGAGAGATCAACCGTTGACATGCTGTTCTCCCTTCGTCAGATACAGGAGAAATGCCGTGAACAACAGATGCCCCTCTACATTGCTTTCATTGATCTCACCAAAGCCTTTGACCTCGTCAGCAGACGTGGTCTCTTCAGACTACTAGAAAAGATTGGATGCCCACCAAAGCTATTAAGTATCATCACCTCATTCCATGACAATATGAAAGGCACAATTCAACATGGTGGCTCCTCATCAGAGCCCTTTCCTATCCTGAGTGGCGTGAAACAGGGCTGTGTTCTCGCACCCACACTTTTTGGGATTTTCTTCTCCCTGCTGCTTTCACATGCGTTCAAGTCCTCTGAAGAAGGAATTTTCCTCCACACAAGATCAGGGGGCAGGTTGTTCAACCTTGCCCGTCTAAGAGCGAAGTCCAAAGTACGGAAAGTCCTCATCAGGGAACTCCTCTTGGCTGACGATGCTGCTTTAACATCTCACACTGAAGAGTGCCTGCAGAGTCTCATCGACAGGTTTGCGGCTGCCTGCAATGAATTTGGCCTAACCATCAGCCTCAAGAAAACGAACATCATGGGGCAGGACGTCAGAAATACTCCATCCATCAATATTGGCGACCACGCTCTGGAAGTGGTTCAAGAGTTCACCTACCTAGGCTCAACTATCACCAGTAACCTGTCTCTAGATGCAGAAATCAACAAGCGCATGGGAAAGGCTTCCACTGCTATGTCCAGACTGGCCAAGAGAGTGTGGGAAAATGGCGCACTGACATGGAACACAAAAGTCCGAGCGTATCAGGCCTGTGTTCTCAGTACCTTGCTCTATGGCAGCGAGGCCTGGACAACGTATGTCAGCCAAGAGCGACGTCTCAATTCATTCCATCTTCGCTGCCTCCGGAGAATACTTGGCATCAGGTGGCAGGACCGTATCTCCAACACAGAAGTCATCAAGGCGGCCAACATCCCCAGCTTGTACACACTACTGAGTCAGCGGCGCTTGAGATGGCTTGGCCATGTGAGCCGTATGGAAGATGGCAGGATCCCCAAAGACACATTGTACAGCGAACGCGCCACTGGTATCAGACCCACTGGCCGTCCATGTCTCCGCTTTAAAGACGTCTGCAAACGCGACATGAAATCCTGTGACACTGATCACAAGTCGTGGGAGTCAGTTGCCAGCGTTCGCAAGAGCTGGCGGGCAGCCTTAAAGATGGGGCTAGTAGAGACTTAGTAGTTGGCAGGAAAAAAGAGAGGCGCAAGGGGAGAGCCAACTGTGCAACAGCCCCGACAAACAAATTTCTCTGCAGCACCTGTGGAAGAGCCTGTCACTCTAGAATTGGCCTTTATAGCCACTCCAGGCGCTGCTTCACAAACCACTGACCACCTGCAGGCGCGTATCCATTGTCTCTCGAGATAAGGAGGCCAAAGAAAGAACTTGAGAAAGCTTGCCTGCTGGACACACAAATTGTATGAATACCTAATCAGAAGTTAACGAGGCTAGGAGAGAGACACCCGAATCCTATTAATAACCAAAGAATCCTATGAATAGGGTAATCAAGAGGTTGATGAGGTGAATAATATAACCAAGGCAGGATGAGATCAGGGAAGACAAATAAATGGGAGATGATGTAATTAAGGAACAGTTTATCAAGTCAACCTCCTGTAAAACGACGACTGGAAGTGTACTAGCAGAACCTCTATCATTTGCGAGAGCAGGACTTCTCCTTGCACGCTCATGAATAAAGATTGCTCGCATTTGTGGAAAGAGAAGCAGAGTTAACGTTTCGGGTCAGTGACCCTTCTTCGGAACTGGTTCCGAAGCAGTTCCGAAGAAGGGTCACTGACCCGAAACGTTAACTCTGCTTCTCTTTCCACAGATGCTGCCAGACCTGCTGAGTGATTCCAGCATTTCTTGTTTATGTTTCAGATTTCCAGCATCCGCAGTATTTTGCTTTTAATAAAGATTGCTCGTTTGTCCAAGACATCTGACTGTCGAGGCGTTTTTGGGTACCAGGGCAAGCCCTCACTCTTACACGGTCAGCTTCTTGATGCTGCATTTTGTGTTATAGTCAAAAGCTAGAGAATTTTAGATCTACGCCATCAGTTGAAATGTTTTATTGGTGTGGATCATTGGGGGGAAAAAAAATCAGAAGTGCAGTAATTAGTGCATAGTTCAGCTGTGCACTCAACTGTTGCTGACACAGCAGTAGTTCCTTTTTGCTACAATGAGAGTTTATTTCCTTCCTGTCAGTAGGTCCAAGCATAAAAGCAGAGGAAAAATTTATTTGTATCTGACTAAAAGCAGCATTAAGGATATTAGCTGATCCTGTCAAAAATCAATGTGCTGCTATTTTAGATAAACTGTATGGGACTTGCAGAAAAAACAACGTAGTTGCAGAATGAGCACTCCTGCAGAGTAAACCATATGCTTTTAATAATTTTCCTATTGTGATTATATATTTTAACAAATAATAGTTAAGGCATTTTATATCACAAATAGAATGCATCCATAATAAACAAGATGAAATAGTGGAATACTATGTGCTGAGCAAACAATGCAATGTTGTGCTGTTACATCAGCATTAGCCACTAATTGTGCCTACATTATCTCTGGGAAGGGCATGATGCTCATGTCTTTGCTTGTGAATACTTGGAGGAAAAATCACTCATTAACTATCTTGTGCTCATTCTGTTTCAAGACCATTGGCACCTATTTATGCTTTGTCTACAGCTACACATTTTTTTGATAGGGGAATAATCCACAGAAGAGCTCTCACTCAATTTGCAGGATTTTGAGGCTGCAGGAATAGTATAGCTTAATTCCTCTCAGTACAAACCTTGGATTATCACAGTTTGCAGTGCCTCCCAATTTTCTTCCCTTTCTTTGCTCTCGAGGGTGCTTGTTCATTTAAGTGTACTGGTCCACAGATGTCAGCAAATTTTTCACTGCCTTGGCAAACAATCCACTCTTTAATGTGTGAGCTAGATATTGAACCTCCAACATCCAGGCGCGTATCCATTGTCTCTCGAGATAAGGAGGCCCAAAAGAAAGATATTGAACAGCTTGCCAACTTTGTCATGGTTGACATCAGCAGAAGTCTGATCTTGTCCCAATAAATAAGATGGAAGTTCTAGACAGGCTGAAAGGACTCAACAAAAATTGCCACTGATAGATGGTACTTATCTCAACGTTGAGACAAGGGAGATTTGTGAAGCAAAACAATCATTACAAGGGACTCACTGGGAAGGTACCAGTACGGGTAGATTGGAAACAGTCTTCAACAGTTTCAAAAAGGATGGCAAAAAAAAGACATGAGCAACTACAAGCCCACAAAACTTCACTTCTAAAGTGTAAATGATGGGAATCTGTCTGAATTAAGCCCAAGGAATTTCTATACAATAACAGCAGTCAACATAGATTCAGAAGGCAAAGATTCTGCTTAACTAACCACTTTGAACTGACAATCCAAGTGGACAATGTGGTGTGTACCTGCATTTCCAAAAGCTATTTTGACAAAGTTTCATAGCCATTAATTAAGTTAGGATAGAGTAAATCTTGGGAGGCAAAAATGTCCAGAGTTGAAAACATTGGGTATTTGTTAAGGAAGTTATATCAAGTTGGGTAGGTACTGAATAAATTTCACAGGTGCCGGGATTGTGACTGTCATTGATGTAAATTAGAAAAAGTTAGAAATTTAATAAGTTGGTTCAATTTGTAGATAACCCCTAACTAGGAGACAACTGCTCAAGTTGCAAAATGCGTTTTTTAAAAATTAATTCACGGGATGTGGGCATCACTGCCCATCCCTTACTGCCCTTGGGAAGGTGGTAGTGAGCCACCTTCTTGAACCAGTGCAGTCAGTGAGATAATAGTTTGGCTCGCCCTATGCCAAGCTGTTCCAGAAAAGCTACAACACAGGCATCTACAAGACAATGTGGAAAATTGCCCAGGTATATCCAACAACTTATATTTATATAGCGCCTTTAATGTAATAAAATGTCCCAAGGTGCTACCTGTCTACAAGAAGCAGGACAAATCCAATGCAGCCAATTACCACCCTAGTCTACTCTCAATCATCAAAGTGATGTAAGGGGTCGTCAACAGTGCTACATTTGAGTTCTGCTAAGGCCACTCAGTTCCAGACCTCCTTACAGCCTTGATCCAAATATGTACAAAAAAAAACTGAATTCAAGAGGTGAGGAGTGAGTGATTGCCCTGAACAACAAGGCAGCATTTGACTGAGTGGGGTGTCAAGGAGCCCTAGCAAAACTGAAGTCAATGGGAATCAGGGGGGAAAGTCTCCACTGGTTGAAGTCATACCTAGCACAAAGCAAGGTAGTTGTGGTTGGTAAAGGCCAAACATCTAATCCCCAAAACATCACTGCAGGAGTTCCTCAGGGTACTGTCCTAGGCCCAACCATCTTCAACTACTTCACCAAATGACCTTCCCTTCAACATAAGGTCCGAAATGGGGATGTTCACTGATGATCACAGATACTGAAGCAGTCCTGGACAACCTTCAGGCCTCGGCTGATAAGTGACAAGTGACATTCATGCCAGACAATGACCATAACCAATGAATCTAACCATTTCCCCATGACGTTCAACAGCACTGCCATTGCTGAATCATCCCCCCATCAATATCCTGGGGATTCGCGCTGACCAGAAACAACTGGACAAGCTATACAAATAATGTGGATACAAGAGTAGGTCGGAGACTGGGAATATTGGAGAGTAACTCACCTCCTGACTCCCCAAAGCTTGTCCACCATCTACAAGGCACAAGACTGGAGTGTGATGGAATAACCTTCACTTGCCTGGATGAGCGCAGCTCCAACAACTCTCAAGAAGCTCGAAACCAAGACAAAGCAGCTCACTTGATAGGCACCCCATCCATGACCTTAAAAATTCCCTCCCTCCAATACCAGCGCACAGTGGCAGCATTGTGTACTATCTACAAGATGCATTGCAGCAACTCGCCAAGGCTCATTCGACAGCACCTTCCAAATTCTCGACCTCTACCACCTAGCAGGACAAGGGCAGCAGAAGCATGGGAACACCACCAACTGCAAGTTCCCCTCCAAGTCACTAATCATTCTCACTTGGTACTATATCGGCATTCCTTCACTGTTGCTGGGTCAAATCCTGGAACTCCCTCCCTAACAGCACTGTGGATGTACCTGTACCACATGGACTGCAGTAGTTCAAGAAGGCAGCTCACTATCCCTTCTCAAAGGCAATTAGGGATGGGCAATAAATACTGACCTTGCCAGCGACGCCCACATCCCAAGAATGAATTCAAAAAGATAGTTAAGGATGGTGAACAAACTCTCCAGTCGCCATAGACTCGACACATGTTGAGCTAATGCAGAACAGCAATCAACAGATGCTGTAAAATATTGAACAATGTAGCTAAAACAGTGTAGAAGTCAAAAGTCATGATCAAACTACAGAGTTCTCTGGTCAGATCACAACTTGAATAGTGTTTCTCTCGGTGACCTGAATTGAATGTTCACAAAGGAGCCAATGCATAGAGCCGCAGGGCTGAACCCCAACGTCAAAATCTGAATTGAGGTATTATAGAAGATTCTTGGGCTTTTTAGCTTTACTGGGGAAAGCAGGAGAGGTGATCATGTTGAAGTTTACCAAAATAGTCAATGTCATAAAAATGAGGACTAATGCCAACAAGCTCCTCTTCACAAAGAATGATTAATTCATAGAATGCCCTCCAGAAAATGTTGGAGGTGAACACATTAGAATAATTTAAACAGGATGCTGCAATGGGGATATGGACCCAATGGCCTTTCCAATTCCTAATTATTGTAACTCTTTAGTTACCAATTGAGAAACTCCTATTGATACCAAAGAAAAAGCTCAATTAGGATTAGGCCTGATGGTCTCCTTTTGAACTCAACAAGGTTTCCACTGGAAATCATCAATCAGTAAATATACGGACGCCCTTTCCTTCTCTCCATCTCTACACATGCAACAAATTTATCCAACATCCACCCATACAACAAAGTCGCAAAAGACGATAAGTTGTAAATGTGTTTAATACACGTCAGTAAATTTATACAAGGCATTAATGGCTGCAAAGACAAACTTTCTGCAATGTACAGAGCAATATACAAATACAGTATAATGGGAATAGCATCACTATTAGTAACTAAAGCATTAAACCAAAACAAGCAAAGTTACTCTCAGCTTTCCAATCTGAATAATTTACTGTCATTTCTGAACAAAAAAAATATACAACAAAGTAAAGGTAAAATGATGTAAAAGATTCAGTCCATTTCCCCCAAATCTATGAAAAAACATATATAAAACCACAAGTTTTCCAATACAATACTATATTTTTTTAAATCAATAGTTAAAATGATACTTTTAGCTAATGCACTGTTTAACCAGTTTTGCTATTTTTTTAAACCATTTTTTTTTTTAACTAATCCCAGTGCTGAGAGCAGATTTTCCACAAATTCAATGTTCTTGCTCAAAATATTTTCAATTCAAATAATGCCACTGAAATTATCAAGATAGACAAGAATTTAACTAGACTAATGGAGCACATTGTACAGGTGCTTGTAAAAAAAAAAGAGCATGTTTGTAAAATTTAATAAATTTTATAAACAAAGCAGTATGACCATCTAGATGCACATCAAAATGTACAGAAAGCACGTGAATTCATCCAGCAGTACCTTATTGCTAACATGTGCCACTACTGAATGATTTCAACAGAAAAACATGACGTAATTACTTAATCTTAGACTTCATGTATTGTATTCAAACCAACCCAATTCACTCATAGCAAATTTTAATTGAATACTACACTAAGTGTGTATTGGAGATACTAATGGGTGACAAATGTCAATTACAGGATACACTAGAAATTTAGATTAGAAGAGTTTTTATAACTGGGAAAATTGCCAGAAATGGGAATACAGAACTAGTTAGAGGGTGCTGTAGCTAAATAAATGTTATTTTAAAGGTATGGCTAAAACAAGTGTACTTTCTCTGCTGATCTCAATCGTTCCGGTCAATGTAGATGCATGATTTTTTTTCCAGATATTTTATTGCAAAATATGGGTGCTGTTAAATATTTAGAATTCAGGTAGTTTTTGGTACTTTGAGGGGGCAATACAAATTGTTTTAAACCAGTGGGTTTGGCAATATACAAGCAATGTAAAGTTTAAAGTAAGGAATCTATCAAAAGCATGTAATCCTTTCCCCCAACAAACAATCAAGACCTTGGAGATGCCAGTTCACTGACCAACAGAAAACCAAGGGACCAAGCAGATGTCTTAAAAATAAAACTTATTCATACATGTAATCATATATATTTAATACTTCTAGTTATCTATGTCATCTCATTTACACACATTTAACAATGGAGGAACCTCCCTTTTGGTGTCCTGAATAAATTGATGTAGGTCCAAATCAGAGACCTAAAGGTCCCAGGTTTCATTCCCGGTCTGTGCTGAGGTATTTGATCTCAGCTGGGAACATAATAATTGGCTAAAAAAAGAAAAACAGCCACTGCATCCATGCCTATTGACGAACTGGTGACCTTTGGCTATCAGGTGATGACAGGAAAGAGTTTTAGTAGTTGCCATGGTTGAGTAGCCTATCCAAAACGGATGAAAAATTGCTACTTAGCTAAGTTAATAAGGCCTCCAGCATTCAGAAAAACTCAAAAAACAAAATACTATGAATTCTGGAAATCTAAACTAAAAACAGAAAATGATGGAAACACTCAGTTGGTCAGCTAGCGTTTGTAAAGAGACAGAGTTAATAGCCAGAATTTTACACTGCCCCGCAGGAGCAGGCTGGGAGGGGTGGGGGAGAGAGGGGGTCATAAAATTGAGTTAAAGGCAGGGGGTACCATTCCTGTTGCCTTCCCGCCCCAATTTTACAACAGTCAGCGGTGAGAAATGGCCCACCTCAGGCCAATCAAGGCCCTTAAGTGGCCAATTAACTGCCACTTAAGGGCCTCCTCCCGCCACACTGGTATTTTACCAGTGGCCGCCATGGCCCCGCAGAAGGCCGCCATCCTTACAAGCTGTGAGGGGGGCCCACCTGATTGGGCACCCTGCGCCCCACAGAGGGCCCCTTGCCACCCCCCGACGGCCCAACTGCCCCACTGAAATAAAATCCCATCCCAACCGACCCGCCTGCCTTGCCAGAGTCCGGCGAGGCCCCACAAACTTGCTTTTGTTCCGGTGCCAGCGTCCCTCTTGCTGCTGTGGCTGGGTGCAGTCGCAGCAGTGGCCACTGCTCCCAGTGACACTACTGGGACAAGCGCTGCCGACCTGCTGATTGGCTGGCAGCTCTTGGAGGCGGGACTTCCTGCCTCAGAGGTGTGGAAATCACGCCCGTGGTCAATTAAGGGCCTGGGTCATGCAAAATCCTGGCGTGCCTCCCAGGTACAGCAGAGGCAGGCTCACCCCCAACATTTTGGCCGGTGGATGGGGCCTCACGCCCAACATTTCAGGTTGATGATCCTTTGTGAGAAAGGTTCAAACAAAAGATCATTAACCTGAAACATTAAGCATTTCTCTCTCCACAGATGCTGCCTGACCTGAGTATTTCCAGCATTTTCTGTTTATTAAAAAAAAAATCAGCATATGTCAGTGCCTTGACACAACAGGATACGTAACTGTGTGGGGGAAAAACACAGGCAGAAATTAAACAATTTTTTTTTGCAATTTTCAGTTTATTTTTTTTACAATCTCAGTGCAGGAAAAAATGAGAATGCTAATTCGACATATAAAAAAAATTCCTGATGGCTCAATGGTTAAATGAACTTTACAAACCAAAGTGCTCACAACCCTGGAACCACACTCCAGTAACCTCGAGAATGTAATTTGGTTTAGCCATGATGCCACCATGGTATAGCCTACAACATTATTTATGCTCAAATATGAAGAGTGATCATCAAGGTAGGGTGCCAGAGGGATGCTGACACCATGAAATAGTACCTCAGCAAAAGTCAGTACCTTATGAGGAAAAATTTGAAAAACCCACAGGAAAAAAATGCTGCAGATGAACAGAATACCACTCTGTTGAATGAAAAATAGCAACAGTTGCAAGATGAACACTGCTCTTACACAAGTTTCATCAGCTTCATTGTTGCAATTTACACATTAACCTGAAAACAAATATATACGAGCATACTCACGTGTGCTGCCATCTTGGATTTTTCAAATTGACAGCACTTGTAGGCCAGAATTCCATTCCAGAGAGACGTTATAATGTATGAACTCATCCAATAAGTGATTTGTTATCACAAACTAAACTAATTAGATACTTGCACAGCTCAATGTTCTGTTGCATTTCATCAATACTTTTGAGGGGAAGATGGTTTTTGAATCATTTTTGGGTCAGAGTTTAGTTTGTAGACATGCTGCTCTTTTAATGCACAACAGGATTCAGTATGCAGATTTAGGAACAGAAGTTACATTGCATACATCTGTGTTGTGACTCATGAAATTAAACAAACTTTTATATAAGTTGTCAGTTTGGTTTGGCCTTGCCATGGTGCAAGATTTCTACTGCAAGGTCTGTATAATCACCCTACAACTCAAATGACCCGATACTGCTCTCAAGATAGTACAACCTCTGAGAGCAGACCTTAGATTGTACTTATCTATAGAGATGCTATGATACAGCTGACAAAGTAATTGTTTAAAAGTTATTTCACAAAGCAATTATATTAGTTGTCAATAGCCATAGATTCCATACTGTTTTCATTTCACACTTATGTTCAGCAACAAAGATGTAAAATGATAGCAACTAGTACAGTGTAAATGTAACATTTCTAAAGATGGTATTTCTCAACCCATACAGAAATCTACTGAATGTATTTCAGTAGGTGCTTTATTACAGACTGGTAGACATCTGATTATGTATACGCAACCTCCAAAACATTACTGAAACATAAATACAGATCAATTTGCTACTGCTAGCTTATTAAAATAGTAACTGTACTTAGCAATACCGCAGTTGATATATTGGCACTGTACCAGTGAAGAGAGAAAACAGACTAACAGTTTAATTTGGAATACAAGAATAAGCACTATATTGTACAGGAAGAAACTGATCTTGCAAGTTTAACCAGTCCTGGTAAATAGGACAAAAGCAAAATACTGCGGATGCTGAAAATCGGAGATTAAAACAGAAAATGCTGGAAATACTCAGGTCAGGGACAAAGACCTTAAGGTCATTGACCTGAAACGTTAACTCAGTTTCCTTCTCCACAGATGCTGCCTGACCTGAGTATTTACAGCATTGTGTTTTTATTTCTAGTAAATAACTATACTCACAATCGGGTCTTACGTTTAAGATTGTTGTGGTTTTTATATATGGTATAGTAAGACTACAGAATAAGTTTTCTAACCCTTCTCTTTTAACTTCTCAAGTTTACTGGAAAAGTGCATTTCATTAACCATTGCATGTAAATACAACAGGAACCTATACAAATAAGCCAAATTATAGAGAACACTCCCAAAAAAATTTCTTTTATTGATTTGTATAAAATGAGAGTGAAGCAAGTCCACATGGAAATGGTTACTTCAAGTAGTTTGCCATCTAGTTATGATCTAGATAAGTCTAAAGATGGCAAAACTATTAAATAAACGCTGCTCACTTGTTGACTGTCAGTACCTGCATGTAATTTTTAAATAGTAAGTTTGATTTGAGTGGCAGAATGAATCCAATATCATATCAACTGGGGTAGTGCAAGAAGTGATCGACAAATTTAGAGATAGCCTCGAGAAAATGCTTGAATTAATCTTAGGGCTCACTGATTGTTGTAACCAGACATAGTGTCTAACTTTTTTTAATGAACTGCAAATGAAACATCTAGAATACCAAGAACTCCTATTTTCAAACAAGTGAAACAGCTGTTACCACCAGTTTCACCACAATGTGAAACTAAGCATATCTATTCTGGAAAGCTAGGATGTAGAACGAAATCTAGTGACCTCATTAAAGAAAATGGTGGCCTTGGGTCTAAAACAATGGAAGGGGAAAATTGGTATGCAAGTGTTGTCTTGTCTTAATCCTCAATTTCTGGCAAAACTTACAGAACGAAGCAAGTGAACAGCATTTTTGGAAATGAAGCTCAAAATGGCACCAGGAAGTTTCTCCACTTCTGCACTATGTCAGATGTCATTAGTTGAGGCTATTACATGTTTGCAAAGAAAAAATGAAGGGGAAAAGATTTATGATGTCATGATTCCATTCAATAAATCAAGCAGTTGCCAACTGGCACCAGTCAATGCTACCATATTAGCTTTACCAGAACCACTAGTTTGCAATTTTGATAACACTACAAAATTCAAGGGGCACAGCGCTTTTCGGTCTGAAACTGAACAGCCAACTAAATAATTTGTGCACAGCTGCAGCAATCTTTTTGGAGTTTTCACATGGCTAAGCATGACAGCATATAAGCAGCAGTGCAATGTAATGCACCACATGATACTACAATGGCACTTGGAAGATAAATTTTGGTTTAGTATACAAATTATTGATCCTGCTCAGAAGGACCATCTTTTACAAACTTATCACTATAAGTACACCTTCAAATGTTCAGCATCAGGTAGAGATCAGGAGAAAATTCAAGAACATTCTTGAATACCTTACCTTCATTGCCTCTAAAATAAACAAATGATTACATTTGCTTACTGAAGGGAACAAAGCTTTCAACGGTTAAATTAGTAAAGATGGTTTGTTGCTGCTGGCCTTAACAATAGGTAGCACCAGTGTGCAAAGTTGTTATTCTACAGTGTTAGCAATCCTGAGTAGGCAATCTCAGTGGAAGATGCTACAGCTGAACACAGCATCCCAGGATAATGAAAGGCCCATTATAAATATGTGGGTTGGATTCTGTCCCTTCAGTGTCCAAACGTACACAGAGCAGAGCGAAGTGTGCATGGGGCAGAGAGAAGAGGATCCAGTTCAGCTGCAATGGCCTCATGTTTACTATTTCTTCAGGTTCACGTACAAAAAGTGGCCACTTAAATAACAGGGGTGTTGAGGCCCAAAACAAGCCTTTAAAAGGTGAGAAAGGAATGTATATTACGTTAGAACATATAAAATATTAGCTTCTTCAGAAAAGCTAGAGAATTCAACATTTTAACACTTCTCTGTTCAGTTTAAAGGTTGCTGTATTTGGTTAATGGCACAAATTACAACTTAAGGTCGCTTGAGCATGTGGTTATTCTGTGATGTCTTAAGATCATAGCCACATGAGAAACTGTTTCCAGTCTCCTTCCAGGCATCTGTAGTAATTACAGTGGAAAATCAAGGCTCTTGCATTCTTGTCAGCATAAAATTTCTGCACAGTAGGCACAGTATATTTTGCAAGATATTGTAAAATGCAGTTGTATAATCTTAAAGACTGTGGTACAGTTACTCCAGTCTCAACAGCCTAATGCTCCACAGTATATTATATTAAGTTCTATAGACTATGCCATAACAGGATACTTTAAAGTAGCTAGATATAGCAAAGATTTCCTCCAGGACCAAGCTCTTGCCAAAACCATTTTCTTCAAAATCTACATTAAGATATTGTATACACAAGGTCTTAGGGCATCAATGAATTTATTTTTTTATGAAAATGTTTAATAAAATTCTGTCAATACTGAAGTACTTTTTTCTGTCTTGATAAAGGCTTGGAAGCTGTGTCAGAGTTCAACAGACCAATAATAAATTTTGTCCCCAGTTTCTGTATTAACTTTGTTAACAGAAAACTTAATTACAACGGAATTTTTTCCCCCCAAAAAGGGGACTGTGTTTAGGGGCTTCAATTAGGTTCTGGTGCCCACCAAATCAGCCACAAGTTCTCTCACCATACAGTTGACAGCCAAAATGGCTCAACTAACTCCAAATTCTGATACAAAAACAAAATACTGCAGATGCTGGAAATCTGAAAAAAGGACAGAAAATGTTGGAAATACTGAGGCGGCCACGCAGCACCTGTGAAGAGAGAAACACAATTAATGTTTCAGACTGAAGGCCTTTCTGATGAAAGATCATCAACCTGAAACACTAACTCCAAAGGTGCTGCCTGACCTGAGTATTTCCATGAATTTTCTGTTTCAATTCCAAATTCTGAATTTCCATTTCAACTTAGTTTTGGCTAGTCTTAGAAATTATCTGCCAAACGGTCTGGAGGACTAGTATCACTGAACTAGCTGCACAGATCTGCACATGCCACAATAACATGGAACATCTACTGTGCATCATGAAGTCTGTAGAGAAACCGACATTAAATGTGGCATGTAAGAACATTTAAAAAACATTTGTAGATTTATAAAACTATTCAAACAGAGGTCATTAAGCAACACATTACTATACAAGCGTGGCAAGCCTGCTATTCAACAAAGGCAGGTAGTCAAGGAAAGACGCGGCACTGTAGGTACACCAGGGTTAGAATTTACTACTGTCCAACGGTCCCAACATTAATTGAGGTAAATGTTTAAGCAAAGGCATTACTGGTAAAATAGATGACATCAGCACAATAATTGTTTTAATGTATGCTGCAGTTCAGAAATCCCACCATAGTGGTGCAGGTCTGGTTCTTTGTAATTTACAATTACCATTTAAAGGTTTCACATATTAAACTCAATGGTAATATTCCTTAACTTGTAACAAAAGTATCAAAAAGAGAATGCTTTTGCACTATACGTTGTATGTTTATAGATTTAGTAAGGCTTCTGTTAGTAATTACTGACCATCTAAAAAGGGGTTTGCAGATACACTAGTGAATTCTAAACCCTGAATTCAAATAGGACATATTTAAAACCAATTATAAAAGTTCAACTGTTTAAAAAGCAAGTATTGTATCCATGATCAGCACTGCAAAAAATGTGTTTTGACATGTCGCAGTATCTCTTTTAGAAAATGAAAGCTGATTTTCCATATCTCATCTTTTAAAAAGGCAATCATAGGCTGCATCACAAATGTAAGAATCATGTCATCACAATTTAAATAAACAGCAAGGTTATTTCAGCCAGAGAGTAATATCAAATGCCTCAATACAAAGAAATTATTCAGCTACAATTTGCGTTGAAGCAGCTCCTGGGTTCAATTACAAAATAGCTATCATTCCTCAATATTGGTTTAATGGTGCTTTTACTGAGGTGTGATCCACAAGCCAAATACACAGCTTTTAATTACGCTTTAATAAAAAGTTTAGTTGAAGTCAGAAGCTTTATAAAGTGGCCAATGAACAATTTTTAAGTCATGTTTTAGTAACTTTACAGTAGAACTATATAATAAAACAGAATATTGGTTTACTACTACAGGTTAGGATCAGACAGTCGGTAAGGCATCTTGTACCTGCACCATTCAATCAAAAGAGTAACTTTTAGGTTAGGCCCCAGATCCCATATAATTATGAAGCAATTCTGTGAAATTTGGCATTTGTGTACAATTCTGATAATATACTATGTAAACATTGCAAATGTTATGTAAATACTGTATTAGTTCTGTAAAACTTCCATTGGGAAGAGGCTTCACATACTAAACCCAATATTAACAACCTTAACTTGTACAAATTGTGACTGCTTCACATTTCAATAGGTTATATATGTACCACTCTGACTACTGCACCTCCCAGTAGTAAACCAAATAGCAAAATTTTAAACATTTTTGAGACTCTGAAAACAATTTGAATGTGACATTTAAATTTCACTCCCAAAGGGACAAATTAAGGCCAAAATGTTTCTAACCTGTTTCAGTAATACTCAAAAACATTTTCTGGAATAAATAATGGCTTTTGCTTTGTAATAGCCCTTTTTGTAGGGGGAGGGAGGAAAAGAGGGAGAGAATAGATATTAACTAGACACAATCCCCACATTGAACATCGCAGCTTTGCATTATCTGGCAATTTTTCACATATCTTCATTTTCGAACAAACAAGAGCGTAAACTTTGTCAGGTTACCTAAGTGTACACTTGATCAGAATACTCTTAGCAAAACCCAACTGGAGCAAAAGCAATTGAAAAGCCAAAGTCTGGAAAATAAATTTGGCATTCTTCTGGTTGAGCAGTTTACAGCAGCTGCCACAAGTTTCTGAAGGCACTGTAACCTTAATCACTCTGGTGTAAGCTGCTGTCAGTGCCACACATTAAAAGTAACAAAGTAACTTGACGTCACTGAAGCATCAGCTGCTTAAGATTATCATGGAGGATAGTGTCCTTGACATCACGGAAGACCAAACGAATGTTTTCGGTATTAATGGCGGTGGTGAAGTGATGGTAGAGTGGTTTGTGCTGCTGGTCTCGGCGTTTGTCACGAAAGCACTGCACAAGGAACTGTTGGACATCTGAGAGCTCATGGGGGCTTCCCTCATATTGAGGAAAGTAGTCCCTGATACTAACAGTTTTAACCTTCTCCTCCAGCAAGTCCGTCTTGTTAAGGAAAAGAATGATGGAGACATTGCTAAAGACCCTGTTGTTGACTATCGTTTCGAAGATGTTTAGGGACTCACTCAGGCGATTTGTCTGCCGGTCCTCCATAAGCACCTGGTCAAATTCACTTGATGACACCAGGAAGAGAATGGAAGTCACCCCATCAAAGCACTCAAACCAACGCCTTCGTTCTGACCTTTGTCCACCCACGTCCACCATCTTGAAGGGCACATTTTTTATTTCAAAGTCGTACTCATGTATTCCCTTAGTGGGTCTTCGTGCTAGTAGAATGTCCTGTTGAGTTGGAAGATATTCCTAAAGAAGAAAAACAGAGTTAAATAAATACTGGGTGCAGATGACAGAGGTTTGGACAGAATCATTGCATACCTGGACATAGCATATATATAATTACAATTTGCAGCTTAAGTGATAAATTAAAGAGTCCATTTTATGCATACTATAGATCCTACTGATTGAAAATAGCCCATAAACATATCAAAATGGATTATAATCTTATTTACTCCTTGGAATACTGGGAATTTTCAGGCTTCCTGTATTGCATAAGCTTCAACTCTGGCACCAGTTTTTTTTTAAAAAAACAGCTGATGTCAGGAGTAGATTTCTATATGAAGAACCGCAGGCACAACCCATGTGTTAGTCTGACCATGCCATCCTTCAAACTCCAAATTTAATCACCAAACCTTATTCCCTCATTAAGAAACCTGATAGCAAGGTGAAGCAGTTCACAAATACATACCGCTGCTTAAGGAAGAGAAATAAACTAACAGCAACTCTCAGAATCAAACCCAATAACTGACTACAAACAGCTCCTTCAAAAGCTGTTGATGGCCATGATGATTTTTTTGGGGGGAGGGGGGGGGGGGGGACCTCCCATTCGAAAAAATATCAAGTGTGAATTCCAAAATTTGGTAAAATTACTTGCTAGTTTTATTTGAAGTCTCTACTAAAATTATATTTGACATTTTATAAATAATGAAGAGCAGAACTCAAGGTCTCCTTGACAGCAGTTGGCTAAACAAAGATTGTTTCATCAGAACCAAAGGATTTCCCATTTATTGAAGAATGGCCTATGTCATAACAAGAAAGGAAATGTTGGCAATTAAAAGCAATCTTACATCAAAGTGATTGATGACAACGCTACGTCATCAGGATGCGCCGCGGTGCGCACATGCGCACACGGTCTCAGGCCCTCTGCGCATGCGCTGCGGTCCGGATTGCCAGGACCAGTTTGCGCATGCGCAGATGACGTCATCGCGTAACGTCATCTTCCTCGGGGAACACGCCAGGTTGCCCTTTGCGCATGCGCAAACTGGTCCTGGCAATCCGGACCGCAGCGCATGCGCAGAGGGCCTGAGACCGTGTGCGCATGTGTGTCAATCTTCCGAAAGCTTCGGCGCGGGTTTTTGAAAATGGAAGGAGAGGTTTCATCGGGCATTTTATCTCAATTATTTAGTCATTTTGGACATTTGCTTCATTCTTATTAGACAGAGGAGATTGTTCCAAGGTAAGTTGCTCTGAAAATGCATTTCAAGGGGAGGGGGGAGGGAGAGGGGAAGGGAAGGGAGGGGAGAGGGGAAGGGAAGGGAGAGGAGAGGAGAGGGGAAGGGAGAGGAGAGGAGAGGGGAAGGGAGAGGAGAGGAGAGGGGAAGGGAGAGGAGAGGGGAAGGGAGAGGAGAGGGGAAGGGAGAGGAGAGGGGAAGGGAGGGGAGGGAGGGGAAGGGAAGGGAGGGGAGGGAGGGGAAGGGAAGGGAGGGAAGGGAGGGGGGGGAAAGGAGGGAAGGGAGGGGGGGGAAAGGAGGGAAGGGAGGGGGGGGAAAGGAGGGAAGGGGGGGGGGAAAGGAGGGAAGGGAGGGGGGGGAAAGGAGGGAAGGGAGGGGGGGAAAGGAGGGAAGGGAGGGGGGGGGAAAGGAGGGGGGGGGAAAGGAGGGGGGGGGAAAGGAGGGGGGGGGAAAGGAGGGAAGGGAGGGGGGGGAAAGGAGGGAAGGGAGGGGGGGGAAAGGAGGGAAGGGAGGGGGGGGAAAGGAGGGAAGGGAGGGGGGGGAAAGGAGGGAAGGGAGGGGGGGGAAAAGGAGGGAAGGGAGGGGGGGGAAAAGGAGGGAAGGGAGGGGGGGGAAAGGAGGGAAGGGAGGGGGGGGAAAGGAGGGAAGGGAGGGGGGGGAAAGGAGGGAAGGGAGGGGGGGGAAAGGAGGGAAGGGAGGGGGGGGAAAGGAGGGAAGGGAGGGGGGGGAAAGGAGGGAAGGGAGGGGGGGAAAGGAGGGAAGGGGGGGGGGGGGAAAAGGAGGGAAGGGAGGGGGGGGGAAAGGAGGGAAGGGAGGGGGGGGAAAGGAGGGAAGGGAGGGGGGGGAAAGGAGGGAAGGGAGGGGGGGGAAAGGAGGGAAGGGAGGGGGGGGAAAGGAGGGAAGGGAGGGGGGGGAAAGGAGGGAAGGGAGGGGGGGGAAAGGAGGGAAGGGAGGGGGGGGGAAAGGAGGGAAGGGAGGGGGGGGAAAGGAGGGAAGGGAGGGGGGGGAAAGGAGGGAAGGGAGGGGGGGGAAAGGAGGGAAGGGAGGGGGGGGAAAGGAGGGAAGGGAGGGGGGGGAAAGGAGGGAAGGGAGGGGGGGGAAAGGAGGGAAGGGAGGGGGGGGAAAGGAGGGAAGGGAGGGGGGGAAAGGAGGGAAGGGAGGGGGGGAAAGGAAGTCGGGGGGGAGCAGCGGAGCGTAAGGGGAGTGCCTTTTTCTGTGGATGCGCCATAAACACAAGCACTGGCTGATGAGATGGAGCCAATTAATTTGCCCAACAATTGCCCGGAAGGACCTTCGGATGGAGGTGGCCACGCGCTGGACATCAGTCGTGTGCCACAATCCATGGATCCTGAGCGTTTCACCCCCTGGCCTAATGATCTGATGGACCATACATATGCCTGCCTGTTCAAAGCTCCACTTCCCCCACCTGCGGTACCCTCTCCTTGCTGTTCAGTTACACAGTCACCTGTTCCTGCACCCATCCAAGCAGTGCACGTGGACACACAGCCACATGTTTCCCCATCCGCCCTTGAAACAACCATGCAGAGCCTTGTGAGACTCCGCAATTGCCAGCTGCTGCCTGTCAAGCAGAGAAGGCGCCCAAAGGGGTCAAGCACTTGGGGAACATTCAGCAAGAGACTGAGCACTAAAAGAAACAAGCATGCCGTGTCCAGTGGTAGCACAAATGTGAATGCTCTTGCTGCGTACACAACTGGTGAGGTTGGAGTGCAGCCACACCATTCTCCATCCTCAGTGTTGCTTTAAGCCAAAGGTAGATAAGAGTGAAAGAAATGGAAGATGATGCTGATAGTAGTAGGCAGGATTAAATGGGAATGGATGGGAAGACGCACGAGTAGCATAACCACTAGCAGGGAACAGCTGGACTAAATGGCCTGCTTTATGTTCATAGTCCAAAAGAAATGTGCTTCTTTTTCCAGCACCTTCACATCATTCATGTTTTCCCTGAGAGCAGCATTGAACCATCACGAGATAGGGGCAGTTGTTACATCATCCTGACTCCTACAGCTGAGGTGGGTACTAAGTGATTCATTGGCCTATACTGCAGAGCATAAAGCATGCGCAACAGTAATTTCATTGGAGGGAGGGAAGCTCTGACACTGATCTTTCATTATTTCCTTTCATGTAAAACGTTGCCTTTGAGAAAACAATCCTTGACACTTAAGGACGGCATTCCAGCAAAGGAGGCAGTGCAGGAGATGACGCAAGGATGTGATGATTCCTGCATCTGAGGGTGGTAATAAGTGCTTCATTGGCGACGTTATCAATTGGTTGCCTTCACTGCAGAACTTAAAAAGGTGTGCGCAACAGTAATTTCAGTGGATGGAGGGAGGCAAGCTCTGACTCTGATTTGCTTTTCTTCTTTTCATGTAAAACATGCCGTCGAGAAAACAATCCTCAAGACTTACGGTCAGCATTCAAGCAACGAAGGCAAGTGGATCACGCTGCGGAGCTCATCACGATGTGGAAAGGAACATTGCATTTATGGATGAATTGGGAATGCACATTGGGATGCGCTTGGGGAACATTCACCAAGAATAGACTGAGCTCAGACTCTTGTGACTTTGCCTTCTTCACATGGACAATACAATAGTGGAATAGAGAGCCAAGCGTTCATTCACCACAAGGCTCTCCAGGAACAATCTCTTTAGCTGTGCATAGCAGACACTCGGCCTGTCTGTCCAACGGGAATGCTGGACACAACACTCAGGTATCCATGCACAGCAGTTCCTCGGATACTTAATGAACTTAATAAAACTTTTCAATAATTAAACCCAGAATTGTTGAGGTTTTGTTTTGCATGCTATTTCCCCGACTTTGCAACTGCACTTCAGATATACAACTATGGTGTAGAGAGGGGGAGGGCGGAGAGGGGGGAGGGCGGAGAGGGGGAGGGCGGAGAGGGGGAGGGCGGAGAGGGGGGAGGGCGGAGAGGGGGAGGGCGGAGAGGGGAGGGCGGAGAGGGGGAGGGCGGAGAGGGGGAGGGCGGAGAGGGGGAGGGCGGAGAGGGGGAGGGCGGAGAGGGGGAGGGCGGAGAGGGGGAGGGCGGAGAGGGGAGGGCGGAGAGGAGGAGGGGGAGGGCGGAGAGGGGGAGGGCGGAGAGGGGAGGGCGGAGAGGGGGAGGGCGGAGAGGGGGAGGGCGGAGAGGGGGAGGGCGGAGAGGGGGAGGGCGGAGAGGGGAGGGCGGAGAGGGGGAGGGCGGAGAGGGGGAGGGCGGAGAGGGGGAGGGCGGAGAGGGGGAGGGCGGAGAGGGGGTGGCGGAGAGGGGGTGGGCGGAGAGGGGGTGGGCGGAGAGGGGGTGGGCGGAGAGAGGGGTAGTGGGCGGAGAGGGGGTGGCGGTGGGCGGAGAGGGGGTGGGCGGGAGAGGGGGGTGGGCGGAGAGGGGGTGGGCGGAGAGGGGGTGGGCGGAGAGGGGCGTGGGCGGAGAGGGGTGCGGTGGGCGGAGAGGGGGTGGGCGGAGGAGAGGGGGTGGGCGGAGAGGAGGGGTGGGCGGAGGGCGGAGAGGGGGTGGGCGGATGGCGGAGGGGGGCGGAGGGGAGAGGGGTGGGCGGAGGCGGAGAGGGGTGCGTGCGAGGGGTGGGCGGAGGCGGAGAGGGGGTGGGCGGAGGGCGGAGAGGGGGTGGGCGGAGGGCGGAGAGAGGGGGGGCGGAGGGCGGAGAGGGGGTGGGCGGAGGGCGTGAGGGCGGAGCGGAGAGGGGTGGGCGGAGGGCGGAGAGGGGGTGGGCGGAGGGCGGAGAGGGGGTGGGCGGAGGGCGGAGAGGGGGTGGGCGGAGGGCGGAGAGGGGGTGGGCGGAGGGCGGAGAGGGGGTGGGCGGAGGGCGGAGAGGGGGTGGGCGGAGGGCGGAGAGGGGGTGGGCGAGGGCGGAGAGGGGGTGGGCGGAGGGCGGAGAGGGGGTGGGCGGAGGGCGGAGAGGGGGTGGGCGGAGGGCGGAGAGGGGGTGGCGGAGGGCGGAGAGGGGGTGGGCGGAGGGCGGAGAGGGGGTGGGCGGAGGGCGGAGAGGGGGTGGGCGGAGGGCGGAGAGAGGGGGTGGGCGGAGGGCGGAGAGGGGGTGGGCGGAGGGCGGAGAGGGGGTGGGCGGAGGGCGGAGAGGGGGTGGGCGGAGGGCGGAGAGGGGGGGCGGAGGCGGAGAGGGGGTGGGCGGAGGGCGGAGAGGGGGTGGGCGGAGGGCGGGGAGAGGGGGGTGGGCGGGAGGGCGGGAGAGGGGGTGGGCGGAGGGCGGAGAGGGGGGTGGGCGGAGGGCGGAGAGGGGGTGGGCGGAGGGCGGAGAGGGGGGTGGGCGGAGGGCGGAGAGGGGGTGGGCGGAGGGCGGAGAGGGGGTGGGCGGAGGGCGGAGAGGGGGTGGGGAGAGGGCGGGAGAGGGGGTGGGGCGGAGGGCGGAGAGGGGGTGGGCGGAGGGCGGAGGAGGGGGTGGGCGGAGGGCGGAGAGGGGGTGGGCGGAGGGCGGAGAGGGGGTGGGCGGAGGGCGGAGAGGGGGGTGGGGGAGGCGGAGAGGGGGTGGGCGGAGGGCGGAGAGGGGGTGGGGAGGAGGGGCGGGAGAGGGGGAGGGGTGGGCGGAGAGGGAGCATGCAAA